>NW_024037074.1:38148268-39348268 GCF_015706575.1 Patiria miniata | reverse complement strand
GTAATCGATTGCAAACAAATGCGGACTAACTAAATATGGTCAATTGGGGCCAGTATTTGAAAAAAGCCAGTTTTTTCCAACGCTGGTTGGCCGACCAGCGTTGGAAATTGATACGAAAATACAACTTTTCTTGAAAATGACAGTGTATCAGGTCCCATGATTTTACAGGATGCTTTAGACTGTCATTCACTAACAGTCCAGCAAGGTATGTCAAAATAATTTGGTGGTTTTATTTTTTGATGTTTGCAAATGTTGAATTTTCCCTTTAAATGGCAGCGCACTGTACTGTCCTGAAAAGCGTCCTACTAGCTAACAAAGTTGACCCTGTAAGTAGCTGTTGTAAATATTGAGCAACATAGCACAGATTTGGACCTAGTTTGCCAGGGAGTCCTACAACGTAAGGCTGCCCTGGCTAGCAAGGACAGACAGCTTACTGACATTACTGCAATGGAGGTGCATATTACAGCAATAAATTCAGTCCCTGTGCACTGTTTGTAAATAAAGCTTTGACTGATCTGGTGAGTTTTCTTTTTCACAGTTGAAGTGCAGCACTCCAGTCCTGCTGTGCTCTGTGCCAGGTTACGACGCCAGCAGCCGCGTGGAAGACCTAGCGGCCGAGGTCAACAAAGGCTTGTCCTCTATTGCCATCGGTAAGAAGGCAGGAGCCATTCCCCGAACCCTGGCCTCGTCTCCAGCGTCGGCTTTATCTCTGGTCCCAGAATCATTCAGAAATCTTCATTTCCAGTTAATACTCCAAAATGTTGCCCCATATTTTTGATTTGATGTTTCTGAAGCTGAATTACATCTATTTTGGGCCAAAGCCCCCCCCCTTCCAAACCCCCCCCCCCCCCTTTCCAACTGAGGGCCTAATATTTTGAAGCCAAGGCTAGATATGAAACTGAAATGCAAAATGTCCACAAGTTCATATGTTCCCAGAGTTTGGTATGAAAACTCATAAAAACAAGATACCAATCATGATGTCCTCTCTCCAACATGACTAGGCAAAGGGGAACTTTAAGTTTAATATTAACTCCTGAAACTCTCTGTCACATTGTAAGTACGTGTACGTGCAAGTTTCTGTCCTGAACAATGCTAACTAGTGTTAGATTGTGTTCAGCCCACTCATTTTTTAGTACGAACCCTTCCTGCCCGTCAGTCAAACAGTGCGTATTGACCAATTAGATCACTGCTTTTGGTCAGGTGACCATGGCAGCTACCAAAGATGGGAGGGGCTTATGGCCAATCTGGAATGCCCCTCTGAGAATTGATGCATAATTAAGTGGTGTCCAGCACAGAAACTCGTATCAATGAATTTGTTCCTCTTCTTGCTAAGGTTCCGCCGAGGGTTTCAGTCAAGCAGACAAGGTCATCAACTCTGCCTCCAAGACCGGAAAGTAAGCAAACCCACCCGCATATTTTGTCTAAAAGTTAACCGAAATACTGCGCCTCGCAGAAGCAGTGTCTGCCGATATTGTAGTCAGAGAGAGTCTTCACCTTCTAATCACAAGTCAATCACAAATCACAGCACAGGTTGGGACACAAGAAAACCAACAATCCCGGCCAAAATGGTTGGGACACTTCCTGAGCCTACCACGGTCACCCACTCCCCCGCTCCCCTGGTCAATGTTGTTCTCTCCAGCTGATGGAGCACACACCGCGCAATGAGAGACAACATTGAACGGGGGCCGGGGGATTGGGGCCCAGCGAGATTTGGCCAGGATTGAAGCACGGAAAAAATAGAAAGAAACGCCTGCGCCACAGATTATTGGAATAGCTTGTAACTTGACACGAGACTGAATAACTCTGTGATTGACTTGTGATGTCTTGTGATAATTTGTTGAGTAAAAAGTGTATATGTCAAATCTGTTCTTGGAGTGCTAATATGGCTGACGGTGCCTCCACTTTCTAACAGCTAATGGGTTATCCAGATTTTCATATGGAGATTAATGGTTTTCAGATTTCACGTGTGCCTCAAGTTACTGATGTAAGTAAAGTCTGTCACGAGCCAATGTGGCCCATCAGGCCGGCGTTTATCTCCGGTTTCAGTAGCATGAAACGACTAAGAATATTTCTACTTCCCCTGGATGGGATGCTAGTCCATTGCAGGTTACTCCCAAGCAAATGCTGGTACCCATTTATACTCCTGGGTGGAAAGAGGCGAGTGCGGGTGAAGTGGCTTGCCCAGGGACACAACATATGACCAGCAGCTGTATTGAACCCCTGACCCTCTGATCATGAGTCACAAACCCTAACCATTAGGCCACACTCTTCCCAAGTTATTAATGTGTGTGATATGCATTTGAGTATGGCATGAGGATCATGAGGGCGTGTGAGTGTTCGTTTAGCCTGGCTTTTGTGGCCAACCCGTCCGCCTTTACCCGAGTTGACTTGGGGAAGCTACTCGAACGCACCCAGTAATGAGTTTTTCATGTTTTGCTCTTCAGGTGGGTGATGCTGAAGAACGTGCATCTGGCTCCCCAGTGGCTGGTGCAACTGGAGAAGAAGCTGCACAGTCTGTCACCGCATCCCAGCTTCAGACTCTTCCTGACTATGGAGATCAACCCCAAGGTAACTTTGTCCGTCTGTCAGCTGAGTTGGTAATCAAAAGTTAGCTCAGGTCGTCACAAATCAATCTCAAATAATCACAATGAATCTCAAGTAATCACAATAAATCACAAATAATCACAAGTCAATCACAAGTCAATCTCAAGTAATCACAAGTCAATCTCAAACAATCACATGTCAATCACAAGTAATCACAATAAATCACAAATAATCACAATAAATCGCAAATAATCACAAGTCAATTGCAAGTAATCACAAGTCAATCACAATAAATCACACATAATCACAAGTCAATCACAGGTAATCACAAGTGATCACAAGTTAATCTCAAGTAATCACCAGTCAATCTCAAGTAATCGCAAGACAATCTCAAGTAATCACAAGTCAATCTCAAGTAATCACAAGTCAATCACAAGTATTCACAAGTGAATCTCAAGTAATCACAAGTCGATCACAAGTCAATCACAAGCAACCACAACCAAGTTTGAGTAGGCCACACCCCCATCACAAATCATCATAAGTGATTCACAAGCCACTCACAAGTTATTCCGTGTCAGTTAAGACATCCACTGTCACGTTCAGTGACAAGCTGTTCAAATGCACCATGACAAAGGCATAGCCTAGTGACTTGACATGAGACTTGACTAGAGATTGACTTATGAGCGTACCGTGCTTGACTTGATCACAACTCTGCACTGACTTCTTCCCAACATCGAAGTGCAAAAAACAAAGACCTGTGAGGCAGGGATGTGGTCGAGTCCATCACAAGTCCATCACAAATACTACAAAGGAATGCCTTTATCAAAGCTCATTTGAATAGCTTGTGATTTGAATTGTGACTGGAGGACTTGTGATGGACTTGCAGGGACTCAACTACATCCCTGCTCTGAGGAACCTAATGCTAGGTTCACACACTCCCGATTTTTAAGCTGAATCGCCCCGAATAGCAATTCTTGAGTAAATCGGGGAATGGTTCTTGGCTGCCTCAGGATGATTCTGTTTGTTCGGTGAAAGATCGTTATAGATCGGGAAGAGCCCAGACAGTTTTGGACATGTTCAAAATTGTTGGGGTAAATCGGGGTAATGTACGAATATTATACGAATGACTTATTAATACACAAAATCGGCATAATTCTGGGTCATTCTGGATAATTGTGGAGTTATTCATGTGTTATTCTTGACAAAATCGCTACAGTTCAGTTTATTCTGCACTAAATAGCAATCATTCGGTTTGGTTCGATCTGATTCGGCTTCCAATTCGTACCTAGTTCTTGATTATTTCTGTTTCACTCTTAAGTTATTCTTACAAACAGTGAATCGGGGCTAATTTCTTCTGATGCCATCAAGAATATTTTATTCAGGATAGATCGGGGTATTCGTGGCAATAATTCGGGAATGTGTGAACCTAGCCTTACTTGCTTGAAACACTGTATTATGGGTCATTCCTAGTGCAGAACAGTAAAAAGTTCTCCAAGTATATTTGATGTTTTGTTTCTCATTGCCTCCTAGGTTCCAGTCAACCTGCTGCGAGCTGGTCGCATCTTGGTCTTCGAGCCTCCACCAGGTGTCAAGGCTAACCTGCTCAAGACATTCAGCACCGTCCCTGCGTCACGTATGAACAAGGTAAGACAATCCATCTTTGTTTTATGATGTAAATCAAAGCAAAATAACACAATTGTTTGTTTAGCCATTCAGTTGTCTGTCAGCATGACATTGCAGGTGGCACGGTCTATATCTGGGCAATTCCACAGATTTATAAACATCAGTGTTAAAACTTTTTAAAAAAATCCAAATGCCACAAATGAAACATGTATATCATTCACATTTTGAAGTTTATTTTCTGTTTTCATTGAAATATTGTTTATTTCTAAGAATGGTCAACAGTTCAGCTGTTCAAACTGAAAAAAATAATAAGTACACACAAAATCTCAATTTGAGTATGTCTGACACCATGGTGTTTTGTGCCGATTTCTACCACAGCAAAAAATTTGGATGAATAATTTCATTTTTAAATCAATTTTGATTCTTGCCTGGGCCGATATGTCTTCCTCAGAATGTTCCTCTGGGGTGTGCCTCCAACATCTAAAACTGTAATTTCTCCTTATTATCTTTTCTTTACTGGGCCCCATGGGAAACCAGTGGGCTCCATTGAATGTGCTACAACTTAAAAAAATTAAATAAATAAATGACGGTTTACCATTCTGGCGATCATTTGATTTCCCGTAGGCGCCCAATGAGCGTGCTCGCCTGTACTTCCTCCTTGCCTGGCTCCATGCCATCGTCCAGGAACGCTTGACCTACTCACCCCTAGGCTGGGCCAAGAAGTATGAGTTCAGCGATTCAGACCTGCGCTGTGCCTGCGACACATTGGACATCTGGATTGACACAGCCGCTAAGGTATTTACAGCTGACTGTAGTTATTACAAATTTGGTTACAACAAAATTCTAGTTGTAGTGAGCATAAAGCCTCAGTCCTGACAGTGCATGCTCAGTTAACCCTCCTATGGAAACATGCATTGTGAGCCTGGTTATCACTTGGGTCAATATTGGTCAAGACCCCCATTGGTTTGTACACAGTATGCCAGGGGGAAGACAATTTTGACCGATTGCGACCTCTTAAATAGTAGGAGGGTTTTAATGGAACTAGCACTCCTCTGAATACAAAAAGTTGGACGTAAACATTTTTGCCACGTCCGGCTGAATGTGTATCAACAGAGTTGATTGTATACAGCCAGGGATCAGTTGCTTCATCAAACTCATAGTACTTTGAGATTGGTTGGATTTCATACATTGTACAGTGCTCTGTACAACAGTGTGAAATTAGACACAAGAAATGCTTTGTCAAAGATGAACAAGCATGATCAGATCGAAGCTGCAACATCTACTAAGAATTCACTTTAGGCACAAAAGTGTGGTAATTGGAGAATAACTGTCCAATTGTAGTTTTGTCGTCTGTGAAGCATTGCAAATGTATTTTTGGCATATTATACTTTGTGAACAATAACAAACAAACAATTCCATCATTGCTGACCTTACATTCAGAGCCTATTGGCCAGTTTCAAAAACAAAATAAACTACTTGCAGTGAAAGGAAATTTTACATATTAGGTACAACTCTAGCGTAGGCCTTAATGTGTAGCGTGACATGGTTAACATAGTGTTAGCTGAATTAATTAATGAGATATAAGCACTCTAAATGACAGTTGCAGACATTACGTATTCAGACATAGGTTTTGACTTTCATACGTGTTGATAAAGGTCTGCAAGAATTTCATGAAATAACTATGTTGTGGTAGATAAAGCTTTACTCTCTACAAACACCAATGACATTTTGCAAAAAGCTACTTTGTTGTTATGGAAACATCATATTTTCAACTTTTCAGACATGTCCTCTTTCGCATGGAATTCCCCTCAAGTGTTCATACTGTCACTGGACTCTTATAAATTTAACCATCATTGAAAAGAATGTGGGCCTAAACATCTCATGAAGCGAAAGCCCAGAGATAAAGCCAAAGATTATGACTTGAGTTTCCAGGGCTGATTGTGTCCACCTCTCTTCCTTTGCAGGGTCGGTCCAATCTTCCTCCAGACAAGGTTCCCTGGGACGCCCTCAAGACCCTCCTGTCACAGTGCATCTATGGCGGCCGCATTGACAATGACTTTGACCAGGTAAGATCCAATACCATTGAGCTGGTAAGCACAGAATGGTGCTAAGCGTGGAAAAGATTTGCTTAGCAAAAACAGATTACCAGGGAAATTTCATGTGATGTATATTGTTGTTGACTGGTACTTTGCTCATTTTATGCTTAGCACGTAAATTTTATAAGCAGTATTTCCTGCTTAGCAGCGCCATGAAATGGGCCCCTGGAGTATCAGGAGCTGCTTGAAGACTGGAAGAAAATTTGTGCTAACTGTAGCAGAAAAAAAAAACTCTGTAGAAACTACAAGATCATCCACAGCTTCAGCAAACATTCTTATGCAGAATTAGGAATGCTATGCACTATGCTAACCACTTGAATTCTCTGTGAAAAAGATGGAGGCTCTCTCGGCAGAAATGTCTTGTGCTTAGATGCTCTGTTAAATAGGGCCCTGGCTGATTTGATGGGTTATTTGGCTTGTGATTTTACTTGCAATTTGACTTGCTATTGAATTGTGTCTGACACAAGATTTGACGTGTGTTTGAGGTATGACATGACTTGTGGCCTAACTTGTGATCAACTTGTGATTTGACTTGGGTCTGACATGCGATTTGGCTTGTGATTGACTTTGTGATTTAATTTGTAATTTACTTGACAATCAACTTGTGATTTGACACCATTTATTTGACTTGTGGTTTAACTTGAGATTTGACTTGGGATTGATTTTTTGTCTAACATGTGATTTTGACTTGTGATTAACATGTGACAAGACTTGTGACCTAACCTGTGGCGGACTTGTGACCTGACCTGTGTTTGACCAATGATTGCCGTTAAGTTTTGACTCTTGATTTGACTAGTGATTAACTTGTGACATGACTAATGACCTGCCTTATGATTGACTTGTGATTGACACGCCCACCTTTTTAACCCCCTGTCTGCAGCGTCTCTTGACCGCCTTCGTCAACAAGCTGTTCAGGGTCAGCAGCTTCGAGTCGGACTTCTCTCTCATCAAGGATATCGACGGCAAGGGCAGGAACATCAACATGCCCGACGGAATCAGGTAAGAAAAGTCTCCGGAAATATTTCCAAAATGAGATCTGCTGTGGTGGAAAAAAGTTGTGAAAACGGGACCAAAATCAAGGATCCGAAATTTCAGCATCCAACTTATTCTTGAATGAAATCAAATGGAGTACAGGGTGAGTAAAAAAAATCGAAACCCAAATGTCGGGACTATTGTTTTATTGAAGTTCTGCATGTACCACTTTCAAAATCTAGGACATGAAAGCCCAATTCAAAAGCTTTCTTTTAGTACAAGAATAATTCAAATCACTCATGTACTTTTTAAGTTACGGATGTCCACGGATCACAAAAAAGGTGTGCGTTCTTTCAGCACACGAAAACAATTCACACACTTCCCTATGTGATTTGTTTTCGTTTTGCAGAAAGAACACTGAACTTTTTTGTGATCCGTGGACAGAACCTTAAAACGGTGGGTGTGTTTAAAATTCCGTAACTTGAAAAGTACATGAGTGATTTGAATGATTCTTGTACTAAAAGAAAGCTTATGAACGGGGCTTTCATATCCTAGATTTTGAAAGTGCTACATGTAGAACTTCACTAAAACAGTGGTCCCAACATTTGGGTTTCATTTTTTTTTACTCGCCCTGTATTTTTTCATTCTTGTCTTTATCGTTTATGATTGTGTCCCTTCACCATGGGTCTTTAAATGCAAGTTTCAGAAGTTGGATTTTTTTTGGGGGGGGGGTTTGGAGTGTTTATTTTTATTTATGTTTTTCTCTTTTTTTCTTTTTCTTTTTTTTTTGATTTTGTGATTCACAAGCCCACCATTCTCCCCTTCTGTAGTCAGGGGAGTTGTTTCATCAGCAGACTCCACCCGCTCTGCTGATAGTCATTATTGAAGCCTTCCCTAATATGAAGACAAAACTTTGCAGATACCTGCCCCGTTTTCATGAACTGACTTGATCCGTGCCATGTTGTAACTGTCTCATTGACTCCCATGTTGTTCGATTTACACTCAGACGTGAGCAGTTTGTGCAGTGGGCAGAGGGACTACCAGAGAACCAGACACCATCATGGCTCGGACTGCCGAACAATGCCGAGAAAGTGCTGCTAACCAACCTAGGTAAAACTATAGGGGTTAATGTCATTGGAGCCTCCTGAAGCAGAAATTATTACTTAACAAATTTCTTTGCTAAGCAAAAATCTGCTGGGAACCAGATAACAAAAAAAGTTCACATTGCATGGAATTTTTAGTTGGTACCCTGTTTTTCAAAGCAAAGCTTTTCTTGAACCTTGAATACACTGATTTGTCTGGTGGAATTTTTTGTTGGTGTCAAGTCCAAGAGTTTGCTAGAAAATGAATTTATAATCTTACTCGAGTGGGACTCGAACCCACAACCTCCTGCTTACAAGTGCAGACGTCTTAACCACTCGACCAGTAAAGCTGCCTGGGTCTGGGAAGTCTGATCAGTGGCGGCTGAATGTTTCTGAAAGTGGAGGAACACAGAAGATGGGTATTCAAGAATGCCATGCTCCAGTGGTTTACGGTGTTTGACTCATGTAGGATGGTATAATGTACGTGGGTTCGAACCCTGGCAGGAACATGGTGTTGGTGCCCTTGGGCAAGACACTTAACTACAATTGCCTCTCTCCACCCAGAAGTATGAATGGTTACCTGTGAGGGTAGAGGACCGATTGAGCGCTGATATCGGCTGCCGCGTGGTCTCATGGCCTGATGAACGGGGTAATAATTGTAAAGCGCTTTGAGATTGTTGATACGATGGAAAGCGCCATTTAAACATTACAATTTAGTTATTTTTAAATGTTGTCTTCAAGAGTGAGCGGTAAAGAAAAAAATTTAAAACATGAAAGGGGGGGGGGGAAATTGTCCACCCGCCACACTGTCTCCCCCACCTATGAATCTAAAATAGTATCGGATGATGAAATCAATAACTTGTTGGATAGAAGTTTGCATTTGAGAGATGTACATTTTTTCAACTTGAGGTTTTGCCCTTCGCCAACGTAACTTTGTGTTAACACCCTGCCCAGGAGCCAGTATGATCTCCAAGCTTCTCAAGATGTCCATGCTGGATGAGGAGGATGATTTCACCACCCCAGCCTCCGAGAGGAAGAAACGGCCGGGATCTACGTCTGATGGCAGGCCAGCATGGATGCGCATCCTACACACGTCCGTCAAGAACTGGATGTCTATCATCCCCAAGGTATAGACCTCATTTGAGTGGCAATTTAGCCCATGCCTACGCACGGAGTGTCATGGCCTAGCGGTTAAGAGCACCGGACTCATGCTGTGGTGTTTCAGAGGCAACAGTGGCGTGGGTTTGAGTCCGGGCCCGGACACTTGTGCCCTTAAGCAAGGCACTTAACCATTATTGCTTTGTCCTTCGGATGGGACGTTAAGCTGGAGGTTCCGTGTGTTGTAAAACGCACGTAAAAGAACCCAGTAACGCTTATCGCTAAGAGAAGGGGTTTGCCCCGGTGTTTCTGGTCTCCTAGTTATACTCCCTTGTGGAAGTCCTTAGGAGAAGAACCAACCAAGTACCAAATACATACTTGTTTCGTAGTTGTAGGGACGACACACGAGTTGTCCCATGGTACTATGGGGACCAAAGACGCTGTGGGGACAGCAGAAAGTCCCCATAACTCGGTCCTAATTTGCCTAACAATAAAAAACTTCCCCATAAAGTAGTGACGGCCCACCCACCAAAAACAATGTATTTCATTATAATCCACATTTTTGCACAGTCGTTGACTCTACTCAAGCGCACCGCCGAAAACATCAAGGACCCGCTCTTCCGCTTCTTTGAGCGGGAGATCAACCACGGCGCCACGTTGCTGCGCGACGTGCGCACCGACATGCAGAGCGTGGTCCTGGTGTGCGAGGGACGGAAGAAGCAGACCAATCATGACCGGGAGCTGATCGGGGACCTGGCCAAGGGGATCCTACCGAAGAGCTGGAATCGCTACACGGTGCCGGCGGGACTGACGGTCATCCAGTGGGTGTCGGACTTCAGCGAGAGAGTCAAGCAGCTGCAGAAGATTGCCTCCGCGGCCAGCAGCGGCGGGGCCAAAGAACTCAAGGTACAGTCGACTCTCCTTAAGAACATCCTTTTTTTATTTCTTTGGTTCTCATTTCTGACTGAACCTATTTTCTATTTTGGCCCCCCGAACCCACCCCCCTCCCCAAGAATTTTTTTTTTATTACCGCTGACCCTGTCTGGAAGCCCACTAGCAACAACAACAAAATAGAAAGAAAAAAATTGAATATGAAAATTCAGGCAATCGTGCTCTGTATTATTAGAAAACTATTGAAAATGAATACCAGATTTTTACACGAAGTACTGCGTATACCAACCAGTGGAATTCCAGAAGATGAGAGGATGTTGCCTCTCATCATATTAGGTGTCTATAATATACCTATGTCCAAAACGTTGGTGAGCTGCTTGGTGCAGATATAATGTAAGTCAACTACATCTTGCCAAATATGGTTTCATTATTTTACTCGTTGATATGAACTCATGATAAACTCATTGCAATTTAACAAAACTAGAGACAATACGCACTTGGCATCATTTACCTATAGACTAATCCGGCAGCAGCCACTTTCTGCGGTGGCACCAGGCTCACGTAAGTTGCACTCGGGTAGTACACACGCACTTGGGGCTCCTTCAACCAATAGGAATACCAAAATGCGCGGGAACCTCGTCTTTAAGAAAGCGTGTAGCGTAAGCGTGACACCACCGCAGTAAAAGCTTCTAATTCTGGTCACCGGATTCCACTATAAGGGTTCAACTTCAATATGTTTTTCTTATTTTTAGTTTTCTTTCGACTGACCAACCCTACTTTAGAGGCAAAGACATACGAGAACCATAGAAATAAATAGGAAATTCTGCTTGTTATTAATTTATTCAGCATAAAGCATGCACACATGTCAAAACAATACGATGCATCACAAACAATTCAAATAGCCAGTGACACATGCCAGCAATTATTTTAATTTTTAAACCCTGACCCGAATACTAGTAGCTTTTAGAAAAAAAAAATCTCTATACTTACAAAAATTGAATAATCAATATCGAAAGGACGAACCGTTTTACGTTACAGTTGAGTA
Organism: Patiria miniata; assembly: GCF_015706575.1. NCBI lineage: Eukaryota > Metazoa > Echinodermata > Asteroidea > Valvatida > Asterinidae > Patiria > Patiria miniata. The sequence goes on along the minus strand of NW_024037074.1, from coordinate 39,336,917 downwards.
TTAACAAACCCAAAACAAGAAATACTACACAAAATCTCCAGTTTAGGGATTTACAATGTGACTGCAAAGACATGGTTTCTTCACGAAGGTGGTGCATACGAGTGGAGTAAACCCTCATTTCAGATTGTGCTTTTCCGTTTTGGTCTGATCAGCTTCATTTTGGAATTGGGTTGGAATAAAAAAAAATAAGCAAATATACAAAATGCCAAAAAGAAACCGAACAAGATTTTCAAGCTTTTTTGTAGGTTTTGTGCACAAACATGGATGCGCCCAGCAGGCTACATTGCGTTCAGATAAGTTAGCTCTCTGGTAATTTGATACCAGGCTGTGGATTTGCTTTCAACTGACTACAGAAATCATCAATCAGCCATAATTTTGAGCCAATACGGATGCTGGAACAGCACCATTTGAGGAATACAAACAAATAGGAATCCCACATTACTGGCCTAACACTACATACTGCCTTGCTTCATAAATAACATCTTTAGTTACAATCTTCGAAAAAAATTCACTTTATTATTGGCAATGATGAAGCCAGTCACATCTAATATTGTAGCTTTAGTTGTTGGCAGATAACGGGGGAATTATTCTGGCACCAGACATCATTCCAACCAGATTTTCCCGCGTATGCACAATGCTCTCTACCTCCGCCATTTGAAGGTTGATTTGCTTTCCACTTTCTGTACTCCACTTCAGTAGTGCCATCCTGACACACCCATGTACCTATTTGTACAAACATACAGAAGAGATTTTCCGAATGCTTGCAGGAAATTCTGCCCAACAAAAAACCTTTTTTTCTTTTACTTTGACCATATAAATTGGACCCCCATATTTTCTGGATTTATATACATAAGTATATACGTAAACAATAAATAGAGAAGACACTGAAAAATTTGATCACGCTTGAAAAAACTAGGTTTCTTATGTTCAATGTGAAATGGCGTATAAACGGTATTCTGTGGCAATTCAGTATGCAGATTTTTATTCTTATTAATTTTTTTTTGGACGAAGTGGCATAATATATAATTCAAAAATTATAATCAAATTTCTAATTTTGATTTGTACGTGAAGCTGAGGAGTAATTTCAGTTGAATGGTATGTATACTGAATCAAACCTTCCAGACTAGTTGCTTGAATCCGTTTTTAAAAGTAAATTGTTACCTTGGACTCCACGCGCAAGTACCCCCGAGGCTTTGCGTCGCCCCCTTTCACAGAGGCTGTCCAATTGACCATCTACTGTTCACATACAGAGTCCGTACTTACCTTCAATTTCAAGATCATTGCAGTTGATCCAAAACCAGTGGTACACATGCTTCACGATGAACTCAGTTTCCTCCTGAGACTGTGGCATGACCAGGTCACCTCCCATCTTGATGCACTCCTGTTTTGCCTCGGCCCACGGTAGATTCGTGCCAAATTTTTTGTAGCATTTCTCTGCCCCCATTTTCCAATCTGGAGGACAGGGGTACACCCCTCTCATAAAACTACCACACCTCCCACTACAATCACTGCATCTGATCATAAGCCAAAGGCTTACCAAGCCAAAGATGAGACGTTTTGGCAACATCATTTTCTGATGTTACCAGACTGGATCCCAGTGGTATACTGCAGACTGCGTTCTCTCCAACCCTCGCTCTTAATCAGGAGCAACAATGCAGGGTACTTGTCGATAAATTTAATTGGCGAGCTCGCTTTTACCGGAGCAACCATGCAGGGCACTTGTTGATTAATTTAATTGGCGAGCTCGCTCTTACCAGGAGCAACAATGCAGGGCACTTGTCGATGAATTTAATATCTAACACATTTGTGAACATCAAACGTGTCTGGTTGCCATGACTACGGAGGGCAGGAGACTTGTTACCAACAAACAAACAAGGTGGCATATTTTCTGGCCAATATAATGTGAAGTAAGAAAAGATCAAATGTTGTACTTAACACCAAATTAAAAATATCTTTCTACCACAAAAAAGCATCCCTTCTTCTTAGGTTCTAATAAATACAGCTTTGAAATTTGGAATAAAAACTGTGGCTACTCATATTCATTAAATCAAGATCAAGAGATGAGTGCCATACATAGAGCTATATTAAATTACTAGAGCACTAACTCGTCATTCTGCGCGCGGTGACGCTTTGAAGGGCGCAGACATTTTGAATTCATGTGCCTGTTTGTAGAACATAATAAAATTAGATGGATTGAGTTTTGAAAGTGTACTCTACATGCAACGCGCAAGTAGAACATACGCAAACAAGTTAAGCGCGTCATTGACGGTACGTGACGGCAAGAAGCATCTGCAGCGAATACGCGCACGCGTTGCGCTGTTTGTGTAGAGCAAAATGACACGCTCATTTGCTAATCGTGCGTTTCGGTTTTGGGGCGTATTAGCTTCGATAATGCACCGGTATGGAATACAATCGCAGATTATGCAAATAGCCGTACAAAAGCCGCACAGAATTTGTAGGTCTCCATAGGTTTGTGCACAAACATGGATGCGCCCAGCAGGCATTACTTTGTACACGAAGTTAGCGCTCTAGTAATTTAATATTGCTCTATGGTGCCATACTATTATTACATGTTATATACACATTCGTTTTCTTGTGCTAGAAATCACTTTAGTCGGTAGGCGTATGGTAAAATTTCACCTCCGATATGCAGAATCAGGTGCAATGATTGTATAATTTCTTCTGCATTTCGGCTCAAAACAATGCCCTGAAAACACTCATCTGAAGATGAAAAAAAAGGTCGTCAAGTGGATTTGGGTTCATTAAAAAAAAAATCTTGAAAGTTACAAAGATTGCAGTGTGGGGGATGCTTGACGCAAAGGAAGTCATAATGACATCATCACTCCGATGGGCGCCCTCTAATGGCACTTAAAAAAAAATTGGTCTTAAATTTAGAAGTAGTTCCTCAAAATTTGGGCAAATTGCCGATAAACATTTTTGGGGTAATAAGTAATATTGCAGAGTTTCAAAATGATAATGTCAGCAGCATGATGCTTGTTTCTTCATTTTGTGTTTATTGAAATCTATTATTCGGTTGTTGCACAAATCATACCAACTGCATTTGTTTACGTGCATGTAAGGTATCCAAATACTTGGATGTCTACACACTAAAAGTTACATAAAAATCGATTTTTACACAATGACGTGCATAAGATTCGTGTAATCAAGAAAAATCAAGTGAAAAAATATTTTGGCGCTATGCGCCATAAAAACTGAACTTCCCCACATATAGTTTACACAAAGCAGATTACCATTGGTGCATATGAATAATTAATTAGCCATAATTCAAAACCCTTTAATCTATAGTCATGAAATTTCTTGGGTATGTTCATATTAAGTTGTTCATGCATGCATCGAGTTTCATAATTTTTCGTCACTCGATAGCTGAGATCTGAGGGGGGAAAGGGGGAGGCAGAATCTTTCTGTCAACTCTCTGCTATTATTCTATAAAGTCAAATCATTGAGGGTGGATTTTCTTCACAAAAGTTACATGTAAGTGACTAAACTATAAAAAAAAAAAAAAAAAATCTAATGTTGGTTTGGCAATAAGTTTTTTTTAGCAGTAACGCACGTTACAAGAAAGGGGCGTGGCAAAAATTTAAATACCCTGCATGTTGCAATAATCCAAGTTACAGTTTGTCCACCAATCTTTAGTACAAGTTAAAACATGTAAGATACTAAAAATCAAACAAAAACTTCCTTTAGCATAAAATATTTACCTTTCTCTCAGCATTAAAAACAAAAAATCACAGTAATACTAATATTCATATATAAAAGCAAGGTGCCAAAATGCCTACCTAAAATTGGAGCCCCAAAAAACTAGGGTTTTTTTACACTTAAGTGGGGCGTTCTGGCAAAACCAGCCAGAACTGAGCAGAGGTCGAAATAGGGCTTGAAGGTATTACGAAAGACAATAAAATTCTTCTTTATACAATCCTGTTTGTTGCACTTCAATTGGACATTCCATTGACAAGTTATGGCTGTTTAAAGTTTGCATTCATCGACATGTTAAAAAAGAAAAAATACTGAGAAAAAGGCCTTTAAGTTTCAAGTTTTGTCTTGAAACGAAAGATGCCAATTGTTTATCATTAAAAACACTTTTATTCCACGATTTTTATACTGTTTCTTTCAAGTATGTGTAGTAGACGTATCGAAGATTACAAATATCAATAAATCTGAAATTTGAATACAAAATTCAACCCCCAATTGGTATTTTGCATTTGTCTCCACTACGGCCTGTGCCCACTTCCATCTCATTTAGCCAGAACGCTTCACAAATATACTCCATCTCACTGCCACATCACTCTAATGAAAGGTCTAGTTGTCCCTTTTAATTTGATACCACATTTGTTTCCCTTTTTCAGCGAACTGTCTGATCTTTCCCTATGTACAATCTTTGATAAAACCTAAACCTAGTCCAAAATTAACACAAAACATCTATTGATTTTCACTTAAATCTGGGTAAATAATTAAAATGAGGCCAGTCCTTTGCAGTAACTCTTTACAAAAAAAACCTTCACTTTATTATGAACAATGGCGTTGCAAGTTACATTTAATAGCTTAGTTTTGGTCGTTGGCAGACAGCCGGAAATTTGTCCTTGGCACAAGGATAATCAGACCAAACCCTGTCTTCTACTATTGCACAATCCTCATTATTATTATAGTTATTAGGTTCTTCGTTCCGCCATTTTCTGTACTCCACTTCAGTAGTGCCATCATGACACACCCATGTATCTATTGTATGGAAAAAAACAGAAGAGTTTTTCAAAAAACCTTATTCTGCCAAACTAAAATTCTAAGCAGTGGCTTGTCCTCCGTTTTTTTCTTTCTTTTGCTTGACTTGGAGTTTGAATTAATTGGACCATTGTACCTTTTGGGTTAAACATGTGCAGTACTAATGATATACAACAACAAAAAGATGCTAAAAACTGACAATGTGATCACAATGGAGAAATATTAGGTTGGTTATATGTTGAATTGTCATCACATAAAAGGGCGTCTTCTGTGGCAATTCAATATGACAATTTTTTAGGTTTTTCTTTTCTTTTTTTCTTTTTTTCAAAAGAAAATTGGCAGAATAGAATACAGGAATTATAATCGAATTTGAAGTTTGCGTTGAGGTGGGCAGTAAGCCTTGAAAATTGCAAAAAAAATCTTCAGGACTAGTTGTTTGAATCCACTTTTAAAAAGTATATTGTTACTATGGACTCTGTGCACAAGTACCCCCTCAGTGGTTACAAAGGGAGAGTTGCCTTTGATGCTTGACGCTGGTGCGAAGATGCCACAGTTTTATGCACCTTCATCATAAGATGACATGTGCGCTCAAACCAATATGGGCTCAAACCTGTTGGCCCAAGAAAGTGATCACATAGTGCCATGTACTGCCCATGCACGGAGTCCATTTTCTAGAAATAAACAAAAGCAGACAAGTTTCACAAACCTTCAACGTCCAGATCATTGCAGTTGATCCAAAACCAGGCTCGCTCGGGCTTTATGAGGATCGCAATGAAGTCGATCTCCTCCTGAGAGAGTGGCATAACCAAGTCACCTCCTATCTTGATGCACTCCTGTTTTGCCTCGAGCCAGGTTAGCAATTTGCCGAGGCTATGATAGCATCTGTCGCCCCACTGGCGCCAAGCAGGAGGACAGGTGTACACCCCTCTCATAAAACTCCCACACCTCCCACTACCATCACTGCATCTGATCATAAGACAGAGGCTTATCAAGCCAAAGATGAGACGTTTTGGCAACATCATTTTCAGATGTTACCAGACTGGATCCCAGTGGTATACTGCAGACTGCGTTCTCTCCAATGCTTACTTATACAGGGAGCTACAATGCAGGGCACTTGTTGGTTAATTTAACGTTTAATTTGGTGTTCGCGTTATTAGTGCTGCACCAATGGATGCACAAAAAATCATGCTCGGTTTGATTCAATGAAAGCCCACAGGAAATAACGCTCTGCCCTTGAGGAACTGTGGTTGATTTTCAGCAAAATTGTGTACATCAATTGTGCCTGGTTGCCATGACTATGGAGAACTGAAGACTTCTTGCCAAATCATACAAAGGTGGTCGAATTTTCTAACCCAGATATGCCTTGAAAGGAGAGAGAGAAAATGATGGCTGACCCACCATGATAGGAACATCTTCGCACAAATAACACAGCTTTTCATTTTTTAATCAGTTGTTCAAAATCCCCTTCCCATATATTCAGGTGCAATCTTGTTTAAATTATTGACGTTATTTCCAGGGTTAATGGAAAGCAGGGTTGGCAGGTTGATTTTTTTATTTAAAAAAAAAACTTTAATCAGATTTTTTTTTAATTTGTCTCAAAAAATTTTTATTTACATCATTTTTTGTTTTTAAAAAATTTAACTTTCAAAATATTGATTTGTCTCAAATTTTTTTTTACAATCTCCCATACTGCCGTACACCCATCAACAAGGAGTTTTCAGGTTCCTATAATACCCATCATTCATAAAACTCAATTCATTATTCGCGAATTTAGAGTCATATATTTCAAATTAACATTGATAAATAACTTTGAAAAAAAAGTGGATTGAATCAGTGATTTAAAAAATAAAATTACTTAATTTCATCTCCATGTGGTCAACCTCATTTGTACAAGGGTTCATAAGTACTGACGACACTATTAAAGGTGATTGATACGGTAGAGATATGTTGTGTCAGCTTGTGTGTGGATATGAAACAATTCATTGATATTCTACACAACTTAAAATTCAAAGTACGAAGAAAAATATTAAGACTCCAATCTTGACTTTAATCAAAACAGTTATTTTGGGTAATTATGCAAAACCTACATGTAGTTGAGTCGATGCTGATGAAGTATGGGTGTTTGAATGTGTCAAGAACAACTAACACTTTGTAATTAACTAAAATCAATCGATTTAAATGATTAAAATGACCCCCAATCAATTCATATTGCCAAAAATAAGATTTTTACAAAAAAAGTGATTTGAATCAAGGGATTTTTTTTTTAAATCAAAGTGATTTAATTCACCAACCCTGACGGAAGGTCAAATTGATTTTGAAATCAAAACTCATTAATTTGAGGAACATCAATATTCAACCAAACAGAATTTCTTCCAAAACAGTTCAAGGAATGAATATGAAACCTCATACAAACATGAACCCTTGTCCAAAAATGTGGAAAATTTTATTATTTACAACGATTGAAGGTCAAAATTTGGCAAAACAACTAAATTGAGTACCGGTACCATGGTAACATTTTGTGAGGTGTTTTTATTGCCTTGGGTAACACTGTGATCTCCTGGCACAACACTGGTTTTTGAAAAGTGAACAGGTTTTTAATTTTAACTTGAAGCGTTTTACTACAATCAAACCAGTGATTCAAATGTTCAGTTAGTGATGATTGACACAAAGGAAGTCATGATGGCATCATCCCTCCAAAGGGCGCCCTCTAATGGCACTACAGAAAAAAAAGTATTTGTAAAGTTTAAATAGCAATTCAAAATTATGACAAATTGCCAATAAATATTAATTTATGCGAACATAAATATTTGCCAATAGATACAATAAATACATTGCGAAGTTTTAAAAAATATAATGTCATCAGCCTGGAGGTTAAAGTGGGAAGAATTTGAGCAAGATGCTTGTCTTTTCTTTTGTTTGTTGAAATATATCATTTAGTAAACCAATGTGGATGGTTGTTGCACAAATAATATCAGCTGTATTTAATACATATTAACGCTCGTGTGATTCTGATTTGCAAGTAAAGAACATTCTTTCTTTTGATGCTTAAAAATGGAGAAATGGGTCTGAATTCAATCAATTCTGCTGTATTTTACAGTGACATTTCAAAACTGAACTGAAAGAACACACAACAAATAATCACGATAATGTACCGCCCTATCACCCTGTGTTTCTCTAACAAACGCAAATGCCTTGTAGCTAATGTTTTCTGTCCATGTTTGTACATTTTTCTTGACATTCATTCTTCACTACCTTTCTTCTAATTGATATGTGGCACTTCACTTTAAGTTGCATGTGCATGACGTAATCAATATTCATTTGGCCTATTTTTAAATGAAGACATCATCAAACCGAAAGTAATTGTAAATAAGACACATTACGAAATCCATCTAAACCCCAAATAATACATTTGTTAAAATCAGTGTGAGGTTAAACTGAAAAAGGGCTGCATTTTATCATTCTTTTTTTTTGTTTTGTTAGTTTTTACATGAACATATGCTAAACTGACTCAAACAGTATCCAATGAAATATAGTTGTTCTCAATCACCCTGTGTTTTTTAACAAAATAAAAATTCCAAACATCTAGTTTGCTTTGAAATGAATGCAGAAATCTTCTGTCAGCCACAGTTTGAGCCAATAAGGATGCTGGAACGGCATACAATTGTTAAGTTTTAGATTGGCGTCGAGTTACTACGCTGTTTCAGTAAACGTTATATTTCTACTTTGTGTGTCCTGAAAAGGGTGACTTTCGGGCAGCCTCATTTGCAAAAAAATATTGCACAAAAATATTGAATTTATTAATAGGCAAATAATATAGATATAACACAAACGTAAAACAAAGCAAAACATGTCACTTAAATCTGGGAAACTAATGTACGTTACAGTTATCCTCAACCCCAACAACCTAGGTCTTTTTGCTAGCGGCACCCTCAATCCTGCATCATCCTCCAACTGCCTCCATGTCAAAAATTGGATGCAGCCTCAATCCTCCAAAACTGTCTGTTATTTCTTGAATTTGTCCATTGGAGGGGTGACCACTGCCTCAATCCTGCAAAATCCTCAGGCAATCACTGTTAATATGTTGAGGCAGAGCCAGTGACATCCTGGGGCAGTGCGGAGGATTTCAAGTATAATCTAGGCCTACACTTTTCATGGTCAAGCATAAACATCACAAGTTCCGGCCTTAGACCTTGACACAATGCTTCCTGCAAAATCAACTGCACATTTTTGCCATACAGCATCAATCCTTCAAAATCCTGAACTTGTGTTTAGAGGATTTGGGAAGGTTAAGCTTACAAAAAAACTTATTATTGACAATGGTGTAGCTAATCACTTCTTATAGTGCAGCTTTGGACGTTGGCAGATAACATAAAATTTGTTGTCACATGGGATATCATTCCAGCCAGACTTATCTGTAGTTGCACAATGCTCTCTTCCTTCTCCATTATTAGGTTCACCCCACCTCCAGTTTCTGTACTCCACTGCAGAAGTGCCATCCTGACACACCCATGTTCCTATTGTATGAAAATGCAGAAGAGATTTTTCAATTACTAGCAGAAAATTCTGTCCAACAAAACTTCTAAGAGTTGGGTTTTTTCCCCCTTCTTTTACTCTGACTGGGAGTCGTAATTAATTGGACCCTTGTACTTTCTAATTTAAATACATAACAATATATAATAGATCTAAAAATTAATGTGGCCTGACGTTGCGAACTTAGCAAGTTCTTCTTCAGAGGCTAAAACAGAAATGACAGAGGTACAAACATTAACAAGGGGGTGCACACAAACATGCAGGGATGAAAGAAGAAACACAAAAGGAGGATTAGGTGGGAAAGGTGTGGAAAGATGCAGGGGAGGGTGGACAATTTGATTGCAATTGAAAAATGTTTCAGTTGTGTATTTTTTTATCTTCATGAAAATTGACAGGATATAATTCAGAATTATGATTAAATTTCTAATTTGATATTATGTAGATGGAGCCGGGCATTAATTTCTGTTGGAATGTTAGTACACTGAATCCAACCTTCTAGACTATTTGCTTCAATCCTATTCTAAACATAAATTGTTACTATAGACTCTGTGCATAAGTACACCCTCCACGGTTACAAAGGGAGAGTTGGGGAGGCCACTGAGAGGAACATTTGAATGCATAATGCAAATGGCGCTTGATGCTCATGCTAAGACGCCACAGTTTCGCGCACATTCATAACAAAAAAAGTTGAGTGTACATGTACAGTCGAGTCTCGTTATAACAAACTCGTTCGGACCTAGCCAAATTGTTTGTTATATCAGAATTTTGTATTAAGAGGAACATCAGTCCCTTTCATTGTGCACATAAATGCACAGTCGGGACCAAGGCTTTATGTTTGTTATAACCAGAGTTTGTACTAACAAGAGTCGACTGTACTTTGTGTCATATGAGCCCAAACCAGTATGCACCCTCAGTGTGTCCCTCCCTCTTGGCCACTAATGATCACTCACGGAGTCCATAGGTAGAAAAAAACAAAAGCAGACAAACCTTCAACTTCAAAATCATTGCAGTTGATCCAAAACCAGGGGTGCAGGTTATTCACAAGAAACTCAGTTTCCTCCTGAGACTGTGGCATGACCAGGCCACCTCCCATCTTAATGCACTCCTGTTTTGCCTCGAGCCAGGTTAGCGACATGCTGAGTTTTTGGTAGCATTTGTCGCCCCACCAGCTCCAAGCAGGAGGACAGGGGTACTGCCTGTACACCCCTCTCATAAAACTCCCACACCTCCCACTACCGTCACTGCATCTGATCATAAGACCGAGGCTCACCAAGCCAAAGATGAGACATTTAGGCAACATCATTTTCAGATGTTGCCAGACTGGATCCCAGTGGTATACTGGAGACTGGTATACTGGAGACTGCGGGTGCTTTGTCAGTTACTTTAATTTTAATTTGGTGTTCGCGTTATTAGTGCTGCGCCAATTGACACCAAAGAAAATTCATGCTTAGTTTAACTCATTCAAGCACACCCAATATTGCATTCAATGATTTTCATCAACCGTGCCTGGTTGCCATGACTGTGGAGAACTGAAGGCTTGTTGTCAAAGCAAACAAAGATGGCATATTTTCCCGCCAAAATAATACCCAAAAAAATGACTGAACGCCATTGTTGGATCACCTTCGCACATATAACACAGCTCTTCCTTTATTTAATCAGTGGGCTTATCATCAAAATTCCTTTCCCATATTCCATTTCAGTTCCAATCTTTGAAAAATGCAGGAATTAACGAAACACTATAACCAAAGCCCACTTGACCCGCCCATTTGACCCGCCCATTTGACTGATCAGAGAGTTCCCACCCACTTTTTCACCGTGACAGCTCTGGAGGGCATTTCGTGCGGCATCTCACTGGTTGGCCTGGGTCTGATCTTTGCCTCAGAAGTTCTGGGTCAAAAGTTCAACCAGGGTTAAAGGGGCTCTAACGATGCTTTTTACTTACAAAAAATGTATGTCTCAATAGGGAACTTGTGGAGTATGACATTTTTTGACGAAAAAATGACGGAGTAATTAAACAAAAAAATTGCGTCCTCAATTGCTCAAGATTAAGGCTTATTTGATTGATGGTATTTTTCTTCTCTCCCCCTCCCTTCCTCAGACTCAAGATGTGTGGCTTGGTGGCTTGTTCACTCCAGAGGCCTACATCACAGCAACCAGGCAGTTTGTAGCTCAAGCCAACAGCTGGTCTCTTGAAGAACTGTACCTGCAGGTAAGCACTCGCCCATCTTCCCCTCACAGTCATCCAAAAGTAGCTTGAGAAACTCCAGCTCCAATGCTCATCGGGAATTCAACAGTTAGAGCTGGAGGTCAATGTACGTTGTAGCCAGCGGTCTAAAAATGGCAGAGGCCGATTCACGAAGCAAAGGATCAAATTGAAACAGAACAAAACTGACTAAAATATTTTTTTTAAATGATGATTTCTGCGGCTGTATTGAGGCCAAATTTTACAGCCTACGCCATTTTGGGTCCGCTATGTACACCGTAGATTTGTTGAATTCCCGATGAGCATTGGAGCTGGAGTTTCTCAAGCTATTCCAAAAGGGTAGTCTTGATACAAGACTGGATTAATTATTTATTCTCCTTGACAAGTGTGGTCAAGCAACCACAATCGTAGAGGCACTATCGACAACATGACATGAATTTTATCTTGGGAATCTTGGCATACGGGCCCAAGAAATTCTGAGCATATGTCTTTCATGCTGTATTTTAGCCGATGTCATTTAGAAGAACACATTCCAAATCCAGTATTGGACCAAGACAGGCGGGTTAGCAAAATCCCGGCTCTGTTTCAGCTTCAGCTTTATAATCATTTGGAAACCAATAGAACTGCTATAAAGTTTGCCCTGACGATGTAGGATTTAAAGATATAGTCCATCATTTGTAATTTGTGCATTATGTTCGTTTGAAGCAACAAAAGTGCTCAAAATCTAAAGAAGGGTCCGAGACACGTTCTCACTGAGCCGATTGCAGCTACGCGATGTCGCACACTGTTCCAACGAATTATAGCAATGTGCGTCGTGCGTCATGCGTCGTGCGTGTGCGTCATGCCAATGCTTGCACGCGCTTCGCCGAATAACAAAACGAACTACTAATTTAAATTTCCTACGGTGCGTCTTAAGAAGCACCGTTGGAAAGGCTTTCTTTCGTTGATTACTTCAAAATGACAGCTTGCCAGAAAGAATAATTTCACAGGGAGTTTAGTCCCTTACTATCTTTCAACCATGTATGTTTTTCAACAATAATTACGCCAGTTACTTTTTGGATAACTGCAAATGATGGACTATAGCTTTAATCATAAGAAAGCAGGACGTTGACCTATTTTCATCCAGAGTCAGGGGCCACATTTCTTCTGGAGCCAAAGCTTACATCTTTGCAACTTTTTATGTCTTGTGGTAGAAATCAGGCGTTATTATGAACATCTTTGGGATTCCTAACCTTTTTTTCCCCCCACCACTACCGAGTTGAGGGCAAACATTTTGTCAAGGGAAAGCTTGGCAACATGAAATTTCAGTTAATCTCAAATAGAAATTGTTTTTGGTTTAATTCTGCAGCATCTGTGGTAGAGATTTTACAAAACAACAAGTGCGAGTGCACAATAATCTCTGGCCGTATTGCATGAAAGTCTTGCATGAAATGATTGTGCGTATGTAAGCCCGGGCCGCCGTCCCAAGCAAAAATCCCGGGGACAGACATATGCAAAATAGACGGGCATGTGCATCGATCAAGACAAGATCAAGACAAAGCCCGGGGTTGCGAAAACTTTCTTCAAGAGTGCATTTACTGATGACAGCATGGCAGTTTGTCAATGTTTGGTCAAATATTTGGTAAATTTTCGGACAGACAGAATGACAGACAGACCGACCGTCCGACCACCAAGTGACATGTAGAAACTCCTTCCAGAACTTAAAAAGTGACGTCCTCAACTCGTTGTACGGTATAACTAGCCTACATGTACCTCTGTTTTATATTTCCCTGTTGTACTACTCAAAGCAGTCAATATTTGAATTTTATGTTTGTTTTTGTTGTTGTTGTATTTTTTAGGTGACAGTTTCGGATCCCGGCCAACAGCTCAAGATGGACGACTGCAGTTTTGCTGTTACAGGTGCGGTATTCATTCATGCTAATTGACATGATCTGATCAAATGCGAGGGTCATTCTATAACTTTGGGGTCCACTTTTATCTGTCACAGTTTCATCTGATTAGTTTGTAATTTTGAATGCACTCCTTAATGCCTTATTCTCCCAAGAGTGATTTAAAGCACACTACCTAATCTACATAAGTCAGTGGAGATTGGTTCCCATTCCATCCTTGTATGGAACTTCCAATAAGCACAGAGGTGAGAATCAGACTGGAGACGTGACGTTAACGCTAAATATTAAAACATCATGTCTGTGTTGCAGTGATACACTCTGTAAATCATGCATTAGGCTTGGACGATATTTCAATAATATAATATAGTGACAATATTTTTTTTGATACCGAGCAATACCGAATGATGTTGTTGAAATACCGGAACACTCGGTATGGAAATTCAACGCCACAATATTATCTCTAAAATGTGGCCAGATGTGTGAAAAAGACCTTACAAGTGAGAAAGAAAAAACGAGTTATGCACACTGTATGGATAATTGCTTAAATTCTTTCTGGGGTCTTGGTATCAAGATAAGACAAAAATCGTGGGAGTTGGACTTCACATGCTTAAAACAGATATTTTTGCTTACTTGCCATTCATCAGGGCCTTTGGATTTCTGCTGACACCTCCTGTTCTGAGTGTTTTATTTTTGATGACATAATAGTCTGCCTGGATGAGTAACCGGTAATACCAAATACCAAGATATGTTTTTGTGACGATATACCGTGCACTCTCAAAATCCAGTACTGCACAAGCCCATCATGCATCACAGGCAAGATGGCGCCAGACTGGTCCTTCAAGCCTCTCTGCCATTCACCGTTGAGGGGGTACTTGTGCATGTAGTCCAAAAAAATCCCGCCGAATGTCATTATCTAGGACATTACCACCGCTAGCATGATTTCAAGTATAGTCTTGGTCCCTGGCGAGGCAGTCAAGCCACTGCAGTGGTAGAGGACACTGTCAACGAGATAAATCAAATCCAGCCTTGGAAATTTCGGCACTCTGACCGGAGAAATTCCACACATACCATGTTGACACACTAGCTTACACAGGCATAGAAGTGGGGTACTTCCTTTGTTCTCGTGTACTAACATTTTGCAATGTCGCACACTAATTTTAAAATGCTCTTATTTTAACCAGAATTAATTTCCTGGGCTAAAATTCGGACTTAATATCCCTTTTCTAAAACTCTTCCATTTGCGACGGATCAACCCACCTTGGAAATTCCTAGTTTTTGAGTAAAATCCATATATCTTCTTTGTGAAAAACTTGTGGGGTACCAAAACGGTACCCCGCAAGTCGGTGGGCATTCCTTGTGGGGTACCTCCCATTGTTCCGGTACCCCATAAGGCAGTGTTTATACGTTCGTTAGCTTGAAGTGGGCGCGCGTGAGGTATGCTCCGATTTTCTCTGGTCAAGTACCAAATGATTCGTCTTATTGGTAACGCTCTCTATCATCGTGCTAGCTTGACCGCACTTGTCTGGGACCGGCTGCGATATTTGGCAAACAGAATCCAAGTCCAGTCTGGGACCAGTCCGTGGAGTTTTGTTCTTTGTCTTGTGTCCTTTGCAACAAAGACAACTTGTAGATGTAATACTGAATGTCTGTTCTTGGATTCCTTCCAGGGCTGAAACTACAAGGAGCCAACTGCAAGGGCAACAAGCTGTACATCACATCTGTTATCTCAACAGACTTGCCGCCTACCGTCTTCAAATGGGTCCGGTAAGCTGTTACAATGAGCACTTTTAATTCATCAAAATAAAAACAAATAAAATTTCAGAAACTCTGGAAACCATCACAGTAAACAACAAAGGAGAACTGACTTAAGCAAGGGTGCAAGTCTCGCTGGTTCATGTCTGACTAGTCTAGTCGTAGACTCCTATTGTGTATCTTTTATACCCAATAATAATACCCATAATCAGTTGACCAAAATTTTCATTTTATTATGCTCATCAACTTGCAATATTTTCGAAATGTTCATGCTTTGGGTTTTTTAAAAGATCTTATTTATCACCCTTGACCTTTTAAAGTTCTGTCCACTGATCACAAAAAAGTAAGTGTTGTTTCAGCAAAACGAAAACAATTCTCATAGGGATGCAGGTGAATTGTTTTCGTTTTGCTGAAAGAACACCTACTTTTTTGTGATCCGTTGACAGAACTTTAAAACGGTGTTTGTGTTCAAAATTCCGTAACTTAAAAAGGTTTGGGCTTTCATATCCTAGATTTTTAAAGTGCTACAGGCAAAAGTTCATTCAAAAATTGGTCCTGCCATTTGGGTTTGGTTTTTTTTACTCACCCTGTACAATAAAAAACATTGTTTTGTTTTTTTCCCTTTTTACAGAGGAACTTCCCAAGCAAGTAAAACCAAGGTAAAATCATATTCCATTTGACGTTCCGATTTTTTTTATTTATTTTTTTTTTGGGGGGGGGTAGTAAGGAGTTTTTTGCCGTTCCATTTCTAGATGATCCTAAAATGGACTGAAAAGTCCTCATTTACAAAACATGAAAATATCAAATTAAGAAAAACATAATTTTTAAAGTTGTACAAAGAAAATGATCGGAGCAGGGTTTGAACCTGCGATCTCCGGTTTGCTGTTCCGGTGCTCTTCCAGTCAGAAGCCAGAAAAAAACAGTATGGATACTGTCATGTAGTGAAATTATAAGGCCAAACAAAAAAAATTGTGTGTTTACGGTAATTCTGCCTACCTGGATTTTTTTGAGCCAAATTGCCGACCTCAAAAATGAGCACTTTTTGCAAATGTTTCTGGGACTATTTTCTTCATGACTTACATTTGAACAGAAACGATCCTTACGTACATCTTTAGTGAGTTTCAAACATGGCAAAAGAACACGCAAATGTATGTCTAAAATGAAAAAAAAACTGAAAAAATAAAATTATTTCCCTACGTACCTACCTGGATTTTTTTCAGGCCGTTACCGTAAACGCACCATTTATTTTGTTTGGCCTAAGTATTTTTGCATTAAAAATTGCAAACTCAATAACTGACCTAGAACTGCCCTCACCCCATTAACAAAAACATTGGGCTATTACTGAACTGACGATTCTTATATCGTGACTAACATAGGTCCACGAAAAGTCAATCTCTCCCTCCCCCCCCCAAAAAAAAAATTAATTACCAACAAAAAATTAAAATCAATTTATTTTCAAATTTCATAATATTTATTTGTTTGATTTCTGTTCCCTCCTTTCTCAACAAGGTATTGCTGCCGGTCTACCTGAACCAGACCAGAGCTGAACTCCTTTTCACCGTCAACATCGAAAGCGGTGACGGGGAAGGCCCCAGCAAGGGACACAGCTTCTACGAGAGAGGCGTAGCCCTGCTCTGCAATGGGCTGTCTGCTTAAGACAAGCCAGACTAGACACTTTGGTCACTGCGCTCTTGAAAGATTAAGTAAAACTTCCCATCATGTAACAAGTTTGATGTTGTCAGAATTTAAATTGTGACCATTTAATTGTTCAGTTCCATCTCCCAAGCATTGTTCACTTTTCATTAGTGGTAAAGTTTCTGCAGGGTTATATTTTGAAGTAGACTTTATGTTGGGGTTGAAGTGTTTTGGGAGCTACTTTTCTGTAGTCTTATAGAGTGTGGTGTATTGTGTAAGATGGCTGTATTGCTAAGAACGAACTGGTTCATACTGTAACCGTGTTGTGCGAACAGTTAGCTTGGGTAATTTTTAAGCATAATACGAAGTGAAGTTTCTCTTAAGAATGATACTACATTGTAATTTTGCAGTAATGTTTAAATTTTGGTCACCGGAATATATGAAGAATAAAGTTGAGAAAATTCTTGATATTATTGTTCATCAGTGCATAGGATTTTGATTTGCTTGCATGATTAAATTCAGCTGAGAAAAACTAATAAAGTACATGTAATTTCAAAAAAAAAAAATCTTTGCCTTAAATATACACTGGAATAAATAGACGCTTTAATGCTTATTCGGAACAGATTTCTAGAAAATAATTCAAGATTCAAAATCATTGCTTACTTTTTTTTATGCATTTTGATGCATGTTTGAATTTAGAAGAGAAAGTTATAAATGCTTCATTTCTTATGTCGTGAATATGATTAGAATGCATGACATAAAGTAAAAAAAATGAAAAAGCACAAAGTATAGTGGAAAACATTTGGAATGTAGCTTTAATATAGGACAAGTTCGGTAGTTTTTTGCTGAGAGGTTTAACAGTAAAGTAAAGTTAAAAAAAATAATAAAAAAATAATAATTGTGGGTTATAATTGGCAAGTTTTGGATTGTAATTTTAATTTAGAAAAATCGACAAATACTTTTGACTTTTTTCTCTTAATTTGTGTCTGGATGCCACTCATTTTCGATCACCTTATTACAGTGGAATAATAGTAAAAAAAAAAAAGAAACGCATGGCGCATGAAGAATGCATTATAGAGTAGGTTGTCAAAACAGAATATGAAGACTTTTTTGTTTTTTTTTTGTCTTTTCTTTTTTTAGATCTTTGCAGTTACTGTTTTTAATTGTTCAATTTGGGGAATTTATGCTGTAATCAAAGACATTTATTAACAGGGAAGTTGGTCTGGTTGATATTAGTAAGTTGAATTATGAAGGTGATAAAACTAAAACTAAAATTTCCATTTCACCAGTTTTTCCATTTGATTTCACATCAGTAAGCTTAGATGGCAAAGGTTAATGCATTATGATACTAGTGATGTAAGCTGTTCTAAACGAAAATTCTAACATAAATTGCAAAAAATAATAATGGATTAATTGTGCATGAACAAGTTGAATTAGATGTGCTGCTGCAAAGAGTATTTGAATGTCTGTAATGATCAATAAAGAAATTAGAATATAGCAAGTCACTCTTTTCCTGAACGTGTATTTTGTTGCTGTTTATTTAATCTGATTCACTTCCCTGTTGGAATAAAAAGATGACACAGATGAGGAACTGTAGTGTTTTTTTCTCCCGTTTCAGCTAGATCCGAAATGGTACTGCAATGCTGCACATGAATTAGACTGTTTTCTAAATTAGCAACATGTTTATCAAATTGTTCAGCCAGACTGGAAGAACTTGAGCTTTTAATAAAACTTTTCCCCTCGTATTTTCATTATCAGTTGTTCCCTTTTTTGGTAAATTTGTTCTGGAGTAATCTGATGATGTAAAATACACAGTCTATTGTGATTCTTTAACCCATCCCAAAATGGAAATCTAGTGGCCTTCTACGAAGAATGGATGCAAGAGTACTTTGGACAAGAACAGAAAAAAATTCAACAGCCGCACACATTATCTAAAATATAAGGATAATACAGTCACCAGGAAAAAAAGAGCCAAACTGGAAATAGCAAAGGAAAGACACACTACGTGCATGGTCGGCAATGAATGAATGCTGATTAGGGACACAAGGAAATTGGCCCACAGGAAGAACCTAGATCCGACCAACAGAGGTGCATCCGTAATATTGTTTCCTGTCTAACTCTTCTGAACATGAGGTCTTTTTTACAGATACCACACATCAGCCATTAGGCTATCAGCTTCGGTCCAAAAAATGGGCCACTGGTATCAAATGATCGAAAAGAGCAATGTTCATAGCGATTTTTGGCAAGGTGTACACATCTAGAATTGGAAAATGTGTGATAGCTTTGCAGTTTGAGCGGTGGCAGTTTTTTGGGTGTTATCACTTTTAAAAAAAAAATTCAAAATGGCCGCCAATATGCTTGAACCGGATTAATTATATGTGGAAACAAGCATGTTTTGGCTGCCATTTTTCAAAAAAAAAAGTGATAGCACCCAAAAAGCTGCCACCGCTGCAATGCTATCATCATATATTTTCCAACTACAGGGGTGCATACCTTGCCAAAAATTGCAATGAGCATTATTCCCCTAATTTGATACCAACCAAACCCCCAGGCTGATGGCTTACATCTTTGGGAAAAGTTTTTTTTTGGAGAGGCACAACACCCCAAACTAAGTGAAAAGATAACATGTATCCCTTTCTTTTCAGTCAGCAAAATATATTGACCAAATTTTGTTTTTCTCCCCATTTTTCAATTCATAAAAAAACAAGTGTGCCCACTGGAAAAAAAGGGCTACCTGTCCATTTTTACTCAACATGGTTTTGCCCATGGTTTTGTGGAAAATGTTTCTGAAAGTAGAGTGGTGAGTAATTAAGATCCTGCTTTGTTTGAGAATGTAGGCAGGAGAGAGAACATGATGTTCCATGCAATTAAGTCGTATCCATCACTGCAACATGAGCAACTATAGACTTTAGAATATGAGGAATTACCATCTTGAGAAAATTATTAAAAACAAATGCACCCATATATTCCCCGTACAAATGCATATTCCCCATGAATTGTGCATGCAGAGAACAAAAATGTGGGTGGAGGGATAACATCACATGTATGAACCTTTTGAGACATGGCAGACACAACAGAAAGGCACTTTTTTGGGCGAATAAATCCGGGTGAAGATGAGAGTATACCCACTCCAAATACAATGTACTGCCCTCATATTGTGTCTGCCATATCTTAAAATAGCACCCTCCTATTGTGTCCACCATCCGTCAAAATACTGGCCTTCCATTATACCCCCCTATATCCAAGTACCGTTTGCTATTGTGTCTTCCCTATCTCAAAAATAGCACCCTCCTATTGTGCCCTCCCATTATATGGCCCCCCCCCCATATCTAAGAACCGCCCTACTATTGTGTCTTCAATATCTCAAAATAGTTCCTTCCCCTTGTGTTTGCCCCATCTCAAAACACCGCCCTCCTATTGTGTCCACCAAATCTCAAAATACCACCCTCCTATTGCATCCACCAAATCTCAAAATAGTGCCCTTCTATTGTGCCCTTCCATTTATTCCCCCTATATCTAAGTACCGCCCTGCTATTGTGTCTTCCTTATCTCAAAATAGTCCCCTACTCTTGTGTCCACCAAATCTCAAAATAGCGCCCTCCTATTGTGTCCACCCTATCAAAATAGCGCCCTCCTATTGTGCCCTCCCATTATGGCCCCTTATATCTACATGTAAGTACTGCCCTGCTATTGTGTCTTCCATATCTCAAAATGGCACCCTCCTATTGTCCACCTTATCAAAATAGTGTCCTCCTATTCTGCCCTCCCATTATGGCCCCCTATATCTAAGTACTGCCCTGCTATTGTGTCTTACATATCTCAAAATAGTGCCCTCCTATTGTGTCCACCAAATCTAAAAATGGTCCCCTCCCCTTGTGTTAACCAAAACCCAAAATAGTGCCATCCTATTGCATGTCCACCAAATCTCAAAATAGTCCCCTCCTCGTGTCCACCAAATCTCAAAAAAGCCCCCTCCCCTTGTGTTCACCCTATCTCATAAATACCGCCCCCCTATTGTGTCCACCAAAGCTCAAAATACCGCCCTCCTATTGTGTCCATCAAATCTCAAAATACCGCCCTCCTATTGTGTCCACCAAATCTCAAAATAGTGCCCTCCCCTTGTGACCATCTCAAAATACTGCCCTCCTATTGTGTCCACCCAATCTCAAAATAAAAGTCCCCTCGTGTCCACCATCTCAAAATAGCGCCCTCCTATTGTGTCCACCCCATCTTGAAATAGTGCCCTCCCCTTGTGTCCACCATTTCAAAATAGTGCCCTCCTATTGTGTCCACCAAACCTCAAAATAAAAGTCCCCTCGTGTCCACCATCTCAAAATAGTGCCCTCCTATTGTGTCCACCCCATCTTGAAATAGTGCCCTCCCCTTGTGTCCACCATTATGGTCCATGGATCATCGAGGGAGGCTAGTTTTACTTCACCACGAGATAAAGCATTCAATATTTGTTTTATAACACTTCACCCACAGATTCTGCTTGATTTTAATATTTTAAATTATTTAAATCTGAACACAGTTGAAATAAACTTCAATTTTAATACAAAATTGGTGGAAAATGTATTTCTCTCTTCCAAACTACCCCTTCACGAAATGTTTGAACCCAACTCTGCGGCGACACTCTTTGGAACAATACACGCTACGCGCACACAAGCATCCATTTGCACACAAATACCGCGCCGTGGAAATAGTACTTTGGTTGCTAATGGTATAGTTCTTTGGTTGCTACGGGTATAGTACTTTTGGCCGTGAACAGAAAGATAGCAAATTTAGAAAGTAACATGCGACTCACTCTCCGCCAATCAAGACACAGAATCTGTGGGTGGTGTTATAATTCAAAATAGTGCCCTCCTATTGTGCCCACCCAACCTCAAAATAAAAGTCCCCTCGTGTCCACCATCTCAAAATAGTGCCCTCCCTTGTGTCAATCTCAAAATTGTGCCATCGTATTGTGTCCACCTATCTCAAGATTTTCCCCTCCCATTGAGTTCACTTCATCTAAAAATAAAACTGCCCCAATTTGCATTCATGTGAGGGATATGTAAAAAATATATTACATGCATTTGAGAGAGATGAAACCGACGTAAAGCGAAAAACAAACTTGAAGGATGGAGACTCAAAGGATGGTAGTATATAAAAATAAAAAATTAAAAGGGAGAATCCAATAACGAATACACATGAAGATCAAAACTACATGTATAAAACACAACGGTGACAAATTTGACTGTTTACTAGCAAAGCAGATGATTTTAATTCAATTTGCTTGATAAATGTGAACTGGTATCAAAGGAACATTTGTGTTACATTAAGAAATAATTAGTACAAGTTATTACCAAAAAAAATCTTTAAATCCATAACCAAGAATTTATTTGAGAATTAATCATGTCGGAAGAGAATTAAGGTACTATATGCGGTGTACAATTCTGAAGTTAGTAGATACTGTAGCAGATTATAGCGGATAACAACTATGATTTTCATGTCCTAAATTTACAATGGGGAGTATTGGTACCCATATCCCTTACAAATGAAACTTATATGTCTACATACAGAACTACATGCAAGCTTGTAAAAAAATCCACTTTATTTGAAAAGAATTATTGAATCTACAAAAGAAAAAATAAGCAAACCAACATAATATGACTTCTTGTATGATTTAAAAATTCAAATATTGTAACACAAGTTATTATAGCGTATATCATTGGCAGATATCCAAAAAGTAACTGACAAAATTATCGTTGAAGAGCATACTTAGTTTGAAGATAGCAAACTTCCTGTGAAATTATTCTTTCTGGCGTGCTGTCATTTTGAATAAAAAAATAAAGAAGGCCTTTTCGAAAAATGTGTCAAGCAAGTAATGCATTTTTTGAAATTTCTGTTAGCAGTCGCAATTCGGCGAATATGTGTATGGGTGCGCGCACAAGCATTTGAAACACAACATACACGCGCTTGCTCTTATTTGTCAGTTTAGCACCTGACATCGCGTAGTTGCAATCCGCTGAATGAGAACTGAACATGTTCTGGACGCTGATTTTGGGCACAATTCAAAACATGACACTATAACTTTTGAATTGAAAATGAGATCTTAGAATACTGGGTTTTTTTTCAGAATGTACAGCATTCACAGAGCTAAAACTTCATCAGGTTAGTTGTTAAGTACCCGTCTTTAGATTTTTAGCACTTTTGTTGCTTCAAACGAAAAACAAATGCATAAATGACAAATGATATACCCTATGTTTAAGCTTACAGAGAAATAAAAGAACTTACAATCAAAGACTTGTGATAATGACGGAGCTCTGGAAGAGCAAACTTGCTCATCGAGTTGATTTCATTTGACATACTTTTAAGCTGAAAATTGTCTAGAGCTTAACAGGTGTCTTCGTGAGATAATCATTGTGCCTAAACATGATGCCAGTTTCCTGTCACTCCCATTCAACAGTTCAGATAATCAATGGGGAAATGCCAGGAAGACGTTATCCCGAGATCAATAACTCTGGGTCTTAAGTCTTAACAAGCACTTCCAAAGCTCCGTAATGATCAGTGCAACCAAACTCAAGATTACTTTGTCCCTGAATTTAAATTTTAAATGATACATACGAGAAACCTTGAAAGCTGATTTTGTTTTCACACAGCCGTTTTGTGTGAAGATGTTTACTGATTGAATTAAAGCACACAAAGTTGCAAGAGTTGAGCCTGGCAGATTTTCTTGGTATGAGATCTTCTTCAATCCTCCAAAATGCAACACTGAATTCAACCCAAAGTCACATGCTCAAACTTCAAAACCAAAAATGAACACTCTGCCCCTCAGCTCTGATAGTTTTGATATTTTGGAAAACTGGGCGGGGTCCCCTGGCTTAACTGCGCACGCCTGGACCAAACTCATACTGCAGAGCTTGGTGTTACAATGTGAGGACTTAAAAAAGGTGAGGTATTAAAAATACGATTACAGACTGATTAGGCGGTGTAAATATGAAGCCATTACGGAGGTGGAAAAAGGCTCATGCAGCACAGATCGCATGCAAACACTCAATGGTCCTAGACCAATAGGGTTACACAATATTATGTGCATGCACGCCTTGACTTTTAGATCACAAGCCAAACGCACAGTTCCACTTCAGAAATGGCATCTAAATTTTGTCGCGGGAAACATCTAGATAGTTTATCCTGAAATGTTATGGAAGATGTCAGGAGATTTTCACATATGTGCATTGGACAATTCTGACGCGCTTTGTCTTGGTAGAATCAGATTTCACATGCAACTATACTACCATCAAATTCAGTATATTGATTATTTACATTTATAGAAAAAAAACAGGTACATGTAGTAACAGGTGATTGATTTTGAATTGTATTCCACTTCACAATAATTCACACCATTCGACTTTTAACAGATTACTCTCCTCTGTATACACTGTAATGAGAAGGTTGCATTAATCTCATTCACTATTACAAAGATTTATAATTTTATATCTAGTTTCTTTAAACAAATCTCTGCCAAATATCTTGGTAACAAAAGCAATGACAGAATCAAAGCAAAGAAATAGACAAGGGTTCATAATTTATACAAAAAAAGTAACAGGCCAGAAGACTAATTCCTCAGCTCCCTCACATCCGCCCAACAAAAATGAATTAACTCTAACAAAAATGTGTGATTTGATTGAAAAATGCTCAAATAGAACAAGGTTGCTGATTGCGAAAAGGTAGATCAAAGTGACAACTTACAATTTGACTTTCCCCTGTTTTTCAATTTATTGGGTTGTTTTTTTTCTTTTTCTTTACATCAGTTATACTGTTAGTGTGTTCCATTCTCCAATAAGCTGTTGGCCTACATGTACATGACATCACACACAATGGCATCAAATTTCTCATACATTATCAATTTGGAATCATTCTGCAAAAAAAAAAAGACCTTGAGTTTAAAAAGTCCTCAAACATTCAAATTACTTTTTAGTCTGATTAAGACTAACCCAGTTGTCAAAACAGCAAGTGTACCTGCCGACTGATCTATTCTTGTGCATACAAGACATCAGACATCAATTTGTTTGTAAACCACAAAGGGATCTTATAGCAATTTTTCCATGTTATCGATGTCCCCTAACGGGATTCTAAGTTACCTCTTACACAGTGTGACCTGGGGACCATTATTTGCAAAAGAGTTTTGAAGAAAAACAAACTGAAGTATCATATGTTTCTAATTGTCCCACAGATATTACATTACAAGCATGCTGTTCCATGTTAATTTGCAGTTAGGCAAATTAACGAAACAAGTGAGGATTCTTTCTCTTGACTTCTTCAAATATGTTGGATCTCACCAGGTCTGACTTGTCGTTGCACTGCATGCAAACTTTGATCTTCTCTGATACAAGCGTCTTTAGGGCTTGCCCAGATGCTGCATATAACATTTTCTTTTTAACAGGCCCATTATCATCAGTCCTGGAAAGGAAATTTTTTAAAAGTGAGTATTTTCAACTCTCCCATAATTATTCCATTCTTTGCATTAATTACAAACTTTAATACGTTTATTAACCCTAACCGCCCTGAATCCTCCAAAATCCTTTTTGCAAATTGGAGGAATTTGCAGGATTGAGGTTACATGGCAAAAGTGCGTTGCTGATTTCGGAGTACGCACTGTGTCAAGGTCTTAAGCTGGACCTTGTGTTGTTTATGCTCAGCCGTGCATAAATTTAGTCCTTGATTATACTTGAAATCCTCCGCACTGCTCCAGGATGTCACTGCCTCTGCCTCAACCTATTGACAGTCATAGCCGGAGGATTTTGCAGGACTCAGGCAGTGGTCACCCCTCCATGGACCATATTCAAGAAATAACGGAGGAATTCGCAGGATTGAGGCTATATGCTATTTTTCCATGAGGCTAATTGGAGGATTTTGCAGGATTGAGACTACATCCTAGCAAAAAGGCCTAGGGAGTTAGGTTTAAAGGGGCCATGAAGTGAATTTTGTGCAAATTTCTACTCTTCTTAAAATGTATGAAAAACATTTGACATCCCTTTTTCGTTAAATTTATTGGGAAAATGCACTTCTTGAAACATTAATTAAAACAATTTCCATGCTTTTCCGGACAACTGAGGGTGCTGTTAATGTAATGTCATTTCAGGAAGACGCTGTTCAGTTGTCAGTTTAGAGGTTTTCTACTCGAATTGTGAGCTCAAAAATGTGCTTAGGCCAAACAAAAAAACCTTAGGTCGGGTCAAATGGTTAGAATTTATTTTGTTTTCTTCTGGAGCCAATGCATGTCAGGAACGATACATGTACATGTTTACATGTAAGCGGTCCCCAATCAAAGTGTTTTGGGATGATTTTTGAGACCTGTTTTATAGCAAGGAACATGGTTCAATCACTGTCAAGTTGCCGTTCTCTACGCTTCTCCGTGATTTGTCATGTTGGCCTCTTGCAGCAATATCAATTGAAAAATCATTGTCAACTTCCCCATAATTTTCCACAAAGAATTCCCTGAATGTCATTTTAAGATTTCACTGGAAAAACTTTCCTTTTTATGTTTGGAAAATGATCACATTCTCCGACGCCTAGAGCAAATTGCAGTCTTGCGTGTATGTGCATGAGAGCTGAACAAAAGCCACAAAAGACATGCGGCCATCCGATTCGATGTGAAGTCGACAACATACGTGGCCATTGGTGGAATATCGCATAATGAATTTTCCTATTGGCTAACAATTGGCGATGTCAACAAAGACTTGCTTTCAGCAACTTAAAAGCGTGAAGTTTTTAAAAAAAGATCGTTAGGACACTTTGTTTCCATCATTTCTCCCACAATTTCAAACAAAAGTTCAATCGAAAATCGGTTTCCATGATGCATGGCGGCCCAAGGCACAAAAGTCTGTGCGGCCGTGTTACTCGCGGTCAACCAGTAGAATTGCTCGTTGGGCACAGACATTGCCATCGGGATTTCCCCTGGCACATAATACTGCGCTGCTCACACACACATGTGTCCGTACGTACAAAAGATTTCCCACAACACAAGGTCCGGCCCAAGACCTTGACAAAGTGCATCCTATGAAATCAGTAACGCACCTTTGCCATGTAACCTCCAATCCTCTAAATTCCTCCACTTTGGCAAAGGGGTCATTCCGTGTCAAATCACCCAAAAAATTTTAACATTTAAACCCCACCCCCTTCAAATTGGTTCATATTTAGTTTATTGGGTAAGTTAGGCTGAAAAAGCTGAAATTTTCAGTTTTATAGCCGTCGGATAAATGGTTTCTGCGCTACCGCCCGCCATTATTTGGCAATTTTGGTCAAAATGGGCATGGCTGCCAATTTTCAAATGACCATATCTCCATAACCTGTGGGCCAAATTTGTTAATCGTGGTTTCTTTTGAAAGGTAACATCATAAGGAATCCAAATTTACCATTATGTTTCATGTCAGGGTTATTTGAAGTATAATGACCTTTTGACCTTGAATTTGACCTTGAATTTGACCTTGTGGATCACCCGTGTTTGAGACGAACTTGGATGAAACTTAAACTCCACCATGTTTTCTACAAAATATCAAAAAAATGGGGGTATAATATGTTTTGTTTGGTTTCTAGCTCATGTCAAAGTTGGCAAACGTGTTGCAAAATGTGATATCCCTATGCAGTGTACTAGTGGATTTAAAGTAGGGATTTTTTTGTCCCTGAAATATGTTCATGTATAGGGATATCACATTTTTCAACACGTATGCCAGCCAACTTTGACATGAGCTAGAAACCAAACAAAAAATATTATACACCCAATTTTTTTATATTTTGTAGAAAACATGTTGGGGTTTAATTTTCATTTAAGTTCGTCTCAAGGTCACATGATCCACAAGGTCAAATTCAAGTTCAAAGTAAAGGTCAAAAGGTCATTATACTTCAAATAACCCTGACATGAAAAATAATGGTAAATTTGGATTCCTTTTATGATGTTACCTTTCAAATGAAACCAAGATTAACAAATTTGGCTTACAGGTTATGGAGATATGGTCATTTGAAAATTGGCAGCCACGCCCATTTTGACCAAAATTGCTAAACAATGGGGGCGGTAGCACAAACACCGTTTGTCCGATGGCGCTAAAACTTAAAATTTCAGCTTTTTCAGCCTAAATTACCCCACATACTAAATATGAGCAAATTTGAAGGGGGTGGGGTGTAACCCATTGGGTGATTTGACATGGAATGACCCAAAGAGGATTTTGAAGGATTCAGGGCAGTTAGGGTTAAACTTCTCATAGCTCTGGAATGCTTCTGTTGATTGGCATGAATACAATTTGGCCATTTTAAAATACAAGGAAATATGCAACTTTTCTTCTTTTTTTCAAAATCAGGTTTTACTTTTACCCAAAGTTATTAACTTTCAACTGAAATTTGTAGTTACATGACCAACTAACTTTGTAAAATTAAACCCCTTTTGTTTTAATACACGGCCCTACCCGGCAGAAGTAAACATGATAAAATGTACTCACCACAAGATGAAAACAAGGAAAACGGATTCCTTCGAGGTTTCGATCAGCGCTTTTTCTTCCTCGTTTGGAAGGAAGAACATCACAGCATATCCATAACTAGACTCCACTAGTTTTGATACGACTTTGTCAAAGGGTTCGGCGTCGGTGCCCGTTTCCTTGAGCTTAATGCAATGATCTTTGTCCTCCTGACATTTTTTACCAATGTCAAAGAGCATCCAGGTAGTCGGGTTCTTGGCAGTTGGTCTCTCAGTCTGTATAAATGCTTCCAGTTGTGCTCTGCTTTCCGGATCAACGGTTGTGCCTGAAAGAGTACGAGTCGACTGAAAAATGAAAGACAAAGAAGAGAAGGAGGCTGGTAAGTCTACCGCATCGAACCACAAGTAGCCACATGGCAAGGCGACAAAAATTATAATGTGTGACTCACAGTGACTGAACAAAATTGCCAAAAATTATGCTAAAACCTGATTAAAAACAAGTCAGGTGTGTTTACAAACACGTATGCCCCGCAACCGTGACTGTTCCCATGACATAACACCACTCTTTTAACATCAACTTACATGTACCTTGGTCACATGGAACGTTCATTGACAGCATGTAAAGTAATGTATTTCTCAAGTTATCGCGCTGACAAAATTTCTTTTGTTTTAGCCACTGTGACCTTGACCCTTGACCTTTCGGCCCCAAATGCAAAAGGGTTCTTAGGATTACCAAGAACAATACACAAACCAAATTTGAAGTTCATATGTTAAGTACTTCTCACTTTGACCACTTCCTCAATCCTTCAAAATCCTACCCATGAGGGTGCACTACACACAAAGGATTAATTAAGTCAAGCAACAGTTGCCAAGCTGGCCATGCGACCGACAGCAAAAAGTTGATCTGCAGGTCACACATTACCAGCGTGCATTGCGGTTGGCGCCGCCATTTTTTCCAATTTTCACATTCAGAGTTTTTTTTAACGTTTTGGAGACACATGAACCTTCTTAAATACTAGCAAAGAAAACAAATACATAACATTGGCAGTTCCTCAATGGTCTACTTTTCAAGTAATTTCAACCGGAAATTTTGAGGCTCGCTTGTTGTACACGTTTGAGCGTAACTAAAATTTTGACTTAAAGTTTGACTATTTCACCTCACTGCTAGGTGACCAGGATGTGTGGCCATCATGCAGGGTACACAGGCATGCATGCCACTGGGAATTTAGGGGGAAAAAACCAGGAAACTCCAAACCAAACTAGATTTTGTACAGTGTTTTTCAATTTGTAATGGCATTCATGACAAGTAAAAAACGAGGAAATCAGCGGATCCGAGGAAAAGTTGCATGCCTGGGTACAGTGTTTGCTGGGTTCTTTTACGTGTGATTTATACAACACACGGGACCTACAAGCTTTACGTCCCCTCCAAAGGACGAAGCAATAATGGTTAAGTGCCTTGCTCAAGGGCACAAGTGTCCGGGCCCAGGCTTCCATGCTTGAACCCACGCCACTGTTGCCTCTGAAACACCAGAGCACGAGTCCAGACTGTTCTTAACCACTAGGCCATCTCAACCCCTCACTCAGTCGTCATGCAATGAAGACATCGTCCAACCTTAGTCCGATTAAATTGGACCCAACTTATCACCTTTTTAACATTCGGACATGGTCTGTCAATAGTAGGGTCCAAGCTAGCTCTACTACCTTCCGTTCTAACGCTCCACCAATTTGGCATACTTTGGTAACATGCACACGGTATGCATTTTGTGCAACTATAGAATGCAGGGCCACGCCGGAAGAGGTTTTTTTTTGTAGTGGGGTCGTTGAGTAGAATGGCACTATTTTGAGAACAAAGCAACTTTGGTATATGAGACTTCTCCTATGCGTATGCGGGTACGGTATTGGTGTGATCGTAGATGTATCAAAAAATAGAGGGCGGTATAAAGAGTTGAATGAGCATGAAGTAAATTGTGATTAATAGAGGGTGCTATAGAGAGTGAATTATTGACAAGTACGTAGTATATATACCAAGTGAGACAGCTTGGGATGTCTTGGATGCGTGGATGCGCGGTGGATGAGCATTAAGTCATCAATAGAGGGCGCTTTATTTACCCCAGGACCCTCTACTGTATTTACCCACTACTTTATTTCCTTATCTAAAACCAACCCCAACTGACCCACTCATAATTCCGTCTTGGATGCATGGATGCGCGGATGCAGGGTGGGCATGAAGTAAATTTTAATCAATAGAGGGCGCTATAGAAAACCGACTGCTCATTCACGCAGTCATGGATGTGCGGATAGAAAGGAGTGGCCCTGTATTCTATAGTTGTGCCGTCTATTTTCTTGTTTTTGCATGTTTTCAATACCTTAAGTTTTGAGACTCTCATACACAGTATTGAGAGTCCCAAATTTTCGGACTAGATGATACCATGCGTTTGTTCAATAAGCGGAGTTACTCTCGATCAACCAACTGAGTATGACATAGAGAGAGATGATGGTTTTGCAAAAGAATTCATGCCACGTGGGTAAGGACAGGCAGAAAAAAGTGATCACTTTGTCCAAGCAAGGAATTCGGTTTTTTTTCGGGTTTTTTCGGGTCGGGTCGGTTCGGGTCGGTTTTACTTTATTTTTTGTTGGGTTGGGTTGGGTTGGGTCGGTTTGAGGGAGTTAAGATTGTAGCGGGCCATTCTATACAGAATGCACTGTGGAGTAAATACCTAGCGCCCCTTAGGCTCATAATGGTATAGCCCATATGCCCTATTGCATTGTGGGAATGTTTAGACCATGCTTCATCATGGCTGCCATTCAGCCATGACCTTTCTATGTCGATGTAACATGTGTAAATAAAGATAGTAATCATGTAAAGCCAAGACGAGTCCGCAAGAGTCCAAAACCCCTCCATCCGAACCTGGTAATGGTCGATAAGATCATTACACTGGCGTAGTCGGCAGGATGGGGGAAAATTGGAGAGATTTTCGTGGATTGTTTTGTGCCGTGAATTCGACACGCTGAAGCAACGTGCTGTGCATTGTGCACATTCCAATGGACACGCCTGCCTGGTCGTGATCATCGAGCTTACATCACAAGTTATGTAAATAGTTCTGCAACTTCATGCTGTTGATTGTTTTGGCTGATTGTTGCCAGCTGTTGGACATTGATCATCATAGATTAATCGAGTGAACTTGATTCCGAATTTCGTCCGGAAATTCGCTGTGAAGATCATCATGCATATGATCGCTTCCATTTTTGTAGACTGTCAGTTTTGCATGTACCCTTTTTGCATGTAAAATGTCTGATCGTCCCTTCGTCTTTGGACCCCCCTCGTCTCTTCGGACTCTGTTATGTCTGGTCACCCCCGTGTGAACAACTCGTCCCGTCGTCGGACTCTGTTAACTATGTTTGGTCACCCCCGTGTGAACAACTCGTCCCTTCGGACTTTGAAACATTACTGTTTTGGCAACAACCCTTCGCCCAGGGGAGGAGTACCCAGCTCCTTGAGCACGGTTGCGTTAACCTTGGCCTCACCCAGTTTGGCCCGGGGAAGAGCTGATCTCTTTGAGCACCGTTTGCGATAACCTTTTGCCAGGGGAGGAGAACCTGTCTCTTCGTGCCTACTGTTTTTCGTCGACTGATGATCGTCTAAAGTTCTGCATGTATTCAGCCCTTCGTGCCCTCCATTTGACTGTTGTGACCATGGTGACTGTTTAGTTTTCCATCGGTTTATAAAGTCATGTGACTGTGTCAACTGTGAACTCTGACTGTAACTGTTATATGTTCACCTAGTTTAAGTGTATAACAATGTACATCACTCATTGATCACGTTGATTATGCAAATTCTGTTTAACCAGAAGTTGAGTTGTTAGGCATATAACTTATTGTCGAAAAAGCATTTGTGTGTTTTGACCTTTATCATGAGGAAACTGTTTGATCACTTTGTATTTTCGTCACAATTTTTTTTTTCAATTTGATCGTGATCATTGTCATTGATCGTCAAGAGGAATGATTAACTAGCTGTTAGTGAACGCAGAGTATCCTGTTTCATTGTGTCTATCGGATCATCTGGCAGTTAACTCGAGTGGAGGGGAGGAGTACCCAAAGTCTCCTTGAGCCAATACCTGGAGTATGGCGACAACCCAAAGCTGCGGGGAGGAGTACCCAAAGTCTCCTTGAGCCTACGTGATTGCAGTGTCTGACTCAAGAATGGATAAACCTGTCAGTGTCTCAGTACTAACCGTGACTGAATTTTTTTTTGAACTGTGATCAACATTATTTGATCTGTACAGCATTTGCAAATGATGATCCTATCATCTGATTGTTCAGCGCATGTCTGCTTGTACATGTAGTTGCACACATTGAGTATTGTTTGCCATTTAACCATGTTAACATAGGCATATTCAGGATTTGCTGTTTTTCCATGTTAGACTTGTTTTACGGGAAAAGATGATTTGTACTGAAATTGATTTCACTTTATTGCCAGGATTGACAAAGCTGTGAATTTTGAACACTTGTAATTTGTAGGGTTGCACATTGATCCACTGAACTGAGAGATTTACTGAGGAGTAAACAAGATTTATTACACTCTTCTTACTGTAAACTTCGTCTAAGGAGGGGGGAGTGTAGCGGGCCATTCTATACAGAATGCACTGTGGAGTAAATACCTAGCGCCCCTTAGGCTCATAATGGTATAGCCCATATGCCCTATTGCATTGTGGGAATGTTTAGACCATGCTTCATCATGGCTGCCATTCAGCCATGACCTTTCTATGTCGATGTAACATGTGTAAATAAAGATAGTAATCATGTAAAGCCAAGACGAGTCCGCAAGAGTCCAAAACCCCTCCATCCGAACCTGGTAATGGTCGATAAGATCATTACAAGATCAGTTTTGGTTTGCATTTATCGTCAGGGGGCCACGTGCACCGATCTCTTTTCAGGATCTACGGCACAGGAAACAGCCGTTGCATTTGCAACTCGCGCCCTCGCAAACTCGACAAGCAATTTGCATAAACGCGACGTCACAGCTTGAGGTCATCTCTTGTCACATTCAAAATGGCTGCCACCACCAGACGTTTCACGAGTGCATATGGGCTCCAGAAAGATTGAAGAATATCTAGGAAAATGGAACATCATTAGACCAGAAGCATCCCAGAAGTGACAGGTGAGACATCATAGAATACAACCATAAGAAAGTAAGAAACTGAGAATGTAAGAAACCGCCCTGAATTTTATGAAAACTTCGTCCTCAGTAGCGCGCGGTACCACGGTGTGTGGCCAGAGGTTCAGCGCAGCATACCGACGGCCACACTAGTCATGCTAGTGGGGCTAGTCAAAATAGTAACATTGAAAACGCTCTTTTTCAAAAACCATTTGATCAAAATTTATCATTCAAAAAGATTTTTTCTTCTTTTTCCAAGATCTTTCCAAAAATGTAAACAGAAAACCCATTTTTTTTTTAAATTGCTATGACATGCCTACTTGGACCCTACTGTTACTAATACTAGGCATAGCACACAAACAATTATTTATTGTGCAATATGTAAACAGACAGTGCCAATTGAAAGAGCTATGTGAAAGATGAATACTTATTTTTTTTTTTTGAAAATCGGTCAATGCATTCCAGAGTTATGGTAAATTAAAGTTCACCAAAATTAGCGAAATCCTGCCAAAAATGGAATAAAAGCCCAAAAAAGGAGTTTTTAAAAATTTTAACCAGCACTTTCAATATGTAGATTACTTCAAATAGTATTTCAAACACAGTATTTAGCAAAATGGCCACCTGGAAATGTACTACATCAAAAACCGAATGTATATAATTTTGTATGGCTGTGTCTCAGACCGTCAAAAGTGCCCGTTTTCCCAATTTCAAGAATGGAAACACTGGAAATGGTGCAAAAACGACTAAGTCCACCTCATTAATATGCGTAAACACTATAACTTTAGTTCTAAGTGGTCTATTGTGATGAAATTTGGTATGTAGGCTTTCTCTATCATGACGGGTCTACAAGCCCAATATGAAGTAAATACCTCCATAATTATGCAAATTAGCTTTGTGCAGCTAATTAATATGCGTAAACGTTATATCTTCATTTCCGAGTACCCTATTCTGATGAAAAATATATGCAAGCTATGTGTTTGAATATTGGAACAATTATTTAGAGAAAAGAAGTGATTTACATCATTAAGCAAATTGTTTAATATATTTAATGATGACTTCGTTATGTAAATATGCATGTAGTAATTAAAATCAGTCCGGCTCATTAAAATTACAAACCTAATCCAAAACAGAACCTTGCTTGTTTTATCTTTTGTATTGCCTCTTTACATTTTGTTATATAAATCACAGTTTCAAGAAAAAAAAATAACACAAATATTTGTTTACATGATTTCTCAACCGTGGGTAAATTGTTTATTTCACAATACATTACAAAAAATTACTGTCATAAAATCCATTCAGTTAGTCCAAGGAGTAAGTGCGCAAATAACAACAGCCACAGTTTAGCCAAAATGCATGTGCTGTTTGCTGCGCAGATTTCACGAAACTGAATCAATCCAACACAACCGCATACCGCACAAACAGAACGCCCCTCGCATGAAACAGTCGTAGATAAGAGCGCCCACACACAACGCGTTACGTGCACGTGCAATGCTCAACCAAGGCTGCTACATTCATGCTTCATGCCTCCCTTCACACGGCTCAACTTTGACCGTGTTTTTCAAGGATTTGTTTGGCCTTTTTCAGTCACCTAAAATGTATCGTTTTAAGAATAAATAGAATTCAATCTTCTCCACGAAAGTCACCAAGCACTTCTTTTTCTTACCAGGGATTTGTAATCATAAACTAGTTCAGAAACTTGGCCAGCAATCGCTCAAGTAGATGCGAGAATCTCGCCGCGACATCGACAGCGTCATCCGTATACACACCGTTTGGTCACGCTTCTTGTCATTTTCAAAACTGACGCAAGGAAAAACTCGCTGTATTTTTTCTCAAATGGACAGGACTTCCACTCAAGTATTTGATGATCTGTAAGGATGAGGTGATAGAGCAACTTCTCCACAATATTGCGGTGCCTCTTTCTTCTCGAAATTGTGGAAACTTCAATTTTTACGGGAGGGTTTTCTTTGCACAAAATCTACGCTTCAAACTTTCGAAACTGACGGGTAAGCTCCAAGAAAGAAGTGTGATGATAATGTCAAAGGTCATGTCTACCATATTTGGAAGTTTCATGCTCAAACAAGGAGCGGAAGGCCTGTCCAAGACCATTTCAAAATAGGGGGTTTTGCGCTTCGTTTCTGAGCTGCGCGCGAAGGGAATAAAAGATCCTGCGTGACTGTAGCGCGTAATGATGGTGTATTTTATAACTTCGATTATTGTCGCTGCATTTTATTTATTATGTACTTTAAAAATATACAAATATAAAAGAAATGACACACTATTCACACAAGAAAAAATAATCTTGATTGGTTTATTGACTCTAAAATGAGACGATCTTGAAAAGTGCACTACATCATATGTCGCGGTCACGCTTTCGAGTCAACTCGTACCTTGGGCGACTCGTACCTTGGACAACTCGTACCTTGGACAACTCGTACCTTGGACATCTCGTACCTTGGATAACTCGTACCTTGGACAACTCGTACCTTCAATTAAGACGACTCGTACCATCAGAATAAAAAGTAGAGTACATGTACACTGTACGTGCGCGACTTAGTGTGTGGTTCCTTGACTAATTAATAAGCAGTCCACTTCCAATGAGTTACGGTCCACTTTATTCAGCCTCGGATCATTATCCTGATTGACGGTACGACTTGTCTTACGCGTGATGGTACGAGTCGTCTTAACTGAAGGTACGACTTGCCGAAGGTACGAGTTGTCCAAGGTACGACTCGGTATAATGACGTCGAGTTGAAGGAACGAGTTGTCCAAGGTACGAGTTGCCCAAGGTACGAGATGACCTGTTACCGCGGTCACTACGTGCGTACGGCAGACTGTCACGACTGTATGTTGGGCCAGTCGGCCAGAGTGCTATGCCTACTAATACTATAGCCAGACCATGTCCGAATGTTAAAAAAGGCGATGAGTTGGGATCAAGTTACTCTGACTAAGTTGGGGCGTACTACTCTGCAGTGACAGTGTTGGGCCCCTACCAAATATTGCATCGATAATCGACAAAATGATCGAGGTCGAGGCAACGTCGTCAATACTTGTGAAAAATATAAATCATCCTTTAACTGTAACGCCCGGTTCTAATGCTTCATGTTTATTAAGGATCAAAGCATGGAGCTATAAATTTTACTCACCATTTTGAGAAACAAAGTTTCGTCTAAAAAATCAGAGAAATCTCCAAGTTTGTCACACTTCCTGCTTCGCTCGGTGCTTATGTAGGCCTAGATCGTATGTGCAAGGGCCGGTAGATCTCACGTGCGTTATAGTTTAATGATGGCGATATCGCAATGGCGTGTGTGGTTCACGGCGCGTATGAATATTGTAGACAAATCGTCAGTAAAAATATTTCTTTACAAACGGATGTTTGATTGGACAATTGTTTTCCTATTATTCTAGTACGTCATATTTAAACCAATCAAAAAGCCTGTTGTGAACAATCAGACTCGGTACCGTACCGTTCAACAATCAAAATAACTTTAAAATAGTACCACAATTCGAAACAAGTTCTTTCTTTTAATGCTTTACATCACATGTGCTAAATTTCAAAATACATAAATTCTAAATATTTTTGGAGGTAACCCTCTGACAAACCGATTTTCAAATACAGGATTACTGGTGAACGTCATTCAAAGGGCGTGGCGAGGGGCCATTTTAGCCAAATAAGGCATGACATTCCTGATTGGCCATCTTTTAACTCTTTCATAAATATGCATTATAATCGTACGGTACGCGTAATTTTTATTCCTAGGAGGGTTAGGGGCAATTCATGAATAATTCATGTTTATCCATGAGAACGGACAATGACATCAATAGCATTGTTGTTAGTTACTCAACTAGTTACAATACATTAAAGCATTTTAAAGAACGGTTGTCGTCGAGCTACCACACAGCCTAGTGGATAGGGAGATGAGCTATGGATACAAAGATCCCTGGTTCGAATCCACGTCGTCGCTGCTCATTTTCATCAGCTATTTTTCTTCTCCAAATTTATCACTGAGATAATTTTAATTTAAGGGGAAAATAGAACGAGAACCTAATTCTTGCAATGATTCAAAGGAAAAACTGAATTATTCATGACATTGCCCCTAACCCTCCTAGGAAAAAAAATTACGCGTACGGTACAGCGCGGTACGCATGCTGTCTGCGCCGGTGTCACGGTAGTCTGGTTCCCAGACCTGACAATTATACATTATATATATACATTTGTAAAAAAACTGATTCAATTTCTTGTTACATAACTAATGCTTTTAAAGACTTAATTCGAATTCTATAATTTAATAGGGCCTATGGCATTGTTTCTTTATATTACATGTAAATTGAACATTCCTGGCTTGTGACCAGGCGCGGATCCAGAGGGTTTTTTTGGGGGGTCAACCCCCTCCCAGCTCTGTCAAAAAAAAAATTCTCATACAAATTCCTGAAGAATAAGTCGACCCCCCCCCCCCCTGACACCCCCAAAAACATTATACTGGTCTAATGTCCGCCTGTTCAAAATACGGTACACCATTCTGTAACGTGTTAATAATCGTCGAATTTGAACAGCGCCCCCGATTGAAATTGGTACCAGCCCCCCCCCCACCCCCCCCACCCCGCCCCCCGCCCCCCCCCCCCCCCCCCCCCCCCCCCCCCCGTTTTTATTTTACGGAAGCGAGTGTCCAGAGAAAAAAAACGTGTGTACATTTTCAATTTTTTTGGCTGATGAAACCCCCCCCCCCCCTGCGAAAATTCCTGGATCCACCCCTGGTGACTCGCGTGACATACATCATGTGTGACTCGCGTGACATTCTTGAGATTCGAAATTCGAAACAAGTTCTTTCTTTTAATGCTTTACATCACATGTGCTAAATTTCAAAATACGTAAATTCTAAATATTTTTGGAGGTAACCCTCTGACAAACCGATTTTCAAATACAGGATTACTGGTGAACGTCATTCAAAGGGCGTGGCGAGAGGCCATTTTAGCCAAATAAGGCATGACATTCCCGATTGGCCATCTTTTAACTCTTTCATAAATATGCATTATAATCATTGATCTCCATATATGGAGATCAATGATTATAATCGTACGGTACAGCGCGGTACGCATGCTGTCTGCGCCGGTGTCACGGTAGTCTGGTTCCCAGACCTGACAATTATTCCCGACGCTCACGTAAACATGACGACATTGACGGCCCTTTTTAAAAACTCGGCTTCGTTTCCGAATTGGCTCTATCACTTATAGATTTTAATGTTCCGATCATATTTTTAAATAAATCACGTGCTTCGTAATATCATACAGTTACGACAATACAGTTTGATATTTCTGTAAGAAAACATTGACTAATGTTGACCTGAAATCTTCAAAGTTAGGCACCCAAATATTGGCACAGTAAGCAGGCGCGGGTCCAGGGGTGGGCCGCGCCGCGGGGGCACGTGCCCCCCGTCCAATTGACTCCACACAAAAAAAGGGGGGGGGGAGAAAGGAAAAAAGAGGAAGGAGAGCGAAAAGAGGGGAAGGAGGAGGCAACCCTCCTTACAAAAATACCGGCGCGGATATTAAACATCAGCCAGCAAACATTGCGTAGTGGCAGAATGACAGCGAGCTCGAGAGTCGATCAAGTGAAGCTTCGAAATAAACCGCGATCCCACCGTACGTACCCCGCATAACGTAACCCTGCATGTACATGTACGTATACTTAAGTATCAGCCATTCCATGGTGACTCGCGTGACATTTGAACAAAATGTAAAGATTTTAATGCATTACTGTTGTTAACCTGGCATTTATTCAACTCAAATTAGCATGTATTTGAGTCAGGGCATTGTGAATTTATGGTTTAGTCTTTATATGATTACTTTAAAATCGCTATTTTTTCATGTATCACAGTTTCTATGACGTGACTCGCATGACAGGATAGAAAAAGGGATTTTTGACATCCCTTGATTCAAATAGCTTTTCCTATGGATCTACCAGTGTTCTAAAAATTATTCTTACAGAACTTAGAACTTAATACCCTCACCCAATACATGCATAAGTTGTATTGTGCCAAATATCACTTGTTGTAAGAAATGGCCTGAAGAAAATGTGACTCGCATGACACAAATGCGTGACTCGCGTGACACAGTAGCTTTTCACTTTCACATTATAACTGTAATTTTAGTATAACGAATCAAATCATAATATTATATTAATAAAAATGATTTACCTGTGAATACCTTATGAAAGAGTGTGAAAACTGCTATTTATCCCTTTACTTTGGCAAATGTTGGGGGTGGAAATCTGGTTTAAACACAATATCCTTAACAATGACATAGAGAGAGAAAAAATGTTTTGGAATTTTAGTTAGGAAGTGATGTCATCAATCCACGGGTGATTATTTCAGGAAAACAGTTGTAATTCTTGGTCATGTAGAGTCACAGTTTCCTTAAATGGTAAGATCGAGCTGCAATTAATGATGCAGTTGTATCGGAATGTATACAGTACAGTCGAATCTCGTTTGTACAAACTCTGTTAATAGAGCATGACAAACCCTCTGACAAACCGATTTTCAAATACAGGATTACTGGTGAACGTCATTCAAAGGGCATGGCGAGGGGCCATTTTAGCCAAATAAGGCATGACATTCCTGATTGGCCATCTTTTAACTCTTTCATAATGCATGTACCGTACGATTATAATCATTGATCTCCATATACGGAGATCAATGATTATAATGCATATTTATAATCATTGATCTCCATATATGGAGATCAATGATTATAATCGTACGGTACAGCGCGGTACGCATGCTGTCTGCGCCGGTGTCACGGTAGTCTGGTTCCCAGACCTGACAATTATTCCCGACGCTCACGTAAACATGACGACATTGACGGCCCTTTTTAAAAACTCGGCTTCGTTTCCGAATTGGCTCTATCACTTATAGATTTTAATGTTCCGATCATATTTTTAAATAAATCACGTGCTTCGTAATATCATACAGTTACGACAATACAGTTTGATATTTCTGTAAGAAAACATTGACTAATGTTGACCTGAAATCTTCAAAGTTAGGCACCCAAATATTGGCACAGTAAGCAGGCGCGGGTCCAGGGGTGGGCCGCGCCGCGGGGGCACGTGCCCCCCGTCCAATTGACTCCACACAAAAAAAGGGGGGGGGGAGAAAGGAAAAAAGAGGAAGGAGAGCGAAAAGAGGGGAAGGAGGAGGCAACCCTCCTTACAAAAATACCGGCGCGGATATTAAACATCAGCCAGCAAACATTGCGTAGTGGCAGAATGACAGCGAGCTCGAGAGTCGATCAAGTGAAGCTTCGAAATAAACCGCGATCCCACCGTACGTACCCCGCATAACGTAACCCTGCATGTACATGTACGTATACTTAAGTATCAGCCATTCCATGGTGACTCGCGTGACATTTGAACAAAATGTAAAGATTTTAATGCATTACTGTTGTTAACCTGGCATTTATTCAACTCAAATTAGCATGTATTTGAGTCAGGGCATTGTGAATTTATGGTTTAGTCTTTATATGATTACTTTAAAATCGCTATTTTTTCATGTATCACAGTTTCTATGACGTGACTCGCATGACAGGATAGAAAAAGGGATTTTTGACATCCCTTGATTCAAATAGCTTTTCCTATGGATCTACCAGTGTTCTAAAAATTATTCTTACAGAACTTAGAACTTAATACCCTCACCCAATACATGCATAAGTTGTATTGTGCCAAATATCACTTGTTGTAAGAAATGGCCTGAAGAAAATGTGACTCGCATGACACAAATGCGTGACTCGCGTGACACAGTAGCTTTTCACTTTCACATTATAACTGTAATTTTAGTATAACGAATCAAATCATAATATTATATTAATAAAAATGATTTACCTGTGAATACCTTATGAAAGAGTGTGAAAACTGCTATTTATCCCTTTACTTTGGCAAATGTTGGGGGTGGAAATCTGGTTTAAACACAATATCCTTAACAATGACATAGAGAGAGAAAAAATGTTTTGGAATTTTAGTTAGGAAGTGATGTCATCAATCCACGGGTGATTATTTCAGGAAAACAGTTGTAATTCTTGGTCATGTAGAGTCACAGTTTCCTTAAATGGTAAGATCGAGCTGCAATTAATGATGCAGTTGTATCGGAATGTATACAGTACAGTCGAATCTCGTTTGTACAAACTCTGTTAATAGAGCATGACAAACCCTCTGACAAACCGATTTTCAAATACAGGATTACTGGTGAACGTCATTCAAAGGGCATGGCGAGGGGCCATTTTAGCCAAATAAGGCATGACATTCCTGATTGGCCATCTTTTAACTCTTTCATAATGCATGTACCGTACGATTATAATCATTGATCTCCATATACGGAGATCAATGATTATAATGCATATTTATAATCATTGATCTCCATATATGGAGATCAATGATTATAATCGTACGGTACAGCGCGGTACGCATGCTGTCTGCGCCGGTGTCACGGTAGTCTGGTTCCCAGACCTGACAATTATTCCCGACGCTCACGTAAACATGACGACATTGACGGCCCTTTTTAAAAACTCGGCTTCGTTTCCGAATTGGCTCTATCACTTATAGATTTTAATGTTCCGATCATATTTTTAAATAAATCACGTGCTTCGTAATATCATACAGTTACGACAATACAGTTTGATATTTCTGTAAGAAAACATTGACTAATGTTGACCTGAAATCTTCAAAGTTAGGCACCCAAATATTGGCACAGTAAGCAGGCGCGGGTCCAGGGGTGGGCCGCGCCGCGGGGGCACGTGCCCCCCGTCCAATTGACTCCACACAAAAAAAGGGGGGGGGGAGAAAGGAAAAAAGAGGAAGGAGAGCGAAAAGAGGGGAAGGAGGAGGCAACCCTCCTTACAAAAATACCGGCGCGGATATTAAACATCAGCCAGCAAACATTGCGTAGTGGCAGAATGACAGCGTACGAAAGCCCATTAGCGCCACTGCAAGTATATATGTTACAGATTATGTAATTCGTTATTACGGATTATTAATTCGTTATAACGGATTATTTAATTCGTTATTACGGATTATTAATTCGTTATTACGGATTATTAATTCGTTATTACGGATTATTAATTCGTTATTACGGATTATTAATTCGTTATTACGGATTACTAATTCGTTATTACGGATTATTTAATTCGTTATTACGGATTATTAATTCGTTATTACGGATTATTAATTCGTTATTACGAATTAGGTCTGATGTTCTCACACGTGGAGAGCACGTGACCAGGGGCCTATGTATATAGCGCCGCTAGGCGGCGCTATCTTTGCATACAACGTTTGCACTCCTGTGCCATGCTTGCCGAGTAATGACTCAGAACGTATGAGTAATTCGTAATAACGAATTAAATAATCCGTAATAACGAATTAGTAATCCGTAATAACGAATTAAATAATCCGTTATAACGAATTAGTAATCCGTAATAACGAATTAAATAATCCGTAATAACGAATTAATAATCCGTAATAACGAATTAATAATCCGTAATAACGAATTAATAATCCGTAATAACGAATTAGTAATCCGTAATAACGAATTAAATAATCCGTTATAACGAATTAGTAATCCGTAATAACGAATTAAATAATCCGTAATAACGAATTAATAATCCGTAATAACGAATTAATAATCCGTAATAACGAATTAGTAATCCGTAATAACGAATTAAATAATCCGTTATAACGAATTAGTAATCCGTAATAACGAATTAAATAATCCGTAATAACGAATTAATAATCCGTAATAACGAATTAGTAATCCGTAATAACGAATTAATAATCCGTAATAACGAATTAAATAATCCGCAACATATATACTTGCAGTGGCGCTAATGGGCTTTCGTAACAGCGAGCTCGAGAGTCGATCAAGTGAAGCTTCGAAATAAACCGCGATCCCACCGTACGTACCCCGCATAACGTAACCCTGCATGTACATGTACATGTATGTATACTTACGTACGATGCATTCTCTAAGCACGTGCAGCTTTTTGCTGTGTTGCGCGACACTGGGGTGTGTTTTCGTAAGAACAATTTGCCATTATTTCCACGCGCTTGTAAATTACAAATTATACTTTTCACGAAGTCCAAAACATTTCATTGTTTTAAAATGAGTTCTTCAACGTAATCATACACTTTTCGTGAAGACTTTATTCGAGAAACGATGTAAAACCCTGAAAAAAAATAAACACCCCTGGGGCGGATTGCAATAACGCAGTCTTAGTCGGCTGGCTAAACCAGTCCAATTTTAGCCGGCTATTGTTCTTAGACGGTCTTGGTTAAGACACCAAACTTAGCCCATTGCAATAAGTCTTTACTAAGCCCGCTTAGACTTAGAGTAATGATTCACAAACAAACATTCCATGGTTACGGGCGAATACTGGAGAGATTGTACAATTTTTTTTTTATAGGTTTGTGTGATTCATATCATGCAAAGTCAAATGTCAATTCCGAAATTTTATGTTGAGAAAATTGTATTTGCAGTACAACTCAGTGTCATTACATTTTTCCAGAAGATCCCTTCTATCCCAGAGAATTTTCTCTCCAAGCAGTGTTCTGCTATTTTAAGATTTAATTATCAAACACTCATCAACTGTAAAACAAGTATTTTGGGAAAGAATAATTCAACACACCATTGAATTCCAAAAATCCCAACTATAGACCGTTTTAAGCCAGCCCAAACCAGGCTAATTATTTTAAGACTGTCTTACTACTTAGACTGTGTCATTGCAATGGTCTAACTTACAGACTGACTAACAGCCAGAGCTTTTAGACTGTCTAATGCGCATAGACAGCTTTAAGACCGGTTATTGCAATCCGCCCCTGAAGATATACATGGATCCGTCCATAAAAAAGGTGTTTTTTTACGAAAATGGCGCGATCCGTCTGGTTTTGACATTACTCCGCGTTGCTGAAAATACAAATCGGATAAGTTTGGTACTTAAAAAGGATCTGTTTGTTCTTAGGACAAAAAAAATCAGCAGTTATAGCCAAGAGGCAAGTTTTAGCACCCGAGACATGCTCTGGCAATTTACACGGAACGCGGTGTGTTGCTTTTTCAAGTGCAAGCGAGGAACTTTGTTATCGGAGTTTGCCGGTGGCGGCCGCGGGCCAGCGCCCGTCCGTGCCGGGTCGGGATATGTATACACCAATTCCCGATGTCTATTTCTCAACGTCATCATCTACAATTATTGAGTGGTCGGGCACAACCCGACCACTCTTTGGATCTGTTACGATTAATCTTTCTTTCTTTCTTTCTTGAGTGGTCGGGCACAACCCGACCACTCTTTGGATCTGTTACGATTAATCTTTCTTTCTTTCTTTCTTTCTTTCTTTTTTTTCCGGACAATACTTCTCCGCGGGTTTTCTCTTAAACGGTATATGGTATGAACTTGTAACTTTCAATATATATCGACCCTCATCCGAAGTGGTGCATATTAATCTGACGTCACGATTACGTCATCGGGTGTCAAATTACAAGCGATTTTAGAGGGAAAAAGGGCCAAATACTTTCACCTTTAACTCTTAAAC
This sequence comes from Patiria miniata, assembly GCF_015706575.1. NCBI lineage: Eukaryota > Metazoa > Echinodermata > Asteroidea > Valvatida > Asterinidae > Patiria > Patiria miniata. The sequence goes on along the minus strand of NW_024037074.1, from coordinate 39,292,010 downwards.
AAAATGATCAAATATGTTCCAACTTTGTAATCTGATAGACCATTAGAGGTGATCAACACTTTTTGTCGTGTACGTGAACTCGCTTGACCTTAACTTCCGGGTCCACCGGAAGGTCAAAGTTACGTGAATTGAAAATGAAGACTTTAGCCTGAAATCAAAACAAAGCACAATTTCTTCCACACGGTTTACGGTATGATCATAAAACCTACTGTGAACTTGTACCATGTTACGAAGATGTTATAACTGTTGTTACGTCATCATGACGTCATCAGGTATCAAATTACAAGCGATTTGTTTGCACGATTTGACAAAATACTTTGACCTATATCTCTTGAACTAAATAGGGTATCGTGTTCGTTTTTTCGTGAGGTTGTAGACGGTGCCTTAAGCAACATTTATTATTCCCGGGCACAAAACTGCTTGACCTTTACTTCCGGTATGATCATAAAACCTACTGTGAACTTGTACCATGTTACGAAGATGTTATAACTGTTGTTACGTCATCATGACGTCATCAGGTATCAAATTACAAGCGATTTGATTGCACGATTTGACAAAATACTTTGACCTATATCTCTTGAACTAAATAGGGTATCGTGTTCGTTTTTTCGTGAGGTTGTAGACGGTGCCTTGAGCAACATTTATTATTCCCGGGCACAAAACTGCTTGACCTTTACTTCCGGTATGATCATAAAACCTACTGTGAACTTGTACCATGTTACGAAGATAGTATAACTGTTGTTACGTCATCATGACGTCATCAGGTATCAAATTACAAGCGATTTGATTGCACGATTTGACAAAATACTTTGACCTATATCTCTTGAACTAAATAGGGTATCGTGTTCGTTTTTTCGTGAGGTTGTAGACGGTGCCTTGAGCAACATTTATTATTCCCGGGCACAAAACTGCTTGACCTTTACTTCCGGTGTTACCGGAAGTGCAAAAGAAACTGAATCTAACTCTAAAACGGAAGCATTTCCGTACAGACAAATACATTATTGAAGTGTTAAGTGAGGAATGCCAATCACAAAAACATTATTTTGACGTCATCCACGAAAGGGCGCCCTCCAGCGGTACATGGAAAACAGTTTAATCTTTTAAAATGTTAAAACCCTCAATCAAATTTTTATGATATAATTGCCCCTATATATCCCGTGAGCAACCACAAATGAATTTGCAAGGTTTCATAATCATGACGTCATCAGACCGGAAGTTACTGTAGGGAGAATTCAACAATGACCATTTTATGTGTAAAGTTAAATCCATCATTTGATCCCTGTCTCATGACTTTGTTTTTTGCCCCCCCCCTCAAAAAAAAATGACATCTGTTACACTTTATATTGACCTTTTGCTTCCAAATACTGTGACGTCATCAAACTGGAAGTTAGCTGTTATTATTACATACACTTAATTTCCATATTTCCATGCGTTATTTTTACTTAATGATAAACAAGTGTCCTCCCTTCCCTGTTTTGACTGATGACGCCATCAAACCGGAAATAACTTCTACTCAAACTGTTTACTGAAATTTATCACACCTTAAAAGACGCATTCTGTTTGTAAAAAAATAATTGGTACTGGAAATGTTGAAGTTCTTGGTCCTTTTTTTCTGACATAAACATATTCATAACTTAATTGGACAATGTCTAATGAAATGGTTGTCTACCCGACCACTCTGCGTTTGTAACAACAAACGCGAACCTCTAGTTGAGTGGTCGGGCACAACCCGACCACTCTTTGGATTTGTTGCGATTAATCTTTCTTTCTTTCTTTCTTTTTTTTCTGCATAGCACGTTTCCGCCGGTTTTCTCCTAAACGGTATATGATATGAACTTGTAACTTTTAACATATATTGACCCTCATTCCGAGTGGTGCATAGTACATTGACGTCACTATGACGTCATCGGGTGTCAAATTACAAGCGATTTTCGTTGAAAAAATGCCGATCTTCTTTCATCTATAACTCTTCAACAAAATGATCAATTATGCTCCAACCTCGTAATCAGATAAACCATAAATTGATAAACATTTTTTGTCGTGTAGGTGAACTCGCTTGACCTTTACTTCCGGGTCTACCGGAAGGTCAAATTTAGGTGAATTCAAAACGAAGACATTAGCCTGAAATCGAAACAAAGCACAATTTCTTCCACACGGTTTACGGTATGATCATAAAACCTAGTGTGAACTTGTACCATGTTACGAAGATGTTATAACAGTTGTTACGTCATCATGACGTCACCAGGTATCAAATTACAAGCGATTTGATTGCACGATTTGACAAAATACTTTGACCTATATCTCTTGAACTAAATAGGATATCGTGTTCGTTTTTTCGTGAGGTTGTAGACGGTGCCTTGAGCAACATTTCTTATTCCCGGCCACAAAACTGCTTGACCTTTACTTCCGGTGTTACCGGAAGAGCAATAGAAACTGAATCTAACTCTAAAACGGAAGCATTTTACTACAGACAAATACATTATGGAAGTGTTAAGTGAGGAATGCCAATCACAAAAACATTATTTTGACGTCATCCACAAAAGGGCGCCCTCCAGCGGTACATGGAAAACAGTTTAATCTTTTAAAATGTTAAAACCCTCAATCAAATTTTTATGATATAATTGCTCCTATATATCCCGTGAGCAACCACAAATGAATTTGCAAGGTTTCATAATCATGACGTCATCAGACCGGAAGTTACTGTAGGGAGAATTCAACAATGACCATTTTATGTTTAAAGTTAAATCCATCATTTGATCCCTGTCTCATGACTTTGTTTTTTGCCCCCCCCCCCCCAAAAAATGACATCTGTTACACTTTATATTGACCTTTTGCTTCCAAATACTGTGACGTCATCAAACTGGAAGTTAGCTGTTATTATTACATACACTTAATTTCCATATTTCCATGCGTTATTTTTACTTAATGATTAACAAGTGTCCTCCCTTCCCTGTTTTGACTGATGACGCCATCAAACCGGAAATAACTTGTACTCAAACTGTTTACTGAAATTTATCACACCTTAAAAGACGCATTATTTTTGTAAAAAATAATTGGTACTGGAAATGTTGAAGTTCTTGGTCCTTTTTTTCTGACATAAACATATTCATAACTTAATTGGACAATATCTAATGAAATGGTTGTCTACCCGACCACTCTGCGTTTGTAACAACAAACGCGAACCTCTAGTTTACTGTATTTTTTTACGTAACAAAATGACAAAAAAACCTTCATAATGTATCACACGATGTGTGAATTGCAATCATGGCGCCGAAAGGCCCGATGACTATTTTCTGTATAGATGAGTCGCATGTATACGAACTACGATGAGTTTATACAATTTGTCTTGCCGATCTCCCGATGTCATGTACCTTACGTGTATAAACTAGGCCCTATTCTTGAAATTGAAACTGGACTGAATTAAAACCAAGAACAGTTCTGTAAAATGTTTGGGCAATTACACTATGCATGCATGCATGAGATAAGACATGAGATAAAACTGAGCGGTGAAGTTACAATGTGCATGGAGGCCTATTTGCCCCTCTGTTTTAGTTTGATTGAATTACACTAATTTTAAACTTGAATTCAATTTACATGTTCAAGTGGTTTGTTCTCATTGATCAACTAAAATTTCAACTTGAAACAAAACATTACAAAGCAACCCTGCACCAGTTTACAAACTAAGTCTATACAATTCCTTTTTGAAAATATAATGCACGAAAATAATGCAGACGAAAATACGTGGATGTCAAGTGAAGAAGAGAAGAATCTTAAAGAGGTTTGTAATAATAAGAATATATTATAAATCAATAACAAATCCATATCATCTTAAAACATTTTTCTCAAATAAGTCGGGGTAAAAGGGGCCAGGAATCGCCTCAGATTGCACCACAGAGCATCTAGAATCCCAAATTTCCCGGGGCCCTTAAGCGGGCCCCGGACCCCACGCCGAAAGGCATTTGTGCTCCCCGCTCGCATTAGTCCTCCGAGCAAATTAATGCCCCAACGCATCGTTGCAACAGTTTATATCAAACTAAGTCAATGATATTCCTTTTTTTCAAAAATAAAATGCAACAGAACATGCATGAAGACGAAAGTACATGGTTTTCAACTTTTTCAATGGTTTTCAAGTACCCAGTAACTCAATTTTTGTAAAAGCAAGAGTTTATTTTTTTTTTAAATCCTTACATTTTAATCTAAAAAACTTTTACTCAAATAATTCGGGGTAAAGGGGCCAGGAATCGCCTCAGATTGCACCACAGAGCATCTAGAATCCAAAATTTCCCTGGGCCCTTAAGCGGGCCCCAGACCCCACGCCGTATTGGCTGCGCGCTCCGCGCTCGCATTAATTCTCGGAGCATGCGCTCTAAAAGGTGTGCCCCCCGTCTAAATAGTCTGGTTCCCAGACCAAAAGATTCCGTCTATTTCTGATGAATCTTAGGTCCGGTAGCCTCCGGTAATACAATGTATTACAATTTACGTCACGTGACTAAACGGGAGGAATTCCTCCTTTTTCCGAAAATTTCCGAAGTTTGCCGAAGTCGTTTCGTCGACAATCGGATAGCGCCCGAGTATTTTTGAGTATATAATATAGGTTTAATTAACTGCTAATTGCTTATTAATTTTATTTTTAATGAGTTGATAATTAATATTCATTGTTTTCATTTAGAAAACTTGAAATTCAACGACGATTTTGTGCATCAATTATACTCAGATCGTACGGGCGAACTTTTTGCTGCGTCATGTACAATTTTGAATTTGACGACCGTTACCGAGATTTTCCAAAACTCGGTCTTCATTCGGCTCCGCCTGCTAACAGTGCTATTTAGTTCCGTAATTTTGAAGATTCCAGATCAACATTACTCAATGTTATCTTACAAAAACATCAAACTGTATTATCATAACTGTATGATATTACGAAGCAAGTGATTTATTTAAAGATTTGATCAGAACATTAAAAGCAACAAGTGATTAATGTTGTCATGTTTATTTTTAGCCACGGAGGCTGCCTGAACTACATTTTAAGACGTGAGCGTCGGGAATAATTGTCAGGTCTGGGAACCAGACTACCGTCTAAAGACATCCTGGATCCGCGCCTGGTAAGCAAGCGGAGCCGAATGGAGACCACGCCGAGTTTTGCTTACTTATCCGCGGCCGCTTGCTTACTGCTGTGCCGAGATTGGGTGCCTAACTTCGTCAAATTCAAAATAGTACATGACGCAGCAAAAAGTTCGCCCCTATTACGATCTGAGTACAATATCGTCGTTGAATTTGAAATTTTCTAACTAAAAGCGATGAATATTAATTATCCACTTGTTTTTAAAGTTTTAAATAAGCAATTAGCAGTTAATAAAACCTATATTATACTCGGAAATACTCGGGCACTATCCGATTGTCGACGAAATGAATTTGTTTAACTTCAGACATTTTCGGAAAAAGGAGGAATTCCTCCCGTTTTAGTCACGTGACGTAAATTGTAATACAATATATTACTAAAGGCAACCTCGTCCTCGGTGCTTACTTTATTTCCAACCTCGTTTCCAATAGTAAGCCCAGGGCCAATGGACCGATCCAGTTAGCCCCGCCCACTGCGCACGTGGCCGAAATTACCACGTGCTCCTCTCCAATGGGTGCGTTCGATTAGCTTACACGTATACGCGGGGTTACACCCAGGGAAAGCCACGCAATGAGACTAATCAAACGCTGCGGTGTATTCGCCTATCCGTATGGTGTTCTATAAACGCCAAATCTGCGTCGCGTCGTACTTTCACGTCGTGCTGTCGCGTCGCACCGTGGCGTCGTGCCGTCGTCCGTCGCGTCGTGCCGTCGTCCGTCGCGTCGTGGCGTCGCGTCGTACCGTCGCCCGTCGCGTCGTGCCGTCGCCTCTTAAATTACCGTTTCTGAGCACGTACACTGCATGAGGAAGCGACGCACCTTCACACGTCGCGTCGTGCCGTCGTGCGTCGCGTCGTGCCGTCGTGCGTCGCGTCGTGCCGTCGCCCGTCGCGTCGTGCCGTCGCCTGTTACCTCGGCGCTTCTAAGTAGACTGCTTGAAGAGGTGACGCACACATTGCCCGTCGCGTCGTGCCGTCGCCCGTCGCGTCGTGCCGTCGCCCGTCGCGTCGTGCCGTCGCGTCGTGCCGTTGCCCGTCGTGTCGTGCCGTCGCCCGTCGCGTGACTGTATCTTTCTTTGCGTGTACTGTATTTATGACATGCGTGCCGTGCGGTGAAAGTGTTGCAAATTGCTATGTCGTACACGACATAGCCAGTGGTTTTCTTGCTAATGATGTTAAGAATATTTTACGCGTTAGCATTTCTTGTAATGATCAGATTAAGTGGATTCCTTATTTTTTATTTTTATTTCCAAATCCATGCCTAAATGACCATTATGTTAGTTCTGTTCTTCAAGAAGTTCAAATAGGACTTGTACGTTCTCCTCATCCAAGTTTTTTTTCTTGGTTGGATGGTGGAGATGGGTTAATCCTTGATCGGACCAGGCAATCTTTTATGGTTTTTTTTGTCGTTTGTATGCCAGGATGGGTTGGGTCGCAAAGAGTGCACTGAGAAAAGCATTATCGTTGAACAGATTCCAGTGTTTCAGAAGGGCCTGCTTAACCCTAAAGGGGCCGGGTTATTTTGACCATCCCCCCCCCCCTAAGATCTCGGCCATCGAGTGACGAAAAATTTCGAAACTCAGTATAGGCCTATGCATAGAGCAACTCTTCCTAAACATACTTAAGAAATTTCATGACTATAGGTCAAAGGGTTTTGGAATTATGGCTAATTAATTATTCATATGTACGAATGGCAATTTTTAGCGCCGGAAAATTTTTCGCTACGCGGCAACCCGTGGTCCGATTTTTATGTTTTTGGTATCAAAAGATGCGCAAAGCTCGAGGCTAAAAAGTCATAACAGCTCGGGTCGCGAAAATTTTTTTTAGAGGCTATCACGGAATATGTTGAGGGGGGGGGGGCGCCCCCGGCTCCTTTAGGGTTAAGAGCTGGGTGTTTCATTTGTGGGTGGTAGGGTAAAACAAAGACCAGTGGGATATTCTTTTCGGTTTTTGCACGCTTTTTAGAGTTCACGCGAGTTTCGCCTTTTTGGGGAAGAAGAGCTAAGTCTTCTTGGTTGTATCTGCGTTTCTGAAGTTTGTCTTTGAAGAATTCAGCTTTCTCCTCAAATTCTTTTGAGTGTGTGCATATACGGTCATATCTCATTAATTCTCCCTTAATCAAACCGCCAGACACTGACTCAGGGTGGGCTGAATCTCGAGCAAGATACTGAAAGGTAGCAGTTTTTTGGTTGCTACTTGAGTATCCAGTTTCCCTTCTTTTTTGAACCGTTCGCCTTTGTGGATGACGAGGTCGAGGAAGGTGACTTGACTGTTTGTCTGTGTTTGAAATCTCTGACGTGAACTTGAGCGTGGGATGAATTTGGTTTAGTGTTTGGACGAGGATGAAGGATTGTTTGGGAGAATAATTTCTTTTTCATATTTGAACAGGGTTATATCGCATATTTCTGGACTGCATTCGCTTCCCGTAGCCACGCCAATTTTCTGTCTGAAGAACTTTCCATTGAATTCAAATATGTTTCGATGCATGATAAGTTCCAGGAGACAGCGAGCGTGTTCTCTTGTAGGTTTGGGTATTGCGTTCATACTGCTATCGGCAACTTCAAGTGCATCGCAAACTGATTCAATTGCTTAATCTTGTGGGCAGTTCGTATAGGCCTACATGGACACAATATCCAATGTGATCAATAGGCTATCCTGCTTCAATGTCACGTTGTTTAGTTTTCAAGCACATGCCCGGAATCGCGTGTATATGTGCTTTGTTGTTTGACAATCAGAAGCAGAAAATAGTCTATGTATTTTGAAATTGATTGAGTCGGACCTCCGCAACCACTAATAATAGGCCTCCCCACAAACCGTGTACAAACTGTACGACATAGCAATTTGCAACACTTTCACCGCACGGCACGCATGTCATAAATACAGTAAAGGTACATGAAGAATGAAGGCGCCACCTATTGCCAAGAAAGATACAGTCACGCGACGGGCGACGGCACGACGCGACGGGCGACGGCACGACGCGACGGGCAACGGCAGGACGCGACGGCACGACGCGACGGGCGACAGCACGACGCGACGGGCAATGTGTGCGTCGCCTCTTCAAGCAGTCTACTTAGAAGCGCCGAGGTAACAGGCGACGGCACGACGCGACGCACGACGGCACGACGCGACTCACGACGGCTCGACGCGACGTGTGAAGGTGCGTCGCTTCCTCATGCAGTGTACGTGCTTAGAAACGGTAATTTAAGAGGCGACGGCACGATGCGACGGGCGACGGCACGACGCGACGGGCAACGGCAGGACGCGACGGCACGACGCGACGGGCAATGTGTGCGTCGCCTCTTCAAGCAGTCTACTTAGAAGCGCCGAGGTAACAGGCGACGGCACGACGCGACGCACGACGGCACGACGCGACTCACGACGGCACGACGCGACGTGTGAAGGTGCGTCGCTTCCTCATGCAGTGTACGTGCTTAGAAACGGTAATTTAAGAGGCGACGGCACGACGCGACGGGCGACGGCACGACGCCACGACGCGACGGGCGACGGCACGACGCGACGGACGACGGCACGACGCGACGGTACGACGCGACGGCACGACGTGAAAGTACGATGCGACGCAGATTTTGCGTCTATAGAACACCATATATCCGGTTCGTTAGTGTGACGTCACCTCCAGCACTTTCTGCACGATTGGAACCGGAAGTTAACGCAGCTGGAGCATTTGTAGCCAATGGGCGCTAGTAATCAATGGTGGACGCGCGTGATATGACGTTTTCACTAATATAACAAACCGGATGGCATGCTGGGGAAATGAAGGTCAAAGGTGTGAAGGGGCGGGACCAAATGTGAATGTACACACAGCGTCGTCTGCTCACCGGGAAAATAGAGATGCGGCGATCCGGCTAATTTATTTAGCTCTAGATCATTGCAATACAATAAATTAATGAGAGAATCAATAGATTTGCTCTAAATTATCGACAAGTATGTCATAAAGACCGATGTAAACGTGAATTTCATCCTAAATCGTTTGGAATTCGTTCCAAATGTTGAGGCATTTTCGGCTTAAAAGTAGTTTATTTCATAAGCTTGTTATGGATAAATTGAACTTAGGCCTTAATATCGAGAGTCGAGTCCATGACAACAAATTGCAGACAAAAGCCGTCAAAAATATTGCCACAGTGTTTTTTTTTATTTATTGACACACTTTCAAGAAATTCATTTAGAAAAAAAACTTCCATTTGCCTATTAAAGTATATAACTTATTGCTTCAGTCTACAATCATTGGACATTTCATAACTTGAAAAACTTTTTTTCTTGCATATCGTGCTTCTCGAAATTGAAAATAAAAAAAAATGTCTGTGTATCATCCATGGATCATAACTATCATTACACTTTTCATTGCTTTTGACACTCTAAACTTATTTAGTGCTTACAAGATTATGTCGGTGCATGATAAAGATCCATTTATTAGTCATTAATACCTCCTTTATTCATAAAAAAAACAATAAGTAAATTTTCTGTTCAGGGAAAACAAAAAAGCAACTGTTTAAAGATATGTGTATATAGCCGACAAATAAATACTTCTTTAATATATGAACACATTATTTACAAAATATCTGAGCAAACATTGTATTGTGTGTTCGAGGGCTTAGGAGAAAAAAATGCACATACATTGTATTGACATGGATGGGACTCACGTCTTTGGATCTTCATAATAAATGGGTGTCTTGTGTATGTTCTTCCAGTCAAAAATTATTTATAAATTATTATAAGGTGTTGAAATATCAGAAAATCAAATTGACTCGAACATAAATTAGGCTCAACTTGACCACAAACTGTGACTCAACTCGGCCTTCTTGACTTAATGACTCAACTCAACAGGAGTCCAACATGTGCATGCCACACGAGTGTTTTGCAATAAATAATTTACAATAACTGGTCATTTGCTTTAACCTAGGATGGAAACAATGAACTGATGTCAACAAAAAAGTTACTGTCAACAAAATGTGGCATCTGACAATAGGCCTAATGTTTTCCTGTTGACAGCCTGGGCAAATACTGAATAGTCAGCTATGCTATTCCAATTACCGTTGAAAAGTAGAGCTCTAAATGTTTCTTGTTTTATTGCTTTGTTTTCTTTCAGATTCAGTGTGCGAAACTTGTTTTATGAAACATCATGAAGAGCTGCTTCAGGTAAACACTGATTAATCTTCATTTTTTTGAAAAAAGGTACATCTTTGTATTTTGGGTCATTTTTGCCCCAAAACAAGCAAATATTTTACCACATGACGTGAAATACATTTTTACGAGTGTTGTAGTCGAGTACTTTTTTTCCGAGTACCGAGTACTGCCGAGTACTTGCGTTGCCGAGTATGAGTACTTGAACTTCCGAGTACAAGTACAGGTCTCCGAGCACTTGTATTTGTACTTGTACGAGTACGAGTATGAGTACTTCCGAGTACGAGAACGAGTACTTCTATTTCCAAATACGGCCATAGGGCAATACAGACCTACTCACGGGTTGCTGTTCAATGTGTTTGTCCGGACGCGCACAGGAAAATCATGAAACTTTGATTACTCCACAAACGCAGCCAATCCACCATTTCAAACTGTAAGTATCGATAAGATAAGGCCGCTATTCGAGTACGAGTACTTTGATGATCGAGTACAATTTCGACATGTCGAGTACGAGCACTTTGCTGCCCGAGTACGAGTACCGTCATTTCGAGTACGAGTACTTTGACATGCGAGTACCATGCAGTTCAAGTACAAGTACACTTAAAAAAGTACTCGAGAAGTACTCGAGTACGAGTACCGAGTAGGAGTACTACAACACTGGTTTTTACAAAAAACCCAAAGAATCCAAATATATGTCACATTAGAACATCAATCACGTTGGACCTTTTCAAGTTTTCATAATCAACAGTAGTTTTTTTTCCACAGGAAATCTAAGTAGACTCTCTCTTAATCAGAAGGTGCTCTGTCACCCGCAATAGTACCTTGTGCTACAGATACTTGCATTTTAAATTTAAAGCGATTTGACTCTTTATGAATTGATTTTCTTAATTGTCAATATCTCTAAATAGGATAAATGGTTGGAAAATAACTGATAGTCAACTGACATTTAATATTCTGCTTAGAAATTGCATAATTTAGAATTTTTTTATCTTACCATTTATGATACATGACATGTGGTCCATAATTATCTATATACATTCAGTTTAAAAAAATGTGTCCAGTTGGTTGTTTTAGTGCTTGAAAGTGAGTTTTAGTCAATGTGATTTTATGACCCTTGCACTGCTTGTAATTTCCTCAATTTCAGGATAACAACCACGTCGTCTGCTACCACACATGAATGATGGGATGGTGAACCATGACAACTGATCAAAATAATGGCAAGGTATGAAGGCAGACTGAAAGAGTCAAAGTAAAGAAGCCGGTGTGAAAACTACAATTCAAAAAGAAATTGGCATTCCAGCAGAAAACTGTGAGGATAAACTGAAAAGCTTAAAGAGATCTGTAGTAATCATTGTTTTCTCTTTGTATGAAAGGCATTCCATTTGAAGCAAGATCACTTGTGATATTTTGTAGTACAAGGCGCTCCATGAACAAAGTCACTTGAAAGGTCAAATAGAGCATGTTTGCATTGCACCCCAAGTGTGTGCAGTTGTGTAGCTTAAATGGTCTGACAAAATGTTAAAGTTATTACAATTCAAAATTAATATCAGATGATCCAAGTGGAGGTTCTAATAGAAGCCATCCAGAAAACAGTCTCTGAACCGAGGTGAATGTTCACAACAAATTGTCAGTAAATTATTCTTTTCCCACAATTGCATTGTAAAACATAGTCATATTCCTTTAATCCCTGAGAAATATCACCCATTTCCTCTTTTTTTATTTTTGCAGATTTCAAGAGACATCTCATCTATTGGAGGTGTTCAAGGAAACGAAGCCCTCACCGGTGAAAAAGAAAGCGGTCAAGAGTCAAAAGAGGTCCAGCCCCCCCCCCCCCCCTCCCCCCGCCCTGCTTTTCGAATTTGCAGCACTTGCAGTGGCCTGAAATTTAGGGGAAAATGTTCTTGGGTCCACCCTTGGTGTCCCCTAAAAACAAGATGGTGCCTTCCCCTGCCCTCCAACCCCAACACTGACCAAATCCTGGCTCAGGCTAGCCGCGGCATTTGAAGTGGCTGTGTGAGTTGCCTTTTCTTGTGCAAGCCTGGATGAAATTCCTTTATGATCTTTTCAAGCTTTGGGGTTTATCCTCACACGTACTTTGCTGCTGGAATGCCTATTTCTTTTTATAAAGTTTTACTCACAGGCTTCTTAAACTTTGACTCTTTCAGTTTACAATTAAGAGATTGCATTGACTAAAATTCATTTTCATGCACTAAAAACAACTAACTGGACACATTTCATTAGACTGAGTTTTGTGACTTGAGTCCAGTTGAGTCCTTATCAGAAAGTTACTCCTGTTGAGTTGAGTCATTAAGTCAAGAAGGCCGAGTTGAGTCACAGTTTGTGGTCAAGTTGAGCCAAATTTATGTTCGAGTCAATTTGATTTTCTGATATTTCAACACCTTATAATAAATTTATAAATAATTTTTGACTGGAAGAACATACACAAGACACCCATTTATTATGAAGATCCAAAGACGTGATTCCCATCCACGTCAATACAATGTATGTGCATTTTTTCTCCTAAGCCCTCGAACACACAATACAATGTTTGCTCAGATATTTTGTAAATAATGTGTTCATATATTAAAGAAGTATTTATTTGTCGGCTATATACACATATTTTTAAACAGTTGCTTTTTTGTTTTCCCTAAACAGAAAATTTACTTATTGTTTTTTATGAATAAAGGAGGTATTAATTACTAATAAATGATTCTTTATCATGTACCGACATAATCTTGTAAGCACTAAATAAGTTTAGAGTGTCAAAAGCAATGAAAACTGAAATAATAGTTATAATCCATGGATGATACACGGACAATTTTTTTATTTTCAATTTCGAGAAGCAAGATATGCAAGAAAAAAAGTTTTTCAAGTTATGAAATGTCCAATGATTGTAGACTGAAGCAATAAGTTATATGCTTTAATAGGCAAATGGAAGGTTATATTCTAAATGTATTTCTTGGATCGAGGATACAAGTTTGCTTGAAGATAATATACAAATAATGAATGTTTGTGAGTGCAATGGTAAGAATAATTTCATTCGGTGACAGATGAAATGTTCCATTCCACGAGGCGAATAATTTCATTCGGTTCTTTCCATTGCACGAACGTGAAACATTCATTATTTGTTTTATATAACACCTGAAAAAATACTTGTCATCTGATTGGTTGACTTTTAATAGCCAATTTTTTTCAGGTTAAAAACTGTTTAAAAGTTCGACAAGTTCATCATATTTATATTAATGCAAACTGTTCAACAGGTTGAGAACAATCACATTCAATTTATCTAGATTTAAAACAGCGCCACCACCAGCCAGCAGCAGTGACACAGTGCAAAAGAACTTCCATTCATAGTGCAATAGAACTTCCATTGCACTGTGCGCTGCGCGCCATGCACGCGCGCGCCGTGCGTTGGTACGAATTAATCAATGACATGTGATCAACGATCCACCAATCAGATGACGGGAATTTATTCAGGTGTTGTATAATATACAAATAACGAATGTTTGTGAGTGCGATGGTAAGAATAATTTCATGAGGTGACAGATTGAATGTTCTATTCCACGAGGCGAAGCCGAGTGGAATAGAACATTCAATCTGTCACCGAATGAAATTATTCTTTCCATCGCACGAACGTAAAACATTCTTTATTTGTTTTATACAACACCTGAATAAATTCTCGTCATTTGATTGGTAAATTATAAACTACAATTTAAAAAAATTTTGATTTTAAAGATGTTGAACTACCCCTTCACGAAAATGTTTTAACCCAACTCTGTAGCGCTGGCTCTTTGGAACAATACGCGCTACGCTGAACGCGCACACCAGCATGCATTTTGCACGCAAATACCGCGTCATGGAACAAGCGCAAAGTGAAACGGTATAACGCATGGGTATAAAGCATGGTCGCATCCATTGATCTCCATATACACAGATCAATGGTCGCATCGTACATTATACCGAATAATATGTCACGTGACCTACAATTCACCAATCAGATGACGGGGATTTATTCAGATGACAGAAGAGGTTTCCTTTTGTGGGTCATGTGCAGGGCGTAACATTTGGTGACGTTAAATCGCATCTGCCACTTAGACTCCCAGTTACAAAAGGGTATCAATGTCGTTTTGTAGTTTCTTGTTGTCTTCTGGAGTTTGGACTTCACGGTATAATATGCAGTCATCTGCCAGAAGTCTCACTTGAGATGAGATTCCTTCCGGAAGGTCGTTGAGATACAAGATGAAGAGTAGCGGTCCAAGAACTGTGCCCTGGGGCACTCCTGATGTCACAGCTATTGAACTAGATGAACTGCCCTCTAGGACTACTTGTTGAGATCTTTTTGTAAGGAAACTGTTGATCCAGTGGAGTAGAGAGCCAGAGATCCAAACATGTTTCAGCTTTGACAATAATCTCTGATGTGGAACTAGGTCAAACGCTTTGATGAAATCCATGATGATTACATCGGCTTGCCCTTGGTTATCTAGGATTTTAGCAAGGTCGTTTACGGTCAGGGTGAGTTGGGTTTCACACGATCGACCTTTGCGGAACCCATGCTGTTCATTGTTGAGAACGTTGTGCCGTCAGCCGGTGTACAAATCTCTCATAGAGAACTTTCCCCATGCCTTTGTACACGTATGCATTATTCATGACTACCAGAATCCAGTCCATTGGCTAAGACTCGCACCCAATTCTCTATATAAAGCACGTAGAAATAGCAGTTTTGGTTATTGGTGAACTGGGCTCTGACCTAGGCAGAGCTCCTACACGTATCATGTAACATTGATGGTCTGGGATCTGACCCCCACCATATAGTGCCCCCTCTATTGAGATGTAAATATTCCTGAATAAAACAGTAGAGAATAGTGTGTGTAAGATATTGTATCGTATCTGACTCTTTATTGATGTCACGCCCCAACTATCGCATCGGTCCCAACTATAGTTGGGCCTGTCCCAACTATAGTTGGGCCTGTCCCAACTGTAGTTCCACAGTTGGGCTGGCCCAACTATAGTTGGGCCTGTCCCAACTATAGTTGGGACGGTCCCAACTGTAAGTTCCATTGTTGGGCTGGCTCATCTATAGTTGGGCCACTCCGATCTTTTTATTTTGCGGTGTCCCAACTATAGTTTACATTGATGTACAACCATAAAACGTTCCCTACAGCTCTGATACACGTCTGACTTTACTGGGGACCACTAAAATTAGCTATTTATGGGGCGAATCTATAGTTGGGCCACCCCAATCTTTTTATTTTGCGGTCCCAACTATAGTGTACATTGTTGTACGATTATAAAACATTCCCTACAATCTGCCTTTACTGGGGACCAATGAAATGATCTATGGGTGGGGACCATCTGTAGTTGGGCCACCGCAATATTTTTATTTGGCAGTCCCAACTATAGTTTACATTGATGTACGATTATAAAACATTCCCTACAGCTCTGCTTACATGTCCGACTTGGGACCTTTGACATTAGCTATGGGTGGGGCCCATCTATAGTTGGCCGGCCATGGCAATCTTTGAATTTTGCAAAATGTTGCTGGATAATAAAACCCAGCAGCTGGACAACTCATCCAACTAGGCAGTACCACGTGACCGGCCAGCCTTGCGGATATGCATGCACGACGAATACACGGTGCCAGCGCCGAGGAACATCCAACAAGATCTATCAAGCATGAAGCATCCGGCGCAACTCCAGTCCTAACTATAGTTGGGCCGACCCAACTGCCGCACTATAGTTGGGACAGTCCCAACTATAGTTGGGACCGATGCGATAGTTGGGGCGTGACAACGATAATGTCTCCCACCCAACAGAGACGTTACACTGGTGGCAAGCGGTGGGATATGAACTTACACACACCATCGAACTACACCATGACTTAATTAAGTCTCAGTGGACCGTGGGCCCCCACTGCCTCCATAGACAAGTGCACATGTAAACAAAGTGTGACGTCATTAGTACAGAGGCTTATTACTTTACACATTTTTAATTATTGGATGACTAACAATATTTCCATTCTTGCGGGGTGTAGGCCAGTAAATAGGCCCAAAATTGCCTACGCAGTCCAGATCACGATTTGCATGCCCGCAATTTTCTGCTGTCAGAGAATTTTGTGAGCCATGAACTTGACGGTTTGTAAAAGAACACGGTTGGATGCATGGATACAACTGCGAGCTTTGTGTTCCTGTGAAATCTGGATGAAATTGAGCCCTAAAAAAGCTCTATTTTGCAATGGAGCATAGGCATCGTTTTTTCAAAATGGCGATGGGCTTCAAAACTATATTTAGGGGTGATTCTTTGGATGTAAATTTTTCCCCCAAAGTAATTGGTTGACCCCCCAAAAAAATGAACAGAAAATAAAAGATGGTGAAATAAGCTTTGATTTCATGTGTGTCTCAAACACCTTGGAGGGTTGTATTTCCCCTAATTTTAGAAAGTGGGCGTAGTTATCACGGGTCTATGACAGTTGATTTACTGGTCTGCACCCTGCACGGAAGACTAGTTCCCGCCCCTATCAGAACAATGTAGGGACCGGAAACCAGTCTACTCACAAGGCAGATATGTTTCAGAGCGCACAAAACCGACTCAAAAGTAAAAGCCCTTTTTCAGAGGGTTGCAGATGCTGGGGAGGGGGGGGGGGTAAAAATAGAATATAAAAGTTGGAAACATGTCCAGACAAAACTCAAGTCTGTAGGAAAGCACGGAGAGTACATCTTTAACAAACCTTACATTGAGTTGATAAAATGCTTGCATAATAATTAAACAGCTACAGCACTAAAGCTTTTGCATAATATTATGTAACAGCTGTGTTCATTAATATGTACATTTTTATTTATAACCGAAACAAAGAATTTGTTATAAGAATTTGACATATTCTGTCTTAATGATCCCTGAATGTCATATCCTAGATATGTAGCATTAGTAATGATGCTGGAATTGGCATACGTTTTTTTGACATGTCATGTTCAACAGACTAAGATAATCTCCATTAAATACACGCTATCTGAGATAAGTAAAAGCTCACTTTTATAGACCACATCACATTTGTCCAATCTTTAATGCGGTACTTTTTCAGATAAATTTCTATGAAAGAT
Organism: Patiria miniata; assembly: GCF_015706575.1. Taxonomy (NCBI): domain Eukaryota; kingdom Metazoa; phylum Echinodermata; class Asteroidea; order Valvatida; family Asterinidae; genus Patiria; species Patiria miniata. The sequence continues at coordinate 39,274,663 of NW_024037074.1, read as the reverse complement.
TATTTGGTGAAAAAAAATGTCTAAAAATACACAAAATCAAAATTTTGACACATTTGGCAATTTTACAGTTTTTGTACTGAGAGGACAAAATATGAATTGTAGTGAAATGGAGGAGAGTGTCTCGGGTATGTTTTGGCAGTTATAACTTGCTCATCTGACTTGTGACTAACTTGTGACTGACTTGTGATTGACTTGTGAGTGACTTGTGGATGAGTTGTCTTGTCTTGTTTTGTCTTGTCTGGTACTGCACAAATCGCCTCACGTGGCCATCAATAATGTGATTGACTTGTGACTGACTTGTGGTTGACTTGTGATAGACTTGTGACTGACTTGTCGTTGACTTGTGATTGACTTGTGACTGAATTGTGGTTGACTTGTGATTGACTTGTGACTGACTTGTGGTTGACTTGTGATTGACTTGTGACTGACTTGTTAATGAATTGTAATTGACCTGTGATTGACTTGTGACTGACTTGTGACTGACTTGTGACTGACTTGTGATTGACTTGTGACTGACTTGTGATTGACTTGTGACTGACTTGTGACTGACTTGTGACTGAATCGTGACTGACTTGTGACTGACTTGTGACTGACTTGTGGTTGACTTGTGATTGACTTGTGACTGACTTGTGATTGAATCGTGATTGACTTGTGACTGACTTGTGATTAACCTGTGATTGACTTGTTATTGACTTGTCTCTTGACTTGGTTATTGACTTGTTATCAACATGATTACAACTCTAGTCTTGGCTAGCCTCCACATTTTAAGCAAGCAAGGTGATGGCGCCGTTGTCAGATCCCAGTAGGAACAGTCGGTTAAGTGGCATGACGTCCAGCGTTGTTATCATCCCTTTAGCCAAGTCCGAGCGAACACGGTGACTCGAGAACGAGGCCTGCAATTGAAACAACGTAGGCAAGCACTCAAACACACACAATATTGACTACCAAAAATTGGAGAGGGCAAGAAAGGGTCAAGAAAAGCAGGTCTATCCCACCACCTGAAGGATTCTGTTCACCATTATTGGACGTTCATAAATACCTAGGATGGTTTGAACATTCCTATTGGTCAAAAGCCCAATACGTGCATGGGTTTAAACCGCCGGTAAAACAACGCTGACAGCCACTGCGTTCTGCACCACATTCGCAGTATGCATTGCATGCGCACCAATCTCCATATAAGGAGATGTGTTGTACCACGTCTGCGAACCATGTACCATGATGGCCAGAAGAGTATTTCACAAAACATGAAGTAAAATGGTTGAGCAAAATTGTTGCAAATTTGTCAATTTCCGACTTGTTTTGACTCTTGACCCAACAAGGAATCTATGAATAGGAATAATAGTGTACATGTACATGTAGTTGAACAGTTTTGAACGTGATTTCTAAAACCGGCCAGGGGTCTCGTCACCGATAACAGCCCCGGCTCAGGCCATTATGAGTGACCAGACCCCAAATTGGTTTTCAAGGTAGGGTAGATCATTTGTCATTTGTGCATTTTTTTTTTTTTGAGGCAACAAAAGGGCTCAAAATATAAAGACGGGTGCTCAACAACTAACCTGTTTCGTATTGTGCCCGAAATCAGCATCCGGGACACGTTCTCATTCAACTGATTGCAGCTTTGCAATGTCACGCACTGAACCGACGAACACTAGCAACCACGCAGGTGTGTGCCTCATGTCAATGCTTGCGCGCACCCATTCACGGAATCACCAAACTACAAACCAACTACTAACGGAAATTTCCAAATATGCGTCACTTGACGTATCTTTGGAAATGGCCGCCTTTTATTGTTTTCTTCAAAATGACAGCACGCCAGAAGACATAGTTTCACAGGGTATGTAGTGTCATTACTCTCTTCCAACCAAGTAAGCTTTCCAACAACAATTTCATCAGTTACTTTTTGGATAGCTGCAAATGATCTACTCTACCTTTAAACATCACATTTGAAACTTTTCCAGCATACTATTATCACCTTAATGAAAAAAAAAATTATCAGTGAACAGGCTTCTGTTTTTAAACCAGATATTTAATAGTAACTGCTCCAACAGTCATACTATTATTCCCTTATTTTTGCTCACGACACAAAAAGCGTTACCTTGTTTACTTCTAGACACATGCACATGTTTTGTATTTGTAAGAATTTGGTGGTTTTTTTTAGAGGTACAGTCCATCATTTGTAATTTGTGCATTTTGTTCGTTTGAAGCAACAAAAATGCTCAAAATCTAAAGAAGGGTGCTGAACAACTAACCTGATGAACTTTCAGCTCAGCTTCAGCTATACATTTCAATAAAAACAACATTCTAGGATCTCGATTTCAAATCAAAGTTGCTGAATCATGTTTTGAATTAGGCCTGAATTCAGCGTCCGAGACACGTTCTCACTGAGCCGATTGCAGCTACGTGATGTCGCGCACCGATCCGACAAATAATAGCAACCGCGCACGCGTGTCGTGCCAAAGCTTGCGTGCGCTACTACTAATGGAAATTTCCAACAACTAACCTGATGAAGTTTCAGCTCAGCTTACTTACCCCTTATTATTTTTCAACCAAGTATGTTTTTCACCAATAAATACGTCAGTTACTTTTTGGATAGCTGCAAATGATGGACTGAAGCTTTACTGTCAAAAAAATGATTAGAGGGTTGAACCAACCTGTTGGTCCAATGAGGTGTGCAGTCCGATCCTATTGGACGTTGTTGCTGACACAATTTGTCCATTGCAAACACACATGCAGTGTACTGGCTCTGTTGCTCCTATGGGGGGAATAAGCACAAAAGGCACATTTGAAATGTGTTTTAAAACCATGCAAGCAACTTTCAGGGTTTATTTTCCATACAATGATCCAAGTAGGCTAAAAATGTGCCAAAAATCGTTGTGATATGTTCATTACTTTTCGTTGAAATTGGAAAAAGTTTTCGAACGATTTCTTCTCAACTTGAAGGTCAGCTTTACCAGTAACCAGTATTGACGTTTCGGCATCGATGACGGCGGTTTTCACTGACATGAAGTTTAGAATTTCTTCTTCTTTATAATTAATCATACTGGGCATAAATTTCTGAGAAACACAATGTTCAAAAGGCCATGTTTTTTGGGGTGCATGAATTTCACTACTCTGTTATAGTGTCTAAGTACGTAATCGGATTAACTTTGCTTATCAACAGGCCAAGCTTCGCCTTCGCAACCATATGGCTGGTAAAGCTTTGCACTTCCTCTTTTATCTAGTTGCTTCCCAGCTGCAAGCCTAAAAAATGACCAATATTTGCATTTTGTCAATGACACAATTACCAACTCGAGCTTTGCAGTAGATCTCAAGAAGATGTAATTGAACATATTCTAGCGGGCTTCTTTTTGGTTTTTGGTTAAAATAAAAAAACTCAAAGGTCTAAATTTGTTTGGAAAATACAATTTGAATTTGGAGAGTACATCTTAAATTTTACCTCTGAATGTGCAGAACCTGGTGCCGTCCTCCCTCCATAATGCCATGGAGTGATCCACAGACGAGGTCAGGAACCGGTTTCCGCTGCAAGCTTTAATCTGCAAATTCATGGAGATAGGACCAGATGTTTTGATTTCTTTCTTTTAAATGGTGATTGACTTGTGATATGGTTTACGATTAACTAAAGATCTGACTTCTGATCGACTTGTGATTGACTTGTGATGGACTTGTGATTGAATTGTGATTGACTTTTGGTTGACTTGTGTTCGACTTCTGGTTGACTTGTGATTGACTTCTGATTGGATTGTGATTTGACATGTGATTGACTTGTGGTTGACTTGTGGTTGACTTGTGGTTGACTTGTGATAGACTTAGGTTTAACTAAAGATCTGACTTCTGATCAACTAGTAACTAACTTGTGACTGAATTGTGATTGACTTGTGATTGACTTGTGATTAACTTGTGGTTGACTTGTGATGGACTTGTGACTGACTTGTGGTTGACTTGTGATTCACTTGTGGTTGACTTGTGGTTGACTGTTGGTTGACTTGTGATTGACTTCTGATTGGATTGTGATTTGACATGTGATTGACTTGTGGTTATTGACTTTTGCTTGACTTGTGATTGACTTGTGGTTGACTTTTGGTTGATTTGTGGTTGACTTGTGGTTGACTTGTGGTTGACTTGTGGTTGACTTGTGGTTGACTTTTGATTGACTTGTGATCGACTTGTGATCGACTTGTGATAGACTCAAGTTTAACCAAAGATGTGACTTCTGATCAACTAGTAATTGACTTGTGATTGACTTGTGATTGACTCGTCATTGACTCGTGACTGACTTGTGATTAGAAATCCACCTTTACCTGCATCACCTCTCCATCATGAGCGCGCCATCCACCCAATAGCAGGCCAGAGCCCATATCTACCATGGAGAGAACACCAGAGGAAAGACCTACACCCAAGGTGCTGCTGCCTGGACTGACTGCTAGACAGCGTATTAACCCTAACAAAAAGAAAGAACAGGAACAAATGCAAACACAAATCTGTAAACATAACACCAAGTTTTCATGTGGGGAATTTGCAAAAGGTCTACAACTCCGGGCAGTCTTCGCTGCGGGCAATTTAAAATGTCAAAAGTTGTCGATAAAGGTAAGGTTTGGGGACATGAACAGGGGTGCGTTTTGGCGGTCATAACCAAGAATTGGTTCGGTGGTTTCTTGTCTGTGAATTTCTTCGGCAATTTTAATTGGATTAGAATTATGCATGATCATGTAGTACTCAAATTCCCAAAACAATTAACCAAAGAGAAACCATCGAACCAATTCTTGGTTATGACCGCCAAAACGCACCCCTGAAGTCTTACCCAAGGTTCCAGAGGCCACTTTAAGTTCCTGTTGCACGACGCTGCTCCGCGTATCTATGAGCCTGACGGTGGATTCGGTGGTGGCTACAACCAGAACGGGGCTCGGGGGTGGCATGCGGACAAGAAGGTTGGGCACAAACTTGGTTAAGTCGTAGCGACGAACGAGCGAACCGGTGAAAGGGTCCCACAACTGAAATAAGAACAGAACAATCTGAATTTGTTTGTAGGTAGATTGTAATTGGTGGGTTCAAACAATCAAAAGTTCAGCATTCCGGCTAAAAAGTTCAGCATTCCGGCTAAAAAGTTCAGCACTCCGGAATCTAAAATATTTAGGTGTACCGTGTATTAACTCACATGAATGCTTCCATCACAAGACGCGACCAGCCGCTGCGACTCCAGATACGTCACAGCAAAGACGCTCTTCCGGTGATTCGGGTACGTGTAACGACAGAAGGATTTGCTGGACCCATCGCCGTGGTTACGGAGAGACCAGATTTTCACCGTCTTGTCTTTGCTGGCACTCATAAAGGTGTTCTCGTTGTCCATGACGTACAATGCTTTGATGCCCCCTGAGTGACCTGTGAATAAGAACGTAGGGCTTTGACAAAGAATCTATGCGCAAGTTACAAAGAGAACAGTTTTAGGCAAAACACTGGGAGAGAATCTTGAATGCATTGACGACAATGCCTGACGCTCACGCTTCAGGTTGTATGTACATTCAGAATATATTTAGAGGTGCACTTTATGACATACGTGTGTAAACTGGTGCGCAAACGCCGTTTGTCTTCCCAACTGGAGCTCTTGTGAGTTCATCCAGAGACAAATCCGATTAGAGAGCCAAAATTATTCATAAGATGGAATTTGTATCGGGGTGATGTAAATTCAGTATTACGTTTCGCCCTTTTCCGATGTATAAACATTGTTTACTCAGTGTGTTAAACCCCCGAGTGAAAGTGAGTAAATCACGCGGGTGGGACTCAAACCTACAACCTCCTGCTTACTGGTACAGATGTCTTACCACTGGACCACCCAGCTTGCCGGGATCGGCTGGCTGGTTCGAATCTGAAGTAGCAGTGGGTACCACAAAAGGTCTCTCTCAAAGACGGCCATCTCTGTAGGAGAACTGCATCTGTGTATTTTACGCAATCAAGCAGTGTTGAAAATTGTAATGAATGTCTTACCAACAAATGTCTGCAACTTGATCTGGTTGAAAGTCAGCATGGAGTCGGGTGAGTTTTCTGTTGAGAAGAAATGAACACGTGTGTAAATTAAATCGCTTGAATGGCGGATATGGATCTCTTGCAAATTCAGGCCAATAAGTTATCTCTAATTCTCACTGTGCTGTGTCCACAGGGTACACTTTAAATTGACTGATACATGTATGTTGTTGACAAGGGCAGAGGGAGGGGGGCAACAGGGGCCATGGCCCCCAAAGAACGAATCCGATTTGTTCTTTCTTTTTTAGTGACATCGCAAAAAAGGCAGCCACTGCATACAGCATTAACATTGCGCCATAATGCATGGCATCCATAGAGAGTCCTATTGCCCCTCCTTGCTTTTCATATTTGGGGCGGAAAATCTGTGGACCCACTTTTTCGGGGAACAAAACATATTTTGGCCTCGAACAAAATTTTGGCTACCCAAAAATTTATGTTCTGAATCCGGCCTTTGTTGTAGAGAATGTCTCCGTTGCATAAAGTGGGGCCACTGTGTGCTAAACTTATATGGGGTCTTTCTTGGGGAATGGCAGACACAATAGAAGGGCGCTCTTTGGTTCCGGTAAATTTGGGTAAATACAAAAGAGTATACCAATTCCAAATAGAACCATCCTATTCTATCTACCATAGCTCCAAAAAAAGTTTAATGGCAGACATTATCCAGAAACAGATTGTGGAAGATTATTTCATTTGTGAGAGAACAGGCCCATGAAGACTGACAAATCATTCAAAAAGAAACACCCCCCCCCCCAAAAAAAAAAAAAATAGGGTGGGAGAGGAACACATCTTAAAGAATTTATTATAATTTCTCATTTCTTATTATTTATCTCTGGTATTAAATAAAACCAAGGATTCCTCAAAAGCACCCTAGGCACTGTAGCTTGCAAGCAGAAGAAACCTGTAGAGAGAAGGCAACAGAGAAATTACAGTCTGAGAAAAAAGAGAGACCCACAGAATCAGGTAGGGACTGAAAACCCAATCCACATGTTGTCCAGGGCAGGAATCGAACCCGGGCCATTGAGATTCATAAAATCAATGGTCTTACCGTTGTAGCTTTCCCAGTAGGACAACCATCCTCCTTTCAACTGTCGTTTACTCTTTCCCATCTTCAAGCTAGGGAAAAAAATATAATTTATGAACGTGAAGAGAAATTTGGCATGTGGAGAAATAATTAACTAAAATACCATGGGTGCCTAGCCAAACAACAAAGCCAATTTCATAAGACAAACAGCCGAAATGTTCATTTGTTCATTCAATGCTTTTCATTTGCCTAAATTTCTGATGTTTAAAGGTAATATACAGCATTCGCTTTTGCAGTAATTTTCAGAAATGAACAATTTGGGGGTTAGCATTTCATAGCAAATACATCATTCCTCTGCGCCATTTAAAGTTTTGTGATCGTGGATGCCAGAAAAACATACACACAAACACCCCCACCCAAGTGTGTATTTGCCTGCAATCGGGGACCCTCTATTGTCCCTCTTTTGTTTGTACACTAACTTTTTAGGAAGACCTCCCGTATGTTTTGTACACGATTGTAAATTGGGGACCTTCGGGAATTGGGGACCCTATTGTCCTCTTGTTCAACGTCCCCTATTGAATGCAGAAACAAACTCACACACACATACTGAAATTTGTATCCTTGTGGAGACATATCTTTGTTCTCGTGTACTAAAGTTTTCGAGTTTGAAAGTACAGTTTCAACATGCTCTTATTTTAACCAGAATTAATTTTCTTGGCTGAAATCCAGACTTAACATCCCTTTTCTAAAACTCTACCATTTGCGACAAATCAACATATCTTGGAAATTCTAAGTTTTTGAGTAAAATGCATATATCTTTTTCGTGAAAACCTTGTGGAGAGGTATTCATGTATAGAAATTGCCCTGTGGAGACGTATACAATCTTTTGTTCCCTATTGTGTGCATGTCTCCAGAGGGCACGGTGTATAAGATCACACACACATCTTTGTAAACACAGGCAATCGTGGACCCACTATGGAGTACCAAAGTGAATACCTCACGCGCACAAAATGTATGTGAAAGATATTAGCATGTGATTTAGCCCGTGAACCAACATGCGCGCCTACTCCATTCGTTTGCACTTTCTGGTTCTAAATGACGTCACACTTCGGTACTCCATTGTCCCTAATCCTCATTCCTTTGTTTGTCCCTAATCCTCATTCCTTTGTTTCTATACGCCCGAGGACAATGCTTTGCGTTTCCCTTTGTCCCTGTAATATAACACTCTCCCATAGACTTTAAGCACATAACTGTACGATCAAGGACCGTTTTCAACAAAAGACCCAACGCTCGAGGACTGAAAGGATCTTTTGTTCTCCCTTTGTGTGTCTGTCCTCTATCGTAAAGCAACACATTTACACACAAACTAAGGAAACCTGTTCTTGGTGTCTGGTTCCCTGACCTGACACTTCAGATGAAAGGACACATTTATAGACATCAGGGAATTGTCAGGCCAGGGAACCAGACTTAGCCAGCTTGCGCCCATTCACAGATATGTAACCGATTGTAAACAAAATGTGGACTAACTAAATTTGATCAATTAGGGGCAGTATTTGAAAACAAAAAAAGCCTGTATTTTCCAGCAAAAATATTTATACAACATTTCAATTTTTCTTTAAAATGACAGCATTCCAGGCGCAACGATTTCACAGGATGCTTAAGACTTCTGTTCACTTACAGTCAAGTAAGGTATTTCATAATAATTTGGCAGTTTCATTTTAATGTTTGCTAATGTTGTACAATTACCTTTAAACATGTTAATGCTTTCACATGACATGAAGTAATTCATCTAATAATATCCCAGATTACATTTTTCGGTGAACAATTCACAGATTTCAGGCAACAATTTTGATGCAAGCTTATAATACTTGAAAACCTGAGGTAGGTACAGAGAGTATACTAGGCTGTTGTTTAGCAATTGCAAGTTTTCTTCAATTCAGGGAATTCTTCTTTTTCTTTTGAAATGCCAAACTGTTACCTTGGATTTTGACGTTTGTTCCTGAGAGGCCTAGTAGGTCTGACCGGATTAGCGCTAGATTCCTCATTCGCGCTGTCCGAGTCGCTGCTGTATGTGGCAATGTCAATGCGGTTACCGACAACCTGGGCGTTCAGTGTACTGCCAACATGCAAGGGATCGTCATTGTGGTCTGTAAAAAACAAAAGCCATTTCAAGTCTTTGGACAATACAAGAATCCTCTTACTGGATCCGGCAACATTTTTTTAGATACACTTGTGAAGATTGTGAGAAAACAAATCTTGAACAAATGTGATGCGATCAAGCTAAATGAGTCGTTTGTCGGGAATTTTCATTTGGAGATTCAGGCCAAAATAGTACCATTTCATCACATCACTTCATCACATCTCTTGCTGTTCCAACTTCCACAATTTTTTAACTAAAGATGGTATCAGTATGCAGTATTCACAGCAATAATGCTGAGATTGTGCTCTTTTCAAATCTGTAAAAAAAAATTGACCATGGTCGACAAACGACTCATTAAGCTTGATCGCATCTCAAACACTTTGACAAACTGGAGAACTTCTAACCTAGGGCTGGATAGAGCAGTTGGTAGAGCACTGGTACACTTTTTATCTGAGGTCACAGGTTCAAACCCCGCTCCATTCAATTTCTATGTCCAATTTTATAATTAGAAAAAAAAAATCTTACCTAGAGCACCAATATCCACAAACCAAGATGTCTGGCTCTGCTCTGCCTCTCCTGAAAGAACAATGGAATTTTTGTTTTCTAAAAACTCATTGCACAAGGGCAAGTATTAACCACGGTTCTAAGAAGACAGCTCGCATTATATTTTTGTTCGATACAAAGTTACATTCAAGTGTTTCAGAGAGGCTTTTCACTGGAAGTCTTTTCAAGCATCTGGTCTAGACAACAGGCTGAAATTAGCCCACTGATTGTGTTATGGGGTAATCCTTAATGACACAGGGTGAGTCAAAAAAAGCGGAACCCAAACCCCCAAAAAATATATTTCATATTTAAAAAAATATGTAGCACCAAACATGATAATGACTGGAAAGCCAATTTCATAAACTACTTTTATATGAAAAAATATTGAGATTCCTAAATTCGTTCAGAGCATATCACCGTTTAAACGCAATGACCCTAAAACCTCTCTCATCCAAAACTGCAATTTTAAGAATCGTCGTCACAATTGTCTTCAAACATCACCAGCGATAAAACCTCATTTTAAAAGTTACAAATATTAGACAAAGTCCTTTTGAAGGCCTGTTTTTTTTTTTTTTTAAGGTGATATTTTAAATTATATTGTTTGCCTAAGAAGGGATGTTAATAAAGATATTGTGTACTACGGCTGTTGGCAGTTGTTGAAACAAGTATTCTGTGTCATTTTCTGTGTTGCTACAAGCAGTCAGAACACACAATAAATTCTTTTTTTGGACGAGACAGGTTTTAGGGTCATTGCCTTTAAATGGTGATATTCTTTGAACTGATTGAGCAATTTCAGTAACTTTTTCATATAAAACTAGTTTATGAAATTGGCTTTCCAGTCATTGTTCTTTTTGGTGCTACATATTTTTTTAAATATGAAATATATTTTTGGGGGTTTGGGTTCCGCTTTTTTTGACTCACCCTGTAGTACTGCCCAGCTCATAACAAAGAGTACACAGTGCCGGCCCCCTGGATCCGGCAAAAATTAATTGATTCATCCACGTCTCTGAGATCATTTTTCTTTCTCCTTACACCACAGGTGTCACTTACCCGTCTCACTTTGTCCTGCCCCAGCAACGGCTCTCTGAGCTGCTAACATTTTCTCGTGCTGACTGCTCAGTTTCCAGATGAGGTCATGGTTGTAGAGAATACGCTCCATATGGATGCTAACAAATGATTTTAAAAAATGGTACTTACTAGTGCTTTATGTCAATGTCTCGAAGCGCAGCATAATAATTAACCCTGATCATCAGGCTATGATGCAGTTCGCGATCAGTGCAATCTGGTCGGTACACATACCATGGGGAGTCAGGTTGGCGCAGTGGTTAATACAGTCCTCGCCTTCCACTGCTGTGGCCCGGGTTCGATTCCTGCCTGGTCCACATGTGGATTGGGTTTTCAGTCCCTACTTGATTCCGTGGGTTTTCCCCAGATTATTAGTCTGGAGTTTTCCTCCCACCTCTAAAACTGTGATTTCTTCTTATTGTCTCCTCTCTACAGGTTTCTTCAGTCTTGCGAGCTACAGTGCCTAGGACACTTTTGAGGAATCCTTGGTTTCATTGCCAGAAAAAATATTTACAAAAAAAATTAAAATTCCCTCACCAGTGCCATTTAATATCCTGATTGGAGAGAGTCAATTGCAGTAAAGTGGCTTGCCTGAGAACACAAACCATTGGTTAACCCAGCCACTATTGCACTTGAGTTGCACAGTATAACCAGTGGACTGTGGCGCTCAACAAGTAAATGCCTCCCAAAATGCCACTTCCCATAAACACATGTATTACTATTCAGATACAACCTTAGTTTTTGAAACAAAGCTATTCCAGTACAAATTACATACCCCATGCTCTTCAAAAAATGGATTTTTTTCCTCCTAACGAGTCTTCAATTTGTACGTTTTGTTTGGGCATCTGCAACCCTCTGAAAAAAGGCTTTCATTTTGTGCACTAATAACCTGCCCTTCAAGAGCCGAGTTATTGTCTGGCAGCCAATAATTTGAATATTGTGAAGCAGTAATTCAGTAACTAAACGTCGGTGGATTGTTTTTTTCAAATTCAATGTCTCATTCAAAAGTGAATAACTTTCATATTAGGCCAAAAAAAAAAGTCTCCGGTTTCTGGTATGGAGCTTGCCCAAAAAGTGGTGCGGCGACGCGGCTTTTTTTTTTTTACCTGATTTTTTTTGCTTCAAATGTCGGCTGACGACTGCAAATGGTGCCCGACTAAACTTAGTGCAAATATATGGGAGTCCAGAGAAGCCACATAAAGCTTCTTCTCGATCATAACCCCATCCAAAAGCACGTTAAAATTGTGCAGCAGCAGGATTCCAGTCAAACCAGTGAGTTTGGCGGTTTTGAGACATCATCTTTCATTGAAAAAAAACCTTTTTCATTTTGCTGACGCGCATGGCTACGGCGACGCGCGCGCATACCAGAAACCGGAGACTTTTTGGGGGGGCCTTACTAAAAAAAATAGAAATTCAAATATAAACAAATCTATTTCGAGGTGAAACTCGAAAATAGCATCTTTAGTGCCCAGCAAGCCACAACTTGTACAACGAGTGAAAACAATTTTTGGATTTTTGCCAAGATACCTTCCAATGAGACGACAGAGTGGAATGTAAGCTGTGTTGGCCATCTCTGGACTGAAGGCCTCCCTCAATTCACTCATGATCTCCGGGTCCACGCTGTGAACATCCTCAAGGGCATCAAGGTTGTCTGCAGAGGAGAGGAGCAGACACACAAGGGTTCACAGTGTCGTAGTCAAGTCCATCACAAGTCCAGTCTCAAAAGTAAATCACAAGTCCTGGCACAATCAGGTCACAAGTAACAGGGATGAACAATAACAAGTGCTGTGGTCCAACGATTGCGGTGTTGGACTCCCGTGCCGTGGTACCTGGGTTCGAACCCCGACAGGGAACATGGTGCTTGTGTTCTTGGGCAAGACACTTTCCTACAATTGCCTCTCTCCACCCAGGAGTTTAAATGGGTACCTCTGAAGGTAGAGACCAGGATGCGCTGATCTCGAGCTGCTGCAGAAACTGGTCTCATGGCCTGATGAACAGGGGTAATAATTGTTAAGCGCTTTGAGACCTTTGCTATAAAGAGCTATATAAGCACCACATTATTATTATTAAAATACGTCAGGGAAGGGCACAAACCCAGTAGAAAGCTTCCTGCCTGGCTCCCATAGGAAAGCACCCTTGTAAAGAAAGCATGATGTCATTATGTCCTAGCAGCCAATTTCACAAAACTTTACGCAATGGCATAAGTCCACTTGCGCCACCATTTATTGCGTAAATTATGCAAAATTGCACGCTGCGCAACATTTTAGTTAAGACAATTTCACGAAGGTTTCATAGTGCTTTTGGCCGCGACTTGCGCACCAAATTATGGTGTAACTTATGCAATCATTTTAGGCAGCGTCAGTTGTGGCATAGCGACTGAAAATGACCTATTGCACCAGCAAATCATGATAGTCGTGAAGCCTGTTATGCACAACTTATCAAGGTTGATACAAGACACTCACAGCTTTGTGTTCGAAGTAAATTAATTGCTATTTTACTCGTGAGACAGTTTTTAGAGTTGGTGCGCGATTCCAAAACAAAGTTGGACAAAACTATCTTCAAAATGGCGGGCGGAGGTGATTCAACAACTGTTTCACATGAGCGAATGAACATACACAAACAGCCGTTACAAATGCGGTTATTATCCTCGTCCAAGATGTTTTGATTATTTAAAACGTTGCGCAGCTACGCCATGTTTTGTGAAATCAATCGTGAGCTCATTGCGCAGCTGATCAATTCAAATTTCTTAGATTCTCATTGGCCGACATACCAGACAAGCGAGTGGAGAGAGGAGGTGGGGAACGGGTCGCCTCGCCCCGCAGATATTCCAGCTTGGTGGGGGTGCCGATCTTGTACTGGTTGGTCTGAGAGTCCACTTTGATTTCGCAGTACATATCTTCGCTGTCGGTGCTGCGAGAGAACTGATGGCTGTATCTTCGTTCAGCGTCTATTTAGGCACGAAGAAAACATTGGTTTGTGTTTTAGATAGGAAACATTGTTAAGACTTGTAAATAGACGGCTCAAGTATAAATGTGACCCTCCAACACAAAACCAGTCTAAAGTCGCACAGCCATTTTTTGAGATACAGCCCTGATACATAGAACACTGATGAATTTTGTGTAAATAAATTAGGAATTAGGACAAGTGGTCAATACATTCTCCAAAATTTTGTTCTGAATACTTTGTTAGAAATGTGCATTGCTAACATGGCTAAGGAGTTCATTTGGGAAACCTTTATGACTAACTTCTTGATCTCCTTAACTTTCCACGGCCTGAAAATTGGGAACTGAAAATACTGTCACGTCAGATTTTGTTGATTCCCATCTTTTATATATACACCAGTGTTCTCCAACTTTGAAAATTAAAGGTTGGCGCTGGGGTCGGCGGGGACTCCTGCGAGCGCGGAGCGCGAATCCCTTACGGCGTGGGGTCCGGGGCCCGCTTAAGGGCCCCGGGAAAATTTTGGATTCTAGATGCTCTGTGGTGCAATCTGAGGCGTTTCTCCAGGCCAGTTCCCCCGATTTTTTTAGCATTCAAAAATTTCCTTTTCAACCTAAAGCAGACTTCTCTCAGATCAAATGACACCTTTTTGTAATTTTGAAAAACAAAATGGGATACAACTTACGTTTTTTTAACGCAATTTTATGGGTGGTGCCGGTGCCGTGCGATCGTCATCTTTATTTTCATGTTGCGTTTTGTCGTTGTCATCGTCATTTTCCCCCCAAATTTCCCTCTATTTATGACCTACCTGTATGTTCTTAAATGTCGCCAACTAGTTTGGTAAGTCAAATAAATTAAAAGTGGATTTTGTTCTCTTAGGGAACCGGGCCCATACACGGTCGCCATTTATAACTTTTGACAATCGGCATGATCGGAACACCATGTGCACGCGTGTTTTGGCCTCGAGCTCGTTTGCCTCGTACAAAAACATCAATGCGTATTATATTGTGTACCGCGCGTGCAAGCACTGAGAAAAAGAAAGTCGGTTGGCTGCACGTAAGATCTGCCGTACGTACTCCTGCTGGTGTGTGTGTGAACTAATACAGATATATATTTTTGCGGCGGGGTTGTCGCTACTTGAAGTATCGGCACACTCCGGAACTGGGGATTCAGTTGTCAGTGTGTGTACATCGCGCGTAGGTAATAGTATAGTACGTACGGTGCATGGGGCCGGGGAATCGCTGGTGTTTGCACGGCCGGCCGTGCGTGTGATTGATTCAGCGAGATTTTAAGACAACCCCGATCGGGCTGGGATGACATCGAAATACATTGTTAATGTGTGGAAAAACAACTGAAATCAATTATTTTAGTTGTAAATGTACACTGTAGAGTCAAAAAAATTAAACCTGGCGGCAGGATTTTAAAGCTTGGCGGGGACTTCTTAAACATGGCGGGCGCCGCAGAAAGCATGGCGGGGCGCCAGGTTCGTTCTACATGTTGGAGAACACTGATACACCATTTGAAAGCTTATTCAATGTCCTTTCCAAAGAGCCCCAAAAATACCAGTTTTCCAAAAGAAACGGTCCAAGTGTCAGGTTTTGTGATGGACCATTACAAATACTTGAAAGGTTTATGGTGCATTGTCCACATCTAGACACGGATGAAACTGCTTCAAAGGTTGAAAAATGACAAAACAACATGGGTTTTTTTAATGCATGTTAAAGAGTTTTGATTGCCTTTGATTCTTTCTTAAGCCTTTGTGAACCAAGATCATATTATGCAAGATAAAGAACACCTCAAGAAACCTTCCCCTTTTTATTGTGCTATATTTTTTTCTCCTTTTTTCTAATTTAAATGGTTGGCATGTTTTCTTCGACACAGATATTTTGAGAAGCAGGCTTGTTGTCAAGTCCATCGTAAGTCAATCACAAATTAAATCACACATCAATCACAACTTAAATCACAAGTAAGCTCACAAGTCACAGTGGATGAACAATGACAAGAGCATTCCTGTAACACTGGAAAGACTGAAAGACTTGTGATCAACTTGTGATTGACTTGTGACTGACTTGTGATTGCCTTGTGATTGCCTTGTGATTGACTTGTGATTGACTTGTGATTGACTTGTGATTGACTTGTGATTGACTCGTGATTGACCAGTGATTGACTTGTGATTGACTTGTGATCGGCTTGTGACTGACTTGTGACTGACTTGTGATTGACTTGTGATCGACTTGTGATCGACTTGTGATCGACTTGTGATTGACTTGTGATTGACTAATGATCGAATTGTGATTGATTTATGATTGACTTGTGATTGACTTTTGAGGACTTGACTTGTGATTGACCTGTGATTGACTTGTGACTGACTTGTGACTGACTTGTGATCGTCTTGTGATTGACTTGTGATTGACTTGTGACTGACTTGTGATTGACTTGTAATCTATTTGTGATTGACTTGTGATTGACTTTTAATGACTTGACTGTCAACTCCATCAGTTTAGCTTACCCTGAGACAGTTTAGCACCCTGCTGCCCGTCACCGTGGACCAACTCGAAGCAGACGAAGAAGTGCTGCAGCGTGCTGGTCATGTGTTCTCTGGCCATCTCCCGGCCGATGCGTAGCCCCACGGCAGTCATGACGTCCACCAGCTTGTAGCAGATGACCGCCCTCGCCTGGCCACTGCTGGGGAAGCTCAGCTGACAGGACTGGACCACGTTGACTAAGGGCTGCAGGATTTTCCTGAATATAAACTGTAAATCAAAAATACATCCAGGTAAGTATGAAGCATCAAATTGCATATTGATGAATAACTGAACGAAGAAATTTACATGAACAAAATATTGAACCTGCTATATCCAGGGCCCAATTTCACGGCACTGCTGAGCACACGATTTTCTGCTAACAGAGCCTCTGTCTAGACCGTTAGCATAAGCACAACAAAAGGCACCCTTACTTCAGAGGGAAAATTTGCTTAACTTAGTGACGTAACAACAGAAATCTCCAAGAAAAAAGCACGACTTTTCTGCTATTAAACTGTTAAGCAGCGCCGTGAAATTGGGCCCGGGCGTGTACTGTGCTGTAGTAAAGTCCATCACAAGTCCTTACAAGTCCATCACAAGTTCTCCAGTCTCAAGTCAAGTCGAAAACTATTCAAATAAATCATGACAAAAGCTTTTCCTTTGTTATTGTTCATCCCCTGTTACTTGTGACTGGACTTGTGTCGGACTTGTGATCTACTTTTGACCGGACTTTTGATACAGACTCGACTGCAACACTGATCTAGCCATATATTGGCTGTCTTTCCAATTTGTTGAGTAGTAGAAACTGACAAGCACGGAGATCACTAACATATATAATAAAAAGTAAGTAATGTCTGTCGCGAGCCAATGTGGCTCATCAGGCCGGCGTTTATCTCCGGTTTCAGTAGCAAGAAACGACTGAGAATATTTCTACTCCCCCTGGATGGGATGCTAGTCCATCCCAGGTTACTTCCCAGCTAATGCCGGTACCCATTTATACTCCTGGGTGGAGAGGGGCAAGTGGGGATGAAGTGGCTTGCCCAAGGACACAACATGTGACTAGCAGCTGGATTCGAACCCCGGACCCTCTGATCATGAGTCACAAACCCTAACCACTACGCCTTATACTCCCCACTAACATATACAGGTCTATAAAAACCTGTACTGCAGTCGCCGATGGCTGAATCCATATCATGCGCACACAGTAAGTTTTCGTGTGATATCGGAGTGAGCATTTAAGTAATCAAAACATGGCAACACCCCATTTTGGTGGCCACATGTGCTCAACGTGAAAGAATAGGAATGTGCACTCTTGGATAGAGATGGGGAGACGTTTGTACTGACTGTGAGCTTGTCCATGAGCTGTGTGTCTGTCAGGAATTGTAGGAGATGTCTGAGTAGTGCGATGCAGGCAACCAGACCTGCTTCCGCCTTAGGGTTCACTTTGTGCCTTACTGAAGACACCTGTAGAATGAAATGAAACAAACAATGCACCATCATCATCATCATCATCAGGTGAATACACCATTTCTGCCAAAGGCAATTTGTAGAGTGAGCTTCAAGGCAAGTCTTTGGCAGTTTTGCTGGGCAACCAGGGCTCAACTTCGTGGAGTGCCGTAGCCTTGTGGTCTGGAGCACTGAACTTGTGGTCTGCAGGGAATTTCGCAAGTTGTGGGTTCGATTCATGGTGCTTCAATCATGTCCATGATTCAACCACACAACTCCACTACTCCACTTGCATTCGTATGTGGGGAAAAATCAGGCATTATCGTCTTTCTCTTCCAACAAATGCCAGTGAAATGTTTCGCTAATGCTCTCTTCACTATCTTCAAGATAATCATCATGATTTTTAAAGCATTGCATTTTGTACAACTAAATCTGAAACCTCCGAAAATCGCACAACATAATGATTTTATCCACTGGATCGTTCACGAGGCTATACCCGTTCCCAACCGGCCATATGCTAGCGGACGGTACGGTGCGGTGGTACCATTGCATATCATTTTTCCATGTCACCTGTCAATGTTTTAACCTTTTGTCCAGCCGGAGAAAGTTCCGATCAGTGTTATGGCCTGTGTCTCTACCTTTGAAAAACTCCAATAACGACTAGTGAAGAGATTAAAACTACGTTCGCGATGATTTTAACGTGCCATTTCCATCGACTTTTCATTGACTTATGATTGAAAAAAAATGACATTTTGTGAAATTTTTTTTACAAAATCAAATTTTGTTCGACACATTGTAAGAAAATCGGAAATTTCATTGGAAAATTCAAAAAGTCGGATTTCCGATTGATGGAATTTGGAGGATCTAGCAAGGTTCCTCGAAATAATGCCTGGAGACTTAGGGTTTCAAATACAACAACATTTTCAGCAGTTATCCTACGAAGACACTCATTGAAATTTGAAGTTGGCATTCTCTATGTAGTAGAAACACACCGTGCATGCAACTCGGATAAGAACTCACTATTTCACGTATGTGTGTCAGGTACTGCTTAAAGATGAACGAATCTCCATAGAGTAAGGCCACATCTGTAAGGCAGCCCAGCACCGACTTGGCGTTGCTGTCCCCAACGACGGTCCTCTGCTCTATATACACACCATATTCATCTGTGAAATCACCAAAACAGAGAATTAAATGTATATAATTTCGATATTTGTAAAGATATAAAGAGGTTTATGTGATTTAACCCTCCTGTTATCTGAGCAGTCACAGACAGTCACAAAAAAATCAATCCTCTTCCCTGCCATGCCTTTAACATCGGCTAGTCACAAACAGTCAGATCACATTTCAAGCAAGCACTGTGACGAGTCAAATTCAGTCAACAGACAAAAGCAGGTAAGAAGTAAGCACAGCTGTCTTATCAATCACCTACAGTCAGCATAGCTGTATCAAGTTACATAAACAGTCACAGCCAGTCAATCATGCTTTTTGTAGGCTGGGAGCTCTGAACTGTTGAAAACAGTCATTTGATTGATTTTGATTTCAAGGACAACATGGCACAGAGGGTTAATGTTTGCACAGGAGGAGTAACATGTGGTGGCATTGTAATTTGGTGCAAACAAACTCAAGAAAATTTTGCAGATCTAGTCCAGCCCTGGTATGATTTGAGGATTCCTTGGTTTCATTACCGGAAACGACTTATAGTTGAAAACAATTGAAAACCTTGAAGGACCGAAGAACAATTGTGTTAGCCTCATTATCAATTACATCCCTAATTTGGGATCATAAAAATAGAAAGCCTGAGATTTGATCCTAGAAGAATCTTGAGAAAGTTTCCAGGCCTGTCAGGCCTTCTGACTTTTATGAATTGTGTCTTTCAGGCCAGTCTTATGCAGTTTGCACCAGCTTTTCTTGGCAATTTGGGAAAAATACATTAAAGAACTAAGGCTTCCAACTCCAGGAGTTACATACCATCGCTACTATCGCTATCACTGTCCAATTCGCAGTATGCCAAAAGATGCGATCCCATGTAGCACATCTTCAAAGCCTTCAGCAGCCTCCTCGTCAGGTGAGTAGCTGTTATAGCCGGTCCCAGGCGACGGGCGAGCCACGTCACACTGTCCGCGGCCACGTCCACCAGACGGGAACCAGGGGACAGGTTACCGAGCGACGTCATCCTGCCCTTAGTCAGACTGGACATGAGGTACTCGTGCATGGGGTCTTCCCCCGCTTCTGTGGGAGGTTCGGTCTCGGATGCAACTCTTGGCTCCGCTGTCTCTGCGCCATCTTGATTCGTCGGGTCGTCCGAATCGAGTCTTGCCAGAGGCTGATTAGACTTGGTCTCTGGGTCACTGCCGGTTTCGGATTCTGCAAGAGCAGGGGCAGCAGTTTCTGTGTTTTGTTCGCTTGATTCAGTGTCCGTGACAGAGTCTTGTGGTGCTACATCAGTTTCTTTCCCGTCCGACATTTCAGGCGTCATACGCATTTCAGTTGCATTCTTTTCGACGGCATCATCACTCTTCACTTGCTCCTCTTCAATATTTTCCCCGTTATAATTTTCTTCTTGAGTTTCTTTAGCTTCTTGAGTTTCTTCCATCGGCTCCGTCTGATCTAGACTGCTCGAATCTGTACTTTCGGAGGTTTTCCTGCTTGATGTCTGGTAAATATCAGGCACATCTTCATCGCTGGACGAGCTCTCTGAAATGTTGCCGCCTGGCTGATCGATGGGCATCTCCACCTCATCCCCTACATCTTCCAAGTTGATCAGGTCCAGTCCATCTTCGTTCAGTGAGGTAGGCAGGACTTTCTTGTCCTCTGTGATGATTGATATCGGGTCGTCCACCGCCGTTCCGAACTCAGGACATTCCTTCAGGCCGGTCACAGCATCCACAACGTACCCGATAATTTGTTCAGTGAATGGGCTCAACCCAAGCCAGACCATAAGCTGCGCCAGATAGGACTTGTGGAAGAGCAGCATGTAGTTAGGGGAGTTAAACTCCGAGTCGTAGACCCGAGTCAAGCAGGACAGAAGCTTCTGGGTTGCTTGCTGGGGCCCGATGAAATGGGCCACTTTGTCCAACAGCAAGAGGCAGGCGTAGAGAGCAGTGTCCGGGGAGTCGAACAACTCCAAGAGGTGAGGGAACAGGAGTTCTCTTCCATCGGCTGTCAGCTGGCGCATGATCTTAGGAAGGTGCCTGGAGACGTGGTGGATCTTAGCAATGCTCTGCTTCTTCAGGTCAATCTTGGAAGCCGTGCTGGCGGGACCTGCGACTCGCCTCGGGAAGCTGCTCAGCATTTTGTACAGCTTCGGCATGTATCCGGGGAA
Source organism: Patiria miniata (assembly GCF_015706575.1). Taxonomy (NCBI): domain Eukaryota; kingdom Metazoa; phylum Echinodermata; class Asteroidea; order Valvatida; family Asterinidae; genus Patiria; species Patiria miniata. The sequence continues at coordinate 39,253,649 of NW_024037074.1, read as the reverse complement.
GGCAAGGACTTGAGCTGCAGGCTGGAGGAGCATGTTGGCTGTGGGATCAGGCAAACCCATTGCCGCCTGCTTGTACAGGCAATCGGTTAAATCCCCTGGGTTTGGTTTGGTGTCCATCTCCAGGAGCAACCGTGTAATTTGCCGTACTGCCCTGTGAGTGATTCCAGTTAAAACAAGTCAGGTGTGTTTACAAACACAAATGCCCCGCAACCGTGACTGTTCCCATGACACAACACCACTCTTTTAACATCAACTTACATGTACCTTGGTCACATGGAACGTTCATTAATTGACAGCATTAGTGTCTTCTGTAGGTTTTATATGAATTAATCCCTGATCCCTATGATCTCAGAATAAATACAAGATTTCTATTGTTTTAGCCACTGTGACCTTGACCCTTGACCTTTTGGCCCCAAATGCAAAAGGCTTCTTAGGATTACCAAGGACAATCCACAAACCAAATTTGAAGTTCATATGTAAAGTATTTCTCAAGTTATCGCGCTGACAAAATTTCTTTTGTTTCAGCCACTGTGACCTTGACCCTTGACCTTTCGGCCCCAAATGCAATAGGCTTCTTAGGATTACCAAGAACAATACACAACCAAATTTGAAATTCATATGTAAAGTATTTCTCAAGTTATCGCGCTGACAAAATTTCTTTTGTTTTAGCCACTGTGACCTTGACCCTTGACTTTTCGGCCCCAAATGCAATAGGCTTCTTAGGATTGCCAAGGACAATCCACAAACCAAATTTGAAGTTCATATGTAAAGTATATCTCAAGTTATCACGCTGACAAAATTTCTTTTGTTTTAGCCACTGTGACCTTGACCCTTGACCTTTCGGCCCCAAATGCAATAGGCTTCTTAGGATTGCCAAGGACAATCCACAAACCAAATTTGAAGTTCATATGTAAAGTATATCTCAAGTTATCACGCTGACAAAATTTCTTTTGTTTTAGCCACTGTGACCTTGACCCTTGACCTTTCGGCCCCAAATGCAATAGGCTTCTCAGGATTGCCAAGGACAATCCACAAACCAAATTTGAAGTTCATATGTAAAGTATATCTCAAGTTATCACGCTGACAAAATTTCTTTTGTTTTAGCCACTGTGACCTTGACCCTTGACCTTTCGGCCCCAAATGCAAAAGGCTTCTCAGGATTGCCAAGGACAATCCACAAACCAAATTTGAAGTTTATATGTAAAGTATTTCTCAAGTTATCGCGCTGACAAAATTTCTATTGTTTCAGCCACTGTGACCTTGACCCTTGACCTTTCGGCCCCAAATGCAATAGGCCTCTTAGGATTACCAAGAACAATACACAGACCAAATTTGAAGTTCATATGTTAAGTATTTCTCAAGTTATCGTGCTGACAAGATTTGTCCGGACACACACACCCACACACCCACCCACCCACACACACACCCACCCACCCACCCACCCACGGAAGGACAAGGCGGAAACAGTATGCCCCTTCGGCTTCGCCGCGGGGCATAATAAAATGCATGAGTAAAAAAATTAATGAATGGGATGAGGTTTTTCCTGAAGGTAAATTTTCTGTAATGTAAGTAAGTGGAGCTTTTCATATCAATGTACACAACATTTACTGTATCATGCTAATTCGAAATGTATTCTTGAAGATCGAAGGGACATAGGATCATTTGCATTTATCACAAAAGTAACCTACCAAATTATTATCGAAATGCTTACTTTGATTAAAGATCGTACTGGTACTAAACACCCCACGAAAATATTTCGTCTGGTTTGCTGTTATTTTGAAGAAATTCAAAAATGTAGGTGATTCCAAAGATCACGTCAATTGAGTGATTTTTGAAAATTAAGAGTGTTATCAACAAAATAGTGATTCCTGATCAAAATGTTTTGCATTGTTTTTCATTGTTTTCTCAAAAAAGAGTAATATCCACTCTGAAACTTCAACAGGTTACGTTTTCAGCATTCTCCTTTGGATTCTGAGTGGTGTTGAGAAACGAACAAAAAAACAATAGCAAAATGATCCCTTTTTTTCCCTAAATGCCTTTAAAGGGCAAACAATCTGTGATTACTTTTCTGCACCGTGCCGGAATATGGACCATAAAGCAAGGTTCCAAGCTAAATGCCCCAGGAGTTAAAGTTAATGACTGATGTTGTTTGCAGACTGAATACCTGGGAAGATCCAGCCATTCCGTCTCCAGGACCCTCCTCAAGACCTGACACCTCTCCATCAGCGAGCGGTGACGAGGCTGCATCCGCAGCCTGGGAGCAAGGAAGAGTTCTACGATGAGGCAGCCGAGGACGTGCATGTCACGACCGAGGAGATGGAGGGACAGATCAGTAGCGATGTCCTGTAGCGTTGAAAAAACTTGTCATTTATTTACTATGATATCAGGATTTGTGACTAGTTTGCTCAATTTCATGGCCCTACTCACCCTAGCCTAGTCTTGGCCCAAGACGTCAGTGATCAAGAGCGAAAGTTGCAATGTTCTGTAGCACCCTTGCATAATTGATTTTTAACATCTCTCACTAACGTCTAGGTCATTTCGTAGCAATGGGGGCGTGGCCATTTTATGTAAATAGGACCGTCTGTATCAATTCGAACAAAACTGCAGTTCCCATCTGCCGCAGTGGTCGCGCCGTTGTGCGGGGGTATCACTGCGTCGCGAATGTTTACAACTTTCGGGCTATATTTCGCTATCGCTGATTGGTCCCCTAGGAAAACAATATGATGCTGGGTCACCGCACGTGTACAATGTATAGCCCGGATGTTAACAACCGTCGGGCGATATTTCTCGATCGCTGATTGGTTCCCTAGGAAAGCCTAAGTCGAAAATAAAGAAAAAGTTAAACCGCTGATACGAAATGGCCAAGACGTTATTGCGAGTAGGCCCGCTGGTCTAATTGTTGTGCCATTAGAGGGCGCACTCTGCACCGTCCACTATCGATCACTAGCATCTTAGGCCAAGACTAACCCTAACCCAGCTAGATGCAACACGGTGAAAAAAAGGTGCAAAGTCTGTGGGACCTAGTTGCATTGGGCATCATCAATAACAGCACATAAACTTCCATTTCTGAGCTATTCCCCCACTGTTGTAACCTGCTGCAGTTGGCAACCAAAGACTCCGAGGCAGTTTGGCCTTGGGATTTTTGGCCAGCTAACTCTTGTTACACTGTGAGAAGGTCGCAAAGCATGCGCGCACACTTTTGTAATCACTGGGAGGGTACTTGTGCACAGAGTCCCTAAGGCCCAAAAAAAAAGTCTCCGGTTTCTGGTCTGCGCGCGTCGCCGTAGCCATGAGCGTCGGCAAAATAAAAAGGTTTTTTTTCAATGTAAGATGATGTCTCAAAACCGCCAAACTCACTGGTTTGACTGGAATCCTGCTGCTGCACAATTTTAACATGTTTCTACATGGGGTTACGATTGAATATAAGCTTTATGTGGCCTCTCTGGGCTCCCACACATTTTGCACTAAATTTAGTCGGGCACCATTTGCAGTCATCAGCCGACATTCGACGGAAAAAAAAGTAAAAAAAAAAAAAACGTGCGTTGCACCACTTTTGGGGCAAGCTCCATACCAGAAACCAGAGACTTTGTTTTATTTGGCCTAAGTGTCAACATTGAAGTTTTTCGCCGGTCAAAGTTGCACTCGGTTCTACACGAAATCTAAAGCCTCCTCAATTAAACAAAAAATTGATTCCAAATTGCCCGAGCCTAGTGACCGATAGAGCCTACCTCATTTCGTTCCCTTGGCAGACCCTGCAGTGCCCTCGATGAGAAAGAATAAAGCGACTCTAGCTGACTCAGAGAGGCCAGGGGGTCGTAGTCCTCGGGAAGATAGATTGTCATCTGCTCGGGTCTTGGGATAGACGGCTTAGCATCCAACAGAGGATCAGTCTTTGACCTAAACATGCCAGTTTTCAACACAAGTGAAATTAGCACAGTTATTAAATCAAGTCCTCACAAGTCTTTACAAGTCCAGGCCAAGGTGAGTGACAAGCTACTATGGTGGTAAAGGCAACCCTCTATCGTTGTTTCTTTCCTGCATTACTACTTCTACTAATAATATATTTATAAAGCGCACGTATCCCCCAATTTTTGTGCTCAAGGTGCTACATCATTGTTACCCCGTTCATTGAGCCAATGAAACATTTGAAATACATGTACCATCTCAGCTCCCATGAAAAGTGGCGCAATTCTCTAAATAGACCCTTTCATAAAATTGGTCACTGCTCAGTCAACCTTTAATGTAATGACATGATCAGGGTGTCATTTTAAAGAGGAGATTCAACCCTAACAGAGGATATCTCCCTTTGATTCACATGTGCCCTACTAGCAATAATATCTCGATTTCGTCTTTTTGTGTCCACCCTGTATAAGTGCTTTGTCCAAGGGCACTTACACCACAACCCCAGGCTGGACTCGAACCCACAACCTGCAGAATTACCCGCAGACCACAAATTCAATGCTCCAGACCACGAGGCCACGGCACTCCACTTACTAATAACCTGACTAGTAATTTGCGAGGGAGTGTGATCTGCCATCAGGGATCTCACATGATACTTAGATTGCAAATTTAAGTCATTTTCTTAATTTCCAGCAATAGTGACATGTAATAGTTTACTAGGTCCTGAAATTCTCAAAAATTTCATGTTTTGGATTGTTTACTTATCCTATTTCAAACATGTGGTTGAAAGGAAACCTACCTAACGTGATACCGTTCCCGAGAAAAGAGGAAAAATCCCCGGTTGTTTACATCGGACACGACGGTGTACGAATATGTTTTTCGTGTCGTTCTCATACAGTGTATGATATACACGTTGTGTGTCTCAGGAACAGCGGTGACCAATCACCAATGCAAAAAATGTGGTTTCTTCAACATACGCAAAAGGCGAACACTTTACAAATGAAATCACAACTAGCATCCAAACAGCTTGAATTTATGGGGTCTCAAAAGTGGACCCCAAAATTCGTTCTCGCTGGCATAATACAGGAATGACACAAAAACGCCCAGTTTTTTAAAGGATAGTTCTGTGGATGTTTATATCCTAGTTTTAAATGTTCTTTCTGATTAACATCATCTCGTTCAAAGCGCGTTTGGTAGACCAATTGGGTTGTTCCAGGACCTACTGTCCCTGATTTTGAACAATTTACCTGAAAAATGGCAGCTTCTTGATGGGGTTTTTGAGGAGGGAGGACTCATCGGCAGGCTGGCCCATCATCGGTGGTGCCAACGGCGCTTGGGGTGTGGCTTCTGGTACCGAGGTTTTACTGGCCCCGCCCCCTCCGCCACTGATAACGTTGATTGTCTCCATTGTTGACAGCGATACTTCAAGGTTTACATCTGTAGCAATCTGTTGGGAAAACATGTAAAATTCAGACAATTCATCTACAATCTTGAGAAAAAATGTTCTAGGCTCTTTCCAGCAGCTCCTACTGACAACTTGATAAATTCACATGATAAATTCACATTGTAATTTTGCTTCTTTTCTTTCAACCCATTTTCCTGTGGGGGGGGGGGGGGGGGTGGGGGGGGGCTGGGTTTAAAAGTCTGCAAGGCAACTAACACCCAAAAAATACATTTCGGGGGGAAAGAATGTTGCATCCTGATGCCACTTCAGCGGTTGTGTACAAAGTCAATAGAGAGTCAGGAAATTTTTCTAAGTATTTCCTAACAAAATGTTTCTCAGTCCCAGATTCATGTCTTATCAACATTTTTGCAATAACTGACCCTTACTGAGATGATATATAAAGGAAAAAAGGGGCGTCAGGTTGCAACATTCTGTCCTTTTTTGAAGAGATATAGAAGTTCAAAGCAATATAACAGTTTTACTTGGTACTTGGTTGGTTCTTCTCATAAGGACTTCCAGAAGGGAGAATAACTAGGAGGCCAGAAACAATGGGGCAAACCCCTTCTCTTAGCGATAAGTGTTACTGGGTTCTTTTACGTGCGTTAGGCCTTATATAAACACACAAGACCTCCGGCTTAACGTCCCATCCGAAGGACGAAGCAAGAATGGTTAAGTGCCTTGCTTAAGGGTACAAGTGTCCGGGCCCAGGCTCGAACCCACGCCACTGTTGTCTCTGAAACACCAGAGCATGAGTCCAGTGCTCATAACCGCTGAGCTATGACACTCCACTCGTTTTACGAGCAATATAAAAGTTATTCACTTTTAATTGGATATAAAACAAAAAATAATCCGTTTAGTTATTGAATTATTTCTTCACAAAATTCATATTATTGGCTGCCAGACAATAATTCAGCTCTCGCACGGTGGGATCATTTGAATGCAAAATGAAAGCAAATTTTTCAGAGGGTTGCACATGCCTAAAATTGGAATAAAGTATTTTTTCCCGTTTGAACAAACATACAAATTGAACGTTCGTTAGAAGAAATACATTTTTTGAAGACCACGGGGTATGCAACTTTAAGTTTAACCATTCAAACAATCAGGAATGACTGCAAATGTAAGTCATCAAATGATGAGGATCAACCAACTGGCGCTCATCGCAACTCTAGACTAGCCCTAACTCCCTTGGCCTTTTTGCTAAGATGTAGCCTCAATCCTGCCAAATCCACCAATTGGCCTCAATGGAAAAATAGCATAGCCTCAATCCTGCAAATTCCTCCATTATTTCTTGAATATGGTCCATGGAGGGGTGACCACTGCCTGAATCCTGCAAAGTCCTGTGGCAGCGACTGTCAATAAGTTGAGGCTTGGCCAGTGACATCCTGGAGCAGTACAGAGGATTGCAAGCATCATCCAGGCCTATATTTATGCATGGCCGAGCAAAAACAACGCAAGGTCTGGCCCAAGACCTTGACAAAGTGCATCCTACGAAATCAGTAACGCACTTTTGCCATGAAACCTCAATCCTCCAAATTCCTCCACTTTGGCAAAGAGGATTTTGAAGGATTCAGGGCGGTTAGGGTTAAAGTACCAGTCTGAAGCAGGTGTTACAAAGGCTGCGTCCGAATTACTTGGCTACGGCTAGAAATAACACACAGGTCTATGGGAAGTGGCTGCAGCCGCTTGCATAGGCGCGTGCGTAATGCCAAGCCGTAGCCAAGTCATTCGGATGCGGCCAAAGCCCCTTACCTCTATGGAAGAGCTGGTAGTAATGTTCTCCGTAATGGTGCCGGGCCCTCCTGCATCCATCTGGCCTGCCATGGAGCTTCTTTCTAGGGTTGCTTCGGTGGCAACCATTACGGAGCTGGCATCTGAGATTCTCCTAGTCTGGGTGAACGTAGATGTGCCAGAATCAGTTTGTACAGCCTGCAAATATTAGGGAGATTAAAAAAATATACTTACGGGTGGGTGACTACATATCTGAATATTGGAGGTTATGACTGAGTTGGGCTGTGATTCAAAAGACGTCTTTTGAGTTACGTATGCTGAACAAATCCTGAAGTGGGAATTGATTATTAGTTCTGGGCAAGTCCATTGAAAGGTCCCCTTTTTGCCAAATATGTAACGCCATGTTTTCTTTAATTACATAATCATCTCAAAGACTGATAACATGCAAATTCTTGTGGGTATTCTCCTTGTAGATACCCAACAGTAGAATAAAAACACTGAAATCCATGAATATCGTAAATTTCGTTATGTATGGGACACAGCGTGCGAGAATTCTTGGACATGCCCTTCTCTGTGCTCAAGCTGGGTCCATTTGAGTGTAGAAAGGATGTAGGTGATATAACTGAAGATCAAATTTCGTGTTAAGAAGCAAAGAAACTAACTAGGCAGACACAATGATATGTACAGCTACCAAAAGAGAATAATATGACTGAGGGAAACACTGAAAACATAAAGATTAAAAGAACAGCAGTCTGAGGAAATCATTGTAAGTAAAGATGTCTGTCCAATAAGAATCTAAGATGCAGGAAGGATGTATATCTTCAGTTTGATTTGAAAATTAGCATATTTGAAAAAGTTTGTGAATATACTACAGGGTGGTGCAAAAAGAAGGAAACCCACTTTTGACAGCAACTTTCACCAACTTGTTGAGCATATTTCAAAAATTCAATTTAATGGCATTAAAATATTTGATCTTTAAACATAAGTGACGAAAAATGATTGCAAATGCATATTTTGTCTGTGAGATATGGTAGTTTTAAATTTCATGTACCAAACCTGTTTGTCCACAGACGGCTTTATTGAGCATTGGAGCTTGATATGAAGCCAAAAACACTACACTAGACTTACACGTGGACAACAGTGATTTTGGTGACTTGTATTCAAATTAGCATAATAACACTATTCTTGCGATTTTTTTTAAAGATTTTTTCACCATGTATGATGGAAGAGCTATACTTCACGACATTATAAAAATAGCTTAAATAAGTCAAGTAAGTAGGTTAAAATTCCTGTCAAAAGTAAGTTTCCTTCTTTTTGCACCACCCTCTATGTGCAAAGACTGTCATCAGTTCTCTTAAAAAAAGAGGCCTGATTTTGAGAACAAGAGATGATAGCTCGACATTTTGTTCCGACTGTTATCAGGAACATGCCAGACCTCTACAGAGGGAATTACTCTTTACATAAGCAGTCCTACCATGAGCAAAGCACTGCTACATACCTCAACCTTTTCGACATCAGTGGATCTAACTGTGGCTCCCTCAACTCTGGGCTGCCTGCGCGATACGGCCGGAGGGGAAGGCGACAGATATTTTGTAGGTGCGAATCGACGGGGATGGGGGAAGTTGAAGAGTTGCACCGCTCCGTGGTTGGTCGGATGCATGTGCTGGTCCACGAGAGGTAGGCAGACGTTTTTGGCTCGTACGGCAGCACTTCCTGACAACTGGATTAAAGGTAGAGTAGATTATTTGCAGCTATCCAAAAAATTAACTGACTAAATTATTGTTAAAAAGCTTACTTGGTTTGAAGATAGTAACGGCACTATCCCTGTGAAGTTATTCCTTCTGGAATGCTGTCATTTTGAAGAAAACAATAAAAGGAGGTAATTTCCAAAGATAAGTCAAATGACACTTTTTGGAAATTTGAAAAATCTGTGAATAGGTGTGCACAAGCATTGACACGATGTCACGCACATACGCGTGGTTGCTGTTAGTCATCAGTTCAGTGCGTGACATCGCGTAGCTGCAATGGGCTGAATGAGAACGTTTTCTGGGTGCTGATTTCGGGCGCAATTCCAAATATGACTTGCCAACTTTCGAGATCCTAGAATGTTGTTTTCTCAGAATATGCAGCCTTCACTGAGCTAAAACTTCATCAGGTTAGTTGTTAAGCACCTGTCTTTAGATTTTGAGCACTTTTGTTGCTTCAAACAAAACGAATGCACAAATGATCTATTCTACCTTTAAAGGTATAGTCCATCATTTGTAATTTGTGCTTTTTGTTCGTTTGAAGCAACAAAAGTTCTCAAAATCTAAAGAAGGGTGCTGAACGGCTAACCTGATGAAGCTTCAGCTGCATATTTCGAGATAAACAACTTTCTAAGATCTCTATCTCTAATCAAAAGTTGCTGAATCATGTTTTGAATTGGGCCTGAATTCAGCGTCCGAGACTCGTTCTCACTGAGCCAATTGCAGCTACGCGATGTCACGCACCAATCTGACGAATTAAAGAAAGCGCGCGCGCGTGTGCGTCATGTCAACGCTTGCGCGCGCTTCGCCGAATAAAACAAACGAACTACTAACGGAAATTTGATGGGTTCTACAGAGCATTTCCCACACAAGCTGTAAGTGCAACATGAGGACTGTTTCACGAAAACAGTCATTGGCTATTTAAAGTCTCCAGATTTTCTCTCAAAATTTTTTAAAATCCAAAATTGCAGGAGATAAATAATGGGCGCATTCCACTCTAGCAAATGTTGCCAACATTTGCAATCTGTTTTGCACAGCCAATGAGAAAATCATTTTGCAACGTTTACATTGTTCACGTAAGAGGAACACGCCCCGCGTTTGGCTGGAAAACAAGCTTGCATCAAGCAAATATATCATCCACAATCCGTAAATCACTTCTCCAATGATGTATTTTAGGTTATGAATTGTGAAATATGAACCATGGCAGCACAAATAGTAGAAAATTAAACTGAGGCATGAATGTCAGAACAAATTTGAGAAAAACTAACCTTGTACCCGAACGTCAAGTCAATCCAACGGTGAAGCCTCTCGGACACATAATCACTCTCCAATACCGCCCGATGTTTAGCAAGGAAGTCTTCTGGCCCCGAACACCAGGACGGTAGCTCAAGATCGGGCAGATCGTCATGAATCGACTTGAAGATCTCTGCATCAGTGAAAAATTCTGGGATACATTCTTCGGGCGACCATTCCTGCAGTCTCTGCAAGCTGGACGGGTATTCATTAGGAACCCACGTCGGGCGCACGTGGGCGCAGAGTATTGATTTTGGAGTCCGGCGAGCCATGTAGACGTAGTACGTGATCACAGAGGAGGTGTCCGAGATGTGATGTGGTATCTGAGCAGGGGCATTTGTCGGAGAGGTGGACATCAACAAGGATTCGTACATGTACTCCAGCTGGCGGTCGCCTTTCGTCAGGCGGTACTTGGACTTGGACAGGTCGCGGAAACCTGCGTCTGGGCGTGTGAAGTCCATGACCCAGGGCATGACAGGGTGGTGGTTGGGGTTGCTCATGTAGCGGCCGGCAAGGGAGTTCAAGATCATGAGATAGTCGAAATTACTGAGTTCGCATTTGACCCAGCGGAGTACAACCCCCGGTAGGGCATCCATTGTGAACTGTTTATCAGACATGATGGGATCGACACTGCTCTCTTTCCTCTGAGTAGAAACGTGACGCTTTTCAACACTCTTGTTCTCTCTGTACTCTCCAGTGGTTGCTTCACCGTTGCAACACTCTCGCCCGATTTCCTTCCACTTTGGACCCCGAAATTGTACCCAGAGGTTCTTGTCCATGGCGAAATCCCACAAGGTCACTTCTCCGCAGGGGACCCCGCGCTGGTGGCAATAGTCAAATACTTTGAAGATCTGGTAGATGACGAACAGAGGCTTGGCATGAGAGTTCCCCAGCATCGCGGGACTGAAAGTAATGCAGTCATGGAGAGTGTGCTCGACGTGGTGCCGTATTACGTAGAACGTCCGGGGAGATTCCACCACGCACAGCACGCTCACCATGTTGGGATTTTGCTGTGGCTGCTGGTTTTGGCTGGCCTGCATTGCAACAGGCGCTGTCTTCTCTGTTTCTTGGGATCCATCCAGTTGGCTGGTTTTGAAGACTGGGCAATTAAAAACTGTCCTCATGGCTTCCCCGAGTTCCACACTTGTAGCCTAAATGAAAAGTTGTTTAAATACCAAGTTTTTTTAAATCAAAACAATTAGAGGACCTAACGTTTCAGATCCTGGCTGGACCTTTCTCAAAGGAAAAATACTAAAAAGAAATTATTACAATATAAAAATTAACTGTGGCGGAGGTCCATGTTGTAACATGTATCCATTTACAACATGTGGTCCCTTGGTTATGGTCTTACTCTTCATTATCACATTTTATACAACTGACATACAGATCCTTGTCATTTGATTGGTGGAACTCACATCACGTGACATTCATTATTGCTCCCATTCACGCCGTGGCTTATGGTGAATGGGATTTACTATTCAACAGTTAGGATCATCCTTGTTCCATGGTGAGGTATTTGTGGGCAAATGCATGCTGGTGTGCGCGTTGAGCGTTGCGCGTATTGTTCCCAAGAGCCAGTAGCTACAGAGTTGGGTTCAAACATTTTGTGAAGGGGTGGTTTGGAAGAGAGAAATACATTTCCCACAAATTCTGTATTAAAAATAGAAGTTCATTTTAACTGTAAATCAAATGACAAGGATCTATATGTCAGTTATATAAAACAAATATTGAGTGGCTTTAAATTGTGAAATGACAGGAATATTATCATTCGGTAAAATCTGGACTTATTTTACATTGCGATGATATTCCTCCCATTCCGCTCTGAGCCACTCAATATTTGTACACAACAAATTACTACAAATGTACTCAAAATAGGGTTTGAGTTTGTAACAGATTTTGAACTTAAAAAATAATCAATAAAATCATGGAGAAGATTTTAACAGTGACCAGTGGTGCATTCAAGAATCATCTATAAATTGGTTTGAACAGCTTTCCACTTGGAAAATGATAAGGGGGGGGGTTTACTTCATTGAAAAAAAAACAGAATATTTTTACAGTCAAACAAAAACTCTTGAGGTTTGTACATCCAAGATTTTTTGATGTAGCACCCAAAAATAAAAAGTCTTAATGGCATTCCATGGGAAAGCATGTTTCAAGCCTTTCAGCCAAGTGCCAGTCTATTATACCTGTTTGGTTGTTCCATCATTCTTATTGGTCATTTGAAGTTTGGCAAACTTTTGGTAGGATTGTTCCCATTGGCTGAGGTAGTTCTGCTTGGCCAGGCACTGCATGAATTCAACAAATCCAAGGTCTCCTCTCATCAACCACTTGGGATGGATCTTGGGCACACTGTAAAAAAAAATAATGTTCAACTAAAAGCAAGCAGTTGTAAGTGAAAATCTATTCCATATCAGGAATAGATTTCAGGGTGCATCGTAAGGGTTTGGGGGCTTGGTTTTCATATTCCTCATTCATATCAGAACTCTCTATACCATTTTGGGAAATGGTTACTAAAAACAAATTATCCAAAATTTTAGGGCAAGTTTTGTTTTCATCTCGAGGGGGCACATTTAAGCTCGGGGGCACATTTATATCAGCAAGAGGGGCACTTGGGTACAACTGGGGGGGGGGGGGGGGGCACTTTCCACCGCCACTGTAATATGTGAAATAATACTGCTCTATGTATTGAATTTATACAGCAGCCCTCAAATCTACTACCAAGTTTGACGTCAAACTTACTAATAAACAAAACTAACAGTCACAAATAAACACTATCGGATACATGACATAGACACTTTCAATAAGTGCATTTTACAGGTGCCGTTGTTTTGTGTCTGTGGTATGGATAGGCCTATAGATTAAAGACGGGATCATTTGCTGTTCATGCACTTTGTTTGTTTCCAATAATAACACCACCCAAAATCCAAAGAAAAATGTTCAAAACCTACCCTGTTGAAGTTTCAGCTCAGTAAATACTACACTTTTTGAGAAAACAGGGAAAATATGGCCAAATATTGATCACAAAACGCTATTTTGCCGTTATAACTCGATCTTTATTCCAAAAATCAGTCAACAGATTGATCGTTGGAAATCACCTATATTTATGGATTTCTTCTAAATGACAGCAAGCCAGACAGAATCATTACAAGGGGTGCAAATGATCCTAAATGCCTTTAACCCTAACTCCCTAGGCCTTTTTGCTAGGATGTAGCCTCAATACTGCAAAATCCTCCAATTGGCCTCATGGAAAAATAGCATATAGCCTCAATCCTGCAAATTCCTCCATTATTTGTTGAATATGGTCTGTGAAGGGGTGACCACTGCCTGAATCCTTTAAAATCCTGCGGCAGTGAGTGTCAATATGTTGAGGCTAGGCCAGTGACATGCTGGAGCAGTACGGAGGATTTCAAGCATAATCCAGGCCTATATTTGTGCACGGCTGAGCAAAAACAACACAAGGTCCGACCCAAGACCTTGACAAAGTGCATCCTACGAAATCAGTAACACACTTTTGCCATGTAACCTCAATCCCCCAAAGTCCTCCACTTTGGCAAAGAGGATTTTGAAGGATTCAGGGCGGTTAGACTTAAGGGACCTAAATACAGTGACAGATACAAAACGGACTTAAAACAAAACTTTGAAAAAGAAGCGTAGGTGCAGACTTACAAAATCTTTCCTGAGTCTGGCTTGCTGATGACTTCAATGTCCACTTTCCTCCATGGGCTGCCCACCTTCTCATATGCAGGTCTAGCTGGTAACTTCTCCCAGCTAGATGGTGGAAGACTGACCTCCTTTGTTGATGGGACCACACCATTTTTGAACAGGTAGGTCAGCCAGTCATTGTGGATCTTTTAAAAAGACAAGGTTGAAAAAGGGGGAGTTATTACAAATGGTTTATAAGACTTGAAAAGATTATTTCCAAAAAGTGTTAGATCAAAAGCAAGGCATGTTTAAAGTTTAAAGAATAAAAACAATATTATTACAGCTGCTTCTAAACTTCAATTTTCGCTTTATTGTTTTCTGAAATTGTGTTAAACTGTAATTATAAAACCCGTCGAAACTGACTTGAGAGAGCGGGATTCGAAAAGGCAATAAAATGGCATTTATCGCGTTTTGGAAGTAAACTCTTTACATATTAATATTTGTTTTTTCCCTTCACTATTTGTGCTCTTAAGTTGAATAAAAACAAGCATGCCAATCCTGGCAGGCTCAAGCTACACTACTAATAAGTATAGTGTGGGTTCCATCCCAAGTAAGCTTGCAACTTGTCCCACAATCTCTACAACAGCACTTAGTGCTTTTAGCAATAACTATAGTGACAGGAAATGCCAATTATTTAACAATCCTTGAATGCTGTGACGTGGGATATATCCGTTTTTAACACCCGAGGGGTGTAAAGCGCTTTGATACCCTGTTGCGGCGTAAAAGTGCTATATAAATGCCTGCTATTATTATTATTATGCATCCCTAAGGGTTAAAAACGACATATCCCACATCACAGCAGTCAACAATTGTTTTGTTATACCATACCAATAAGTCAAAAAGATAACGATTTTTAAGTTAAGCTTTTAGTTCAAGAAATAAATTAAATCACTGCGATGTAACCAGTTTGACCATATTGATAACAGCAAGCTTTCTTGCCGGAAATGAGACTGAGCGGTTTCAGTTCTCAGTCATGAGGCACGCAGGCCAGTCCTACATGTGAGGTAGTTTATATGCAACACAGTGTATATGAGGTAATTTAAATGCAACGCATGAGGTGATTTGTATGCAAAGCATTGTATATGAAGTAAACAGTCATTCTTACACACTGGACATGTGGCCATTCGCGTTCTAGACCAATCAAATAACAGTATCAAAGACACGATATAACAATACAATTTACATCACCCATACGCGACATTCCATCAACAAACAAAATGCCTATCTCATTCACAAAGCGACATAAATCACTGCCCTAAAATCTTAGTCTTGGAAATGGCATCACTTCATTTTTATGATTATAAGCAGCATATCTTGATAAAATACTTTCAAGCATTTTCCACATTTTACTCAGCCGGCCATATCATCATCGGCACCATGAACTGATACTCAGTTGCGCGTGAGTGCGCTGCACACGCCCGTATTT
This sequence comes from Patiria miniata, assembly GCF_015706575.1. NCBI lineage: Eukaryota > Metazoa > Echinodermata > Asteroidea > Valvatida > Asterinidae > Patiria > Patiria miniata. The sequence goes on along the minus strand of NW_024037074.1, from coordinate 39,238,411 downwards.
AACAGAACCGGGATATTTTGGGTTTCACGAACTGACATCCTCCACAGCGCGTCACATTTAGAGCCCACCCCGTACATTTTCGGTTTTACGAACTGACACTGACCTTAATTAAAACAATTTTTTAATTAAATTATTTTATCTTCAAGTAAACTTGAATCCTCCATCCTGATTGGTCGATCCATGGCAACAAGCCGTGTCAAACAATGGCAACGTCTAATCACTTGGCTGCGGCCGGGAATAACACGCACACCTATGGAAGCAACTGGCTAGTGGCTGCAGCCACTTCCAATAAACCTGTGTGCTATTTCTAGCCATATCCAAGTGACCCGGTCTAATAGTTCCCTGTTCTCAATTGTACACTGTGACATACCACTGCTACAACGTTGCCCGAAACCTCCTGAACTTGTGCCGGCTCCAACTTCAGCTCATCCAAAATGGCTGACAGATTTGAAGTTGGTGAAGTAGTCATGATGGTGGTCTCTGCGCTTTCACTTCCATTGGCTAGCCACGTCAGGTAGTTGAAGCTTACTACATGATACAGGAACAATACTCAATCACAAAACACAGTTAACTTAACATAGTTACATTAAAAATATTAAATACAATTTTGTCTCCCTGAAACAAAGTTCCATCAATGAAGTTATTGATTCTGGGATCGATCACTTCACCAGATTTGAACTGGCCTACTGACCCTGGAAAGTTTGCTGGTCAAGTGGTTCAGAAATCTGCACTAGTAAGCAGGAGGTCATGGGTTCAAGTCCCACCTGAGTGAGCTTGTGCATTTCTTACAAACTCTCAAACAGCATTGATTATACAGTGCACTGAAGTTCTTTGTTAATGAAAGGAAAAATCCAACAAAGTGATATTACTCCTGCTTCAAGGTGTATTTTTTTTTTATTATTTGCAGGGGGGGTGTATATTTGACAAATTGAAATAGAAGATATTCAGATATAAACATACTTGTTCCAACTGTCCATGTTTTTACACGTACCGGTATGGCAAGATTTTAGAAGATGATTTTAACTCACTCGCGAGTATTAAGGTAAGGTCGGGTAAAAAGGGTAAAAGTAGTTTCTCGTCTGGAATTTTTTTTTTAAATGAAAGAGCCGATTGTTATTTTTTTCAGAAGATGGCGGATTTTCCAAGATGGTGGATGGATTCTTCAATTTTTTCGATTATTTTGTTGATACAACATTGTGTCCAAAGGAGCCATAATAACCAAACTTCTACATGGACACAATTTTGTTGGAAACATGTAAAAGACAACAGTGACAACATGAGTGCAAAATTTATTGAAAATATAGGCCTATGAAAAAAAGGCAGCGAGCTGGGACTTGGGACTCACTTTTAAAAGATGATTTATCATTTTAAATCGGACTGTATAATGGTGTACTCGTTTGTATTCATATTGTGTTTGAGTGTGATTGTAAGCTGTTTTGATAAATTGTTGTGGATTTGTCTTGTCTTTTAAACTGTTTTGAACACACGGGGTGTTGATTTTCATGTTTTTAATCATGATGGTTAATAATAAATTGAATTGAATTGAATTGAATTGGGAGTAAAAAAAAAATTATACCAGTCTAGTCTCAGTGGGACTAGACTGATTGAGACGACTGGTATGACTCTTTTTTTTTTGGTGGCCATTCCCTTGGCCTAGGCTATAGTAACAAATAATATTCTCGGACTACATGGACTAGGCCTTCTCTGAATCTGATTCCAGCATACAGTTTAACGTTACATATTTGACTGTTAACAGAGTACCGGTAGCGTGGTAATGAATAAGGATATATCTACAATCATGACAATATCCCATCAACCCAACCACTCCACCCTTCAGACCCCCCACCCACCACCCCCGGCCCCTCCCCTTTCACCATCCTGTCAAAGCTACGTCCAGTCGGCGCGGCCGGGCGTGCACAACAAATTACCATAACTAATGAAATCACAACCACGGTCAAACTCTTCAAAATGTCACGTTAGGCTTGTTATTTAGATTCTGAGTACAATAATTTAAGCCTGCATTATGCTGCGAACCTACAGTCAGTGGGCTTACATCACCTTTTACAGGCCCAAGTTTTGAGAGTCGCACGTAGGTCAGGTGTAAATTTTACCTCGAAAACACCCTTCATTTTCACGTTCTGGTGAGCTGATCTGCTGCGCTAGTGTCACACGACCGCTGACCTTTGAACCGTACCGAAACAAGTTTGCACGTACCATTTTAAGGAAGGGGTGTTTTGAGGTAATTTACTTTTCGTATTAGTACGAAATGTCAACCGACTCAAACAAACATACTATTATTTTCTCCCCTTATATAAATTAACACTACACTAACACACTTAAATAGATTTATTTTACAGGCAGGTGTTGTTAACTTATCTCTCCCTTCAACTAATCACTATTACCGCAACCTTGGCAAAATGAACGAGTCCGCCAGGTTATTTTCACGCAGGCTTTATGTGTTTCTTTTCGCTGTAGCAATCTATCGAACCCAACCCAAAAAATCGTGAAAGTTAGCTCTTATCTCACCAATCATGTAGGAAATAATTTTCCTTAAATTTGGCTGAGGAAATTTACAGTATAATCCAGAAAAAGTAAACATTAATTGAGGAAATAGCTTATTAGGGAAGATATTCAGCGGTAAATGCTGGTAAAACTGTGATTTCAAATCGCACTGATCGTTGGCGTTCATATACTAGTACGGTCATTACATCTATCGGTCGTGTGGGTGAATCATCGCCACCAAACCAGTGATTGACCGCTAGAGTGTTAGCCCATCGCTTAACTCGTGGTCCCGTACCGAGTGGCCCTGTAGTGAATCTACCCCGTACCGCAGCTCCGCCTCTCCCGACGCCCAGCGCTCGGTTGCAGAGTCATCGTACACGGCTGTCCGTTCCCGTACCGTCCCTTGGTGCATTGGGTGTAATATAGGCTTCCGCTAGAGTGTTTGCGGCTAGTGCAGTGCGTATCATACGTCTAGGCATCGGCTCAACCGGGTGGGGAGTTCTTTCGTACAAGTTCTGGCACGACCATAACAGAGCCCCGCATGTGGTGGGTTGCTCGTATTTTTGTATTATTTCCCCAACAAATATAATATCAGCATGAATTTATGTTTCTTTCAATATTTAGGTGGGTCTTTTTTAACTAAACGGTATTGCAATTCCTTGTCTGCATTCTTTTTTCTTTTTATTTTAAAATACACCTAAACTAGATAAGTAACATAGTATAAAACTCTTTGTCAACCATTTTTTTTTATATTTCCTTTTTTTTTCAATGAACAAGGTTTCCCCTAAACAATGTAATCTCTTAAGTAGAAATAAAGGATTTCTAAGGCAGAAATGATAGATTTGTCCCTACAAGTTGTGTGAACATTCTTAGAAAAAGACGGCAATTTATCGAATTGCAATTTTAGTTTTCCCATTTATATTGATAACAGGCATAGAGCTATATTAATGATAACTATTAACAGGTCACTAATAAAGGACAATGGAGACATTCTGTTTTGTTTTTTAGATACTGTCTTTAATACAGAAGACAACATGCAATGCACAAACAAAAATACATATGCCCCAATTTTATTGTTTCCATTTTGTGTGGTCTAAAATGATTGTAGGCTAATCACACACAAAAATCAAGCCCATGCCACTAAAATCACAGAATTTCAAAAGGGTATAAACACAGGGTGAAATTTTCTATCACATAAAGGCACAAAGGATCATTCGCGTTTATCCCAAAACAAAACCTAGTGAATTATTGTCAAAAAGCTTTAATGATCATACTGGTACTAAACACCCCATGAAATTATTCCATCTGGCTTGTTGTCATTTAGAAGAAATTAAGGAGAAATTAACAGTTCCTTTGACAAAATCGTGTTTTGAGATCAAAAAGATGTGTATGCTTTTTCACCGTTTTCTTGAAAAAGTGTAATATCCACCGAGCTGAAACTTCAACAGGTCAGGTTTTGGACATTATTCTTTGGATTTTGAGTGATGTTATTATTGGCCGCAAACAAATGCATGAAAAGCAAATGATCCTATATGGGCAATTCCACGGTTACTCACGTTACATTTTCATAACGTGAGTAACCGATTTTGTGCGTCTTGTTTATCATACATAACACATTTTTCTGGATGTCATCTTTGGTGCTTAGGTAGGTCTAGGTCTACTCTATCTACCATGGGGATAACAGTTATTAAACCTTAACAGTTATTAAACCTTTTCAGTAAGGTAATTACAGCCCAAGAATCTCAAAAGTACCTCAAAAATGTAACATGAGTAATCGTGGAATTGCCCATATGCCTTTAATCAAACATACAATCCAATTGCATGAATATTTTAGCTAAATTAGTTTGTTTATAGTCCCAGTTTATGGTGGTGATGCACACCTAAATCCTAAATCCTTATATTCTTTGCTATAAATGAAGTATCAAAAAGGCAGACCTTCTACAAGCATTTGCCTTTTGGGCATAATAGGCGCTATGTGAAGTGGGTAAATTTGGGTAAATGCAAAAGAGTTTAACCACTCTACATAGCGCCCTCCCTTTGTGTCCACCATGCATGTACATATTACCATAGTCAAAATAGATGGGCCTGGTAGGCGGCCCCTCTAAAAATGTAGGCAATAAGCACTTTTTGAAAAAGTTTTAGGGCTCAAATTTCATCACCAGTTTCATGGCTGCAATTTCATATCAAATTTTGGTTTAAAAAAAACAAGGAATCCCCTCCCCAACCCCCCCCCCCAAAAAAAACCCAAGAAAACAAAACAATACGAACAAAAACAGAAATAGTGACGCACAAGGTTTGAAGCTGTCCATATAATCGACACATTTTTGGCCAAATTAGGGTGTTCCTCATTTCAAAATAGGCACTCTGAACTTTATGTTACAAACTCCATTTTCATATATGCCCGTGCACCCCGGCCACTACTTTTCACTACTTCTTTCATACCAAAGTTACAAATAAGAAAAATTGGCTGTACATATTTACAAAGTTCCCAATCCCAGTAAAAACATTTGACTTGATTTCTTTACATCTTCCTGATCAAACATGGAATATATTTTAACTTTAAACAAATCTAGACTCACATGCTCTGATAAATTTTACTGCAAGAATTCGGGCGATTCACAATGCAGTGCGCCACCAAGAGTTTGCCATGGAGATTTCATTTTTCCCAGTGCATTGTGGGAGATGGTCGACAAATTCGCAGCGCGAGACATTTGAAAATGTTCGTTTTTCCAGTCAGTAGTTTCAAAAGCGTATGATTCGAGTATATGTTTGCCCGTTTGTTTTCTTTTGATCAATATGGTGTTTTTTGTAAGGCGGCAGAACGTTATGCCCGAATCTATAACAAATTAGCTCAAGTTGTCTACTGATACTCATTCAAATGAGCCGTGTTTTGTCGACCATAAACTTGAAAAGTTCACTCTCTGTGGCAAACGCTTGGTGGTGCACTGCATTGTGAATCGACCGAATTGTAAACATTACCCTTCCACATCACCCATCCCAATGTTAATGTCATTTAACCATGTACCTGAGGAGGTAGCACACTGATACACATCCATGTTTACATTACATACCCTATGTGGACATTCCTTTGTTTTCGCACAAATATTTTACTCACACTGTGAAAACTCTCTCAACCCACACATTTTATCCTGATTTTCTTAAGTGTTTCTCTTCATTTTGCGACAGATGACCCTAACCCCAAAATGCCTCTAAACCTGTTTTCCTGAGAGGGCCAAACCTTGTGTGGACCTGGCTTAGTCCATATAAGGTACACACAACCTGCGTTATGTGGACCTGTTTTGTTGTCGGGTCCACATAAAGATGGTAAGGTTGGTACACATGTGCCTGTAATGGAGTTGTGTGTGCCACACACCAGTTGTGTGTTAGGTAAACTTTCCCCCTAATGCCAGTAGACACTAGTCTATCTATAATGTTTGAACCGACTCGCTGATTAATTATGCAGGACAACCACATCTTGACCTCTAGATTTTGACCAATCAGCGGGCGCTTTCTATGTCGGGTCTTCGGTCATTCACCCATTGTCGCGTCATAGACACGGATAAAAAAAACGCTAGACACAGCAACAAAAGGCCGTGGTCACGCGCTCTGTATTATGTTACACGACATATGCGCGGCTGTTGTATTACAAAACAATGCATTCAAATTGACCAATCACAGTTTTAGTCCTGATTTGGGAATGAAATGATGTGACGATTTTAGTAAAGCTGACTCCGATTGGCTTGCAGGCGGCTTGCATATATCTGCATGTGTAGACATATCAGACGTTATACAGGAGACTTGGCTCCGTGGATAACGAGTGATACTCAGACTAAGTAACCACTGGCGTTAGGGAGAAAGCAAGGCCAGTAGCCAGTTAGTTGTACATAGACACTCGATGCTCCTACGACTGTTAGGGTTTCCAAACTGCAAGCATGCCTGAAACCTTACAAGTGCGTGAGGTGACACCTCAAGAACGTCTCTTTATTGTGATTGTTGGATTAGTGTAAATGCAAATGATATGCAAATGATATGATGTGACTGATATGAATATGGATAGACCATACGCGCTGCAGGTATCTCAGAGGGAGTTCTTCAGTATTATAACATAGTAACAATGGATGCACAAAAAGTTTACTCATGTCTATCCCTGCAATACAAAACCACTGCCCTGTAACTCCGCCTTAACGCATAAGGTCTATTGAACTCCAAGTTACTTAGCGTGTGCATTACCAAGTTCAGAACACTGCACAGATGCCATACCAGTTTACTAGAAAATACAACAAAAGTGAAATCTTGGCCCATTTAGTTCAGTTCAACAATCTGGTTACATAATACTTGTACATTGTCCACTTTAAATAGCAGTCCTTCAGATTTCAAAAATATGTTTGTTCCTTTCAAAAGTGACCTTTACATAAGTAACCTTTACATTACATACATGTATTTGTTTAAAAATCTTAAATTTTTAAGCTCAGACTGCCCTCCAAATTTCTCAGATTCCAGCCCTACTATTTGCAAAAAGTGCATGCAAGACAAAGTCTGTTTTTCTGAGAGAAAAAAATATGAAATGTCAAAGTAATTTTCAAATAATACGGTGACACAGAATAAGGAAAGGAGATGATTTCCATTGACTCAGGAGCCACATTAAATTAAATGTAGAGTAGACCATTTGTCATTTGTGCTTTTTGTTTGTTTGAGCAAACAAAAGTGCTCAATACGTAAAGACGGATGCTTAATAACTAACCTGATGAATTTTAGATGTGTCACTTGACGCATCTTTGGAAATGACCTTCTTTTGTTGTTTTCTTCACAATGACAGCGTGCCAGAAGGAATACTTTCACAGGGAGTTGAGAGTCATTACTATCTTTAATACAAATTAGCTTTTTCACATATTTTGGTCAGTTTATTTTTGGATAGCTGCAAAAAGTCTACTCTACCTGTAACAATTTAAACATCCCAATGTAACAGGTTCTCAACCAATTGTGACTAACTTTGAGGCGCATATAAATACTGAGTTTAAAAAGTTAGTACGCAATAAATACCCAAATTCAAATAAAAGGCTTGTTGGAAACCGCACGATGAAACACTTCAAGAACCCATCATGTGTGGCGAATTGTGTACTTCCCCTTCTGCAAGTTGGCAATGTAGAGTTTAGATTTAGTTCCATCCGTTCGCCTCACCCAGACCTCTCCGGTGTTCACGGCAGTGATTGTGGCACTGTTAAGAAAATCGAAAACATTATGATAAGTGAAGTAAGTGAATGGGTTGTTCGAACCCTGCCAGGAACATGGTGTTTGTGCCCTTGGGCAAGACACTTAACTACAATTGCCTCTCTCCACCCAGGAGTATGAATGGGTACCTGTGAGGGTCTTGGACCGATTGAGCGCTGATATCGGCTGCCGCGTGGTCCCATGGCCTGATGAACGGGGTAATAATTGTAAAGCGCTTTGAGATTGTTGATACAATGGAAAGCGCTAAATAAGCACCAATATTATTATTATTAAAGATCTGGGCCCCTCTTAATGGCTCTGCTTACAGTATTAAGCGAGAAATCTCTGCTAAGTGAAGCAGAAATTTCTGCGCTTATGGTAAGCCCATTTCAAGGGTTAGTGAAGGAATTTGTGTGCATACTTACCTCCAGTATTAAGTAAGAATTCTGTGCTTACAAGAATTTCTTGACTAGCGCTATAAGCATAAAGTGGTGATTGTAAGTGCAGTATTCTCAGCATAGCCATGGAGTTGGGTCCAGTATATTCAACAGTGAATAAGCCTGTTTTAATTTTGCTTAAAAGAACATGGGCTCCGCATCCACTTTTTCCTCCAAAACTTTCAATTGGGAAGGTACCAGTGTAAATAGCAATTTTTCTCCTTTTATGGTCATTTTTTTTTTGAATGAATCCTAAAAAGATAAAAATGTTGGCAAGTTTGTAAATGCGTTGTCTTAAGCAACAACTTGGGAGACGTTTTGCAGACACCACATATGAAGTGATAAATCCTAAAACTACAGTCCTGCTTAAAGATAATCCAGTGGTAACCACGGAGAACCACACATAATCTGTCAGAGTTAGTCACTTAACATAGTGCATCCACCAACTCTTCCCAAGTTGTTCCGTTTATCTTGAAAAAATAAACGCCTCAAATCACGTCGTATTTCCATCACTCCATTCTTTACTTGCCAAATAAAAAAAAATTCCTTTTTTTTTAAGTCAGAAAAATTAGCCTGATGACAAAGTGATTCATGGTTTCATGTCATGTTACGTGCAGTAGAATAGTGAGACATTTTTCATGGGTTGGGTGTGGTTGGGGGGGTACGGTTTAGCAAAAAGAAAATCAATATGTCGGACGGCCATGTTTATGGTTTCAACCTCGTCTGCATACAGTGTGCCATGCCATGCGTAAGCACGCTGTGTGTCTGAATACAGTACGCCATGCACAAGCGTGCTGTGTGCAGAGAGCACACTCAGCACGCGCACGTTGATCGCCCTTTCCCTTTTTTTTGTCGGGTGGGGGGGGAATGTTTCAACCCCCCAAACTGGCCCCCGGTTAGGGTTAATTCCATGGTACTTACAGGACTGGCGTGTCATCCTTGTTTTCTATGATAATACGGTCTCGTCGGTTGAACAAGCTGCCTTCATAGTACAGCTTGCCGTCATCGTATCTGGCACTGTATGGGTTCTTCTCGGATTTCAAACCTTCTGTATAAGAAAATCAGTTCAAAAAACATATTTTCAAGATTCTTTCTTTTTAAAAAAAAAAATCCTCTGAAGCCTATTAAATTTTAAGATGAAGAGAATGCAACTTTAAGCTTTGTTTTAGGAGAATAAAGTACATGTACTTCAATACCTTTTGAACTGTTTGCACTGTAATATGCTAAAGAGAGTGGGACATTTTAGGGTTAGCAGCATGAGGGCCAAGCAGTAACACAGACACTGGTCCTGTCCGAGTCTCCATCATTATCATCATTTTAAAATTAATCCTGTCTAGTATTTTTTACCATGTCTTGAAACTATCCCGACTCGAGCCAGAAGATTGTTTTCTAAAAACAGCGAATGAAAAACTCTGCAACACACAATATAATTTTTTATGATTTTAACAGCAGAAGGATAATTTGAACCATTGATTGAGCAACGTGGCCAAGACTGACTTGCACTTAGCCAACATAAACAGTCTCCATTTTTAACCGCGAGTTTGTAAACAATGAAAGAAAAGTTGAACGTTTTCAAACTCTGATAAAAGCTTCCAGGTTTAGAGCTTTCCAAACAAATACCAGTTTTTAAACAATGTTTTGTAAGATATTCTTTCACAAATACAAACAAATTTGCATCATTTATGCATCTTGAATACATGACTGCTCCAAGGCTGCTCTAAAGCTACCCTAATAAATTTGTAAGAAATTATCTGTTACATTTTAGTGGAATAAGTGAATACTTACGCTCTTCCTCTTTCCTCCTTGCGCTAATACCCCTTGCCTATAACGACAAATAACATATTACAAGACAGATGGTAAAGGACATGTTAATCAAACAATATTTCAGTCCATGTATCAAGCCAAAATTTCTCTAGTCATTGGATGTGTAGATTTTTCTTGATAATTTCAATCTGCACATTAGAAAGCCAAGATATTCGAAAGCCCAGACTGATCATGTTCCATGGTTATGCCAACCCAAATTATTCTGAAGATTTGAATTAAATACATGAATAAGTACAGTGGAACGTCCCTATACCGAACATTCGGCTGTACCGAACATCGTGCTTGGCTCCCGAATTTTGTGCACAAAACGTACCGAACATTGTTGTTGGAAAATGTCAACAGAAGAGCAACAAGTGGCTATTATTTCCCCAAGGAATGGAGGGGGAAGGCCACCTATTGCTGTAGGGTAGTAAGCTCAAAAACTGTGTTAACATAATTCAATAATCAGCACGTGTTCAAAGTTGTTTTTCAATAACTACCAGGTGTGTAGGGTGAAGTTCTGAAGAGCGCTATTTATTGAAAAGTGAGTACCGGAGCACCAGCAGCTTAATATCGCTATACCGAACGATCGCTATTACGAACAATTTCTGTGGATCCCTCGATGTTCGTTACAGTGGCGTTCCACTGTAGCAAACGTTTCGTAATTTTTTAATCAGGAGCATCCATACACATAAAACTATGCTCAGTTTAATCCAAGGTTTCTTTTACTTGTAATCTTTGGTTAATTTGTTCTTGAATAAGTTATTTTTTCAATCACATATGTGATGCGATCAAGCTAAATGAGTCGTTTGTCGGGGAACTTTCATTTGGAGATTCAGTCCAAATTAAGGCCACTTCATCACATCACTTTATCACATCTCTTGGTGTTCCGACTTCCATAATTTTGAACTAAAGATGGTATCAGCATGCGGTTTTGACAGCAGTAATGCTGAGATTGTGCTCTTTTCAAATCTGTAAAAAAAAAAATTAAATTGACCAGGGTCGACAAACGACTCAAACGACATTTAGCTTGATCGCATCACATATGTAGTTACCCAAAAAAAAGTGCTCAACATCAATGCAAATGCAGCTTTAATTAATACAGAAACCATATAAGTTAAGACCAATCCGGCATGCTATCAATTCTATCACGATGCCCCCCTTCAATGGCGAAAACATTGTGCTAGCTATTGTACACAAGCGTGCACAATGGTTTCTCCATTGAAGGGGGCCTTGTGCGTGTTCAGTGGTCATGTCTACAGGGAAACTCATGAACCAAATGTACCTTCATGATCGTTGTCCAGTCTTCCAGAATTTCTTGATCTCTCAGCTTGTATATAATATATGGTCGTGGAGTTCTAGTTAAGGCTTTTTCCTTCAGTAATTTATGCTGAACTTTCCGTGAATTTAATTGGTAGATGTTAACAGTTCAACTTTAAACATAGTTCTCAGCATATGAACACCATAAAACATGGCGTAGTCTAAAGTTTTTGGCATTTAAACTGTAGTCAGATTTTGATTTTGCAAGCATTTAGCAGATTGGTAATCCCAACATGAATTTTTTGCAAATCTGGATGTGTGCAGATGGAGTTGAAACACTGAACTGCCTTACTGCAAAGTAGGGCTATGCCTAATATACCGAATATTCAATCATCAACTAAATATCCTCACAGAATTTTTCCAATTTGAATATTCGAAAATTGTGAGCAGTTTTGAGAAGGAAAACAACAGCAATCTTAATTTAATTATGTACCTTGCGTGAGTTTAATGTATGTCAAATGCTGTGTTTATGTTGACACTCATTTTAATTGGCTCTGGCTGGTTTTGCCAAAAAATGATTTTGGAGGATTCAGGACGTTACTTGCTTTTTACTTGGGCAGGCATCCAGCATATACCACTGTTTATTGTACAGCCTTTTTACTCCAGCTATTTAGGGCCTTGGCACTGCCAATCCACAATACAGGATAAGAATGGAGGATTTCAATAAGTTACTCAGGCTAATGAACTCATATGAGCATTGAAATCCGATTATTTGATAACATGCCAGCTAACCGAGTGGAGGATTTCAAAGGATCCAGGCAGAGGCCTCCAGCAACAGAAAACGAATGATTTTGAAGGATTCAGGTGCTTAGAGTTTTAACTCTCTGCCATTGGAGGAAATTGGAGGATTCAGGCTGCTTCTGGACAAGAGAGCTCAGGGAGTTAGGGTTAAATGATGTGATACTTTTCATGAACATAAACAGATAATATCTACTCAAAAGGATATCAGCTACAGTGACAGGTTTCTTCTTTCTATCGCTAGTCATGTCAAACTTCTTCCCTTTGCTCTTCAGGGCCTGTGTTTCATTCCAGAGCTCTGAGGATAAAAAATAACATGCACATGCATCATAAACAGTTGAACCATGCATGTAATTTACTTGCTACTAACTAATGAATAACCATTTTTGGTTTGAATGTCCAAATCAAATACACAATTATCCTTCCTAGTGGGAAGTTAATATTCTGAGCAACTTGCAAAACCCTTCAAAACCCTGCAGGTCAGTTTCAGGTGAAGGGATATGAAGTGTTAAAATAACCGTCACACAGAGAGTCACTGCACACACAAAAACAGCACTGTGGAGAGCAGTGTAGCGTGACTGAATCCGCCTGCTTGCCCTGAGCTTATCCACACACTTGAACTGTGAGATTTGAGTGTTATCCATACTCCACAGAAGATCACCTCAAAGGAATTTGAAATGCGGGTGCTAACTCAACGGGAAAAAGTAGTTTTGCAAAACTTGAAGAGTTGTGAAGTGCAGAAGACTAGCGCAGTTAAAGGAGTGTTTTTGGTAATTATGACACTTCACAAATTTCTACCAAAAAAGCTTGAATAATGAGGCTTCGTTATTGCTCAATATCTTGAATTTGTACTAATGCCTACGTTAACCCTAACCCACAAAGCAGTTTTCTTGACAATTTCCGTAATACTCCAAAATTCTTCACAGAGCAAAAAAAATGTAATCTTAAATTTTTGTACTTAAACTGTAAATGGCATCAAGCAGCGTGTAAAACATTCCCTAGGCCCCTACTGTGATTGCTATTTCAGGATGCTAAATCATTGTTCATTTTTTTCTGCATTCTCACCAGTGGTGAAATCAATGTTGTGTCTGTCCTCTTCTAGCCGTCTGATTTTTTCTTCCAGCTCTGCCCTCAGCATATCCTTGAGGAGCATTTTCTCACTCTGAAAAATAATACAAGAAAACCAACCTTCAGTTCTCACAATCCAAGCTGCTCAAGAGTTGGGACTTTTTTTAACCCTCCTACTGTCTGAACAATCACAGACAGTCAAAAAATCAATCCTCTTCCCCTACCATGCCTTTTACACAGGTTATTTACCAACTGTCAGATCATATTTTAATCTAGTCAAATTAAGTCAACAGACCAAAGCAGGCAAGTGGTAGGCTCAGCTGGCTTATCAATCACCTACAGTCAAGGCATAGCTGTAACTTTACATAGGGCCAGAAAAAAATACTTCAGCTTCCGATTACATGGCATTTGAAAATAGGGTAGGTAAGTAGGGATTTTTTTTTGGGGGGGGGGGGGATTTTTGTGTACGGTCACATACATGTAGGAGGTGTCTGCGTGTAGTCAAGGGTAATACTAAAAGGTAGTAATTGATGGTTTTCAGGGTTTTCCCTAATTTTTGCCCAAAAAAATTAGGGTAGGGGCTGTCAAAATAGGGTAGGTAGGGTAACCGGAAGCAGAACTATTATTTTTTGGGGAATAAACAGTCACAGCCAGTCAATCCTGCTTTATGTAGGCTGGGAGATCTTAATTGTTACAAAACAGCCACTTGATTGATTTTGACTGAAAGGACAACTTGGCACAGCATGTGTGCTTGCATACAAGGGTTAATGCATATGGTGGTTTAGAGCTTGAGAAAAAGACTACTGGAGTCTAGATTCTGGCCTTTCTTTTAGCAGCCACAAAGCTAAGTTATGTAGGCCAAAAAAAAGGTAAAGGCTATATGTTGAAATGACACAGTTAGCCCTTTCTTGTCCTCAAATGTATTCAAATTGAAGAATTCAAATATCAGTCACACAGCACAAGTCAAAAGAAGACAAAAACAAACAAAGAGAGAACACTTTCGATCAGGCTAACCTCGTGATTCTCGTGAGAAGCCTTGCCCTCGCTCTCGTACTTGTTCTTGATGTTGTTGAGTCGGAGTTCTCGCAGCACTCCAGCGATGTGGCTGCGCATGGTCATGGTTTGCTCCAACTCCGATAGCTTCTTGTAGTCCATGGAATCTCCCTTCTGCACCTGGCCCAACTTGGAATCCAGGTGCCCCACCCTCTCCACGTATAACCTATAAAACACAGCCAAGAAATATTTAAACTCAACTGCAAATATTTTGCTAGCCACTAAAATCCTTACAATAAGGCCAAGAAAACAAATACCTGTGTGTTCTATTACCCCACTCAAACTAAAACTTCAAGTGGAACCTAATTTTTTGGAAAAAGTTTTTTTTTTTAAGTTTTTACCTTTAATTTACGTGCCGCAGCATCCTAGTTTTTGCAGACATTGTCCTGAATTTTTGGAAATTTTTATTTCATGTTTTTGTAAGCTGGTTTATGGGGACATTCTTTTGTTCGGAAGTCCACATAGTGAATGTAATGCTTGTACATTTGGTTCACATGTTAACTGTTACAAATACATGCATTACAAAAAATATAGAAAATTAAATAATAATCGACCATCATCCCGTCTAATTTTTTTTATGGCTATAAAAGTTAAGAGCAAAACACACCCAAAAAAATTTACTCGCCCACCCACCCACCCTTTTGTTTGTCAATGTTATGGGAAAAACAACTCTTTTTTTTCTTGCGCCCAACGAAGTTGATTATTTTTATCCGAATACAAAGAACTGCCTAGTGCTGAGGTGTCGGGTACAACTCAAGTCCGAGTACTCTGACCGTGGAGAACTAGTCCAGGTATCCAAGTCCAATACTTGGACCTGCGAATCTATTTTAAAGTTTTGATGATCAAGTATGATATCAAAGTTTCCAGTCCAAATACTTTGCTTCATGAGTAAAAGTACCGTGGATTCGATTCGGATTATTTTGATGTTCGTGTACGACTAATTCTCAAAACAGTACTTGAGTACAAGTATGAGAATAACACTGAATCCTTATTTTTCCCAACTCTCATCAGGTAATTTACGGCTCAGAGACATACATGTGGGAATTCACCCCCCCTTCACCCCCCCCCTCCAACCCCCCCCCCCAAAAAAAAAAATATAATAATAAAAGAGGATATTCCCAGCTGTATGAAACTTTGCGTAGCTTTTGCTTGTTTTTTTGAGTGTTTTTTTTAAGGGAATCAGCTTATCAAAGGAAAAATGGAATGACAGTGGCCTATGGTTAATATCACAATGAAAAGACCACACAACAATGGCACAATGGGAACCCAAAGAAACCAAACTTGAGCGGCTTCAATAAGAAACTTTGTGATATTTTTATATTTTTCTGGTTTTTTTTTATTTATGCAGCAAAAATACAAAGTATTGAGAGTCCTAAATGTTAAGACTATATTTTTTCCTTAACCCTAACCGCCCTGAATCCTTCTAAATCCTCTGTGCCAAAGTGGAGGAATTTGGAGGATTGAGGTTACATGGCAACAGTGCATTACTGATTTCGTAGGATGCACTTTGTCAAGGTCTTGGGCCCGACCTTGTGTTGTTTTTGCTCAGCCATGCATAAATATACATGTAGGTCTGGATTATGCTAGAAATCCTCTGTACTGCTCCAGGATGTCACTGGCCAAGCCTCAACATATTGACAGTCACTGCCGCAGGATTTTGCAGAATTCAGGCAGTGGTCACCCCTCCAGAGAACATATTCTAGAAATACATGTATGGAGGAATTTGCAGGATTGGGGCTATATGCTGTTTTTCCATGAGGCCAATTGGAGGATTTTGCAGGATTGAGGCTACATCCTAGCAAAAATGCCTAGGGAGTTAGGATTAAAGATGAAACTGCCAGGCAAGGAAAGTTGTACTCACTGCTCCTTCAGGTCCGTGAACTGACGTTCCAGATCGTTCATGTGATTCAAACATTCTATCCTTCTACGTTCACAGTCTTCCTCATCAAATTCTGTAGAAAAAGAAAATCAGTTTTACATGTCTTTCCCTTGATCCAAGCTCTCGCTTGAGTATATTATGAGATTCCTTCTGAACATGGAACATACAAAAGCATATTTCTTTATTTAAGGGTTCACTGGTGCTGCAACAAAAATTTGGAAACTGTGACTGTAAAATTTTACTCAACACTCATAATTAAGTAAGTTCTGCAAATAATTAGTCCCTATTAAAATAAAGATTTATGAACTACTTTCATACAATATTTTGAAGTCACCATAATTTCGGCTGACAGAAAACAGAGAGGAAGACAGATAAAAATAAAGAATACAGAATAATGCTTTCTCAAGGCAAGTGCAAAGTAGGCCTACCATGTCCTTTCTTTAAATGTAGTGACTATCGTTACGGCAGCCGTAATACGATTTTCATCTGCTACCATTACGGCATTGCAAAAAACACCATTGCGAATCTATATAATATTTATAACTGCCCTACTGGAGTGCTTTGGTAGCTCGATTGGTTAAATGCTTGACTACTATGCTGAAGGTCCCGGGATTAAATCCGTTCTATGACAAACTTTTTTTTTCCTTCTTCTTAATAGTTTCATTTTGCTTTTAAGTTTTTAATCGAATCCTACTTTTGATTTGAAGTAGATTTTATTTTCGTCTTTGTAATCTGTGTCTTTGGAGGATTTTTGTTTAAAGGGAAATAAAATCAGAGAATTATTCGGTTGAAGGTCTGGTTCAAAGAGCCAAATATCCTGACATTGAATACTATTAGGTCAGGGAACCTGACAGTCACTGCCGTAACAATACAATACCAAGAGCCACTGAGTAACTTTAAAACTTGTCAATCCAATTTCAGAGTAATTGCAGAATACCCCGCCACTCGAAGATCACCCCCTAATATTCAATGGCTATGCAGTTGAAGGAGCTAGAAACAAGTGTAAGTCCAAATTCGCTCCTGGATTTAGTCAGGGAGGGGCAAAGGAGGGCGTTATTTCCCTTAAAAAAATCCTCAAAGGGGATGAATCAGTACATATACAACGTAAATTGAAAGGGGGGGGGGTCAAAAAAAGTCTCAGTCCAAAGTAGCTCCAGGGGAGTGGATACGCGGATACAGGGATACGGAATGGGACTGAGTCGGGGAGGGGCGAAAGAGGGCACTATTTTTCCTTTACAAAGAAATATCCTCCAAGGGGATGAATCAGTAATGTAAATTGAATGGGGAGGATCAAAAAAATTCCAAGTCCAAAGTAGCTCCCGGGAAGTGGATACGCAGATACAGGGATATGGAGTGGGAAGTAGGGGCGTATTCTGGGTGAGCTGTCAAGCATGACTCCGTAACCGCATTGCCGGCTACAAGGTGGGATAGATGTGTGGCGGGGTATTCTGCAAATTGTCCCCCAGGAAAAAAATCCATACCTGGACATCACTTGACACCCTGTGCACAAACCCTATGAGACTGGTCTGAAAAGTTCTAAATGTTTTTTTAGTAAATGCTTCAATATTTTCCCTGCTATTTAAACTTGACTTTTTAGGACATGTTATCGCTTTCTGATGGCTGACACAATAGGTCACTGCGGGAAAAAATTGGTGATGTCCATGTATGGGCGATCGATCTCATATCTATGGGCCAGGTTCCTAAGTATAAGGGAACAAAATTCACTTTAAATTATTTGACCAACCAAACTAGTTGGCGATATGAAGAACATTTAAGTATGTCATAGATAAAGGGCAGGGTTTTGAATTTTTGAGGGAAATGTGGATGTAAAAATGACGATGACACCGACAAAACACAACACGAAAATAAAGATGGCGATCACCGTGCGATGTACCATGTGTACTGAGAGCACGCAAGTCGCGCTGCACGGCACAAACTAGCCCCACTAGTGTGGCCGTCGGTATGCTGCGCTGAACCTTTGGCCACACACCGTGGTACCGCGCGCTACTGAGGACGAAGTTTTCATAAAAATTCAGGGCAGTTTCTTACATTCTCAGTTTCTTACTTTCTTATGGTTGTATTCTATGATGTCTCACCTGTCACTTCTGGGATGCTTAGGTCTAATGATGTTCCATTTTCCAAGATATTCTTCAATCTTTCTGGAGTCCATATGCACTCGTGAAACGTCTGGTGATGGCAGCCATTTTTAATGGGACAAGAGATGACCTCAAGCTGTGACGTCGCGTGTATGCAAATTGCTTGTCAAGCGCGAGTTGCAAATGCGACGGCTGTTTCCTGTACCATGCATTTATCGTCAGGGGGCCACGTGCACCGATCTCTATTCAGGATCTACGGCACAGAAAACAGCCATCGCATTTGCAACTCGCGCCCTCGCGCGCTCGACAAGCAATTTGCATAAACGCGACGTCACAGCTTGAGGTCATCTCTTGTCACATTCAAAATGGCTGCCACCACCAGACGTTTCACGAGTGCATATGGGCTCCAGAAAGATTGAAGAATATCTCGGAAAATGGAACATCATTAGACCTAAGCATCCCAGAAGTGACAGGTGAGACATCATAGAATACAACCATAAGAAAGTAAGAAACTGAGAATGTAAGAAACTGCCCTGAATTTTTATGAAAACTTCGTCCTCAGTAGCGCGCGGTACCACGGTGTGTGGCCAAAGGTTCAGCGCAGCATACCGACGGCCACACTAGTGGGGCTAGGCACCAACCAGCTCGTAAACCGCGTAGGAAAATCTTAATTTCTACCCCAAGAAACTGTTCAAAAATTACCAAAAAGGTGTCATTACACTGAGAGAAGTCTGCTTCAGGTTGACAATGTCATTTTTTAGAACTAAAAAATATCCTTGATTCTAATTTGATCGAAACCAAACAGGGGCCCTACACTACACCATCGCCCATGTATGGAATTCTCTCCGTACCCCAATTGTCAAGCATACCAAACCTTCCCATAAAATCCCAATATTTGTTTAGAAAATTACAACTGCACGAATAAAGGAGTAATTGTAGAATACCCCGCCACTCGGAAATACACCCCTAACATGCCTAAATTCTCTGGCTACGAAGTACTACGAGGTTGGAATCACTGGAAAAGAAACAATTCAGGCCCAGTTACAATTAAATTAACGCATTAAGAGCTTGATTCATGATCATTCCCAGATGAATACAGTTTACAAACGAATGACACAAAACATGTCGTGCATTGTCAATATCAGAACGTGTTCATTGTAAAATCCATAGTGTTTCTGCGTGTTTGTTTTTACCCGAGCTGTCTTCAGAACCCGATGTGTCCATATCGGAATCATCGTCGTCATTTTCGCTGTCAGGAGTACTCCTGTCCTCCTCCATATCCTCCGCTTCACTCTCCGCGGTGTCCTCTGCTACCGGCATCTTTCGACGAGGAATCCTGGCGAATTTACAGAGACTATCGGTGGATAAAATTCGGGGATTTACTGAGCGCCAAACTCGCAGTTTTGATGTCTTGCTGTGTGTG
This sequence comes from Patiria miniata, assembly GCF_015706575.1. Lineage (NCBI taxonomy): Eukaryota > Metazoa > Echinodermata > Asteroidea > Valvatida > Asterinidae > Patiria > Patiria miniata. The sequence goes on along the minus strand of NW_024037074.1, from coordinate 39,218,884 downwards.
CTAACGCTGTAGTCGGTTACCCAGCTACAACGGTTTCACAGATTTGAGCACAGAAAGGAGAAAGCCGTGTTTTGTGGTTGCTGCCAAAAGCAAATCGAGGTAGGGTGCCAGACATTAAACTGTACGGCCGTTTAATGTTTTTATCTTTATATTAACGGCTGTTCTATGTTTCGGGCCAGAAATTTTGCTGGATGTTTCATTTACCGGCGCGGAACTTAGTCTATGTAATAATAATGCATTAAATGTGTCCTTCTGATTTAAAAACATTTAAAGTAACTGTCCGTCATTATTTTGACATGGTTTTGATGGGGGGGGGGATGGGCAGAAGGTAGTTCTATCTGGTCTATTTTTAAAATTCTGAACTTCAGAAAATATTGACATTTAAAGGATTAATTTTGTGGCAAATAATTATGGTTGCGGGAATTGTTTTCATAGGGGCTCTAACGGATTTACAATGTATAAGGGACTATGGCCTGATCTTTCCTAAGCCTGGTATAGAATCATGTATGTGCCCTCTGTTTCAAAACACAACAGACGCAACAAAACACCTTTTTTTTCCCCAAACATATAATAAATTATGTGTGAAACATTTCCAACCTATTTAGGTTTCCCGTATTTCAACCACCACCCTAGATGAAAATGATTACCAGTTCCCCATCAGATTCACTTTTGTTTTGAAAAGTGATTTTTGATGTACGGCATCACTTATTTAATGACTAATGCTCTATACCAACAATCGCTCTATGATCTGAATTAGGGAAAAATCTCCTATGCCGAATGCGTGTTAATGAAACTGACCGAAATTCATCGAGTTTGGTCCAAAACCAATAATCTTCAGTATTCTTTATTTTGATTACAAAAAAAAACATGTTCTTTTATGTGGCATTAGGGGGCCATAGCAAAGGGTGAACTTATTGGGATAGTTGGGGGTGTCACATGGGGGAAATCCCAATAAACCCGTAAAACAATTAATATCATTGACGCTAAAGGATGAATCTAGCCACCTGGAATAATAAGTTAGGACGATATCCTGCATTCAACCGTGCCTGAGCAAGGGCGACCTCTGCATTTCATTCCAATGTTATTATGTAGATGACGTATCTGATCTGCATGTTTCTATATGAAACATTACTTTGTTGGTGACCTTTGTGCTTCCCGCGCCAGGACGGTTTACATTCTTCTTCAACAACATGAGAAGCTACTCCTTATGTCCATCTTTCACAATTTAATTAGGGATTATTATTGTGTAATTGTATACTTCCCATTCAAATATTTTATACATGTAATTCCAAGATTATTGCTTGTAGTGTCATTGTCTGGTTGAACATTTGTCGAGGTGCATGTTTGCCCTAGCGTATAAATATTCAGACGAGTGATTAGTCATCTGCACCTCGAGATTGTGTATACTTTTCTAGCTCGGTCTTTTTCGGGAAGATTCTCAGCTTCAATTAAGCACATCACAGACACATTTCTGTCTCGCTTTTCATCATTTTCGTTCGCCAGCATGGCTTTGCCATGACGACCATGTGTCCTGCGGGGTAAAGCATTTCCCTAAGAAACCCAGCAATGGGGTTTTTATTTCATTCCGGTACATCTTGGAGTTGGAGTAAATAAAAGTGCCAATCGTCTGTTAACTAAAGTCAGATCATTTTGGCTCTTCTTCTCAACCTCTGCCCTGGTGCTCGTCCTCTTTAACTAGAGGGCCGGTCTCCTTGTTGCCGTCCCACTACATATATTAAGAAAAAACACTGTATATACGCTAATGGAGGTAGATAATTTGCATATTTTGCTATTATCGTTTCATAAATGGCTCTACACACCTCGTTTGTTACGATTAGACAAATTACTGCGGAGAAAATATATAAATGGATGTTATAATATTATTGCTGAAAATGGCGGCGGCTATATATTTGCATATACATGAATTCGTTAACCCTATAGGAACATGGCCGGTTTAGACACCTCGTTTGGTACGATTGGACGATGCGGGGAAAAAAGAGATATAATTTCAAATGACAAAAAAATAGGAAAAAAAAAATTGCGGGACCCTAATGCACGCTTCCGTGGTCAACCCCCGGACTATAATAACACTGGGTTGTTTGTTTGCAAATGAATTGTATAGTATTGTAGTTCGGCGATATAACGCAATACTACGGCGATATAACGCAATGAAATACGGCGATATAATGCAATAAAATACGGCGATACAACGCAATAAAATACGGCGATACAACGCAATAGTATGGCGATAATAACGCAATAGTACGGTGACATGCAACGAAATAGTACGGCGATAACGACGTTAGAAAAACAGAGGTGCGCAACGAATTGGCGAATACCGTACGAGCCACCTTAGATAGGCTAACGAAAAACAATCAGTCACGTTTGCATATTTAATTATTAAGCCAACTTTACGTATGTCTTTGTTATTTTCGGCCAGTAGGGAAGGGGGCCGTCTTGATCCGGCACGCAAACAAAAGTTACGTAATAGATAAGATAAAGGGTGATAAGAGACGATAAGAAGCTGATAAAGCGTAAAAATAGAAGGGATTAGGAGGATTAGGGTGTGCATAAGGGGGTGAAGGGGGATTAGGAGCAGATAAGAGGGTTGTGTAACGAGATAAGTTAAGTTTGTGGTTTTAGATAAGTGTGTTGGTTCTGCCGTCAAAATTCTGCAAGGTGATTGGTCGGAGATTAAAAGATTACGCAGAGTTCTGGAGCGTGGATTGGTTGAATCGGAGGGATAACGTTCGGTGATTTTGGCGTCAAAATGATGAGCAACGAGCGAATGAGGAGCGAAATGAGTAAATGAGCAGCGAAATGAGTAAATGAGTAATCAAAAGAGCAAGAAACGAGCGAATGAGCAGCGAAATGAGTAAATGAGTAATCAAAAGAGCAAGAAACGAGCGAATGAGCAGTGAAATGAGTAAATGAGCAGCGAAATGAGTAAATGAGTAATCAAAAGAGCAGGAAGAAATAAGTAGTGAAATGAGTAGTTATATATTAAATGATTTCAACCGTTTCTTACCATTCGGAGATTAACCTTCAAAGCTTCAACATGAATGTTCATTCTGCAGTCAAACCCTATGCTTGTCACCAGTGTGACAAACGCTTTGGACGGAGATATAACCTCTTGAGACATACCGAAAATGCACATGCTGAAGAGGAATCTAACATAGATGAAGTTGAGGTGGATAATTCTGAACCTGATTTTAAAAGTCGTAGATTTGAAGATCCGGAAATGGAAAACTATGAAACTGAGCGTACTTATGATAAAGACGATGATTTTGGGGCAGACGATTCTGAATCAGAAACTGAGGTAGAAGATGACGATATGTCGTATGAAGATGAGTCTAGTTCTGATTTGGAAGACAACATCGCATATCGAGACTGGTTGAAAGAGTCCCTTGAAGCCATCGATGAGATGTGGAGTGAAAAATATGAAAAGTACATCAACTGGGACATGAGTGAAGATCAGGCCAAGGAAAAGGCTAACAGAAATACCCTTTGGGCAGTCAAGCGAATCTTTTTCAACAAATACAAGGAATTTTTTTTGTCAAGTTACCTACATCTGAAAGATAATGACACTCATCAAGATATCACCGAACAAAATCACCGAACGTTATCTCGGCCGATTCAACCAATCCACGCTCCAGAACTCTGGGTTATCTTTTAATCCTCCGACCAATCACCTTGCAGAATTTTGACGGCAGAACCAACACACTTATCTAAAACCACAAACTTAACTTATCTCGTTACACAACCCTCTTATCTGCTCCTAATCCCCCTTCACCCCCTTATGCACACCCTAATCCTCCTAATCCCTTCTATTTTTACGCTTTATCAGCTTCTTATCATCTCTTATCACCCTTTATCTTATCTATTACGTAACTTTTGTTTGCGTGCCGGATCAAGACCCCCTTTCCTACTCATGCAATATTATGGGTTTTTTAGTGCACCTTTGTGTACCTTAACCTTATTTTCATTTTTCGTGTTTCCATTTTCAAGGGTATTTTGTGCCTTTTTGGTTTTTAGGATGTCATTTCAGGCAGAAACGTCAATGTCACACAGCTATTTCAGCACCAAAAGTTGCCAGAATTTTGGAATATTTTGCTGTTTTAAATATTCTTTTTTAAGTTCGTGATTCCTTAATTGTGTCAGTACATGGCAGTAAGCCAATGAGCAAACATAACACAAATGTTTTCAATAAAAGTACACATTTTGGGTTCACAATTTTATCACAAAGCCCTAAACTGAACATCTGATGATCACAGCAACAGCGCTCTCAGTTGGAAAAGCATGGACAATTTTAAATGTTTAAACTGCACTTTTCAATAGAATTAACGAAAAAGGAATTTCAAATGGTTTTCATACATTAAGTAGAGTAGACTGCAAGGGCGGATCCAGGGGGGGGGGCAAAGGGGGCCATGCCCCCCCCCCCCAAAAAACGAAATCAATTTTTTTTTATTTTTTATGTGACATCGCAATAAAGGCAGGCAATGAGTACACCACCATCTTTTCCTCAAAAAAACATTGGTTAAAGTGGTCAGAAATTGCCTCAGATCACACCACAGAGCATCTAGAATCCAAAAATCTTTCGGGGCCCTTAAGCGGGCCCCGAACCCCATACTATGAAGCCCGGGAAGGGACAGGGTGGAATTTTTTTTTGGAATTTCCTAATTCGTTCGCACGAATTAGTAATTCGTTCGCACGAATTGCTAATTCGTTCCCACGAATTACTAATTCGTGCGAACGAATTAGTAATTCGTGCGAACGAATTAGCAAACTCCAAAAAAAAATCCACCCTGTCCCTTCCCGGGCTTCATACCACGCCGTAATTTTTTTGACCCACTTTTTTGGGGGACCAAATTTTTTTTGGCCCCCCAAAAAAATTGTGTTCTGGATCCGCCCTTGGTAGACTGTTGTTCCTATAGAAAAAAAAATCATCTCATGGATGAACCCTTTGAAGGCGGATCGGTTCCGATCATTTGAAATCACTAATGTAGTTCGTTTGCATGTGGTTTTCAACCAACCATTTCCTATACGTTGTAAACTAGACAGTAGGATTTATTTTTATGTAAAATAACCGCGAATTCTTTTATCAAATGGCAAATAATGGTCACTACTTGTACCGTACGTGTACGAGTGTCATAATCGTGCCGACCAAGCACTAGGTGTTGCAGCTCCGCGTTTTTCTCAGTTTTTGCCATCCGTCACCGTTTTTGAGATGCTGACTTTTTAGTACCAGCAATTAGACCATTATCATGTTGCAGCCATTTGATTTTTTTTCCCATTCAATCAATGTAACCTAAGCGAGGCTGGAGGGGAAAATAGTCTGGTTCCTTTATGCATAAAACAGTATCATTCAGCACTGTTATTGGATACAGGAAACATGACTTAAATGGTGGAAGCATGATATAGGTCTATGGAAGTATACAGTTCGTGAGAGAGCCCTCTTTGACGACAATCGAATTTTTTTAATTTAAACTGCAATCCTTGAAAATGTACCTTTGTGTTCCATTTAAATTTATTTCAATCTTATTGCCATTTTCAGAGCATTTTGGTGCCATTTTTGGTTATTATGCTAATGTTAATTTCAATATTCATAAGCAAAACTGTGATGTCATTCAAAACACAACCTTCATATTCACATCTGCTTCAGCATAAAATGTCACCAGAATTTTCGGGGTTTGCTGTGGTTATTAATCTGCCTTTGTGTTCATATCATTGTTTCAGTGTATGACAATACGACGATGACAAAACTTTGTGCACTCATGTTATTGTTCCAAAGTCAAAGTTTGGGTTTACAATTTCAAAAGAAAAACCCTATAATCTGCAGATTAGCTTGTTTGTTTGTTTTTTCTCAAATTGTTAAACAAAAAATTCTTCTTTATTGAAACAACTGCGCACAGATTTCTGAATAGTGTATTCCTATATAAAGCATCCCAGTCTCCTTCGTATTTTGTGTACCTATCACAATTGACCAATTGTATCACATTTTAACATAGGAGGAATATACTGCCCTCTTTCGGAATGGTTTCCCCCAGAGCCATGAATGATAAGAAAAGGCTGAATTTCATTTAAGCGATCGTCTGGAGTTTATTATACACAATTTAGGGAAGAAAAAATAGTTTGGGGTGAAAACAAAAATGTAGAATTCCCTCCAGGATTCGAGCCAGCAACCTCCAGCATTCAAACCAGCGACCTAACGCAGCGAAACACGCTGACCGCCATGAAATTTATAACTCATTCCGGATTCGCGAGAGAGGGCAGTATATTAAGATGTGATATTCACACATCTTGGTCAATTGTGATATGTACACAAAATAAGGAGACTGGGTTGTCCTAAAGTGACATCACATCAATAGCGCCCTCATCAGTTACCAGAAAAAGCATACACATTTAAATGTTGGAAAAAAAAGTACTGTGCAAAAAAATGTTTACCAAATATGTATGTTTCATAGTTTTTGTACATTTTTTTTTCAGAGGACTGGATATTTGCTACAAATAATTACGCTGAAGTGTGGAAAAGGCAATTAATTGGAAAGTGCCACAACTCACCAGTCGTTCTAAGTTCTACATTATTCTCCTTTAACCCCCCCCCCCCCTTCCGAACACCACCGGCCCCCTTCAGATGGGATTCAACTTAAGCATGCTGGAGATATGGCTATAACATGTGATATATTGTAAAGGTGAGTGGGGGTCCCTACACTCCAATCATTGGCAGGCGCGTATGTCCAGAGGGGGAGTCGACCCCCCCCCCCCTCTTTGACACACACCCACACACACACCCCTACGTTATACACAGTGTGGACATTCCTTTGTTTTCGTGTAGTTAAGAAAAACCTGCGAAAAAAAAAAAAATTTACTCACACTGTGAAAGCCCTTTCAACCCATTTTTTTTCTATGATTCCCTTTTGTGTTTCTCTTCATTTTGCCACGGATAACCCTAACCCAAAAATGCCTCTAAACCTGTTTGCCAGAGAGGGGAAAACACTGTGTGGACGTGGGCAAGTCCACACAACGTTGCTGCTACCTGGTTTATGTGGACCTCTTTTGTTCGGAAGTCCACACAGTGAATGTGATGCTTGTACACACAATTTTAAGTATGCCAGTGCTGCATTATTGGGTCGTATGCAACTAGCATTTGCTTTTACTACCTATTTTTAAGCATTTACTTGCATTTGTATGAATAAAAATGAAGCAAATGCTTTTACTGGAAAGCATTTGCTTAATGCTAAAAGTATTTACTTATTACTTTTTAGTTTTTGCTAGACTAGAAGCTTTTCCTTCATTTTGTATGAATAAAAAGGAGTAAATGCTTCAGATTTCAAGCATTTACTGCATGGTCATTTTTCAAGGCTGGGTTGGGGCAACCTTGAAAATATAAAGCAAATACTTCTACGTAAAAACTGCTGCATTTATTAATATTAATCGCCCCAAAATTGACACAAAACGTTAATAAACTACATATAATACCGTACACTGTATTTTGACTAATGTTTATGCGCAATTTAAATACTTTTTGTTATGTATTTTATTACTACAATTAGAAACGATAATTTCGCATTTTGTTCACGGTATGAGAAGTGTTAGCGTAAAATTCAGTGCGGCACAGAATGATTAAGGATAAATTTTATCCAACGGCACCCTGGGGACTGAACAAAAGGAAATCGGTTGTTTAGTTTATTAGGTCACCAATCTTTGCAAACTATTATTTTTTTAATATTTCAATAAACAAAACTCTTTGTGTATCGAATGTTGGCATGATTTTATCCACTTTAACACGTCTGTGATTTTTATGCAATTGTAACGTCTACAGGACACTGTGGACCTTTACAATTTTCATGAATGATGAAAGTATAATTTTTTAGTATTCTGCAACTGCCGAAAAGAGTCATCATTTTTGCTGGATTTGAGGATCAAAATGTTTGTACTACTACATGTACTGTGTATGCATCACCAAGGGCGGATCCAGGGGGGGGGGCCAAAGGGGGCCATGGCCCCCCCCAAAACGAAACCAATTTTTTTTTTTTTTTAAGTGACATCGCAATAAAGGCAGGCAATGAGTACACCACCATCTTTTCCTCAAAAAAACATTGGTTAAAGTGGTAAGAAATTGCCTCAGATCGCACCACAGAGCATCTAGAATCCAAAAATTTTTCGGGGCCCTTAAGCGGGCCCCGAACCCCACGCCGTAATTTTTTTGACCCACTTTTTTGGGGGAACAAATTTTTTTTGCCCCCCCCCCCCAAATTGTGTTCTGGATCCGCCCTTGTGCATCACCTTGATTTGGACTATTACACCACGTGTAAACCCTGTGTGTGTGCGGCAGTTCGTACACACAAAAGAAACCCTATTGTTGGCAATCATTCGTCCATGAAAACAATTCAACAGTAAGAAGCATTTGCTACCTGTTGTCTAGTAAATGCTGAACAGTAAAGGAAAACTTTTATTCATACGAAATCAAGCATTTGCTTTTCCTTAATGCTTGTACTCCAAATTAAATGCTTTTACTTTTTGCTTAAACTTCGTAGCATTTACAAGTTTTTATACATACGACCCATTATGTCCGCCTGTCCGCAAAAATCGGACATAACAAAATCTGACGGGCCTGAACCCACCCCTTCAAAAATTCCTGGATCAGCCCCTGATCGGGTAAAGACTTGAAAGAGAGAACGACTTAAACTGCAGTGCACAGATTACATTCGTCAGACTTGGTTATGTACTTTATTTACCTCCCTTGTCACTTCTGCATATAAATTACCGATACATCATTATTATGATTTTTGTATATACAATATAATTACAATAATTACACGAAAATTGTGAGATTGGTTTAAGAATCATCCATAATTCAAATCAATTCCATGCAAAAGTGAATCTTTGTAAAATAAAACAAACGATGATGCCTCAATGCATGTACGGATATATCATGTACATCTGTACAAAATATTAATTTGAACAATTATTTAAAACAAAAACCATGATTACCTACATGTTTATATTTGGTCTTTGGCCAATAATCAAGAATACGATTTGAGCATGTACAGTAAATGGTAATCAAAAGCGCTTCACATTTTTACAGACAGGTCGATATGGATCTCACTGGATGATCAAAATCTGGTATAAAATCTGGTACAACCATATAAGTTTACAAAGATGGTCTTTGTGTTGGTTTTTGGTTGGCCCCCCAAAAAATCATCGAGTTGAACAGATCTTATTAACCTACCAAAACTTGAATTGATCTGCATGGACCATCATAAATTCCATAAGCAAAGAAAACATTTGGTTAACAAACAAAAAAAACACACACACATTTACCAGCCAAAAATGTATGCAATTGTTGTGATGAGCTCTCTGTCAGGTATGCAAATTTGCTCATCACAGCAACAGTATCTGCTCAGCAGTTTCATGGACTCGGTTATTGCATATAAGATCTTGATCAAAACATGAACAATACAACACAGTACGTTTAATTACAAATATAACAGGTGTCTGCCAACCACTGATCTCTAGTATTATACTGACTGGATAGCCCTTTGACCAATGCGTGTACACAAGACCGTAACGCCCTCGCACACACGCGGCGGCCATTTTGAAACTCCCTCAAAGCCCCACAACGCACGAATCCGTATAAAAAGCGCAGACTTATAACAGTTTAGGAAGCGATTTGGATCATCAAACAGGTTTTTGTATATTCAGTTTGCCCACAGTGTTATTTTACTCATGTTAATATATGTTCAAATATATAAATATTTGTATGACTTTGCATAATACTTTTACGTGGCCAAAGGGAGTGTCAAAATGGCGTCCCGAAGCCTTCACCCCACGGCCAGAAGCACTATCCAGTCAGTCTAATAGAGATCAGTGCTACCAACACGGAGCATCAGAAAAAAATGATCAATTACAGATGCTGTTCCCGAGCTCTTCAACAAATTAGACTTTTTACGTTTGTTTAATTTAAACCTTTGTTTTACTTTAACCTAAAAAAAAAAAATCGGGGGGGGGGGGCGTCTGCAAATCTTTGATATTTTCTTATTTTGGGTTTCTTCAATTTGCAGCTCCGATGCACTATATCCGCCTGCATCATTGTCGTTCCGGAAATAACTCGAAACTCGTAAATTCATTATTCAATATTCGATTGTTCATTTAGAAATGAATGACGTTGTATTGCTAGAAAATTAACACTTTTTAAACAAGTGATCCGCGGATCGCTCGTGTCGCCTTTTTTTCGCGGTCGATCTTTATATTTTTTGGTGTTTTTCAAAAAGGTCAAATTTTGTGCATATTTAAACGACCTCAAATGACCCCTAGATGACCTTTGACCTCCAATTTCGGAAGAGTTGTGATAAACCCCCACCCAAGGATCACTGGGCCATCCAAGTTACATTAAAACCCATCAAATTCTGTAGACAAAAAACAATTCGAAGCATATTTGAACAATGACCCCTGCATGACCTTTGACCTCAGTAATCCGTTGTAAGAGTTGTGTCTTCCCACCCATAATGGTCACTGCATCCAAGTTTCATCAAAATCCATGAAAACATGTAGAAGTTATTCATTTTTTTCAAAACTTTAACATACCTGTCTGCAGGTCTACGGGTCTATGGTCATACAGAATTTAGGACTAGTTAGTGTCTCCCAAAACTTCGTTCAGGCGACATAAAAATGAATCAGTTTTGTAAATGTATTACTAGAAAACCAATTATTCTCTAAAAAGTCTATTTTTCGGGGTGGAAATCGAAAATAGCACGGGACCAATTTTCATTCAAAGATCAATTACCTACTTAGTATTATTACCCATACCCATCATACCAGTGATACCACCGAAACTTTTATTTTGCCAGAGCAAGTTCTTGCCAATCGAACCACTTCCCTCGAGAGCCAGACTGAAGCTGGAACCGGTGGTTCGAGTCCCGCTCTCGTAGAAATCCACCACGGACTGGTTTCGGCGCGAACCCCTCAGATTGCTCGACCGATCGAACTCCACGCTCGTGATGTCTTCGGTTCCACCGAAGTCGCGCTCCACGTGGGAGGAATACCCCGCCGCCTCTCCCGCAGAGAAAGGAAACTTGTCGTTGGTACTCCTGCCTACAGCTTCAGCCATGAGTGGGTTGGTGCGCGTGTACTGAAACCGGGGGTCGTTCGACGGGTTGGAGACGGTAAAGGGAAGTCCCCTCTGGGATCCGGGCGCCAGTGTTTGCTGACGAGGTGTGATCTCGGGTTCGTAGGACGCGTACGGGAACGGACTGCCGTTCTGCGAGCGAAGGGACCCTCCCCCCTGCGACCTGGCATCGGGTGATCTGGGCTCGAATGACGGCGGCGGGCCCAGGCCGCGCACGCTTCGCACCGAGTTGTGGCGGGAGGTACCGGGCTGGCCCCACGTGTTCATATCCAGGATGGAGATCTGCTTGGTGCCTCCGGGGGTATCGGGGGCTCCTGGGTTGTCCTCCTCATCTTCCTCGTCCAAGTTGATCTCCACCATGTCGCCAGTGCTTTCCGTCTCCTGTGCTGACCCGGCTTCGTCATCTGTGAGGTCAAAACGCCTCAAGTTGTTCTGTCGAGAAACGGTGAGTTGGATTAATTTTTTGCACATTATGGTAACCGTTTGGCAATGATGGCTTAAAAGTGGTTATAAAGCCATTGAAGTTAAACGCAGCATTGTAATCAATACATTTTTTGAGACCACGCATATTAACCCTACCCCCCCCCCCCCCCCCCTCAACTCCATCAAAATCCATCCCAACATTATGGTGGATTTGGGGGGACTCGGTCATGTAGGCCTGGTTTGACCAAATATTGACAGAGTATGATGGACTTGGACCTGGAAGCCTAAAGCAAAGCATGCATTGGAAGCAGTGTGATTGATGGAGTTTTGCGGACTTGGTCCAGTACTTAGTAAAAGACAGCAGGGAGTTTTAATGCTTAAATTATGGAACGTTAGAGTCATGTCAAATGTAAACGAGGAAAGACTCGCAATGCTGTTCATTATGCAGCTGATTATAAAATGATCATTATATGACAGAAAGACGTACTACAGGGTGAGTAAAAAAAAACGAAACCCAGATGTCGGGACCATTTTCTTAGTGAACTTCTGCATGTAGCACTTTCAAAATCTAGGATGTGAAAGCCCAATTCATATAAGCTTTCTTTCAGTATAAGAATCATTCAAATCACCTATGTACTTTTCAAGTTACGGAATTTTAAACACACAAACACCGTTTTAAAGTTCTGTCCACGGATCACAAAAAGGTTATTTCAGCAAAACGAAAACAATTGACACACATCCCTATGTGATTTATTTTCGTTTTGCTGAAGAACGCACACCTTTTTTGTGATCCGTGGACAGAACTTTAAAACGGTGGTTGTATTTAAAATTCCGTAACTTGTAAATTACATGAGTGATTTGAATGATTCTTGTACTAAAAGAAAGCTTATGAATTCGGCTTTTACATCGTACATTTTGAAAGTGCTACATGCAGAACTTCACTAAAACAAAGGTCCCGACATTTGGGTTTCGTTTTTTTGACTCGCCCTGTGTTCTAAAGTTGACTCCAATGTTATATGTTTTTGTTCATCAAAATGTATGACATTCTATTAATCCATTTGTAGAATTAAAGTTGGTGTATACGTACTTTTAGATTTTTATATCGAATTGATTATATCTTAGCATTACATTAGTTATGAGTTTTCCAATGAGATATCGCACGAAAAACTCGGCGGACGACAAATAATGGACCGTTGAGCCTATGGCCTGAAGCAGTGATATGGGTATCCGATTGATTTTGCCTAGCTACCTGTACTGCTTTTGTGATACAAGCCATGTTTAGCAAGTCCATGAATGTCAACCAGTGCGTCAGTGGTGGATTCCATTATGTCATGTACAGTTTTGTATTGGACGCACAGTGATTGATGAATTTTGATGGACCTGGTCCAGTTCCTAGTAAAAGACGCCAGGGAGTTAAGGTTAATGATAATTTTTAACTCCATCAAGTGACAGTGGTAATTTTGATTTTAGAGTGTTACAGTTTTCCAACCAGCCTCCGGACTTCGTTCTTGCCCAAGACTTGCAACATTTTTGCATTAATGGTCCTCTTTAGGTGGATATATTTTTTCGGCTGACAGAACTTTTGATGACCTTACCACATCAAGGGGCTCAAAGTCTTTGCCGAAAGCGGGGTTGTCTGTCTCGTCGTTGGCCTTGCGGCCCCGATCCGTCCACAACATCACGTCGACGTCATTGATGTCGCCAAACTGGTGGGCCAGCGAATGCTGCTTCCTGCATGCAAAGAGACCAAAGTCATGTTACAATTCATGGTATTAGATCGTGGAATCCTATTGGTTGAGAGGTATCCACGTGAGCGTTATCAGCAAGACGCCCCAAATCAAAATATGAAAAAAAAAAAAAGAAACCGTGCAGTTCATTGTTTGTGAATATAGGTAAAATACACGAAATCATCACATAAAAATTACCTGGATAGGCCTATAAAGTTCTCTGTCTATATTAAGTTCCAATATATTAGCTTAATACTGTCTTCAACCCCTTCCCTCAAACCATTTAGATCCCATGCCCCAATACCTTTACAAATTTCACATTGACTGTCATGATAATGTAATATAGCCGACTGTTCAACCTAGTTGATTTGTCTTACCAGTCTAGACGGTCTGCTCTGAGTGATGGATTTTTCTTGTCGAGTTCGTCATCTTTAAGCCTGTATAACGGGAAAAACAACTGAATGTTAAAAGGTGAATTTCTTTCCGTGATTTTGGGTTTACAAGGACCTGATTTAAAACAATAGAATCACGTCATTCATCAATTTATGCTCACTCGCTCTCATAATTAAGTCCTTTATCCTCCAATTTTTATATGGTTTTTCACATATTCAAATGAGTTCGGGTTGAACAAGATATCTCAATTGACAATTTGTAATCAAGTCAGTTTTATATGTAAATAGGTATTGCATTACGTATTCAATCATTTAATGTAAAAGAAAATTCAACAAGCCATTCTAAAAAAATAAAACCAACCAAGCATCATACATGCAGACCTGATTTCGAAAAAAAATGTGGAAAATTTAGTGGAACATTAATATTGTTTTGGAAGAGACGACTTTCACAATAATGTCAAGGCGATTGTTCCCCTACTCTTTTACTTCCATTTTATGTGACTTTAGTCAGCAAAAGCATCCAACAAACTTTGACTCACTGTTTTCTATAGAAGTATATGACAAAGATGATGAAGATTATTAGAACGACAAGGAACAGTCCACCGATGCAGGCAGCTACCGTGATGATGATGTTGACATCGGTACCACTGCCGCCAGCGTCACCCGCCGCAGATGGTGTCACTGCGAGGAAAAGAAAAGCCGAGTTGTGGGAAAATGTAAAAGTAGGCCCTACGTGTGTCCCCGCTTGCTCATAATGATAGACATCCAAATTTTGAAACACAGACTTCAGTAGTGGCGTAGATTGGTTCCTACTTACCAGGGGAACTTGGGGTCTTTTTAGGTTATTTTTTTTCCCAGAAGGTATAGTCAAATGACTTGTTTGCTTTCCGAAATTAAAAGAGGAAAACATACAGGTCTCGGGGTCGTGGGTGTAAATGGGGGGACTGACCGTCAAGTCCCCCCCCCCCACTTTTTGAGGTGTCATATCGAGGGTACCATTTCTTTTGTCCCACCACTTTTTTCGTCCCCGAATAAGAAATTGTAGCCTAATTGAATGTAGCAAATGATTCTATAGCTCAGAATAGGTGATTTATGACTCCAAACTCGAAAACGATGTGCAAATGATGATCTCTTGCTAAAAAGAAATGGTTAAAGTGGTCAGAAATTGCCTCAGATCGCACCACAGAGCATCTAAAATCCAAAGGTTTTCAGGGCCCTAAGCGGCCCCCGAACCGCACGCCGTTTATTAAAGGGCTTCGCACTCGCATTAGTACTGATCAAGGTATGTATGGTCCCCCGGCCCCCAGTTTTGAGAACAAATTTGCCCCCCCCCCCCCGCAAAAAACAAATGCAAAGTGCGGTTACCAATGCACATTCAAAATTTTGCCTTTTAAATATAACCAAACGGCCGGCAGTGCAAGTGAACATGTATTATTGTAATACCTAATATCGCCATTTGATTTCTAATAAACGAGTATCGAGTTGTAGATTAATATGTGACTGCCAATCACTATATATTTACTGTCAATTTAAAGAGGTTTACGAACCGTCGAAACCAATATTTCAATAATACAGTTTTTAATGCTTCATAATATGCATGTACGAGGTAAATCGTTGCAGAGAGGCGTACCTGCATCGACCATCATCGGGCCAGTTGCTGCTTCAGTGCCACTCATCTTGAAAATACTGCTCGGTACACGTTAACTTCCGATTCTCCACTAAACCTTCATTTCAATGAAGAAAAATATGCGACCTTTTAAACATCCAGGTATAGTTCAACATTGTCTCGATAAACGCAAGTGTCATGTGGAACGTACCTACCAGCCCAGCAGGTTTTGCTTTAAACCTAACCACCCCAACTCCATCAAAATTCATCCCCCCATTTTGGTGGATTTGGGGGGACTTGGTCCAGAAGGCCTGGTGTGACTAAATATTGATTGAGTAAGAAAGACATGGGCCTAATGGCCTGCAGCAGTGCTAGGTAGTGCCTATAGCTTTCTGTACTGCTAGTGTGATAAAAGCGATGCTTAGCAAGTCCATGAATATCAACCAGTGCGTCAGTGGTGGATTCCATTATGTCATGTACAGGGTGAGTAAAAAAAAACCTTAATGTCGGGACCATTGTTTTAGTGAAGTTATGCATGTAGCACTTTCAAAATCTAGGAGATGAAAGCCTTCTTTTTTCACTCATGTACTTTTGAAGTTACAGAATTTTCAACACAACCACCGTTTTATAGTTCTGTCCACGGATCAACAGAAGGTAAGTGTTCTTTCTGCAAAACGAAAACAAATCACGTAGGGATGTGTGTGAATTGTTTCGTTTTGCTGAAAGAACACACACCTTTATTTGTGATCCGTGGACAGAACTTTAAAACGGTAGTTGTGTTTAAAATTCCGTATCTCCAAAAGTACATGTATCTTGTATCTAAATGAATGTATCTAAAAGAAAGCTTATGAATTGAGCTTTCATATCCTAGATTTTAAAAGTGCTACATGCAGAACTTCACTAAAACAGAAGTCCCAACATTTGGGTTTCGCTTTTTTTGACTCACCCTGTACAGTTTTGTATTGGACGCACATCTCACAGTGATTGATGGATTTTGATGGACTTGGTCCAGTTCCTTGTAAAAGACGCTAAAAGGGTTAAACCTTTCCAAGTCCCCCTCCCCCCCCCCCCTCCAAAAAATAATACTCCGTTGTGACGGATCCCAATGCATGGCACATTCTTTTTTTTTCGTGTTCCTTCAAGGAGCACCAGAGCCTAAAAAGTTACACCTTTGCTCCCCCTTCCTCTAGCCTACAGTGTTCTCCTCCCAAATCTCTGAGGATTTGAAAGGATCAAGGATGAGTGACGTACAGTGGTTTGCTTTGCGAGTCTTAAAATGGTTACCACTTCACATGACACTTGCCCGGAATCCAAACGAAATCAAACAAACAACAAACATAACGAAAACAATCGTTTAGTTACAGGTAAACCTATGTTTCAATGGATGCTATAGTAGTGGGGCAAATAGGGGAAATATTTGGGGGAATTGTGCCTTTGATAGTGACACCAGCATTGAATTTGGCACACAGTCAGAGTATTTCATGAGAAAGATATTTTGCGACAGGGCCATCGCAGATTCGTCCTTTGAGAAAATAGGGGTAGAATAACAAGCAATTTTCTGAATTTTCAAAATGGCTGCCATCGCGTGCTATTCTATACTATATTTTTTTAAAGGACAAATCTGTGATGGCTCTATAGCCAAATATCTTTCTAGCCAAATATCTTTCTCATGACATACTCTGGCTATGTGCGAAATGCTTGTATCATCAAAGGCATTATGCCATCACCTATCTGCCCGTGCTTAACGCTAGACTGGGACCGTAAGTGCAGAAAAACATGCAAAACAAAATAAGGCCAATCAACTTTAATCACTCAAGACAAAATTCTCCAAAATTTCCATGAGGCAAGGACAAGGTCCTCGTATTTCACCAGCCAAGTTGGAAGTCTCAATTCATTTTTGTTTAAGGACATTTGTTCTTCAATAGTTTGAACCTGAGAGTGAAGCCAAGTGATTTTAATTTGAATACTAAACTGGTACATGTCCAACTATTTGAAAAGACCGACCTCTTCGGTAGTCTGGTGGCAGACTATGGAGAGATAGAAATAGAGACCGGTACCAGATGATTCTTTATGACACAGTTAATTGCAGTACTAAAGGGGTGTTTTACCGCTTGTTTCATGTGCCAGTCTATTTTCTTATGTTGCACGTTTTCAATATCTTAAGTTTTGGAACTTTGAGTCCCAGAGTCCCACATACTTCGGAGTAGTGTAAGTGCTAAACACGTAGGCCTGGGCTAGGACCTACAATTTAATATTTTGGGGAGTGCTGAGCACAAATACTTCGGCAAAAACGTATACATTAGTCAAAGTGATATGCAGTGAATAGCACTATGAAAATACTGATTCTTCAGTTGCACTCCCATTGGCAAAGCAAGTTTCTTTGTTACGTGTTACCAGCGTACTCGATTCTGACTAGTGCAATACTGCACAATGTACATTTTCTTTGTATGTACATGTACATCCTTATAGTCATCCTCATCCACATGTATAGGCCCACACATAACCATTGTACCATATATCATGGTTTGTTCTGTCCTAGCACTGTATATTCTATAGCCAAATCCAGGCATTTCTATCTCGGATTTACCCTTCAATGGCGATAGCATCATGTCGGATCTTCTTCATACAATCCATCATCGGGCAGTATCTTTGCACGATGTGGTGGCACAATGCTTTCGCCATTGAAAGGGGCCTCAAAAACTATGTTTAGCAATTAAACACTTTTCTAAACACTTTCTTGCTAACAGTTTGTAAACATGTTTAAATTCTAAACATGTTTAAATACTTAACATGTTTAGAGTAAGGATGGATAGTGTTTAGCTATTGAACATTGATGTTTAGGAATTGAACACTTACTGTTTAGCTTCTAAACATGTTTACAAAGTGATAGCAACGGATTGTGTTTAATTGCTAAACACAGTTTTTAGAGTGTGGGTGTACAGTGATCACGTACCGGATTATGACACAAATAATCTCTCCAAATGGTGTCTCCGTTTGGTATACAACACCAGTAATTTTGTTTGCACGGTCGACTGAAAATTCGCAAACCCGGAAAGCAATTATATCCTGCCTTATTATGCACAACGAATTCCTGACTTCTCATGTGTGACTGCCAAGCATCATAACAAATAGCAGGGTCTATGATCCTCTGCATGTGTGGGATATTGAAAGGAATGGGATTCTGTGAATCGGGAAAACTCAAATGAATATTTTACAAATGTATGTAAAAGATTGACGTAACAGTTTGCAAAACGTTAGCCGCAGATCAGCTGAATATCTCTACACCAATTTCCCCGTCCATATAGTTCGATTAAAAAAAACCATGGTAAATTAGACCGACACTGGGAGCCGATCGGGGATCAGCTAGTGAATAAAGTATGTTGGGGAAAACCAACTTGGGATGCTATTCACATTTTGCACTATCCTGATGCCAATGTTTCATCATTGTACATGTATCAACGTAGCCCCATAAATGTGGCCAATCTACCTCCGTAAATAAAGGCCACACTTTGTCAAGTTTCATATTCACATTTAGACTTTGTTTGTAGTTTATTTATGCTTTAGAAGCACACTCAACCTCTTTAAAAGGGATAGAAAATTGGTTCCCCTTTTTCAGACGTCTATTTTTCGTGTAATTTCGTGTTGGAATTTACATACGCTAACGTGTGCAAAATGAACCTGGAAATTACACGAAATATAGACGTCTGAAAAAGGAGGGATTAATTTTCTATCGTTTTAAAAAGGGTGAGTGTTCTTCTAAAGCATAAATAAATTACAAACAAAGTCTAAATGAGAAAATAAAAACTTGACAAAGTTCTACATGTTTGGGTACATGTTCCAAGTGTGGCCTTTATTTACGGAGGTAGTCCAGTAAATTGGCCACATATTTTATGGGACTAGTATCAACGATATAGTCTGTTATCAGAAGTAAACATCAGGAATTTAGGACAGTGAGAATGATTTTCAAATTTGCTAAAAAGACAAAAACAAAATAAAAACGAATAACTCATAAATCAAACTAGTAAAAACACAAAATAGAAAAATAAACTAAAACAAAAAAAACAAAAAAAACACAAACAAACAAACACCCAACAAACAAAGCAAAACAAACAAAAACAACAACAAGTGCGTCTGAATACAACTCTTTCCAAATAAATAAATAAATAAGGAAAGTGGCGCCCATGTACGTATTTCGTCGCAAAAAAATGTTTCGAAATAGTAATCTTAAATTACTACATTTTTAGGTGATCAACTTGTATTACATTGTATAAACTAGTAAGTAAAGCCCAGTGACTTCAAACAAACCTTGAAAATGGGTTTCTACGATGCTCTTAAGCATCATATCATACCCATCTCATTGTTTAAAAACAATGAGACGTTTGTCTGAAGGGAAAGATTCCCATATCTGGCCATCACTAATTTTTCCTTGACTGATCTGTCAGCCATCAGAAAGTGATAATATGTCCTAAAAAGTTTAATTTAGCACTGATAAAGAACTTGGAAATTTTCAGACCAGTCTCATGCATACGGTTTGTGCACAGGGCGAAAAGTGATGGCCAGTTATGGGAATCTTTCCGGGATATACATGCACTTCTCACAAATTGTTAAGTGAGATTTGAGGCTCATAATTGTTAACACTATAATGTATGAAAAGACTATGTCTTACCTTAACGAACAGCGATTAACAATTCCCCCAAGAAATGGCCTTCCACACGCGAGGATCTGTACTCATTTCTATGTTCCGCGAAAGCAACAACTTTGGAAGAAAAATGTCCACGTTTCACATGCACCTAAACGCCAGTGCGAGATATTGCGTATACCCATGCAGTCAACATTTCCGTGACGTTATCAAAAGGCACTTTGGGCGTTCACCAATAACCCAAATAATACCTTTTGTTGGGCGACCTTCCTGGTCTATTGTGATGGTAATTTCTCTGGTGCGCCACTCTCTCTACCCTCCCAAATGTACGGTACAGGGGGCTTAATTCGTTGCGGTATGCCGGGTGAAACTTATTCAGGTGTATCGCACACAAACAGATATGTGACATGATATTATTGTGCACAATGAGTACAACGACCCTCCTAGTGTTACGTGTATCTCAAGCAGAGAGCAAGGAACTTGATTAAGCCCCAAGTGACGCCCACTTTCTTTGCCCTTACATTAAGATTTCACTCATAAGACAAAGGGTCTAGACACCTCAACTGTTTGGGATTGTAATGACGACGCGACTGCTGCGCTTCGGGAACAAATCATGATTGATTCACCTCGCATTTTTGCTTTCAGAGGTCCACCACAGCGACTTCATGGCTAGGCTATACACTTATGTAAAATCTCTTTATCTCATGCGCATGTGGCGAGTTTCAGTGCATGTACATGTACTTGGTATCCTCCAAAATATTCTGTCTGGGGAATGTAAACTGGAGGTGCGCATGGTGAGAGAAAATTAAGTTTTGTCAAAGAGTCTGGGTTGGTGAGCGCCACTGTTGAGTCCGGGAGGTCATCATTCCAATTTTGGAGTGTTCTTAGGAAAAATGAAGAAGCATTATGTGTCGGTCCTGGCCTGCTGGAGTTGGAACTGTCTGTTGTGTCCTCGTCGTGATTTTCTAGTATTTGGGGCGATGTATTTGGTATGGTCAATGTCCATTAGTCAATTCAGGATAAAAAACAAAAACAAAGCGCAAAAGGCGCGGTATACTGTTTTCTAAGGGTGTCCAATCAAGATCTTTCACGATGGCAGCTAGTGTCACGTCCATGGGTGTTTGAAACGAATCTTGCAGCTATCTTCTGGGCTTTTTCTAGTAGGTTTTCCCAGCTATTTTAAAACGTTTATCATTCTAATTCACCTATTCTAATACATGTGCTCAAATTCGTCCAGCAACATCGATTTAGTGCACTTCCAATGTTTACGTTCGTCTTTTGTCAGACAATTTCAAATTTAGTTCAAGCAAATTCAAACAATGAGCACACGTTTTCGTCTCGGAGTATTCAATTTCGTCTCGTCTACGCCAAAAACGTGTTTTGCAGAAATCAAATTCGTCTAATGCCACATAATTTAATCATAATTTAGTTCAATTTCGTCATACTTCATTGTGACATTTTCAGTTGAAGGCAGATAGGCAGCTGATAAGAATAATTCTCCACTTTTTTCTTTTCTTGTTTCTTCATAAATTCATTGTTAGTTTCTTTTGATTTTATCTTCTTAGAGGATGTCGGACTAAGCATTTTAGGCACAATCACGGGGATCTCAGGGTTATCGATTCGTGGTGTTTGACATCTATTTCTTTCTTTCAATTTTTCAAATTCGTTTTGTTTTGTTGATCTTGGTGATCTTTACACTTTTTTTGGTAACTGTTCTTTGAGTTCAGTACTCTACTTGGTGACTTGGTCCGATAACATTATGCGAGCGAATGTGCCAAATTGTGCTAGGGGACACAAGGAAAATGCGCAAACGCACACCAGACTAATTTACTTAACACAAGTTTTAAATAAAAGTGATTGATAATGATATAAGACGAATTCGATCTCTGAATGCTGCCATTCGGTAACAGCTTATTACACGAATTTGATCTGTAACGACGAATATTCTCGACCTGGTGTTCATTTAAAGAGGATGTCTAAACTTTGAAATTGAATGGTAAATGACTAAACTGGTTTTGGTAAAATCGTGTGAAATATTTCTTGGACGTAATTGAATGTTAAAAATGGTGAATCTGAATGGAAAACGTTTTAAAATAGCCGGGAAAACCTACAGTAGAGCACGGGCAAGCGAACGGCATTTTGGAGATTGTAGGCTGAAACTACTAAGTGGTCAATTTATTTGTCGTAAAAAAAATCTGGTATTAACTCCTTACACAAAATACACACAGGGGCGGTTTAAATCCCAACAGCATTCATCTGACAATTGTTTAATACTGCGAATGCGAATAATGTGCACCAAACAAAGTATTACGAAATGACCTGTCAAGAACATTGAACATGCGCTTACATACGTCCAGTGCTAGCTTCACTATGAGTTACTCATTGCAAGTCAATATATGTACAGTAGCACTGACCCAACTGTATTTGGGATAGTGCATGAATTGTTCAAATATTTAAATATAAAGACCTCTACAGAAATTATAAAAAAACCAAGAAAGGTTTCTAAATTACATATATTGTTACACGACTTTTAACATAATTGAGTTTGTCGTCAACACTGCATAAATCACACTCGAATAAAAGTAAATGGAACTCGCTAAAATAATAATAATAATAATAAAAAAAAATAATAACAAAATATAGCAATAAATAATAATTGCACTTAAGATTTATCTGCATTATTGAATTTGCATAATTTGATATTAAATGCTGGAAAGACATTTTATCATTTAAATAAGCATGTATACATACGGATCACCGGGTATGGTCTCTGTATTGACATCATATAGAATTATAGTAGGTGCAGAAATGTTATGAAATTACTGACAATTCCTAATAATTCCTAATTCCTGACATATTTAATGTCATATTTTCAGAGAAAAAAAATGAAAACGCAAAACAAGTAATGGAACGGAATGAGGCATTTGAGTAATTTCAAAGTGCATGTCTTTCTTGGGGGCATTATAAGCATCCTAAATGCAGTTTGTCAAGTTAATCAGAAAATAATGCCACTGCTTACTTTTAATGGAAAACTTCACATCTGTTATCCAATATGACATTTTTCTTAATACACAAGTACCCCACAACCCTAATTATAAGTGTTTGTCCCAAGTAGGCTTAGATATTGAGCTTACAACACAATAAGTTCAAAGAGTTATATGCGTAAATACAGAAATGCAAGATAGGGCCAAATTATCTTTCTAATATTCATTGTCTCAATATATGTATTTCTAATTTCTACATAAAATTTTCATATGGACTTTTTAATATTTCAAAAGAACTGTTTCTATAAAAAAAGAAGCAAAAATGTAAATAATACACATCTGTCAATGGCAACTTTTGATGAAGCAAACCAGTGCAATGTGTATGCAAGAAAATGTTACTTTAAAGGTATAGTCCATCATTTGTAATGTGTGCATTTTGTTCGTTTGAAGCAACGAACGAGCTCAAAATCTAAGGAAGGGTGCTGAACAACTGACCTGATGAAGTTGCAGCTCAGCTTCAGCTATATATTTCGAGAAAAACATCATTCTAGGATCTCAATTTCAAATCAAAAGTTGCTGAATCTTGTTTTGAATTGGGCCTGAATTCAGTGTCCGAGACACATTCTAACTGAGCCGATTGCAGCTACGCGATGTCGTGCACTGATCCGACGAATTAAAGTAACTGCGTGCGCGTCGTGTCAACACTTGCGTGCGCTTCGCCAAATAAAAAAACCCACTATAATAACCGGAAATTTCCAACGGTGCATCTTAAGAAGCACTGTAGGAAAGGCCTTCTTTCACTGATTTCTTCAATACGACAGCATGCCAGAAAGAATAAATTCACAGGGAGTTTAGTCCCCTTACTATCTTTCAACCAAGTATGTTTTTCAGCAATAATTACGTCAGTCACTTTTTGGATAGCTGCAAATGATGGACTATAGCTTTAACAAAAGCTGTATGGCGGCAGCCACTTACTGAATATGAAACAGGCTTACGACACCCGACATTACAGATTTAAATAATTTCAGTTTATTTCGGCAGGTTTCCGGGTTACAGTAACTCCCAGTCATCTTCGCTGATTGGTGAGCCCGGCTGCTCCACCTGCGGCACCCCCTGGCGTTGGAACATCTTGGTGAACCGTTGAAACAGTTTGAGGTCGTGACTGATGGCCCACAGGTCATCGCTCTGGGTCACTGTGGGGTTAAAGGTCAAGCAGAAACATATGATGTTGAATGTTAACTCATTGTGGGGAAAGAAACTTTCAGTGCTGCAGTTAATTCCTTGTCTTAATTAGCCCAAATACACTGAACTACAAGGTTGTACATTGTTGATGTCCCTTAACGCGGCACAGCCCCTAACGCGGCACAGCCATACAGCCCGTAACGCGGCACAGCCCGTAACGCGGCACAGCCCCTAACGCGGCACGGCTTCTAACGTGGCACGGCTTCTAACGCGGCACAGCCCCTAACGCGGCACGGCTTCTAACGTGGCACGGCTTCTAACGCGGCACAGCTCCTAACGCGGCACAGCCCCTAACGTGGCATGGCTTCTAACGTGGCACGGCTCCTAATGTTGAGCACTTATTTTTACTTCAAGTGTCTTGCTAGAGCAAAAAAGTCACTGTAGGTATTATTTCATTGAGCCCTTAAACATTCCTGTTCATATGACTTGAGTTTACAACAAAACCAGGAGAGAAATGTTACTTTTGTGTGATTTTCCGATTTTATTTTGAAGTGTATGAGCTAATAGGACTGCCTCGTACTCTGAGCATGAAAGATAATGGTGCTTTGCGACGTTTTTTTTAACACATATGCATGAGCAAAAGCGTGATGTCATATTAGGCAGAAACCTCAATATTGCAATTGGTTTGTGCACAAAAAGTTGCTAGAATTTTGGATATTTTGCTGTTGAAAATGTTCTTTTCTTCGGTGATTCGTTGTTGTGTTAGTACATGGCAGTAAGCCAATGAGCAAACCTTTCTCATAAATGTTACCAATGAGCAGATTTCTGGGTTCACATTTGTACACAAAACCCATAAACTGAACAGCGTCTCCCTTAAATGACATCATGGCAACAGCGCCCTCACTTGTCCAAAAAAAGCATAGACAATTTTAAATGTTGAAAAAAGTGCACTTTTGAATAAGATTAAACCAAAAAGAGATGCCAAATAGTTTTCATATATTTTAGAAGAGTAGAAAGTAGCACAAAATGTGTTGTTCAGAAAAATTCATTATACAGACACTTTAACCAAATGAAGACTCGTTGCCATTAGATACCTGAGAGATATTTATAGCTTCCAGGAACCTTCTTCCAGTAGTCCCCCATGCAGTTTTTCTCGGTGATGCCAAAGCGGCAGGCTATGTCGCCGTTGGGGCACAGTGCCCAGACTGTACTGCAGCTGATGCACAGATGGGTAGCTTGTGTCCCTGTCATGGAGAGTTGCCAAGCAAGAGTGTAAATACACAGTTGCCGAACATATTTTGCAAATTTAGATTACCACAAAATGCAGTTCAGGCCTCGCAAAATTTTTTAAAAATGTAGTTGCCCTTCAGGCAGATGTGCTTGAAATCTGGTTGCCCGAATTTCATTTTCAGTTGCCCAATAAAGAACTTTAAATATTGCCCCAAACTGAAGGCCAAATCCTAATAATGTACATGGCTGCTTTACCTAAAGTGGCTCAGGGTTCGCAAAATTGGCTGTCAGACTTCCCAGGACAACCAAAATATTTTGTACTCGGCTGCTGCGCTATCGCCAGTTTGCAAGCGTGCATGGCCGACTGTGGCCGACCGTGCCTGCGTGTTTACGGTACCCGCGCTCTGCGCCGCGCTGGTACATGGTGTACACTAGTCTGGTCATAATATTATTGGAAACACACGTACACACACGCATCTTCGTAAACACCAGCAATCGTGGACCCCCTATTGTCCCTAATCCTCATTCCTTTGAAAAAAAAGTGGTTGCCCACCGTGCTGGAAACCTGAAACTTCTGGTTGTCCGACAAAATATATTGGTTGTCCCGGGACGTCGGGCAGCCGATTTCGCGAGCCCTGCAGTTTTGTTTTTTAATTTCTTTCAAGTTTTGACAGAAATCAGTCAGACAGCATGTATTTATTCCTCCTTTTTTAACCAACCCATAATGAACTTGTACGATTATTATTCATCAACCATCAGATTGGCTCCTCACCCAGGAACCAAAATGGCACATGAAAACCCATCTATATGGTTCATAGCTCAGATTATTCATTCATTACCTCTTCATTATGTTAACTTTAGATTAGGTTTGCTTTGTTTTATGCACTTCAAATTTTCTTCGTTGAAAAGCAAATTAATATGTTTGGAAGTGTGCCACCTGTACGAGGACAAAAATTCAAAGGATTTTACAATCCCTTTACATCAATGAATCATGATAACTGGTTTTTGAGGTTAGAGTATTTAAAAAACCTCTTATAAATAGAAAATCTGCAGTTGGGCTGAAAGGATTAAACAATCTTTTCATCCATAATTAACATTAACCCTAACCAAACTCAACCCATCAAAGTTTAACAGCAGGTTTTGTTTAAATCTGTTGGGATAGGTACAGTACCCCTAAACAGATGGTCTTTTACACTGGGGTTGGCATACCTCCAGAAACTAAGTCCAACAGTGTGTGTGTGTGTGTACAATTTCCCATGTGGATGTTGGAATTTGCCAGAATGGGTATGGTTCCTAGTAAATTACGCTGGGGAGTTAGGGTTAATTCATCAAAGTACAACAACATTAACCCTCCTCCTATTTAAACAGTCACAGACAGTCAAAAATTCCATACACTTCCCCTGCTGTACATTTGACACAGGCTAGTCACCAGCAGTCAGATCATATGTCAAGCAAGCACTATGACTAGTCAAACTCAATCAACAGACAAAGCTTATCAATCACACACACTCAAAGCAGAGCTGTATCGAGTTACATAAACAGTCACAGCCAGTCAACTTGCTTTATGCAGGCTGGGAATTCTTAACTGTTGAAAACAGTCACTTGATTGATTTTGACTAACTACTTGGCACAGAATGTAGGTTTGGGATATTTGCATATTGTCTGTTGTACTGTCTTTTCCACCACTGGTTATTTTCTGGAAAAAAAACCAACCCCTCCCAAAAAAAGGTTTATTTACAGTGTCACCCTCAATTTTTCAATGTCATGAATAAGGCAGAACCAATATTAACCCTAACTCCCTAGGCCTTTTTGCTAGGAAGTAGCCTGAATCCTGCAAAACCCTCCAATTAGCCTCACGGAAAAATAGCATATAGCCTAAATCCTGCAAATTCCTCCACTGTTTCTTGAATATGGTCCGTGGAGGGGTGACCACTGCCTGAATCCTGCGGCAGTGACTGTCAATATGTTGAGGCTTGGCCAGTGACATCCTGGAGCAGTGTGGAGAATTTCAAGCATAATCCAGGCCTATATTTATGATGGCTGAGCAAAAACAACACAAGGTCCGGCCCAAGACCTTGACAAAGTGCATCCTACGAAATCAGTAACGCACTTTTGCCATGTAACCTCAATCCTCCAAATTCCTCCACTTTGGCAAAGAGGATTTTGAAGGATTCAGGCCGGTTAGGGTTAAAAACAAAATCTAAATTACCTTCCACGACCTCCCACTCCAGACCCACAGGCAGCTCCTCGCAGATACCTTTCCTGACGTACACCGCTCTCTTGTTGTCCAGCGCCCAGACCAGCCGGTTATCCACACTGCAGAACACCTGCTCAAAACAGGCCCCGAATCCCGAGGCTCTGCCATCCACGGGCACCCAAGCTGGTGGTAGGGCTTCGTCGTAGGGGATGTCCACCCCGATACGAAGATGGATCATGCCCTCGTTGTCGCACGCCCACACCACATCGGCGCCGCAGGAAAAATGTACAACTTTACAGGGACCTTTTGAAAAGAGGTATACCATCGAGTATGTTACGTGTCTCCATCATGTAAATGACATATTTGAAGTATTCACAATAGACCTGATGCGTTGAGGCAGAGCTAGAGGGCTGTGGTTTTGTATTGCGTAGATAGCAATGATTAAGTCCAGAGTCCATCATTTGCAGCTATCCAAAAAGTAACTGGCGTAATTATTGTTGCATAACATACTTGGTTGAAAGATAGTAAGGGGACTAAACTGCCTATGAAATCATTCTTTCTGGCAAGCTGTCATTTTGGAGAAATCAACGAAAGAAGGCCTTTCCAACGGTGCTTCTTGGAAATTCAAATTAGTAGTTCATTTTGTTATTCGGCGAAGCGCGCGCAAGCATTGCCGACGCACACGCACGCGCGGTTGCTATAATTCGTCGGATCAGTGCGCGACATCGCGTAGCTGCAATCGGCTCAGTGAGAATGTGTCTCAGACGCTGGATTCAGGCCCAATTCAAAACATGATTCAGCAACTTTTGATTTGAAATCAAGATCCTAAAATGTTTTTTTCTCGAAAAATGCAGCTAAGCTGAAACTTCAGCTGGTTAGTTGTTCAGCATCCTTCTTCAGATATTGACCTCTTTTGTTGCTTAACAAACAAAATGCATAAATTACAAATGATGGACTATACCTTTAAGCCTTTTGTGCATTCATTGTTACTAGATTATAACAAAGATCAGCCTCAGGGACACCCACAACATTAAGGTATATTCTATTAAATCTTTTGGGAACGGAATAAATGGTTGATTGCTGGTTATGTTTGATTTGATCCTTGCTCTGATCTTGCATCTTACAGTGTAATTTTTGTCAGTCAGCCACACAGGCCAATGCCCTCTGATCGTTAGAGTGTATGGCTGCCCAAACTCACATTAACGTCTATGCAGTGAACATTGGGCATTCTCTTAACCGCAATGCATGCCTACAGAAGTGAATTGGAAGATGCTTTGACTCATGTACCAGCCAAGTGATTTTAGGGCTCCAACTGAATTGTATTAAAAGGCTTGTCTGCTGCACAGCAAAGGTGCTAGTTTGGAGGGATTAGGAGTGCTTGGGGATCCCACCACAGACTTGTTTAATTTGGTCTAACTGTTGATTGCTGACCAAAGAGTTTTCCTCACATCATGACAAAGCTATCTTTCAATACCATTTGGCAGTTCTTGCAGTGTACTGTGGTTCACCACCATAGTACTAGCTGCAGATATTGGAGGGCTGTACAACAATCATAGGGGAGTCACTTTTTTCAAGTACAGAAGTGAATGGAGGGTCTGGTAGAGCAAGGGTTAACCCTAACCCTCCTCAATTCTCCAAAGTCCTCCGGGCGGTTTTGGAGGATTTTGAAGGATTTGAGGCTGAATGCAACATACAATATTGGAGGATTGTGGAGGATGGAGGACACATGGACATTCAGTATCGATTGATTTGGGAGGATTGAGGATGAATGGTGTTTGAAGAAAAGAAGTATTTTGGAGGATTGAGGCTGAATGTATTTTTGAGGCAGGGCTGTTGGAGGATTTTGAAGGATCAAGGCAGTGGGTATAGTTCATTTGAACATACATGTAAGTGCAACATTTTGGAGGATTTTGGAGGATTGAGGATGGTTCCTAGCAAAAAGGGCCCAGGGGTTAGGGTAAAGCAACTGTTCAACTGTAGAGCAAGGTTCGGCTAATGAATTTGAGTCGCCCTTAACACACTCTTGGAACCCAAGTGCGGCGATACTTCTGCACAGAGTCCCTACCCACCTAGCTGATCCAGGACCAGTTTCTTCCAGCTCAGTCCCTGCGGACACCTCTCGCTGATCTGCTTCCTGACGTAGATGTCGCCGTCCTCCTGTAGCGCCCACATGGTGTCAGAGGTGGCGCTCAGATGCTTGAAGATGACCCCAGCCCTCGGCGGGTCCACCTGTAAGGGCTTGCGAGTGTCTGGTGGGAAACTGAAGACCTCACCAGATTTGAGGGCCGCCCAGATCATTCCTAATGAGGAGTGAAAAAAATGGCAAACTTAGGGGGTCAACTCGGTCAAGATATATTACTCATCTGTGGCGGTTTGAACAGTGACCTCTAATGACCCCTACATGACCTTTGACCGCAGTAATCAGATGAAGAATTGTGTCTTCCCACCCAAGGGTCACTGCATCTACATTTCATCAAAATCCATGAAAGCATGTACAATGTTGCAAACTTCCCCCCAAAACTGTTAATTACAGCATTATTAACCTCCGTTGACCTTAGATTTATGACCTTTTGCCTGACTTATATCCCACATTATCTTCATGGGCGTCGCCCCCTTGCCCCCAGTAAAGGTCTGCAATAGTGGTTTCCCTCAACTAACCTGTATGTACCAATGTGTGCTCTCTGTGTTAATGTGATGACTTTTCTTCGTTCTTACCACTAGGACCATACACTCCAGTAGCGCTGACACTGACCCACGCTGCTGAAATGGGTAGACCCACTGGGCAGCCACTCTCCCACACAGAACCTGACACGGAAAGATACAAAATGAGTTTTGATTGATTCACTGATGGCAGTACCAGCTGGTATGTCGATTCAAACTGGCCAGCGAACCAACTCCGCCAATATTGGTGGTCGAGTAGTTACATGTAGAGTAGATCATTGTCATTTGTGCATTTGTGGAAGCAACAAAAGTGCTCAAAATCTGAAGACGGGAGCTTAACAACTCACTTGATGAACTTTTAGCTCAGTGAATGCTATATATTCCGAGAAAACAATATTCTAGGATCTCAAATTCAGTTCAAAAGTTGCCGAGACATATTTTGAATTGCACCTGAAATCAGCATCCAGGACACGTTTTCATTCAGCTGATTGCAGCTACGCGATTTCACACCCTGAATCGACGAATAATAGCAACCACATGCGCATGTGCCACGTGGGAACACTTGCGTGCACCCATTCACAGATTCGCCGAATTACAAACCAACTACTAACGGAAATTTCCAAAAAATGCCTCACTTGATGCATCTTTGGAAACAGTTTTATAGTTTTCTTCAAAATGACAGCATGCCAAGAAAGTCACAGACTTAAATCACAACCAACAAAGCTTGTGAATATATTTTTCTTCAAGTGTCACACCGTTTATAAAATTAGGTTGGTGAAGGGCATATCCCAATGTTAACAGACAAAACCTAAACAACAAGATTGGATTGCCATTAACTTAAGGACCCAAGTGCACAGATTAAAAAATTTTACTCGGGAAAATCCAAAAGGCTCAGGTGATGATTGACATAGTATACTGTTCATGTCGCCACTAACTTTCTTAACTTTCTTAACCCAAACTCCCAAAGACATAATAATTATGAACCTTCCTAAATCCACAACTGCCCAGATACAGAATGGAAAAATTCTTCGAACTTGTAAAAGTAATAGTGGCTGGGCTGTACTTCCCTAAATCCTGCAAAATCCTACAAAAGCCTCGTAGTGGATTTTGAGGGATTTTGAAGGGTTAGGGCTTTTAATCTTGCGCGTGATGTTGCCTACCGAGCAGATTTCCTTTGGATACGTGCAAGGAGCTCTTGTAGTGATACGACCCACAGACCCACACGCTGGCTGCGCTGGCCGCGATGTGAGTGGCCCGGTAGTACTGTCTCTTCAGCCACGTCGTCATGCGATCCACCGTGGCGTTGGTGCCGGCTATGTTGAGCAGCATCTTCAGCGCACTGGGATCTTGCATGAGGTACTCCCCCATGGGCACCTGAGGCAGGTTCACAATTTCACAGAGTTCAAAGGTTATATAGCCACCTAAAACAAAATTTTTTATTTTGATAATTTGGCAGATTATCAGATTTGAACAGGTTTCGTAATTTTATTATTATAGTGGTGTTCCCTTACGTGGCACACTTTGACGTTTCCCTCGACTTTCCCCATGCAGTGTTGCCAAACCTCTTTGTTGACAAGCTTCAAGTTCATTCAGCTAAATACTGGAACTATTACCTTGATAATTCTTGCTGTTGAACCTTTGTGAACAATTTCAGTGTTAATTTAGTCCGGTTTTCAAAAACGTCGTCGTCCGGAAATTGGGCACAAATTCGGCAGAGTGTTCCCTAACGTGGCGCACCTGAACAAATCTCGGAAAAGGCCACGTTAACATTTCAGAATTTCTTTCAAATTGATAAATTCTGATAAATCATTATTATCTCTACTTACATACGCAACCACAAGTTTGTCACAAAATTATTTTCTTAGTTTTAGGTGCATTTTAAAAGGGTTCACTGTGCACTTCGAAAAAAAATTGGAGAATCACGCCAAAGTAAAATTTCTCTGGAACTTTGGAGCGGGTACGTGAACTCAAAATTTATGAACGGGAATGATTAGAGCTTGAAGAAATTTCACTTTCTGTAAAATTTGGGGTAACAGTTTTGCTCTAACAAGGCACTACATGTGAAAAATCAAAGTGCGCCACGTTGGGGGCCTGCCAAATTAGGGTACATCAACAATATTTACAAGAAGAATGCAGCGATAACAAACATCACTTTTCTGTACACTTGTCCTTGGCTCCTGGATTTTATGTACTAATACAAATAGCCTCACACACAGTCAATTTTTGCCTTCGCAAATTGTACGTGTGCGCGCAGTGCAAACTGTTCTAGACACACGCGCATGTTGCCTGAAATTTCTTCGAAATGCCGCCCAGCCGATGCGCATCATGAAAATTTGACTACCAAAATGCCCAACAAATACGCGTACCTGCCACCATTTCTTGTCGTCCCCTCTTGGCGAGCTGGGTGTCACGCCACTCCGGAACCAGACTAGACCCTCTTCATCAATACCCCAACCCACGTTGCGACTGTCAAGTGCTATGCTCACAAAACGAAGCTTGCAGCTGCAAGATGGTACATGTTACACAAACAAAAAATTGACAAAGCAACCAACACATATCTACATTGTACTAGAAATATTTAAGTAAACTAATTCAACAACCATGTGCATGGGCTTCCGAGGACTGGGTGGCTATGTTATTGGCTGAGAGTAATGAGAGTGTTCAAATTTGAATTGGATGGATACAACCAAACACAGTGCACAAGTGACTCCTCAATGGTTACAATTGGAGAGTTAGGAGATACATATTTTTGGGTGCTGGTTCTGGTAATTGATACATTTGTTGTTATGTGTTGTCTTGTTTTCAAGGCAGGAACCACCTACAATAATTAGTCATACATGTACATGTATTCCAAAGTGCAATTTCGGGTATTGTTTTTATTAAGTTGTATGTTAGCAACCATTCACTTTTCTAAGGGGGGGGGGGGGTGTTTGTTTTAGATATATATTTCTGTGTTGAGTTTTGATATTGTGTAGCGTTGTTTGCTCTGTATTTTTCTTAATATATTTTATTGTTGTAAGTAACTTGTGGTGTCTTGTGTTTGTGTATAACATGTTTATTTTTCTGAGGAAGTATTTCAATTTTGTTATGGAATTTTACCGTCTTTTAATGTTTATATGTTGTTTTTTTATTGTAAAAATTGTAAAAAAAGTTCAATTTCAATAAACCAACAATAATAATAATAGTAATAGGAGATACCACTAAGAGGGACATTCAAATGCATTGGACATGCCAAATGTATTTAGTACTCTTCCATTGACTAGACTCTTGAGTCTCTTCGAATAATTGCAACAGTAGATCTTTCAACATCGTAACTCCCGTTTCAAATATCCAACTTGACTAAAATTCAAATCAAATCTTCAAAATTTGGCCAAAAATTCTTGAATACCAGTCTGAAATGGATGTCAAATAAATCCACTTTATTCAGGTGTTACAACTTCAATTTTGGTTGATTCACTTACCTTTCCTCATCCAGATCCATCCACTTTTTGCCTTCTGGAACAGTCCGCGTGATGTCGCCTCTGTACATGACCTTCTTGTTGGACCCAATGGCCCACACCACACCCCGATTTGCGGCAATCTGCACCACGTAAGCATTGCTGCTGACGCGCTCCTCTCTCGTGAGTGGCAAATCGCGGCTCATGCCTTTATGCACGCAGATGTCACCATTTCCCTTGACCACCCAGGCCATATTTTCATCCAAGCAGATATGGATGGTTCCTTTGGAAGCCTCGTACCACTTAGTTCCAATCGGCGACTGGGGGCTGATAGGGGCACACGCGAAAGCCGTGCCCGATTTCCGATGCAGACGCCAGACGATGTTTCCGTTCGGGGAGCTGGCTATCTGCATTGCAGAGTCCTTCAACTTGTTCCACTTGATGGTGACGTTGGACACTAGGGAATGGTAGACCTTGTCGCGGTTGTCCACGCACCAGACGTGCTTGTCAGACACCACCAGCTGCATGATGTACCCCGGCGTGTTGCACTGCATCCAGCTGCCAGCGAATCTTTGCTGGATGTTCTCGGGGATTGGAGCTTCCTCCAAAGCACCCTCATCATTGTCATCTGCTGGATCCGCATACGGCTGCACCGGCTCCTGGTGAACTCGTGGTTGGCTCGCGTCGACTACAAAGACTTCCGGAGGGTTGCTGGCATCGCTGCTCGGGGTTTCAGCCAGGTATTTTGGGTAAAACTCCTCATCGGTGGAATCTGACATGCGGGTGCCAAATTGAGGCGATGCCACATTGCCTCCCGCGGGTGAGGCTTTGTTATTCGTGAACTGCCTAGGTTGGTCCAATCTGTCAGAAGGTACCGTTTTTTCAAGGTCCAATTTCAAGCTGTCAGTGTCCGACCTCAGCGAGTGTATACTATTAGTATTCATCATCCAGTGGCCATCCTCTTGCAATCCTCGTTTTGCAGCATCTGGGGTGTCTTCCCAAGATCTCAATGTTCCTGGAAAATCTCTCGGGCTGGGGTCGGACATGCTACTGTCAACCGGCGTGCCGACCCACGGAGCTGCGTCATCCACACTGCTGGAAACCACGCCTCCTAGAATGACCTTCCCAGAGGGGTACTGACAATATTCAGGGTGTCCCGCAACTCTAACAGGTTCAGCTTCTGTCTGACCCATATCAGCATCATCTTTTTCCCTGCCACTGTTCGCAGTACTGCTGCCATGCCTGCTGTTGTTAGACACGCCGTTCATAAGGTCCTCCGATCCTGTGCTTTTCACGCTGTCTGCGTGAGCCTTCACGATTTCACTCGGGTCACTCTTGGACCTG
Source organism: Patiria miniata (assembly GCF_015706575.1). Classification (NCBI taxonomy): domain Eukaryota; kingdom Metazoa; phylum Echinodermata; class Asteroidea; order Valvatida; family Asterinidae; genus Patiria; species Patiria miniata. The sequence goes on along the minus strand of NW_024037074.1, from coordinate 39,183,934 downwards.
CCGCGAAGCTTTCCATTTTCAAGTCTATCAGACCTCAGTCTCTGGTTATCGCTCTCGGTACTGCCTGTCCACCTCCGGTCAGATTCTGACTTGCCTCCGTTGTGAGAGGGACTGTTAAAGCCATCTGGGATTGGGGACGGTGTTGCCGATCGATCTTTCTTTGATCCTAATAAATAAAAAAAAAAAAACCATGGTGTCCAAAAGGTCAAAATGCTTGTCCTGACAAAGAAAAAATCTGGTACAAGTGATCCGCAAATCGCATGTGTCAACTTTTTTCCGGTGTTTTTTGTCTGATCGATCTTTCTTTGTTCCTAATAAATCCAAAAAACATGGTGTCCAAAATGTCAAAATGCTTGTCCCGACAAAGAAAAATCTAGTACAAGTGATCCACAAATCGCATGTGTCAACTTTTTTCCGATGTTTTTTGTTCTTAAAAAAGAGAAATTGTGTGCATTTTAAAACGACCTCAATGACCCTTAGATGACCTTCGACCTCCAATTTCAGATGAGTTGTGATGAAACCCCACCCATGGATCACTCCATCCAAGTTACATTAAAATCCATCAAATTCTGTAGACAAAGAAACATTGGAAGCGTATTTGAAAAATGACCTCTAGTGACCCCTACACAACCTTTGACCTCAGTAATCTGATGAAGAATTGTGTCTTCCCACCCAAGGGTCACTGCATCCTAGGCCAAGTTCGCGCAAGGACTGTAGTTGACCAATGGTTGACCAATGGTTAACTAACGTTTGCCCGAACTCTGTCTAGTCGACGGTGGTTGACTACGCTAGTCGACTATTTGGAACCAGCCTACTGGGGTTGGTTGCTTCGCTGGTAACCAATAGCCGCGCGCATTCATAACGCTAGCAGAGAGCCAGGATCCAGAAGTTTTGCGATGACATTTTGACCAGCGTTTGACTAGAGACGTTCGCACGTTGCTATCAGTGCGCAGGCGTAAGGTACGTCACAAATCAACCACTAGTCGACTAATGGTCCTTGCCCGAACTTGGCCCAAGTTTCATCAATATCCATGAAAACATGTAGAAGCTATAGATTTTTTTTCCAAAAACTTAACCTAAACTTTAACATACATATGGGTCTTTGGGTCTACGGTCATATAGAATTTAGGACTGATTAGTGTCTTTCAAAAGTTTGTTTTGACAACACAAAAAGTATAACTGGAAAGTGTAAAAATGAAGCTTGGTGACTGATTTTACAAAACTGAAATGTGATGTGCTGCCATCATGTTTACACTTGCTTGAAAATCCAAATGAAGTTGGTATTTTCTTTTCCTTTCGATTTGATTTCCTTTTGCTCTTTTACCTTTCTGAGCTTTCTTCTTCTTCTTTTTGGAATGTTTGGTCGGTTGAAAGAGGACGTCGTCAAAGCTCTTCTGTCCAATCTCCAAGAGTTTCTTTTCATTGAGAGTCATCACGGGTGGTTCCTCTCCGCCCGTCGTCTGTTCTGGAGCCTGTTCGGTAGCCTGGTTGGCGGCCTGGTCGGTGGCCTGGGCCGATGCCGCTTGATCTTGAAGTGTCTCGGTGACTTCCTGGCAAGGTTCCGTCTGTATCTGAGGAATTTCGGGGGATGATTGCTCTCTGGTCTTTGATTGATTGGCCTCTGTTCTTGCCGCAAACCTGGCATTAAGGATGTGAAGTTTACATGTTTAAATGGGAAAACAAAAATCAGAATCTGCTCACAAGTTTTCTTAAATGTTTAAACGGCAAAAACGGGACCAAAATTTTAAGAATGAGCCAGACCTTGTATCCTCGTACATTTGTATTTACACAAGTCCTCCAGTTGTTTCTTTACAAAGTTCAGCGAAGATGCCTGTGAGCCTTTTCAACTTACATGTACACAGCATTTGAAGCATTTGCGAAATCACATCCAAGGAAATTCAATTTATACAATTTGCAATGATCGGCACATACATATTAAGACAATAAGATACATTGTATACAATTTATAGTGTTTGATGTTATGCAGCCAGTCCAAGATCAACGTTCCCTGCTTCTCCTACGCTGGCGCACACATACTGGGGCCAATGGCAGCCTTTGTAAGTGTTGCTAAATGTTTAAATGTGCGAGAAAGCTCCGCTAAATGTTTACCAAAATTGGACCTTATTCTTGAGTGAATGAAGTCGATGCATGACTGAACAAACGTTTTAGTTCTGGGGACAGCGAAGTGGTGAGGAAAGGGTTAAAGCTAGAGTCCATCATTTGCAGCCATCCGAAAAGTAATTGGCGTAATTATTGTTGAAAAACAAACTTGGTTGAAAAATAGTAAGGGAACTAAACTTCCTGTGAAGTTATTCTTTCTGGGAAGCTGTCATTTTGAATTAATCAACGATAGAAGGCATTTCCAACGGTGATTCTTAAGAAGCACCGTAGGTAAATTTAAATTAGTAGTTTGTTTTGTTATTCAGCGCAGCTTGCACAAGTATTGGAACGACGCACACGCGCGCGCGGTTGTTGTAATTCGTTGGATCAGTGCACGACATCGCGTATAGCTGCAATTCAAAACAATTCAAAACATGATTCAGTAACTTTTGATTTGAAATTGAGATCTAAGAATGTTGTTTTTCTCGGAATGTACAGCTGAAGCTTAGCTGAAACTTCATCAGGTTAGTTGCTCAGTATCCTTCATTAGATTTTGAACTCTCTTGTTGCTTCAAACGAACAAAATGCACAAATTACAAATGATGGACTGTAGCTTTAAATGTGGATTCTCCTCCTTACCTTGCAGCCAGGAGCTCCGGCGAAAGAGTTGCGTCCGGAGTCTCCCCGGAAAAGATAGGAATGTTGTCTTGGCTGCTTCGTCGCGAGGATCCATCGCTCTGGCCCTCCTCGGAATCGTGTTTCCCAAACTTGGGCACCAACTTAGCCGTGGTGTCCGCCAGTTCCTCCTTGGCTTTGCTGAAGAGGCTCTTCATGGCTGACAGGCCTTGCCTGAAGCTGGTTTTTCTCTGGGTGCCGGGGCTGTCGGTACCCGACGTCTGGCCGGAGCCAGCTGCTGATTCTGGCAACTTCAACAAGCGCTCGGCATCCGACATCACTGGAAGTTCTGCATAAGAAAATAATGGTTTCTATTGATACTGACCACTCCTTGGATCTGCTCAGAAGAAGGAAAACTTCGATATTGTCAGATCAGTGCTACAGGGTCGTAACTCCATTCTGCAACAAAGTCGTATCTTGTGCGAATACGCTCTGTACAACAAGGTTGTATCTCGACGTCCATTGACTTTGTGTGTACATCCGGGTTATTTTAAGTGAGATACGACCTTTTGACATTCTGAAACTCGCGTTTCACGTACGACCCATTTTAGGAGAAACGACCTTGGTGCATGGACACGACGATATGTGATTTGACCTGGATGCATTGGACTAGGATCAAAGCGTCAAGTCTAATGATTGAGATCTTTAAAGTCATGATTATTGTAACTTGATGGAAATAAGAGGGAAGCTTACAATTATAAACCAACAGAGAACATGATTTTGGTTGAATTCAGATATTTCTGAGAAAAGAAAGCAATGCACCAATGCAAATTTTATATGCAAATTTTCAACTTCAATTTTTTTCCCTTCAAATTCAGAGCCAATAAACATTTCGTAAAAACTCTTTCTCCTAACATCACTGTAACTAATCTTTTTTTCAGAGAGTGAAACTACAATGAGACGTAGGGGCTCTGTCTATTTTTTTTTAGTGAAGTGCATTCTAAAAGTTAGTGGAGGAATTTGGCACTGTGCATGGGACAGATCAAAATTGATTGGTGTTGGTTCGTTTTTGTAAAAACACTTTCTGGTGTCTAACTTTCTGCAACTTATATTCAGAGCGTGTTTGTATTGGGAAACAGATACAGACACAGAAAAGGGATCCATTGTAAGTCAGGTATCGTTTGTGTTATGATGACGCCTTGCAGACCTTTTGGTTGTGTGAACTCCGGCGTTGTTGCAATCCGAATCAGTTGTCTATCGGTTCCCCGTCTGAGAACGTAAATCTCATCTCCGAAGGTTGCCACGGAAACGATACTCCCAAGGTCCCCCTGGCTGCTTGCGATGACCCTGGCTCCGCTAGGACCGTGGATGTCGAGCACGGCCAGCAAATTGTGTGACCACGTCAGTACCAGGGTCTCTTTGAAGAACAACACGGGGCCAAATTGGAGGTCCGCGGTGTTGCAGACCGCGGGTCGCGTGGACATCTTAAGCATGATCGTCTGGTGCTGGCTAGACAGGAGGTGTTTAAACTTGAGCGTTTCTTGAACCGTGCCGTCTGCGGTGGCATGCCACATGCGTAATCCCGGCCGGGTGGCGCAGAGAGTCGCGCCGCTCGCCTTGCACAGGCCAGGGACAAAGTGGGCACCAAAGTACCCTTTGCTGTTGGGAAAAAGGGGAAAAAATGTGGGATTCATGAGCAGGAGCACCATAATGCAGTGCGCCACCAAGAGTTTGCCATGGAGAGTCCATTTTTCAACTTTAAGGTCGAAAAAAACACGTCCCATTTGAATGAGTGTCAGTAGATAACTTGAGCTACCACCGTAATTCGTTATAGATTGGGGAACAGCATTCTGCCGCCTTACAAAAAAACACCATATTGATAAAAAAAAAAAAAAAGGGCAAACATATACTCTAATCATACGCTTACGAAACTACTGACCGGAAAAACTAACAATTTGCGAATTTGTCGACCATCTCTCACAATGCACTGGGAGAAACGAACTCTCCGTGGCAAACTTTTGGTGGCGCACTGCTTTGTGAATCGCCCGAATTCAAACTAGATTTCAGCTAACTTTTCTTTTGTTAGGCAGTGTTCTAGGCTAGATAGAACACAAATCCTTGGTTGCATCACCACCTGACATGTGGTATGCACAACACACCATGAAGTGGTGTATTATGGACACTTAACAAATACACGACAAAATGACGTAGATCATCATCAGTTATCTATATAATTATTTCGTCACTATTATTTTTACGAGAGCCCCAAATTGCTCAATCTTTGACAGTGTGATTCTCACAAATACACAGAATGCCATCGCTGTTTTAGTGAAAGTTTTTTGGGCATACAGAATATATTCAGTTGATTCAGAATAGCTTTTCGCTTTGTTGAATGGAACATTCCATCTTTCATCAAATGAAAGTATTCTCATCATTGCACTCAAAAAAATTCATTCATAAATACCTCAGACAGTTTAGCCATTCCTATTGGTCGAGAGCCTGTCACGTGGCCAGTCTTAAACGGATGATAAAGACATGGCTAGCTGGTCTTAAACACTTTTCCAGTGTCACATAAAATGTGGACTCCTAAAAATCCAGTGCCTCTTACCGTTTTATTGGTTGAACGTTCACAGTCCTCACGTAGGCATGCGCAACACTACCAGTGAGTCAGAATTTTATAGTTCTAAATTCAAAACGCAACGCCCAAGGTGCATTGTGCGCGACATCGCGCAGAACGTGCTACGCGCGCGTCAATCTCCATGAAAGGATTGTTTACATCTTAATCGCCAGCTGAACACTCCATTATTTAGCTAGAGGGATGTTTCAAAAAGCATGAAGTGAACTTGTTGAACAAAATCGGGATTTTTTACCGAAATATTATATTTTTTTTTGACCGAAAAGGTATTTATGAATGGGAATAAATATGTGCTCGGTCGGTATAAATCACTCTGTTTAAGACCGTTTAGAGTCTGGGTGCTGTAATTACCCTCGCCTCCGGCTCAGGTAATTATCAGCACCCAAACTCTAAGCGGTCTTAAACAGAGTGATTAAAACCTCTCGAGCACACATTTATTCCCTTATTATAGGTATTCTAATTCACAAGTAGCAGTCAGTCAGTCAGTGAGTCAGTACCTTAGTCAGTCAGTCAGGCACAAATAGGACTATAGGCTAGCCCCCTGGGGTCAGCCAAAAAAAAACCCAAACCCATGAAATACGTTATCTGCGGCACTAACGTTTTTCTTGGCTGTTGACCGACTTGCTGTAGCCTGTAGTTCTCATCAGTATAGCACAGCACTGTTCTGCTGAATGTTGATACTATCAGGATCTTGTGAGCGTAGTTTAGCTGCACGATCGGCATATCTTCTGCGAGTATGAGCTCAGAGTGGCAATTATTCTGGAGAGAGTCAGAAACGTGGAACGTATCGCACATAAAAAAATCTGTCACTTATTTGTATTTCACAAGTTCTTGTTGGATCTCAAGAGTGGTATTAAAATGTTTTGTGCTGGTTATTTGAAAAAGATTTCTTTGTTAAGAGCGACCTCCAAATATAAGTTACTGCCAGTGATTGCTAACATTCCATCGGGGTTATTTTTCCATGCACTTGGGTTAATTTTGGGCCGCAGAAAGTCATTTGTTAGGTAAACTTTACCGTAGCATGCTCAAAATCTGCGATTGACCTTTTAACCTTTCAACGGATGTGGTTGTGGAAAAACGCACAAAATATACATGCTTCGATCGATCTTTCATTTTCCCATTTGTGTTCTTGACGGATAGACATGGCTACAAAAATGACCCGCGAATAACACTGATAAATATAGGTGACCCACACGGAGTCACGTGATTACAATAGCAGTTTTACATAGCAGTAGTCGTCCTCACGAGACTTTTCAGAGGTGCAAAATTAACAACGAAATTCTGCGACCCAGTTGGCCCCATAAAACTTACCGCCGCGGAGCATAACACTTAAAATCGACACTTGACAAAGTTTTCCGGCTGTCCGCACTGGACTCAATTTGGTTAAGTTGAAAACAGTCTACGGAAGTTTTACCCCCAAAAAAGACTAATGCGGATGCAGATTATGTCTCACCTCGTAAAAATCCACATCACAGTACACAATATTCCCAACCGAGTCACCGGTAAACAGCTTCATTCCATTGGCGCTCCATTCGGCACACGTCACGTTGCTTTTGTGGCCACCGTCGACGAGAAACTTCTTCAGCTATTCAAAGAATAGATCAGACTTTTCCAATGAGATATAGAACAGTGCTAATAGTCCTTACGTGCGACTTTTTTCCTCTCCCCGTTACCTTGGTAATTCATAATTTGACATTCAAGTATCATTAAGAATACTTTCAAATGATATTTATTTGCTTATAAGTAGTTTGCTATTCATAATCACTCTTGGAGAACGACTGCATTAAAGAGTGCATCACGGAGTGGAGTGCTGTGGTCCAATGGTTTTGGTATTCGACTCACGTGCCATGGTACGTGGGTTCGAATCCTGATGGGGAATATGGTGCTGGTGTTCTTGGGCAAGTCACTTTACTACAATTGCCTCTCTCCACCCAGGTATAGTAAATGGGTACCTGTGAAGGTAGAGACCAGAATGCGCTGATCTCGAGCTGCTGCAGAAACTGGTCTCATGGCCTGATGAACAGGGGTAATAATTGTGAAGCGCTTTGAGACCCTTGGTATAAAGCGCTACATGTATAAGCACCGCATTATTATTATCAAAATTATAAAATCATAGATGTCTGATGTAACAGAGACAGGAAAAATGTGGACTCCAAATTTATAGCATGACCCTCAAATAAGCCTTATTCATAAATACCTGACAGTTTAGCTATTCCTATTGGTCGAGAGCCTGTCACGTGGCCGGTCTTAAACGGATGATAAAGACATGGCTAGCTGGTCTTAAACACTTTTCCAGTGTCACATAAAATGTGGACTCCTAAAAATCCAGTGCCTCTTACCGTTTTATTGGTTGAACGTTCACAATCCTCACGTAGGCATGCGCAACACTACCAGCGAGTCAGAATTTTATAGTTCTAAATTCAAAACGCAACGCCCCAGGTGCGACATCGCGCAGAACATGCTACACGAGTCTTGCTAGTTGGAGTATTGCTAGTGTGAAGGGTTTTCCAAAAATCTCCGTGTTGGACCCGGGGTCAGCACTGAGATTTTTCGATAGTGTGAAAGGACTTTTCATACCTCTTTGATGGTTTGATTGGGTCGTTTTGCAGGCAGAAGGTACACCTCTACTTGTCCATTGGAGGTGCCCACGGCAATCTGATGGTCAATGCTCGTCAGCAATTTGACGCAGGTTATGCGGCAACTTCGGTCCTGTTTGTGACGAAACATTGACACACTGAATCATTATAAACAGGCAACCGAGACTGTTCCTCAACAAGTGCACTGGGAACTTAAACATCAAGCAACATTTTTCAAATATTTACTCAACAGGGTGAGTAACATAAAGCAGAACCCAAACCCAAAGATATATATTTCATATTTAAAAAAAAAATTGTAGCACCAAAAATTAATTGACCTATCGCCATTTGCGAGTTAGCCACGCCCCTTCGACAACCCTATGGAGTTTTGTATGTTAAATTTTGTTTGTCTCAGACTTTACGCATTCCGCGTCCATTTGTATATTATGTAATTGGACAATATTTCACAAGCTGCGTTGACGCGATTCTGATGCGATTCTACCGTGATAGGTTAATTATGAATGGTATTAAGCCAATTCAGTAAACTACGTTTAGATGGAAAAAATCATTTCAATTGCTTAATTCGTTCAAATTATATCGCCATTTAAACGAAATGACCCTAAAATCAGCTTCGTCCAAAAAAGCAATTTGTTCTGACTGTTTGGAACAACATACAGAATTACACCGAATGTTTGTTTCAACAACTGTAGTACACAATATCGTTATTAAAAACCCTGCTTGGCTAACAATATGATTTATAAAATCAACTTTTTTTTTTGAAAGATGGGCCTTCAAAAGGACTTTGTTGAATATTTTTAACTTTTAAACTGAGGTTTTATCACTGGTGATGTATGAAGACAATTGTAACGACAATTCTTGAAATCGCAATTTTGGATGAAACAGATTTTAGGGTCATTTTGTTGAAATGGTGATATCATTTGAACGGATGGAGCGATTGATGTAATTTTTTTCATCTAAAAGTAGTTTATTCAATTGGCTTACCAGTCACAATTATTGTTGGTACTACATGTACATATTTTTGTTAATATGACATATCTTTCTTTGGGTTTGTGTTTCACTTTTTTGGACTCACCCTGTACACGTAAACTAGGCCTCAACTTTTACTAAAAAAATCTTACCTCACATCTCAACTTGACAATCGTGTTCTCCTGGCGATCGTACACAAAGACCATGGAGAAGTTGGCACCCAAGACAATCAGGTCCTTGTTGACGTCCAAGCAGGTGAACTCGACCGTGATGGCCGGCAGGGCCCGCGAGGCCCTCTGCGCTTTGCGCGGCAGCTGCTGCAGGAGGAAATCCAAGGAGGCAAACTCGCACAGTTCCGGCAAGACGTTGAGTCTGACATCGGGACTGATTTCGGGGGACGTAGGAGCAGTATTGTTTGCAACGGTCTCTGCTGGCAACGTTTTCTGGTGGTCGATTTCGGCAGCCTCGCCCTTCTCTGCTGTTTCTTCTAGTTTTGCAACTGAATCATCATTTGTTGGTCTCTCCCCAAACTGAGTTTGGTCATATTCTGTCTGTATTGGCTCCCGATGGCTTTCATCTTTGGTATCCATGTTAACGCATCAGTCGGTAGTTTCATCAGACAGAAGGATCTGCATTTTGAAAAAAAAATACAGTTTAAAGACACGGTTTTGGATATGAGGGAGAACATATTGCCTCAGCCTCCAACAATAATCACAGGAGCCTTGTAAAAGAAGTTGTTTACAAATTTAACATTGAATTCCATTAAAACCAACACAGCTAACTGTACTGTACATGACACTCTCCTGGAGAAAAATGAAACAGACAATACACAAGCTCATTCAAATTAGCTTAAATGACGTTATGAAAAATATAAACATGGACATGTATTTGAACAGAGTTCACATCAATAGTGTACCAGGTTATATCAATACAATGTACATGTACATGTGCAAGAAAAGTGTACATGCACACATGTACCTGTATGTTTATAAAATATGCAAAGTGTAAGAATATGCAGATCTACATGTACGTAATTGCACATGACATACATGTAGGAACAGACATTAACCCTAACTCCAAAAGAACATTACCAAAATCCGCCAAAATCCATCACTGACTCTGCTTCACATAATTTAGAACCAAATCTGCCGAAATCCACCACAAATCCTACACTGCTATGGTCTAGGTGGGTTTTGATGGACTTGGTCCTCATGTCTTGCCTGCCAAAATCCCACCAAAATGGGGGGGGGGGGGGGGGGGGGACGGTTTTTGATGGAGTTGGGAAGGTCAGGGTCAATAGAAACACACATCTTAATCATGTTGTACTGTGCAGTACATACAATGTATATTACGAAAGTACAATACAAATTATGTTTAAACATCCATACTTACAAAATACTGAGAAAACTACGTCAAATGAACACCCTGTTATCTCATTTAATCAAAATTCATCTGACTTGGTTTGACCTTATTTTTCCAGATTCATAACAGAAACCGCACAGTAACTGTGTGTAACGCCAGTGCTTTATTTACACATTTTAAAGGTCAAAGATAAAAAGATTAACAAAGGGAAACAGGAAATGAACGGTTTCTGTTCGTATCACTGGTTGCTATAATTTATGTGATCAAGAAGTGAAATATTCCAGATTCTTATTATGACTAGTTACTTGAGTTTGTTTGTTCAATTAAAGGGAATATACAACATTTGCAAACATCGAAAAACAAAACTATCAAATATTTACGAAATACCTTACTAGGATGTTGATAAATGACAGTCTAAATCATCCTGTAAAATTATGGCACCTGGTGTGAAGTCATTTTCAAGAAAAGTGGTATTTTGTATAAATTTCCAACAATGGTCGGCCGACCACCATTGGAAAAACCTAACTATATTTAAACTACTGCTCCAAATTTACAATTTTTTCAGTCCAAATTTTGTTTTCTATTGGTTACACGTCATGAACGGGTGCAGACCAGCTAGACTAGTTCCCTTACCTTACAATTTTCCGGCATCTACATGTATATAAATTGATCCATTTCATCTTTAGTGGAGTCAGGGAACCAGACTACTTGAACATTTTTGTTTTGCTTGGTTTTTCCAGCATTTTTGAACACAAAACTTCAAACATGTCAGTGAAACAATATTTGATCTATTATACTAACCCCTCAAATAGTTCATTTCTGAAAATTACAGCAAAAGCCAATGATGTACATTCCCTTTAAGTGCACATGAGTCATCAATTTTCCCCCTAAAATAATGCATATCACCATACCTATAGAGGCAGATAAAACAGAGTAATTTCATGACAGGAAATAAATATATATATATACTCAAAAAAAAAGGAAGTAAAAAAGGGAATTGAATCTTTGAGTGAAACATTGTACAAAAATCAAAAATAATTTTTTTAAAATTAATTTTAACTCTTACCTTTTATTTAAGAAAGAATAAAGAACATACGTATTACATGAACATACATGTAAGTAAACCTAATAAATAAGTTACATGTACATGTGCTTTAGTTCAAACCATTACCAGGATCGCTTTTTTAAAGGAGCACTAGGTCCTGAAATCCCCGAAAATGTTATGTTTTGGATTGTTTACTTGGCCTATTTCAAACATCTGGTTGAAAGGAAACCAACCTAATGTCTCACCGTTCCCCAGAAAGGACGAAAAAAACCCGCTTGTTTACATCGGACATGACGGAGTACGAATACGTTTTTTGTGTCGTTCTCATGTATGCTATACAGGTTGTGTGTCTCGGGAACAGCGCGCGGTGACCAATCACCAATGCAAAAAAATTGTGGTTTCTTCAACGTCCGCAAAAGGCGAACACTTTACGCGTATGAATGAAATCACAACTAGCATCCAAACAGCTCGAATTTATGGGGTCGCAAAAGTGGACCCCGAAATTCGTTCTCGCACGCATAATACAGGAATAACACAAAAACGCCCAGTTTTGAAAGGATAGTTGTGTGGATGTTTATATCCTACTTTTAAAAGTTATTTCCGATTATCATCCTCTCATTCAAAGCGCGTTTTGTAGCCCAATTGGGCTGTTCCAGGACCTAGTGTCCCTTTAAGGCAAGCAACCACTATGGATACAGTATAGTTTGTGGACTCTCAGCCTCTATAAAAAAATCAATCAAAACTGAATCGGTTCACTTTCAGTTCATGAACCTCAATTGTTTATGATTGGTACAAATGTAAATGTGCAGCGCCAGGAATTATAATGTTTCCCCTATTGAGCAACATTCTGAATTCATTTAAAGGTATTTGTTGGGAACATCAGCTTTTTGTGAATTTTTTTTGTTTGAAGCAACAAAATTGCTCCAAATCTTAACAAATAATTTGTTGAAGTTTCAGCTTAGTGGATACTATACATTCCGAGAAAATAGAGAAAATGGATGCACATTTTTTTAGGGTCTTGTATCCGGATTCTGTTGCTAACGCACGTAAAAATCTGTGCCCTCTGGAACAGTTTCTTAAACCACCTTCAATTCATGTTTTCTTCCAAATGATACAATTTCAGACGTAAAATAATTCCTAAGGGTATTTGGTTGAAGTCCTATTGTCTCTTTGAGCAAGGATTTTCTCCTTAAATCGGTAGGTACATTTTCGGGTAATTGCAAAAGTCCCTACATTTACGTGCCTTTAACCCTAACCCCTTGAGCAATTTTACTTAAATGTATCCTGAATCCGCCAAAATCCACCAATTTTGTCATGCAATAAAAGGTTGGTGTCCTGAATCCATCACAACCCACCAGTGAGTCCATCAGAATCCACCAGCATGACCAGGGTAGTACATACCTCGTACACACCAAACATATAGCCAAGGAGTGAAACTGTTGAGATCCTGAATCCATCAAAGTCCCCAACTGCTCAATATGGAGGTACCCTGAATCCATCAAAATCCTGCAGTACCACTAGGCTTACAGTCCTGAATCCATCAAAATCCCCAAACTTTTCAGGTACGTTAGGGTTATACATGTACTATAGTAATCTATTACAAATGGAACAGTATTACATGTTGCCGTTTGCTGTGATGATGTTCTCTATGCACAAGAGGAAGAGGGTGCAAAAACCTTTAACCCCAACTCCGTAGCATGATTTACTAGGAACCAATGCCCATCCTGGCAAATTCCAACACCATGTGGGAAACTGCACACACATATTTCTGACTTTGTTTCTGGAGGTGTGCCAACCCAATGTAAAAGACTGTCAGTTTAGGGTACTGTACCATCCTGACGGATTCCAACAAAACATGCCGTTGGGGTTTGATGGGTTGAGTTCAGTTAAGGTTAGGGACTCCAGTCGAAAGTACCATATCACGACAGACATTCTGTTTCAGATTCTGAAACTGAAAAAGCAATCCAGTAAAATGGTATTGCGTGAGCGACAATGTCCCAAGCTAGGGTTCCCTTACTGTTTCCTGTTTGTAGACAACTCACAGTCTGTTAACTGTTAATTTCTTTTCTGTTTTGTCCTATTTGTATTTCCCGGTGTGCTTCTTTTTAGTGAGGTTGAATTTATTTATTAGGTAATTAAGTTTCCGACAATATTGCTCAAAATGCCAGGCATTCAGAAAGTCCAAATTTTACTACCAAAACAAGTGGTCCGTGGCCCGCATGTAATGCCTTTTTCCGCGGTTGATCCTAGATTACGTATTGTGTTCACAAAAAAATGCAAATTTTGTGCATTTTTAAACAACCTCAAATGACCCCTACATGACCTTTGACCTCCAATTTTGGAAGAGTTATGATGAAACCCCACCCAAGGATCACTCCATCCAAGTGACATTAAAATCCATTAAATTCTGTAGACAAAGAAACATTTGAGGCATATTTGAACAATGACCTCTAATGACTTTTGACCTTCAATTTCTGAAGGGTTGTTATTAACCCCACCCAAGGATCAAGCCATCCAAGTGACATTAAAATCCATCAAATTCTGTAGACAAAGAAACATTTGAAGCGTATTTGAACAATGACCTCTAATGACCCCTACATGACCTTTGACCTCAAAAATCTATTGTGTCTTCCCACCCAAGGGTCACTGCATCCAAGTTTCATCAAAATCCATGAAAGCATGTAGAAGTTATTATTTTTTCTTCAAAACTTTAACATACAGGTCTACGCTCATACTAGTCTACAGACATTGATTCTGTTTTTACCACAGACACCGCACACAAAAACAAACGCTGATGTAAAGCACAGGCAGGCACCAGACTATTCCTATTTTTGCATGTCCAAAAATTTTGGACGTATGCAAATGATCCAATACCAGGGTGAGAGAGCAGGCAGTGGTGGGCGCGTACTGCTCGACACCCTGGGGACGAGGTTGGGGGAACCCCAACTCTAATGCTCATCGGGAAATCCCCGATTTCCTCATTAGAGCGGGGTTTCCCAAGCTACCGTAGTGACGGTAGGTCTACATGTACTTACAGTGTAGTACTAATAATAGTAGAAGGAAGTGGTCCAAACGTTGTCCATGGTTTCACAACCCTTTGCAATGTTTACAAAGAAAACAAACGAACAAAACAAAAATTGTTTTTTATACCTAGGTGAGTTTCAGAGCCTTCTTAAAGGACCATTAAGGCCTAAAATCCCTGAAAATATCATGTTTTGGATTGTTTACTTATTTTAAAAGTCCAAAGGAAACTAACCTAATGTCTTACCGTTCCCGAGCAAAGACGAAAAATGGCCGGTTGTTTACATCGACGCGATGGAGTACGTAACATTAGTATAAGTTCCTGTCGTTTCCTAAAAATTAGAATATTCCTAATTTTGCATGTCCAACAATTTTGGACATATATATGCAAATGATCCAATACCAGAATGAGAGAGCAGGAAGTGGTGGGCGGGTACTGCTCGACACCCTGGGGACGAGGTTGGGGGAACCCCAACTCTAATGCTCATCGGGAAATCCCTGCATGATTTAATCATTAGAGCGGGGGTTTCCCAAGCTAGTGACGGTAGGCCTAAATGTAGTAAGAGGAAGTGGTCCAAACGTTGTCCATGGTTTCACAACGCTTTACAAATGTTTACAATGAAAACAAACGAACAAAACAAAAATTGTTTTTTATACAGGGGAGTTTCAGAGCCTTCTTAAAGGAACATTAAGGCCCGAAATCCCTAAAAAATGTCATGTTTTGGATTGTTTACAAATGTACTTATTTTAAAGGGCCAGTTG
The DNA here is from genome assembly GCF_015706575.1 of Patiria miniata. NCBI lineage: Eukaryota > Metazoa > Echinodermata > Asteroidea > Valvatida > Asterinidae > Patiria > Patiria miniata. Next base: position 39,168,831 of record NW_024037074.1, on the reverse strand, counting down.
AAAGGAAACTTAGCTAATGTCTTACCGTTCCCGAGAAGACAAAAAAAACCGACTGGTTGCTAACATCAACGCGATGGAGTACGCAATACGCATTTAAGTATTTCCTGTTGTTTCCATTCAATGTTCGATACCTGTTGTGTGTGTGTCACATAAATTTATACACACAGCAGCAATACACAAATGTTGTTTCTTACACGTCCGACGAATGCATACAAAGGTGCGGCTGGAATCACAAAGTTCTACTTCTAGCACTGAACGACTTGATTTTTCGGTGACAAAATTTTGACCCCCCGAAATTCATTCTCGCATGGTTCTCGCAAGAATAACACACAAGAACGCCCACTTTTTAAAGGATGGTCATGATTACTCCTAGAACTATATAGGTTCAGAACCCCGCAAAATTGTTGTCGGCACAAAACACTAATTAAGTACAAAAACGTCCATCCCAACCAAGCTTTTTCCCACAGAACCGCTGCACAGTTTGCCCCTAAACTCCGTACAATACCTCATGACATACTCACGTTATGTGCACCCAACAAACATCGGTGGATTCTGTTTTTCGGCAAAAATGATGAAAAATATGCCCTTTCCGCACTGAGCCAACCTGACACTTGAAACGTGCACGCGCGCAGAATGATCGCAGTCATTTTCGGTTCGATCGCTCGGAGCGCGCCGTGGGGGGTATGGTGTAGGAGCGGAACGATAGTATGCGCATGCGTACAAGTGCAAGTACGTACCCCCCCCCCCCCCCCCCCCCCCCCCCCCCCCCGCGGCGCGCTCTGAGCGATCGAACCCGAAAATGACTGCGATCATTCTGCGCGCGTGCACGTTTCAAGTGTCAGGTTGGCTCAGTGCGGAAAGGGCATATTTTTCATCATTTTTGCCGAAAAACAGACAGAATCCACCGATGTTTGTTGGGTGCACATAACGTGAGTATGTCATGAGGTATTGTACGGAGTTTAGAGGCAAACTGTGCAGCGGTTCTGCGGGAAAAAGCTTGGTTGGGATGGACGTTTTTGTACTTAATTAGTGTTTTGTGCCGACAACAATTTTGCGGGGTTCTGAACCTATGAGGCTCCACTACGTGGAGCCTCATAGCTCTAGGAGTAGGTCATGATGGTTGTGTGCCGGACATGGTGGACATTCATATTGTACTTTTCGTTTGCTCTTTCCATTTAATATCATTTGTTTAAAACAACTTTTGTAGCCCAATTGGGTGCATTCCAGGCCGTAATGTCCCTTCAATGTGAAAAATCATTCATTCGTTCATTCATTCGGAAAGATTCCCACATCTGGCCATCACTTGTCACCCTGTGCACAAACCGTATACCGTATGAGCATGGTCTGAAAATTTGTTTTCTCAGTAAATACGTAGGCTAATATTTTCCCTGCTAAATTTGACTTTTTAGGACATAGGCCTATTATCACTTTGTGATGGCTAGTAATAGGCCACTGAAGGAAAAAAATAGTGATGGCCATAGGCCTATATGGGAACCTTTCCATTCATTCTTTTAAGTTTTATTGTCCACATCCATGACATCCAGTGTTTGTTTTACTTTAGTTTTAGTGGAATCCGTCACATGATCAGCAGTGATCAGGTGATGTGATGATTCAGTGACATTCACACTTTAATTTGGATCACTAGCAGTGTAGCACTAGACCTCTAAACTGGTAAACATTACTTAGCCCAGGTTGGACTCAGATCCGTTGTGTACACATAACGGACGTCGTCCAACCTGGGCTAGTAAAAAAGTAGTAAATATAGCGCTTCGCACAATCACAGGCAGGACACCCGATCATTTCTTCCCAAACTGTTTACAGCTCATGCACTCGCGTAGGTAGAACTTAAGATATCTTACCTTCAAGTTTTCACAAATTAGGGCCTTGGTTAATGTTGGAGCCTTTCCTGTACACGCTGGATCATTACCATCATGATCAGGCAACCAAATCGTCTCTAAAGTTGAGGTTGAAGTTCAACTTCAAGAACCGAAACTAATAAGTAATAAATGACGCTGTCACGCCCCAACTATCGCATCGGTCCCAACTATAGTTGGGCCTGTCCCAACTATAGTTGGGCCTGTCCCAACTGTAGTTCCACAGTTGGGCTGGCCCAACTATAGTTGGGCCTGTCCCAACTACAGTTGGGACGGTCCCAACTGTAAGTTCCATTGTTGGGCTGGCCCATCTATAGTTGGGCCACTCCGATCTTTTTATTTTGCGGTGTCCCAACTATAGTTTACATTGATGTACAACCATAAAACGTTCCCTACAGCTCTGGTACACGTCTGACTTTACTGGGGACCACTGAAATTAGCTATTGATGGGGCGAATCTATAGTTGGGCCACCCCAATCTTTTTATTTTGCGGTCCCAACTATAGTGTACATTGTTGTACGAATACGATTATAAAACATTCCCTACAATTAACTCTAATACACATCTGACTTTACTGGGGACCAATGAAATGATCTATGGGTGGGGACCATCTGTAGTTGGGCCACCGCAATATTTTTATTTGGCAGTCCCAACTATAGTTTACATTGATCATGATGTACGATTATAAAACATTCCCTACAGCTCTGCTTACATGTCCGACTTGGGACCTTTGACATTAGCTATGGGTGGGGCCCATCTATGGTTGGCCGGCCATGGCAATCTTTGAATTTTGCAAAATGTTGCTGGATAATAAAACCCAGCAGCTGGACAACTCGTCCAACTAGGCAGTACCACGTGACCGGCCAGCCTTGCGGCGCGGCATGCATGCACGACGAATACACGGTGCCAGCGCCGCGGAACATTTAATCCAACAAGATCTATCAAGCATGAAGCATCCGGCGCAACTCCCGTCCCAACTATAGTTGGGCCGACCCAACTGCCGCACTATAGTTGGGACAGTCCCAACTATAGTTGGGACCGATGCGATAGTTGGGGCGTGACAGCGACATCGACCAAAAAAGTGCTGTGTTTATGTGTGTCTGCTTCCTGGACGCACCACTGTCGACATAATTTCGATTGTACACGTGGTTTCTCGCTTTAAGATGAGAACCAGTCTATAACGCACGTGATGGGCGTTTTTCAATCTTCGGTTTAGTTTTCAGATTCGGCCTCGAATCGAGGATGCCAAAATTAAATAGCAAAACTCAAAACCTTAGCCTGGCATTTACAAATGCTGCAAAGTCAGCTCAGGGGCCTAAAACCTCTTTGATTCCGAATTTGAATGAAAACAAAGACAAAGTTTGGACCTGCGGGAAGTAGTGGTGGGGTCGGGTGCATTGGGGAGGGGGGGGGGGGGGGGGCAGTGGCGTAGCACGGTTATTTTTATTGGGGGTGGGGGTGGGGGGGGCTGGTACCATCTGTCGATGGGGGCGCTGTTCAAAACTGACAATTATGCACACTAACGGACAATAATTATGTTGTGCTTTTCAGGGCGATACAGGCGTGAAATTAAAAAAAAAAGAGGCACCCGGAACGGCCGATGGCACCCAAAAGGGCACAACTTCTGTTTAAAAAAGGGCACTTGTTCAGAAAAAAGGGCACTTCTTAAAAAAAAGGGCACTCTTTAAAAGTTATTGGGGGGGGGGGGGGGTAAGCAGGGTTGAAAAAGGGCCTTTTGAATGGTAAAGGGCAGTCTTTACACAATATGGGGGGGGGGGGTTAAATACCCCCTCCCAGTCAGAAAGTACCTTAACCTAATGGGCGGCGGGGGGGGGGGGGGGGGGGGGGCAGTTAGGATGGTTAACAACATTGTCTTAAGTCATACAATATATAATTGGGAAAGATTTACATATAAGAAGTTCACTAATTTTCCTCTGATTGACTAACACTAAGCCCCCAGATAGCAATTTCATGTCATCAAAGTCAATTTGAGCAGTGAGAAAATACAAGCATTTTCTTAGAAAACACTTAGAATTTTTCAGTCCAATCTCATAGGGTTTGTACACAGGGTGTTGAGTGAACTTCGTGTATGGAAATCTTTCCTATAATTGCACTCAAAAAGTGCCTTATACTCATTCACCCCTCTTCATTGTTGCACCCAGGAAATTGTGGGGAGGGCTCACCAGCTGGCCTGAACTATGACACCATGCTTTGTTTACATATGTGGTTTCTTATGAAGCTCGGTGGTCCCCTCCGCCACATGGCTCCCATAAGAAAGTGAACGTCAACAAAGTGTGATGTCATTATGTTTGGGGTTTATTTATGGATAGGCCACAGCAAATTCAAAACGTGGGGATGGGGGGGGGGGGGGGGGGAGGGGGACATCATCTGACACTAGATGGAGCTGTCAGATTCGTACTACCCTCGTTTTAGGGGTGCATACGGTTTCCCAATACCTGTTTTCCCCAATCCTAACCCTAACCATCTAAAACCCTAACCCCAAGCCTAAGGATTTTGGGGAACATAGGTTTTGATAAACATTGGGTAGACCCGTTAATTAATTGGCTATTTTGGGCCAGGAAGGGGCGTAGGAGGGGGGGGGGGGGGTGTAAAACCTCCCTGGCTGCCCCTTGGTTGCACTTCAACTGTCCCCCTTTTCTCCCTGGTGGGGGCCAATTCAAATCTCCCATACCTACCACCATATCCAGGTCTTTCACAAAATTCTGTGGAAGAGATCATCGATGTTTAATACTTCTTATAGTCAAACCATGGGGTTGTAAAAAGGACGCCTGTAGATGAACTCGCAGCTAATGAAAGCAAACCACTTCAAAATACAACCATACTCAAAAGTGCACTTTATTTACTACACCAATGTAGGAATTACATGTACATGTACTGCACTCTGCACAATTAACACCTCAAACCATAAAACTAATCTACTAATGAATACAATTCTGAAAATGATATGCATTGTAACACATTTAAGCAACTGAATGTATAGGCGTCGTAGATAACCGTATAAATTATACAAATTGCTTTAAATCTTATATATCAACCAAGACAAGGTGGGAAGGAAAACTGGTTTTAGGAAAAATGGGAAACGTTAGCAGGATATTACAGCAAATGTTATATATCTACATAAATTCTACACTTTGACTCACGCATGCAGTTTTTAATAGCAATGAGACATTTAAATCTCTGTCCAGTAGCTATCAAAGGGCCCATGCAAAATAATGTTGTTTAATCAAATTAGGTTTTGCCCTTCACCGACGTACAAACACTGTATACTCAGTGTGTTACCTCCCGAGTGAAAGTTGGAAAAAAATCACTCGGGTGGAACTCGAAACCCACGACCTCCTGCTTTCTAGTGCAGATGTCTTACCACTCGACCACCGAGCCAACAGGATCGGCTGGCTGGTTCGAATTTGATGTACATGTACATAGCAGCAGGTACCGCATGAACTATTCATAAGATGAATAATGTTTTTTTAAATTCAATCTTTGAAAATGCACCTTGAGCCACATTTCACTCATTTTCAATTTTCGTTTTGCCGTTTTCAAAGGTAGTGTGGTGCCTTTTTGGTTTTTATGGTAATGAAAATTTCCATATTCATGAGCGAAAGTGTGATGTCATTTAAGGCAGAAACCTCAATGTTACATCGTGTCAGTACATGGCAGTATAGCCCATGACTTTTCTCACAGATGTTTTTAATGAGAAAATGTTTGGGTTCACATGTTGGACAGGAAACCCCTAAACTGAACAGTGTCTAACTGAAATGACATCACAGCAACAGCGCCCTCAGTTGTCTGGAAAAATGAACCAAAACAAGGATGTCAAACTTTTTACATACATTTAAGTAGGAAGTTGCAAAAACTGTGTTCCTAAGAAACAAGCTCAATCGGGTCTCGGAACCTAGTGCGGGCCAACGAATGCGTTTTCATGCACGAGTCACGTGATTGTGCCATGTCATTTCTGGAAGTAGTGTTTTGAGTAAAAAAAAATAGGTTTTTGACCCCAGTGACCCCATGATGACCTTTGACCCCAATTTGGTCATGTGACATGTTGGGGCTGGGCTACTGATACTTTTGACAAAATTTGGTTGAAATCGGTCAAATATGTAGGAGCAATAGACCATGTCAACGTTTGTTACTGACTAACGGACTAACAGAGAGACTTGATGATTTGTTGAGCTGCTATCCCGCAGCTAACAAACATCTCATGGACCCTCTCAACTAAATGGTATGGGTACTGCTGCAACATAATGTCAGGCAAACAAATTAAAGCAACTTATGTGCAACGCTTTCACGACAGGAACTGTCCCGAAGTTGCTTTGAATCAGTTCCCAACTGATATAGCGTTAAAAGTTGGCAAAATAAAGCATCGATTTTCCAAACGGGGAGGAATTTTATCACATTTGAAGGCACTAATTATCATGCAGAGAAGTAGAAAAATCAACGTTTGGCATTTCGGCACAGTGAACTTTCTATTTACTTTTTAAAATGTTGCGTATATATCCCTCACAAGCCATCAGCTACACATACCTGTTTAGTTTTAATATAGGAATGTGGAAAAAGCGCACGATAATATATGGGCTCCGTGTGACCACGAAAGAGGGTGCCCTTTTTACCTAGCAACGACGTCCCATGGGTGGGACATTTCGCTGGTTGACGCGCCCCGTTCCTTGTGTGTGACGCACGTACACCAGAGGATTTGTACTACTGTATGTACACGCAGTGGTTGCGCATCGCGGCAAATGAATTGCAGTCGGGCAAGATGGCGTCGGTCGGTCACCCCCAGCTGTACTTTCTTTGCCGGTGAGGGGGTACTTGTGAACGGAGCGGATACTTAATTTTTTTTTAAAATGAGCCTTCTTCGCCCCCCCCCCCCCCCCCCCCCCCCTCTAAAATACTGGTTCTGGATCCGCCCTTGCAGGGTAGCTACTTTTACTTCCACGCGCAATGGATCGCTGACCAATGACAGAAGTGCATTTGGCTTATGAATATGTATGAGGTGTCGTACAAACAATGATTTCTTTTAACTTCCTGATGTAAAACCCTTTGCCAGAATGTCATTTGCTCTGTGCCAATTAAAATATACACGACAATCTGCACGGCATTATTTCAAATCTAGTCTACCGATAGATAAATTCTGTTCACTACATAGTACCATACTTGAATATATACTACATAGTTAATTATATCTCTCAAAATATCAATCACCTTGAAAAAAATTAAATATATATTTTGATTGATGCATAGAAAAATATTTACAAAATCACAAGCGATTAGTGTGACATAAGATTGCTATTAAATTTTTTCGTCACAATTAATTATTGTAGCAAAAAAAAACGGAATAAAATTAACTGGTTAAAAGTAAACAACAGTTTACTGAATATCATAATCCGGTTAGTTTTAATAGTACAAGTAACAAAAGTTGCGCAGTAGATACAATATATAGTTAGTGAGCTGAGTTTTATCATCATTCCACATCTTCTGTTTGCTGCACCTTTTTTTTTTTCTTCTCACTTCTATGTCAACTACACAGAATTCACTCTAACATACCATTAGGCCCCCAAAAAGTCTCCAGTTTTCTGGAATGGAGCTTGCCCAAAAAGTGGTGCGGCGACGCGGCTTTTGTTTTTTATTAACGTTTTTTTTTTGCTTCAAATGTCGGCTGATGACTGCAAATGGTGCCCGACTATATTTAGTGCAAATACATGGCAGTCCAGAGAGGCCACATAAATCTTATTCTCGATCATAACCCCATCTAAAAACACGTTATAATTGTGCAGCAGCAGGATTCCAGTCAAACCAGTGAGTTTGGCGGTTTTGAGACATCATCTTTCATTGAGAAAAAAACTTTTTCATTTTGCCGACGTGCATGGCTACGGCTACGCGCACGCATACCAGAAACCGGAGACTTGTTTGGGGGGGGCCTTACTCTAGTTCTATTACACATTCTATCTTGGTATGTACAATGCGTTTGTTCAAGATGAAATCGCTTCATTGAAAGCATCACTTCATGACGAAAAAGCACATGTAAAGTTCTCAAAAGATATCTCTACAGCAAAGTTATGTACATAAACCTTTTGATTTAAACTACAAAATTATACGAGACACATCAAAATTCCGGTCAATACAAACTCAACACCCTCGGTATTTTGCTATCAATATTTTTCCCATTAAAATAAAACCACACTAAAACCTAAATAATTTCAACATCATCACACAAAAAGGACAAGCTTTTCAAATCTTAAGATATCATACAATGAACCTCTGTAAACGACCACTCCAGTATTAACGACATGATATATATTTGTTTGTCATCTTTCACTCAGCTATAATAAAGGTAATATACAACATTTGCTTTTGCTGTAATTTTTAGAAATGGAAGAACTTGGGGGTTTGTATTTTACAGCAAATGTTGTTACACTGACCTGTTTAAAGTTTTGCGTTCAAAGATGCTGGAAAAACCAGCTGTTCTTGTAGTCTGGTTCCTTGACCCTACTTCAGATGAAACAGAGTTTATAGACTTCTGGGAATTGTCAGGTCAGGGAACCAGACTAGCTGGCTTGCACCTGTTCACGGATGTGTAACCGACTGCAATCAAATTGTGGACTAACTAAATTTGGTAAATTGGGGGCAGTATTTGAAAAAAAAGTCAGTTTTGTTTCCAACGATGGTCAACCGACCATCATTGGAAATTGGTACACAAATTCCACTTTTCTTAAAAATGACAGCACAAAAGGCTCCATGATTCACGGGGTGCTTTATACTATCACTTACTGTCAAGTAGGGTATTTCATAATAATTTGGTTGTTTGGTTTTTTTATGTTTGCAAATATTGTATAATACCTTTAAAGATATGAACTGCAATATTGGAGTTTGCCTTTCACCAACGTAATGCTTAAAATCACAGCACTGTCTGCTCGGTGGACCTAAAACCCATAGCCTGCTGCTTACCGGCTGAAAGACAAAACTTGGTGATAAAAAACTTATTAATATATTTTACAATCGGAAGGACAGTTGAATTTTGACGTCACCAACATTCATTATCTTCACTGAAAAAAAAAAACCTTCCATATCAGAGTATATATTAACAAGAACTTCAATTATGGAGTAAAAAAAAGAAAAAGAAAAACAACAAACGTCCCCCCCCCAAAAAAAAATCAAATTTGCAGGTATACACACATATTTTGGTGGACTAAGTCACAAAACTTCACGTCGCCTAGTACCTCAGTGGCGGTAAAGATGTACAAAAGTCTCTATGTGTTACAGAGTATCTACAGTCATATTATAATGATGTAAAAAATGTAATGAAAAATTACAAATTAAAGAATAGTACTGAAATTAATGAGTGACAGCATGTAGGAGGCCAATTTTGGCATGCAGCACATTTGGATGCTCAACAGATAATTTGGTGTGCAGACCGGGGCCCAATTTCAAGGCACTGCTAAGCACAAAAATTTGCTTAGCACAAAAAAAGTCTGGCTTATAAAATCAGTTTACCAGCAAAAACTCCATGTGATTTTCATGCTAAAAACAACAGCTGAATACTAATCACGAGCAATATATACATCACGTGGAGTTTTGGCTAGTAAGCTGCTTTTAAAAGCCAGACTTTTTTGTGCTAAGCAAATTTGTGTGCTTAGCAGCGCCGTGAAATTGGCCCCAGGTCACGTTTACAAAGTTGTGGTCGCGTGACGATGCCATACACATGAAAAAAAGCAGGCGAATCTAAACTTCAATCCCTCAAAATGTGGGTGGGATTAAAACGTGGACATAACAGTATACAATAACTTGAAGAAAAAAAATCATTGAAAGTCACTGGAGTAATTGTTTTGCCTGTGGCCGACCCGTGGCATGGTCTATGCATCTTGTCTTCTACTTTCAAGATATTTACTTTCCACCATGTATAAAACCACCAAAATAAAACAGGATGAAAAATTGTAAGTTAGTTTTTCGATTTTTCGTGATCATGTGGTTTTCCCGTGATCGACCACCATTGCAGTAGGCAAGCGTTTGGTGAGCAACTACGTTGTGCATTGTAAACTAGACAGTAGGGCGTATTTTCTAATAAATTAACCACAAATTCTTTATCAAATGGCATAATGATCACTACGGTTGTCATAATTGTGCAACCCAGCAATGGGTGTTGGCTCCACGCACCGTTGTTGCCTTCCATCACAGCTTAGAAGGCTTGCCTACTACCTACTGCGCGTGGCGCACTATGCGATCTTTGCCTACCTAAATGGCAACGCTTGCTTTCCGGAACCCGGATGTAGGCCAGGTCACGTTGGTCAGTGAGAGAGCTCTATTGGAGTCCACAATGCTACACACTATTTTTTTAGAATCTTTGGTGAAGACAGCAAGTAGAGTATTTACAAAAGAAAAAAGTACTGCAGGCACCATTCAAAGGCATGGGACCACTGACTAAATGCTTCCCAAGTGTAAGCACAGACGTTCTGCGAGTTATATATTGTAAATTCAGCTGTGCTGTAAATGCCATTATCAAGGCACATTAGTGCAAGAGGTGTTTAAATGAAAGGCACTCACAATGTTAAGACATCCCCCCCCAAAAAAAAATACACAGAAAAATAAGTTTATCAAAATGCAATGAATGCTCATACACAAAAATAGAATCATCCATTTAACTGTTTACACCATGGAGAAATTCTAGCAGGGAAGAGACTGATCAATTCATGGCTAAAAAATAACAGAAATTTGTTTAAGATTGTTCAAGAAATTTACAAAAAATTACAAGTCGCTCAAGGAACTTATCTGAAGAAGAAAAAAGATCTCCATGGAAATATTAACCGACATTCCAATGCCTATAAAATCCAAATGCCCAGAGAGACAGGTCAGAGGTTAAAACCTGTATACAACTTCAGCAGAATAAGCCTCTGTACTGATGACGTCACACTTTGTTTACTTGTGCGTTTTTCTACGGGGCTACAAACCATCGTCCCCATCAGGCTCCCATAGAAAAACACATGTGTAAACAATGTGTGAAACGTCATCATTGCAGAGGCTAATTAATGAATCAATTCGTAATGTTTCGCATCTGTTAACTCCTTCAGCAGAAACGCTAACTCAAATTTTGAATATTTCTGATGTGCGAATTCAACCTCATCTACCTTTTTGTCTGTTCCAAGAATTTGTTTGTTCTAAAAACAGCTCTGTTCTGTGCACATTTCTTTCCGACATCTTGACAACAAATGCCCTTAGGAAGCTTTCAAATTGAAACTTTGTTTGAAAAAAAAAGAAAAAAAGAAAAATAAATATCCAAGATATTATCTAAAGACGATTTTGTCCAAAGGTTTGCACTTGAAAAAAACATGGTTCCACAGATAGCTGCTTTCGTGCAATTCAGCCATCTCAGAGGTGCGTGCGTTTGTTCCACAGGGATACGCATGAACAGCAACTCTTGTGCATTCATTGTTACGGAATTAAGATAACACAAAACCCCAAAGATGGCCGCCGACAGCAAAGTGTCTATCCAATGTACGGATACAATCTACAGTCTAAGTTAAGTTCCACCTATCTGGAGTCGTTAAGAAACAGGAGGATGTACAGCACCAGGACGTGAGGTCGACCCACAGTTTGTCTCAACACCAGACGAGCTCTTGCAGCTCTTCTTCCGTCAGTGGCGGGGAGCATGGCATCCCTGCCTCCTTGGCCCTGACCAAATCTCCCACTTCGCTCATTATCTCCAATGCCTGCATTTCACATAAAAAAACATACAACACGTAGGTGCAATTTGTAACACCAAGGGATTACATCAGAGAATTTTTTTGGATGAGTGCGTTTCATTACTTCCCCCAGCTTACTCGCGCCTGGCTCCTCGGACGATGACAGACATGCGCAGTGGAGATAAATAAACGAACGGTTTTGGGTAAAGTTTCGTGCAAGCCGAGCCGGAAAGTTGAACTTTGACATGAAACAGGCTGCATCCGAATCAACTGTCTAGAGCTAGGTCTAGATCCACGCCCATTGAAAGTACGCGGGGACGCGCTGACAAAAGACGTATAGCCGTAGCTCTGGAAGCCCATTTCGGACATGGCCTGAGGTGCCCGCCGGACGTCACGTTGGCAGCCATGTTTATTGCATTGCCTTATGGGATACTTACCCAAGTAACCGGCTCGGCGAGTCGGTCACTTGGGCCAGGCTCGAGTAAGCGCGAGAAGTCACGTGAGAGGTAAATCGAACGCTGTCGCGATTGCACGAGTAAGCGCGGGAGAAATAATCGAACGCAATCGATTTTCTTTTCAGTCCACAATTTTAGCTCTGGCACGAGCTTCTACATGTCACTTTGTGGTCGGTCGTTCGGTCTGTCTGTCCTTGGAAAATTGACTAAAATAAGGCCCTGTAAGTTTCCCATAAAATTGAACTACCAAATTTTAATTTTCAAAAAAAGCAAGCACAATCAGTTGAATAGTTTTACAAAAATTGTTTGTAACAATTCGGAAAGATGTTTATGAAAAGTTTGTAAATGGAGGCAAAATATGTACAGTAATATTATAGTCACGTGGTATATAGCGTGCTATATGCCACGCGATAAAGCACGCTATATTTTATGGGAAACTTCGGGGGCTTTTTTGTCAATTCTCAGGGACAGACTAGCGCAGCGTGATTTTTGTGTGGGATGGCGGCCCAGGCTTGTACGCAATTTCCGGTCAACGTTACCGTCGGTTGCACGCTGAAATCATTTCTGCCAGTGTAAAATATGAATATCGGACTCCTTTTCGTTATTGGTTGATCCCTCGCATGTGACCATTCACTCTCCTAATTACCATACGTACGCATGCACAATACTACCAACGAGTCCATATCATGGAGTCGGATATTCACGCTTCACTGGCGTGGATGAAAGGAGCCCGGCGTCGCATTTTTGGGCATCGCATTTTTAAGCTCTGGCAGGGATCATTTTGATAGATTTCGTGCAAGACTTCATGTAAGACGGCCAGAGCTTATTGTGCACTTGCACTTGTTTTTCAAATTGTCAACATTAATTTGAAAAAAAATTGCCTACCAGTAATCGTTCTGTAATCCACAGCAAAACATGACAGTTTTATTCACTTGTTTATTTATTTATTTTTGATACCTGCAAGTTTGAATGTTGTCTGTCAAAACGTTAGTTATGCTTCTTAATGCACATTTGATGGTGCAGTACAGCTTGTAAACAATAGAGGGCAGCAGACCACATGTAAGGACAAGAAATCACTCGTAAGTGACAGAAGGGACAGACGATGTCACAGTTCATTTGAACAACTTGCGACTTAGACTAGAGACTGGATTACTTATGTCTGATTTGCGTCGACTCGTGGGGACTTGACTTAACAACACCAGAGGACCAATTCAAAATCTTAGATTTGAGATTCAGAGCAAGGCAACTCTTATTTACCTTGTCCAGCATTTCCTTGGTGTGCGCAGCTGAAAGACAGATCCTGATTCTGGCCTCCAACAGATTTGTGGCTGGGAATCCAACGGACACCGTGCTCAATCCCCTCTCTCGACACAGCCGAGAAAAAGCACTACGTGAAAAACGATGGAAAGTAAACAAGAGCAATTGATGGTCAATGAATTTCTACCGTACCTCTACCAACACGTTTTCACTTTAACGTGAATGAAATGTGGAGGAGTAAATTAACGGGTAGTATAGGAACGGGGTACCCGATTGAAAACAAACCACGAGTACCGTAAAAGAAACTCAACCCCATGCAAATGCAATCATCCACCACCAACAGGCTGTAAAGTCACATATGTCAATTTAGAGATAAGTACAAACTGTTTCCTTCCCCCACAGATATCTATAATCCTTGACGGAGAGAGGTAAACATAGTAAAGTGTCTTGCCCAAGAACACAAGGACCATGCACCCTGTCAGAGATTTGGAATCACATAAGCTAGACACTGCACCCAATAGACCATTGTCCTCTGAAACTTCCCCACCCCAACCCTAAACTATAATGATCTAAGCAGCCTCAAAAGGCGACAGACCCGTTCCTAACCGACAGAACTAAATAAAAATTCTATAAAGAATCTTACCCGACGCTTGTCGGCATGTACATCAAGACTGGTATGACCGGCGACTGATCGTGGCCGATAACGGTAAACCTCATTTCCCTGAGTCGTTGGCGCATGTACCTGGTGTTCCACGCAAGCTGTTTAATGCGATTTTGCCCTGGAGTTGACGATAAAATCATGGACAAATATCTTTAAAGTCCTGATGACTTTGTAATTCTTCAACACCGGTTTCAGACTGACACTGCCGAGTCAAGCCAATCTGAATCTGCTGAAGATTTGAATTAAGAACATGAAAAGTTATAAATACATGAAACAGTTGGCAATCAGTTATTCAAAATTGCAAGGTAATCATTCAATAACTAAACAGGGCCTATTTTTTCGGTCGACGTCTCATTCAAAAGTGAGCAACTTTTGTGTTGCTAGAAAAATAGCAATTTAGAAAAAGAATCTAATTTGTCGATATGAACTCAAAAATAGCACGAGGAACGCAATTTTTTTTTTTTTGGTTTGAGGTCTGTTCTCCATTACAAGATGTCCCAAATTTTGACTTCAGGTGCCAGAAATATTCTGACTAAAATCTGGGTTTATTCATGAAAAAGTATCACGATACACATTTCTGTACAGTGATACTGCATTGCAGCATTCTTAACTCGTGATCATTAATGCGGTTACTGCAGTCAGCCAAAGTTTTTTAAAAAAAGGCGTTCTGGCAAAATGAGAAAGAACTTGGCAGAGGTCGGAGTGAAGGTTTGCGGGTGTTAGGAAAGAGAATAAAATTCTCCTTACAATACTGGTTTTTGTTGCACTTCAATTGGACATTCCCTTGACAAGTTATGGCAGTTTAAAGTTTGCATTTATCAACCTTTCAAATAACTAAAATACTAGGAAAAACTGTTTTTTGTTGTGAAAATGAAAGATCGCCATTGGTTTTCCTTAAAAACACTTTTATTCCTCAATGTTTGTATAATTTCTTGGAAATATGTGTGGTAGACTATCAAAGATTACAATAAATCTGAAAATCCAAAAAAAAATCACACCCATTCAATTTTTTCTTTCTTTCATTTTTCTCCACTACGGCCTGTGCCCAGTTCCGTCTCATTTTGCCAGAACGTCCCACCAGTACCATTTTACAGGTAACACACAGGCAGCAATCAAACTGGGGAAGAAAAAAATCCAACCAGGCGGGCAGACCAAACACCAAGAAAACCAACCACCAACAAATTGGAAGCAGACAAGACCACTTGTACGTGTTCTAAATAACCCCCACACGCCGACACACAAAGGGAGAAGAACAGATCCTATCAGTCCTCGGGCGTTAGGTCTTTCGTTCAAAACAGTCCTCTGTAGTAGGTTCGTGTGCTTAGTCTATGGGAGAGTGTTATATTACAGGGACAACAGGAAACACAAAACATTGTCCTAGGGAGTATAGTAAAACAAGAGTGTGTGTTCCTGTCTTGTATTTCGCTCGAGGACAGACACACAAAGGGAGAACAAAAGATCCTTTCAGTCCTCGAACGACGGTGCTTTTGTTCGAAACTGTCCTCGATCGTACGTTTACGTGCTTAGTCTATGGGAGAGTGTTATATTACAGGGACAAAGGGAAACACAAAGCATTGTCCTCGGGACTAGAGTAAAACAAGAGTGTGTGTACTGACCTGTGTTTGTCCCATCTTCGCCCATGATGGCAGTCATGGTAGAGATCACCTGTTGGACGATGGGTGCAGGGCAGGAGGTACCGTAGGCTACACTATGGGAATGCCTTCGGATGTGATCAACCAGGGCCTGTCGAGTCAACACGTGCATAAAAACCAATGATCATTTGAACAAGACAAGCTCAAGTCTAGTCAAGCTGGTCGAAAATCCAACTCAATCCATTCAGCATGGCTATTCACTGGACTTTTTTTCATGCATCAGGGTTTTTTTTTAATGGAGATGCTAAGCACAAATATTTGCTTAGCACAAAAAAGTCTGGCTGAGTAAAAGCAGGTTACCAGCCATAACTCCACGTGATTTTCATGCTAAGCAAACAACAGCTGAATACCAAGCACAAGCAATATACATCACATGGAAATTTGGTTGGTAATCCTGTTTTTGCCGAGGCAGACTTTTCATGCTAAGCACATTTCTGTGCTTAGCAGCTCCACAGCTGATTCATTGGTGTTAGGGGTTCATCCTATAAAATGGCACTGCCCGGCTCACAAGAGACAGTCAGTCCCTCTGGGACCAGCAAAATATGATATAATTCATGCATGAACAGTAGAGGGCGCTTTCAAAAGTGTTTAAAATGTAATCCTTTCCTTTTTATTCTCCACAGAACTTATTCATTGCCCTTCACCAAGTAAGTCCAAACAGGAAACAAAAATAATCTCCCAAAATTGGTTGTCGCACACAATTTTAGCACCAATGCAATGTGCCTGCAAGTCAAATATTGACATAAAATTTTGCCAGTTTTTCAGGCTGACTTGCCA
This sequence comes from Patiria miniata, assembly GCF_015706575.1. Lineage (NCBI taxonomy): Eukaryota > Metazoa > Echinodermata > Asteroidea > Valvatida > Asterinidae > Patiria > Patiria miniata. The sequence continues at coordinate 39,152,463 of NW_024037074.1, read as the reverse complement.
GCTCTATGGACAAATGAAAAGAAAATACAAGACTTTAAAGGTGCGGTCGAGAAGCTCACCAGGATCGACTCGAGTAAAGGCAGACGGGTTAGCCACGACAGCCGGGCTAATCGAATGCTAAACCACGGGCCATCACGATCCTCACGTGATGTCCATAGCCGCAGATGTAGCCACTGACAAAACGCCCGTTTCGGACTGGGTCTTAGTTTGAGATTTACTACTTTTTAGTCAACTGCAAAACTCAAAAACGTTGGGCTGGAATTATAGCCCCTAAAGTTGCAATGAACTCAATGAATAATTACCTTTAGACTTTGAAAGTTGATTTTGGGTCTACTAAGATTTCCGCTGTCCGTCCGCCATATTTAGAATGAACAATGCATGCGTGCGACGTATTTCGACCACTGACTCTACTCAACGAGCAGGGTCTGTGGTGGCTGACCCGGGTGGGCCCCGAGAATGACGTCAGAGTTAATCGAACGGCACGGGGCTAACCCGAGTCGATCCGGTTGAGCTACTTGATCGCACCCCAAGTAAACTTACCCGGCTACCGCCAATGTATCCACCACAGGCACCGAAGCTCTTGGTGAATGTTCCCATGAGGATGTCTACTTCCTTGGGGTCGATGCCGTAGAAATCCAAGACTCCCCTACCCCTTGGGCCAAGGGCCCCTATGCTGTGGGCCTCGTCAAGATACAGGTAGAACTTGTATTTCTTCTTGAGGGCTATCATTTCAGGCAGTCTGACGATGGACCCTTCCATACTGCGTACAAAAAAAGAAATTGGGAAATCAGAAATACAATACTGGGTTTTGCCTTAAAGGTAGGAAATCATCATTCAGACATAAGACTACCAGTGCTGGTAGACCATTTGTAAGTTGTGATTTTTTTTTCATTTGAAGCAACAGAAGTGCTCAATATCTTAAGACGAGTGCTTAACAATTAACCTGATGAAGTTTTAGCTCTGTGAATGCTGTATATTTGGAAAAACAGAACAAATGAATACACAATATTCTGGATCTCGATTTGAATTCCAAAGTTGCCGAGACATATTTTTGAATTGCGCCCTCTCTTGACACAAACCTGAAATCAGCATCAGGGACACGATTCTCAACTCGGTTGGCTTGCACCCATTCACAGATTCACCCAATTACAAACCGACCACAAATTAGAACACATGGGGGCGGTATTCATGGACATTTCCAAAAATGTGTCATTTGACACATCTAAATGGATTCTAAATTTAGAACGTTGTTAAGTTTATACCTGTAGATTCCTTCCACAACGATTAGAATCTTCTTCCAGGGCTTGTGCGTTCTTGGTTGACCCGATGAAATCGCATCTCTTAATACCCTCTCTAGATCAACTGTGTCTGCAATACAAAAAAAGGAAAAGATTCCATTTTACCTTGTTAGGGATTAGATTGTGAAATTTCAATGATTGAGAGTTGTTTATGTGACGTACCTCAGGAGCTTATGTGTGATTAGTTACTTAGACTCTCCGGGTACATCAATAATAAATTGTAATGCGAGGGACGCGACGGACAGGGCCAAGTGGAGGAGAGCCATAGGGAGAAAGCAGGCCAACCCAGAACAGACTGGACAGCAGCCTCAAAACCGACGATAATGATGATGCTGCTTATATGGCGCTTTCCATCGTATCAACAATCTCAAAGCGCTTTACAATTATTCCCCCTGTTCATCATGCCACGAGACCACACGGCAGGCGATATCAACATTCAGTCCTCTACCCTCACAGGTACCCATTTATACTCCTGGGTGGAGAGAGGCAATTGTAGTAAAGTGTCTTGCCCAAGAACACAAGCACCATGTTCCCCGTCAGGGTTCAAACCCATGTACCATGGCACATTGGGTAAACACCGTAACCACTGGACCACAGCGTTCCACAGAAGGCTGTAACAAAGTTGGCTACTGTGTTTTTGCTGTTTGTAGGAGTGGCTTCAGTACTAATCCCTGTGGGACATGCAGCCCCACAATGTCTACACCCGCATTGGAGATGACTTAAAGCTCTGGATGCAGCTGCTTGTTGAAATCAGGTAACAATTAAATAAACAGCTTAATGATAATACTTAAATAAGTCGCTTAAATAACACTTTCCACTAAAGCTAGGTTTCAAAGCTCTTCACCGTTATTACCCTGTGCATCAGGCCATGAGATCACTTTACTGCAGCCGAGATCAGCGCAATTTGGTCTCTACCCTCACAGGTACCCATTTATACTCCTGGGTCATGTGGGTGGAGAGAGGAAACTGTAGTAGAGTGTCTTGCCCAAGGACACAAGCACCATGTTCCTGGCAGGGTTCGAACTGACGCACCATCGTATATGAGTCAAACACTGTAACCACTGGACCATGGCAATCTACATCAACTCATGTCCTCTTTCTCATAGACCTCTGAATATTTTTGTCCTCACTGCTTTGTTCAACACAGCTCAAAAATTAGACCCTACGCACAAGGTACATTGTAGGTAATGCATACTAGGGTGTGTACGTGTCAACACGTACCTGCGCACCTGTAATGCAGACATGAATACCAACAACCGAAGTATTGGACTTCAGAATTTGCATGTGTACAAGGGTGTAAAAACTTCCTGACTTTTTATTCAATCCAAAAGAAACAAAAGCCGTATCCTCTCTGAGTGATCCCCGTTTGCCATTTCCCAGGTCTGCATCGTGACGTTGGGCGTGATCCCTGTCTGCATGGCATACAGGTTGACGACTTCTGACTAACGCCCCTTGAACACAGACATTGACAAATTGGGGAACCGCCAACATAAGGCTGGATAGCTCAGTTGGTAAGAGCACCGGAACGGTTATCCGGAGTTTGGAGATTCAAGCCCTGCTCTAGTCAATTTCTTTGTTCAACTTGTCAATTGTTATAATTCATCTAGTCAGTCTCCCTTTGTGGTTCATTTGAAAAATGACTGATGTCTTTAGTTACATTATTAGTACTTCAAAAAGCCTCGTAACAGTCATCAAAATTAATACAGTCTTTTGTGATATACTCAAAGGGTTTTTACACTCTCTAGGGGGTACCTGGCACCGTCAGCTTCACCTGAGGTGCCATGGAATATATCACAACAGACAATGATTTCTTTGGAACCATGGAGCTAGCAATCCACTCACAGCATCACTGTGAAGTCAAAGAGGCTTCCAGAACCGACAAAAGCATTGTGCTAGCTAGTAATTCAGAATAATCGTCACGCAGCAGTTGCTTTGCATAATAGCCGGCGTAGCGTTCCTGCTACCCCTGGGGATTTGTGAGTTTACAATACCATATACAAATATACACGTACCAATTCGTCTATTACTATCAAATAGCCTCGTAACTTTTCGTGTCAACACAAAAGCAATATTGGTCTGCCAAATGGAGGTCCATGCGTGACTTCAGAATGATGAATTTTTATGAATGAGACATACCGTTGTGTTCAAAGACCTTGACTGACGCCCCAGACAGCCGGATACCCAGTACCAACGAAGAGTGGTTCAGCTTGTCGCTTATGACCAGACAACCCTGTCGGGAGAGATCAGACATAGTAGTAACATTAACTGCTAGGAAGCAGACAACAAAGACTTGTACGGCACGTACAACTGTCTAGTCTACAGGGCGCTCATTGGCACACTCTAAAATGTCCCACTCTTGCAATCATAAAAGTGTAATCAGTTCAATAGTTAGTGGAGCATTTCATTCTCTATAGGTGTACTGGAACTACCTTATTTTGTTTTATACTGCTTCCGAAAAAAATGTTGCTCAGGAAATTTACTATGGAAGGACATACATGTAAGCTACCGGTAGGAACTGGGCCCAATTTCACGGCGCTGCTAAGCATACGATTTTCTGCTTACAGAGCCTCTGTCTATTTCATGGAGACCGTAAGCATAAGCACAGCAAAAGGCACGCTTACTTCAGAGGAAAAGTTTGCTTTAAAACCTAGTGATCTAACATTAGAAATCTCCATGCACACGCATCTGTTAGCACATCCACGCCGTGAAATAGTGCTTAAGGTTAGCAAATTTTTCTGCGATGTTAAGCACAACTTTTCTGCAAACTGCAAAGCAGCGCCGTGCAATTTGGCCTTGGTTGCAATCGTTGAGAATTGGAAGGCATCTTGCGTATTTAAACTGCTTTTTCAAGCTTAGACACTTTAATGCTGAGTATTTGCGTGTGGCTAGCGATTGAGAATGTCTCCTGTTTTACCGATTATTCAAAGGCACAATTTCATACTGTCTAATTCAAACTTACCTTTAGACATTGAAATTCTAATTGAGACTTTCTAAGTATCAGCTTACGATAGGAATGATAACAAAATAGGTATGCAGACAATGAAAAAAAGTGTGTGATTTGTTTGGACAAGGAAAGTGAATCCTATGCTGGGCTCAATTTCATATCGCTGCTAAGCAGTAAGCAGACAAATTTTGCTAACTAAAGCAGACGATTTTGTTAACCTTATGGAGTGGATACATGCAAATGGTTGCACGGGCATGGAGATTTCTCCTGTTACGTCACTAATTTAAGCACCTTTTTCCCTTTGTGTGCCTACTGCTTACAGTCTCCATGAAATAGACGGAGGCTCTGTTAGCAGAAAATTGTGCTTAGCATCGCCAAGCACCTCAGCATAAACGTTCTGAAGCAATGCTAACTGGGACTTTTTTAAACAATTTTGTTTTTTTAATCTCTCATTCAGTGTATTTGCTCTTTTCACACTTCCGCCATGGGCATGCAGTGCCTCGATCTGGCAACTTTACACAAAAAATACAGCCGGTTCAGTGATTCCCGAGTCGGGGTTCGTATCGCTGAAGCGGCCATTTTTATTGTGTAAAGTTGCCAGGTCTAGGCTGTGCATGTCCAATGGCGGAGCGTGAAAAGAGCGAATTAAAATGGAGTTTAATTCCACCTCATTAAGGCAATAATGACATAGTGAAAGAGTTAATTAAGTAATTAACAATGCAGCGCTAGACCAAGCATTGACCTTGAAGAGGCCAACACTTGTTCAGGCAATAATGCTTTGTTAAGCTTGTTAAGGCAATAATGACATGCGCTTGTTAAGGCAATAATGACATGAGTGCAATTAACAATGCAGCGCTAGACCAAGCGTTGGCCTTGAACATGTTGAAGAGGCCAGTCCACAACGACACAGTTGGTTTCCTGCATATTGTACAGCAGTTAACAGACTCTACACTTGGAAACCTTGTAAATAATAATGGCTTGTCAGTATTCCCAAAAAAAATCTCTGGAATTGCATGAACTCAACAAAAGGTAAAAACTGATAAGTCGGCAAGTTCTTATATGAGCTAAATGGCAATGTCTATCAGTATAAACAGATGTTGACTTTTCCCATGATGAAAACGGCTTCCAGGGCCCAATTTCATGGCCCTGCTATATAACCACAGAATTCTGCCCTCACGATCATCATTCTGTGCTATCAAGGCCAGCAGAAAATTCTGTGCTAACCCAGTAAGCACAGAATCCTTAGGCCATGTCCGAAAGTTGTGGCTGTGGCTGCGGCTGGAAATTACACAAGCGCCTATTGAAGTCATTGGCTTGTGGCTACGGCCACTTCCTATAGATGAGTGTGTTACTCCCGGCCGCAGCCAGTTGATTCGTACACAGCCTTAGTTACGGGATGTATTCACTAACCCATGAAATATGCTTACCGTAAGCACAGAATTTCCTGTCACAGCAAGAGCAGATTTTCGCTAACAGTAAATAGCAGACCAATCAAATTGGGCCCAGGTACTAAACGCTTGGTGATGCACTGCGACATGCCATATTTTGAGCAAGTGAGGGCGGTATAAAGACAACTTTTTCTGGCTGCAAACAGCGGAACTGGTTTGTTTATTGCAGCAATTTCATAACTTTACTTCAATCTGAAACTTAAAATGTTTATGCCCTTAAATTGACATACTGCGAATCACCTAGTTGACATTACCTCAGTAACCAAGGCGGGAATATTCAAGGCATTGGTGGCGAAGCCCATGCTGAAAGTCATAGCGTCCTCCGTGCCCAGAAAGCGAGCCGTTAGCCTCTCTAACTCTTCACTTTTATCTGTATTGCCTACAAATGAAAAACAAAAAGACAAAAAAAAGGCAGATCAGAGTCTCGATCTTAATCTGAATTTCTGGGTGGCAAAGCATCTGTACTGAAACAAATCAACTTTTGAGATGATTTCTGGCACTTGTGCAAACCCTTTCCACGACAAGTACACTGTTTTTTTTTTATATCAACATTGTTTTTAGCATACAAAACCTCCAGCTTACCCTATAAAGGTTGGGAGGGAACTAATTATCATCAGGGTGCAAGTTTTGTTCTTACAAAAGCCATTCTGAGTTTGACGCCAAATTTCAAAAAAGAAATGGGAGGTAGCGTTCGTGCAAAATGCCAATTTCTCATTTTATTATTTTTATTTTCCATTGAATGTGTACTGGAAAATTCACTCATCCAAAGACTAAAATGTGGATCGGAATATCGACATTATTGAGGACCATATTTACAAAGTGCTTTGTCTGATCCCACTAAAACTTTGGATATAAACTGACAATGAATATTTGAACTAGCTTTCCAAATGTCATGAACAATTTGTTATTGTATTTCTGACATGGGGGGGGGGGTGCTCTTTAAGCATTAATGTCTCGTTTGTGGGCATAATCCACTCAATATCATTAGGCACACAAATCCAAATGATAAATTGAAACATTTATTTCCTCTTCCTGGCAAAGTGAAAGTAAACTAATAAAAGGTACATTAAAGGGATAATAACAAAGTCCAACAGCGGTGGCAAGCTTGTGTGTGGCTTGACGAATTACAATGGACAGACAAATAAATATCTCGTATGTATACATTGTACAGGGACAAAAGAGCCATTTACAATTCCATGCACTCAAAGTTATGAATAAGAAGACTACAAATACCGGTAATTCAAGTACCAGCTGCAGTAAAAAAATGGTCTTTCACCACTTCCTCTTCAACTGAGCTACCCGAGAAAAGAGTAGCTCAGTATTTCAAGGAAAAATGTAGTATTGTTTAGGGGCTACAAAAGAATTTTTGAACCCATGGTTACAATAATACTACCAAAAATTCATCTGTACAGTGGTCAAAGAGATTAAATAACTGAAGAGTCTCGCATGAGGGATGACTGAGCTTAATAAATGGACCTCATTTATATTCAACCTGTCCAAAAGGTCATAATCTGCAGATTTCTCACTGTTTTTTTGCTATTGTACCGTACTGTCGATTTATCAAGCACTTTTTTCCACTGCGCACAAAAGATGTCACACAAAGGGATTGAAAACGCATTGGCATTACTTTTTATTATGGAAGTGACCCCTACCAAGGCTACAGATGCCAAATGTTGTCAGAAGAAACAGGGAAGCAATGTTTCACCTTACAGCATTCGGTTCAAATTCCATCACGTTAAATGTAATATACATTTGCAAACATCAATTTATCAAGCTCTTTTTTCCACTGTGCACAATAGATGTCACACAAAGGGATTGAAAACGCATTGGCATTACTTTTTATTATGGAAGTGACCCCTAACAAGGCTACGTGTATGCCAAATATTGTCAGAGGAAACAGGAAAACAGGGAAGCAATGTTTCACCGTACAGCATTCGGTTCAACTCCATCATGTTAAATGTAACATACAACATTTGCAAACATCCAAAAACAAAACTACCAAATTATTATGAAATACCTTAGAATTCACTTACATACATACATACATGTACTTGACTGTAAGTGAATAATTGTCTTAAGCATCCTGTAAAAACATGGCACCTGTTGTACTGTCATTTTCAAGAAAAGTGAAATTTTTCTATCAATTTCCAACGATGGTCAGCCGATCATCGTTGGCAAGTAAAAAAAAAAAAAATCCCTCCAAATATTGCCCCCAATTTACCAAATTTAGTTAGTCCACAATCTGTTTGCAATCAGCTACACATCCGTGAACGGGTGCAAACCAGCAAATTTACAAATTACATTTTATGCACAAAATCCCGTTTTACTTTGTGCTTCAAACATGTAAAGTGCAGTGCCCTTCTAGAAATTTGCATGTAATGCGAACATGTTAAAATCATACATGGGGCATGCAACCAGGAAGCAAAAAAAAAAAAAACCAAAAAACTCCAAGCTTTACACTTGAGACTTTAATTAAACAGCATTTTTCAATGTTTAACCCTCCTGCTGTCTGAACAGTCACAGACAGTTAAAAAAAAATCACAAAATGTACACAAAATTGTGCACACAATGGAAAGGAAAAACGTGTGCGTAACTTAAAGCGCACTTTTGATAGAACATTATTTTGTGGGCAAATCCAGCATATTTTGTACTAAAGAGAGTTTGACTTAACATACCTAATTCTTGCCTAGAGCTGCACACACCGTTGCCATAGAACGTCGTGACTTTTTCCACCATATCATGACGAGGACCCGACGTCTCGGCAAATCCTAGATAGTTGTAGGAACCCAAGTTGATCGTTTTTAAAACTCGCCCTGTCAGGCTATTGAAAAGAAAAACAGTGAACTTTTAAAACCAAAATGCATGAATAGTACGCAAATCAGAAATTGGAAAATCAAACAACATAGGTGGAGGGTACCGAATACAATGGCAGTGCTGCAGCCGAATTAACGAAAAAGTGCGCAGCTTGCGCCATGCGTAAGACTTATGCAACAAATTTGTTGCGCAGCTGCGCAATAAACTTACAATCGGCGTAGGTGCGCAACATTTATTAATAATTTAACATCTTGGACGAGGGTAAAAACAGCATTTACGACGGCTGTTCGCGTGTGAATTTGTTCGTCTGCGAAACAGTCGTTGGATCACCTCAGCCCTCCATTTTGAAAATTATTTTGTCCGACTTTCCTCGGAATCGTTTGGCAACTCTAAAAATTATGTTACGAGTAAAATGGGAATTCATTTACTTAAAACATAAAGTTGTGAGTGTCTTGTATCAACCTTGATAAGTTGTGCAATAACGGGCTCCACAACAGTCCCCATTTGCTGGTAAAATATGTAATTTTCGGTCGCTGTGCCACAACTTACGCCACCTAAAATGATTGCACAAGTTACGCCATAATTTATGGCACAAGTCGCGGACTTACGCACTATCCCACTTTCGTGAAATGTGTCATAAGTGAAATGTTGGCAGCGTGAAATGTTGCACAACTTAGGCAATAAATTTTGGCGCAAGCAGAGTTGCGCCATTGCACAAGGTTTCGTGCAATCGGCTGCTGTAGTCTAGTCCATCACAAGTCCAGTCACAAGTACGGTAACATCACAAGTCTTTTCAAAATTCCAGTCGAAAGTGACAGTTGATTAAAAACAAGGAAATGCTTTTGTAACAGTTCATTTATAACTTGTGACTTGACTTGAGACTGCAGGACCTGTGATTTGCATTCACAAATCGATACTATGACTTTTTTTTTTTACATCAGTTTGTATGCGGAAAATTAACATCAGGGACATGTGTATTTTCAAATACTGAGTTCTACCGTTCTGCGAGCTTGCACTTTTTGTTCTCTCAAGCCCCAGCTCAGACAACAATGAGTATACATTGCTTCAAAACATTACATTCGCAAAGGGCAAACCCAATATTAGACTTGCATTACTTTACCACATAAAAACAAAGGATACCTCAGATGAATGCCCAAGTAGCTTGTGAATCTTTTCTTGCAAGACCCTGGACAACACTGGGTATACAGTGTTTTATATAAATATGTTGGTGAAGGGCACAACCCAATATTGAATTTATATACCGTACATATCTCTGACGCAAATTCCGTCATATAAGTGCAACACAAATTAAATGTTAAGAAATGCTCAGAGCAAAGTTGAAACATGTTCAACGGTTGTGATGATACATTTACAGCCCAATTACGCTGTGGCATCACACCTTTGCATTTGTTTAATTCGCACCGAGTATGGAAATACCGGTACACCATCCCTCAATGCACAGTCGGAACCATCAAACGCACCTATCAGTTGTAAGACTGACCCCATGGCAACCGGGAGAGGTGAATCATCATCCAATCCCGAGTCATCCTTTTGTGGAATCTACACACCCCGTGCGTCAGAGTAGTGATGACCTTAAGTATACTTTTGACACTCATTGAGTAACACGTTTTGACCCAGCTTTTGCAGACGGGTCATTTCATAAATTTAGGGTCCAAAGAGTGGCATTCTTCCTGTTCCTATTACCTTTGTACATTACATGTACTTTGTCATTTGCCATTCAAGTATCATTAAAGCCTAGTTTCCATATCGACGTTGACCTACGCAGACAGTACGCATAACAGTCGGCAAAGTTGAACCCGGTTCAACTTTGCCGGTTGTCTACGAGATAGTTTGCATCTGTCTAGGTTGTCGGCCACATTTGCGGATAACATGTTTCCATACATGCACCGTGTGTCTGCGTTGCAGTTTGGGTCTTGTTTGTGTTGCTCTCTGCGTTTCTTACCTCGATACAGAAACTAGGTTTTAGAGCGACCTATTGGGTTAAGAATGACTTTGTTGGGTTGGTATCGGTAGTTGTACTTTCATAATCACTCTTGAGTCTTATCTTGGAAGACGACTGCATCTAGCAGTGCATCAGAATGATAAAATCATCTCAGATGCAACAGGGACAGGTATTTAAGTGGACCCCAAATTTATAGAATGACCTGAATTGTTAAGCACCTACTGAAGAAAAGCGACGCACCTATCACACAACCCTTTCAAATTTGAACCTTTTCAAATCTATTTAACACACCAAATCAGGACATGGTACAATGCACTCTCCTTTGACACAATCAGAGTTCCTGGGGTACGTCTCAAAAAATAATTGTTACTGGCTAAACAGTCATCTTACATGTAAGTCCAGTTCCAGTCCGGTGACAGCCTTTCCATGACGTCCATTTGTGCCCCCGGAACACCGCAGATGGGCTGTTCAAATAGGTCTTTCAGTTTCCGATATATATTCCGAATGTAAAAGCTATCGAAGTCTTGAAAGAGTGGAACAAAGTCCTGTGTGGGGAATTTAAAAATATGAAATAAGAGAAGATTCAAATTTCTGTCACTTTAAAGGGAATATACAACATTTGCAAACATCGAAAAATAATACTACCAAGTTTTAACGAAATACCTTACTAGGATGTTGGTAAATGACAGTCTAAAGCATCCTGTAAAATTATGGTACCTGGTGTCGAGAAAATGGTATTTTTGTATACATTTCCAACGGTGGTCGGCCGACCACCGTTGGAAAAACCTAACTATTTTTCAACTACTGCTCCAAATTTACAATTTTTTTCAGTCCAAATTTTGTTTGCCATTGGTTACATGTTCATGAACGGGTGCAGGCCAGCTAGACTGGTTCCCTTACCTTACAATTTTCCGACATCTATAAATTGATCCATTTATCTTTAGTGGTGTCAGGGAACCACACTACTTAAACAGTTTTGTTTTTCTTGGTTTTTTTTTAAGCATTTTCGAACACAAAACTTCAAACATGTCAGTTAAACAATATTTGATATATTACACTAACCCCTCAAATAGTTCATTTCTGAAAATTACAGCAAACGCCAATGATGTACATTCCCTTTAAGCAGATAGTTGTTTTACTGAACCAACTGCCCGGATTGTTACTCCCTACATCGCCCCAAACGTCCCAGCGATGTGTGGTTGTATGGATTCATACAATGTACATGTAGTACAGGGGCTAATACATGTACATGTAGGTTAATACACATTGCATCACGCTCAAAAATAGTGTTGCACAATACATCTTTGAACTTAGGCATACAGGATCATTTGCTTATCATGTCTCTTATTCGTTTCTAATCATAACACCACTCAAAATCCAAAGACGAATGTTCAAAATCTAACCTGCTGAACTTCCAGCTCAGTTTATACAAGATTCCCCTTTTGATAAAACAGTGAAAAACCACGCACAACAACAGCAATTTTGTCATATTAACTCTATTAAAACCCTAACAGAACTCAACCCATCAAACCCCAACAGCATGATTTGTTGGAATCTGTCCGGGATGGGTACAGTTCCCCTAAACTGACAGTCTTTTACATTGGGTTGGCACACCTCCAGAAACTAAGTCAGAAATATGTGTGTGCAGTTTCCCATACGGTGTTGGAATTTGCCAGGATGGGTATGGTTCCTAGTAAATCATGCTAGGGAGTTAGGGTTAAAAAAATCAGTCAATTGACTGATCGTTGGAAATCACCTACATTGCTTGATTTCTTCTAAATGACTGCAAGCCAGACGGAAGAATTTCACAAAGTGTTTAGTACCAGCACAATCTTTAATCCAAAGAAGCTTTCTGATAATAATGTGGTAGGTTACTTTTGGTATAAATGCAAAATAACCCTATATGCTCTAACGACAACAACTCCTCTCCGGGTGCACACCATCAAAACGCTGTAAATTACTGCGTGCGAGCTCATTAATATTTTGTGATCCCACGGATACTTTTGAATAAGAGGTCCTTGCGGCCTATAACTGGGACTGATTGTAGAAATATTTATGGAAATCAACAATTTGTGACTTAATGCCTCAAACTCAGACGATTTTGTTTGAAAAAAAACAACCAACTTGTGGATCTATTTCGCATAGAGTTGGGGGGGGGGTTTACATGTACATTAAGACCTGTGCCCAGGCATTGGACCTGTTTTAGGGGTGATTTTGGGCGAGGGTAATATACATGTACATATGTACGTATATGTAAAAAAAAAAAAATTGAAGTGGCTACCTCTGGTAAAATTGAACAGAAAACTGTCCTACGAAGTCTTTAATTTCCAGTGAAAAAAACATTGCCACCTGGCTCCCGAGTGTCACAAGGCGGCGCTCTTTGTATCCAATGTTGCGTTGTTTCCTATGAGCACGTTATTTGGTGTAGTGGAACCCTCCATGGTCTTACCTTCAATTTGCGAGACTCACAAGCCCCGGGTGACTTGAGGATATGAAACTTCCACAGGTATTCCTTGACGTATCCGCAGACGGTCAGGATTAAATAGTTGAATATGGTGATGATGACCTTCAAGATGGGTACTTTCTCATGGGGGCCCTGCTCAGACAATGGCTTGGTTTCCTGTCAAATTAGAAAAGGGAACAGCAAATTTAGGGCACTTGATTTTCAGTTTCAAAAAATGTCTATGTTTTGTGTCTCAGGAAATAGTATACAAATATTGAATGCTTCGAGTGGTGTAGTAAAACTAGCCTCCCGAGGTGATCCATGGACCATTCTTTTTTCCCGAGGCGAAGCCGAGGGAAAATAGAATGATCCATGGATCACCGAGGGAAGCTAGTTTTACTTCACCACGAGATAAAGCATTCAATATTTGTTTTATAACACTTCACCCACAGATTCTGCTTGATTTTAATATTTTAAATTATTTAAATCTGAACACAGTTGAAATAAACTTCAATTTCAATACAAAATTGTTGGAAAATGTATTTCTCTCTTAAAAACTACCCCTTCACGAAATGTTTGAACCCAAGTCTGTGGCGCGCTCTCTTTGGAATAATACGCGCTACGCACAACGCGCACACCAGCATGCATTTGCACACAAATACCGCGCCGTGGAAATAGTACTTTGGTTGTTAATGGTATAGTACTTTGGTTGCTATGCGCATAGTACTTTTGGCCGTGCACAGAAAGATAGCAAAATTAGAAAGTAACATGTGACTCGCTCTCGGCCAATCAAGACACAGAATCTGTGGGTGAGGTGTTATAATTAACTCTGTTTAAACCACAAAAAATGTAAAAAATACAAAGCAGGAAAACCTGTTTCCCACTTGTATCATGTAGTGGATGTTCACTGAAGCAGCTTAACAAATTTTCCACCAAGCAATTTTGCTACAGAATTTAAATAAACCAGACGTCCCAAATACGTAGTACATCGGAACCGGTACTAATTAACCGCTGCTGTCTGGAACCGGTTCCAAATTATGGGATCGGGGAACCCGTAACCAACTTTACAAACTACAAACTACTCTGTAACTTCTCAATGAAACAAGAAAGGTTTTGAATGCCATTTGTGGGGAATTTTTAAAATGATAAACAGGCTACATGGAAAACCAAACCAGATTTCACATTTTTGTGCATTCCCTAACCCTGCCGAATCCAACAGGATCCAACTATGTCACATACCCGATGGAGCCTGTTGGATTGAGCCGTTAACCCCTTATGTACATTCCTCATGCAAAATGTTGGATTCAGCAGGCAACTGAACCGCTTTATAACGCCATGTTGGACTCCGTTAACCCCTTGTGTACATTCCTCATGCAAAATGTTGGATTCAGTAGGCAACTGAACTGCATTATAACGCCATGTTGGACTCCGTTGGATTCAGCAGACAACTGAAAATGAGGCACAACTGAAGATTGAGCAGGAAAGTCCGGTTGGACTCTGGTTGGTTGGGGGTGGGGGGGGGGGGCACTTGCCTCCCCAGATTTACCCAAGTGGCCCTCTTGTGGACATAAAAGTGCCCCCTCGAGCATAAATGTGCCCCGTTGAGATGAAAACAAAACTTGCCCTAAAATTTCAGATAATTTTATTCAGTAACCATTTCCTGAAATGGTATAGAGAGTTCTGATATGAACGAGGAATATGAAAACCAAGCCCCAAAACCCTAATATAGTGCGTAGTTTGCATAATGGCCAGTTTTGCCCCCCCCCCCCTCCAGTTTGAAAACCGTTCCGCCGCAGCTGTGTGCCAGCAGGTAAACAATTAATGTTCCTTTTATCACATAGGACATGTGAGCTCAATCAACTAAATGGAATTGGCCTTAATCACTGTCTCTGCTGCTACAATTTATCATACAGAAAACTTAATGGATTTGTGTCTGAATCCCCCAAAAAATAATTTACAAGTGGGCCATTTATTTTTTTATGGCTTCATAAACCTGAAAGGAGGATCTTAAAATTTTTTTTTTTAAAAATTCACATGTATAAAAATCTTATTCAATCATCAAAAACAGCAAGATACGCTGTGGCTATCGTTACGGCAGTCGACAGTCTGGTTCCCTGACCTGACAATATTCAACATCAGGATCTTAGGCTCTTGGAACCAGACTTTCAGCCAAATGGTTCTCGGATTTTGTGTCCCTTTTAAAAAATATTCTTGTGGCGTGGATTCGATCCCGGGACCTCCAGCATGGTAGTCCAATGTTTAACCAATCGAGCTACCGGTACCAGCATGACCAGAGCGCTCTGGTTGGAAGGGCAGAAAATGTGATATAGATATGAAATGGTGTTTTTTGCAATGCCGTAATGACAGCAGTTGAAATTGTGTTGCGGCTGCCGTAACAATAGCCACTACTGGTACATATTTCATATTGCTACAGGATACTGTACAGAAGAGGGTGAAATAAAGGCACAAAAATTGATCAGTCACAAGACACCTTTGGCAATCAATTTTGAGAGGTCACATTCCAATTGTCAATTCCGTCACTAACTTTGGTGTATAATTAGGTGACTTAACAGCGGTATCCATTTCTTGTTTCAAGCAATTTTACCTTTAGTACAGTGTATGACATACAATGTACATCATTGTTTCTTCACCATTTAGTCACATGCCAATTGTCAAATTCCGTCACTAACTTTGGTGTATAATTAGGTGACTAAACAGCGGTATCCATTTATTTTTTTTCAAGCAATTGTACCTTTAGTACAGTGTGTGACATACATGATTGTTTCTTCACCATTTAGTTAGACTTCCAGTAAATTTTCTGAATTCTCTTTTATTTCGAAGTGACTGTGAAGTGTTTGGGAAAATTGACACCTGTGACGTGATCCGTTAATTTAAGCAGGGAATTTTGTAGCAAGTTAAATAATTAATATTTCACAAGGAGATTAATAAATGTACGTGATATTGTTACAGTACCAGTACTTACACGTAGTTCACATACGTACATGTGTAATTTTTTTGTAAAATGTAACGTGAACTGTTATCTCTTTTTCAAACATAGAACAAAGGTACACGTACTGTACATGTACGAGGTTAACGAATATCCTTGCATAATCAGTGCAACCTTTGGACTATGGCCCACCATAGAGCTACATGTACATGTGGGACCTAGACTAAAAGCACTATGCTTGGTATTAAAGTCCTTAGACTGTCACACTTGTGACTCATTGCAAACAAATTATTCTGATAAACACTGCCCAAATTCCATCATGCATCGAGGTCACCGTGCAATGCCCCCAACCCTTCAAACTCCAACAGCACGTTTTGTTGGAATCTGTTGGAGTGGGTACTGCACTAGTCTAGCAGTTTGGGCATTTGAGTTGCCATATGGTGTTGGAGTTTGCAAGAGTGAGGAAGGATCCTAATAAATCACTGTAGGGGGTAATCCCTCCCTCTCTGGCTGGCAATTTCAACAAGGCCGGCCAAGCAGTCACAATAAATCAAGTGTTTTTAACAGTTGAGTGCTTCCTGCCTAAAAGCAGGATTGACTGGCTGTGAATGTTATAAAACTTGATATAGCTATGCTTTGACTGTAGGAGATTGATAAGCCAGCTGTGTCTATACCAGTCACCTGCTTTTGTCCGTAGATGGAATTTGACTGTCACAGTGCCTACATGAAATATGATCTGACTGTCAGTGACTAGCCTGTGTAAAAGGCATGGCAGGGGAACAGGATTGACTTTTTGACTGTCTGTGACTGATCAAACAAAAGGAGGGTAGGAAAATACACAACATTAACAACATTGTCACTGCCTCATGACAGAGTTGAAGTACTTGTACAATTTAGTCTTATTTTTGATTATTTGGATCTATATCATGTTAAAATTGCAAGGCTGGGATTTTTAAGATTCAAAGTTTAAAGTCTTTAAAAAAAGTTTATATTTAGAAAAATAGTGAAACTCTACCGAGATTCCTATAAGGCTTAGGTTTTTTCCTCAAAACAACTTTGACATTCTTGTGATCAGTGTCTTTTCCCCCAAAACCCTTAATTTGCATATGATTTGTTAGTGTGTTACATGTAAAATGAGCACAAATAAGCCCCTAAAACATGTACATATTAGGTCCATTAACACTAACTCCCTACGAAGTTTTACTAACTAGAAGACCATGTCCATCAAAATCCACCACTCACCCTGCTTCACATAATGCTTCAGGACCAAATCCATTGAAATCCACCACTGGTCCTGGTGGATTTTGATGGACTTGGTACACATGACTCGTCTGCCAAAATCCCCCAAAATGGAGTAGGGGACGGATTTTGATAGAGTTGGTAAGGTACAGGGTTAACAAATATATGCTTCCAATTTCATTAACTCTAACCGCCCTGAATCCTTCAAAATCCTCTTTGCCAAAGTGGAGGAATTTGGAGGATTCAGGTTACATGGCAAAAGTGCGTTACTGGTTTCGTGGGATGCACTTCAAGTCAAGATGTTGGGCTAGACCTTGCCTTGTTTTTGCTCAGCCATGCATAACTATAGGCCTGGATTATGCTTGAAATCCTCCCTACTGCTCCAGGATGTCACTGGCCAAGCCTCAACATATTGACAGTCACTGCCGCAGGATTTTGCAGGATTCAAGCAGTGGTCACCCCTCTACGGACCAAATTCAAGAAATAATGGAGGAATTTGCAGGATCGAGGCTACACGTGTATATATGCTACATGTATTGTTCCGTGAGGCCAATTGGAGGATTTTGCAGGATTGAGGCTATCGTACATCCTAGAAAAAAAGGCCTCAGAGGGAGTATAGGGTTAACAACTAAAATGTTTCATTTAAAAACGTGATGGGTGTGCATGTACAATGCACTATGGATTGCATCCTGTGCAGTGTTGTTCAACCATTTTTAATGCTCTTATACTCTCACCAAATACTTTTTTGTCAGATTTAAAAGTGCCCACATTATTATTTGTATTCTAGGGTATGAGTTCTAGACACTGGACTAATAAAAGAGAAATTTGAACAACTTGCTGGTATACAGTAAGGTTTATGCATAGAGCTAGTTCTACAGGGTAAGTCCGAATGATCTGGACCCAAATTAAAGAAAATATTAAACATATGTAGCATTTTTTCACAACAAGTGCAAATGAGATATGTTATAGGCTGGTATTTTGGGCATTTCAAACAATGTAGTCACATCAGTATGCAATTCCAATAAATCTGCTGAACCACGGAACAGTGGTCAGAGTGTTTTGTAGCGTGTGTTCTTTGCTAGTGCTTTTGTTTAAAATGGTACCATGGATAGGCTATATGAAACTCTCACTAAATATGTAAAGAAGAATTGGTTCTAAAAGATCCGGTTTGTCAGAGTGTTTCTTTGATGTTCCTGGCAGTATACTCTGTCCGCTTATGATAATATAGGATATTCTTCTTACGGCTATGTGTCGGAACATGGTACCCAATTACCCGACGGTTGATGTCAGGAACCAGTTCCAGATTTTGGGATCGGGTATCCATAAACAACTTTACAAATTACTTAGTAACTTCTCAGACAATGAAAGAGAAAGTTTTGAATGTCATCTATGGGAAACACATGGCTGAAAACCAGGCTGCATGGGAAACCAAAATATACTGCACGTTTATGATGCTCGCGAAAGTTGAAGTATACATGTACACCGTAAAGCTATAAAGCTGTACAATCTTGCTGTCTTGACTCTATGTAGTATTATAAAGAATCTAAACAATCTGCACAGCAACTTCCGTGATTTGAATTTTGGGGTTGGGTTTCTTTAACAGGTACCCGGACACCCATTTTTTTTTCAATCGGGTATCCAGTTCCCGTATCACCCGTAAATGCCCATCCCTAATTCCTCTGAATTCCCTTTACACTGGAGATTGATTTTCACATTGTGTCAACAGTGTCATGATTCGCAATCCTCGTGTCTGTTTTCATTCCCCCATGCAAGCTTCAAATCATCCTTATAAAATGTAGACATAATTTTCATAAAATTTTGCAATGTTACAGGTAGTTTGGGTAAACATTGACAAAATATTATGTCGTCACCCAAAGCTGTCAGTCTAAGGATACAATGTATGTACCAGTATGATTTCAGGTGAGGCACAGAATATGAAAAAGAAACTACATGTAGAGAGTCCTTCTAAACTGTGTGAGAAGCAAAAGCCAACAAAGATTTTTCTTTTTAAACTTGCCCTTTGTTTTTTCCCCCAAAATCCTGAAACTGAGATTAGAGAGTCCTTTCGAACTGTATGGGAAGCAAAAACTAACAAAGAAATTAAAAAAAAAAAATTGCCCTTTGTTTTTTCCCCCAAAATACTCAAGTACGCGTGAGTTCATTTAATTGTTTTTAGAGTTTTCAGAGGAATTCGGGGTGTGTCTTGCCTACGATGTTCATTTGGCATCAGCTCAAGAAATATTCAGTGAGAAAAAGACTTAAATTTGTGTTTTTAAGTCAATGTAATTCATACCAGTTAATACAAATCACAGTTTGTGTGTCAGTGGGGTTTTTTTTTAGGGGGGGGGGGGTGCACCCTGAAAGGGAAAATATTCAAATTTAACTGTAGATTTAATTCCAATAAGACGTTATTTGGGGGATTAGTTTTATCAGGTGGCCAATCTGTGACATGCACATTTTAGGCCAAAGATTCATAAACAAGCTTTTTTGTTTATGTCTTCAATTTGCTATATAAAATATGTATCTTATAACAAAATGATATACGTAAAAAATTCAAGCAGCGTATGAAGCTTAAACTCTGTCTTAACAACAAAAAACACCTTGAGATTTTTCCAAATTATCTCAGGTACAGAGTGAACACGTGAGAGGTACAGGATGAAATATGAAACTGATATTTCCTCGAAATAAAATGTAGCCTTTTTTACAAATTCCAGACAGTACTAGTATGAGGAAGCAATCAGGGCACATCCGTACATGCAGAAAAGACATTAAATAAGTCTAGGGCATATCATCTTACAAGTGTACCCTTGACACACGGAACCGCCCTTATACTGTTCGGTGTCAAAAAAAAAGAAAAAAAAGATGGGTAAATTTAATGTTTTTTTATTTCAGTTTCTTTTCAACGTTTTGCACTTTATCATGTTTCAGACTACAAACGGGAATATAAATTTATTCATTTAAAACCCTAACCCCCTAAGGGTTCCTCAGGACTACCCTGATAAATCCAACAGAGTCCAACAGTTACTTCCTGCTCAATCCAACAGAATCTAACTGTGCCTCATTTTTAGTTGTCAGCTGGATCCAACAGAGTCCAACTTGGCGTTATTTATCAGTACCCAACAGAATCTGACTCTGAATATAAGTACATTTGTACAAGGGGTTTACTGCTCAATCCAACAGGCTCCAACAGGTTTATGATATACCGGTAGTTGGATCCTGTTGGATTTAGCAGGGTTAGGGTTAAATTAATCTCTGATTATATCTTGCATGCTGATTCACACACACATGTACATTTTTGAGCTTTTTCAAGTTTTACCTCGAACAAAACATTTTTTTTTTGGGGGGGGGGCTATTTTTCTACAAATGGAAAAGACATTCACTTTTGCAGGAGACATCAAACTAATAATAAATCAGGCCACATTTAGCAATGGCATTACAACTTCCACTTATTTTCGGCCTCACAATAATTCAGTTCTAGAACTGTTGACTGGTCCCTGCCCCACTATCAGAATTGTTAACGTAGGAATCGGGAACCAGTCTATTTGGAGGTCAAAAGCAAGTTAAGCAACCCAAATTTAAAAGCATTTTTCCCCCAGAGGGCCGCGGATGCCCAAAATAAAAAATTAAAAAATGGGTTTTTTTGGTTAAAATAAAACAAGTGCAGAAATTGTTAGAAGTGGGGGAAAATTTTTAATTTGTTGAAAGCACAGACCTGACCACCCAACCCTTCAAAATACAACTTCACGTTTTGTTGGAATCTGTTGGAGTGAGTACAGCTCAGTTTAGCAAACTGATTACGCTTTACATGGGGTTAGGCAATAGGCGTACATCTACCACCATAATCAGAGTCCACCAGTTTGGGTGTTGAGTTTACCATGGTAATGATGGTGTTGGATATTGCACGAGTGAGGAAGGTTTCTAGTACATTGTATTTTAGTAAATCACTCAAGGGGTTTCCCGGTTAAGGGTTGGGATTACACTAACTTACATGTAGGATGTTTAGGGAAGCTTTGTTAACATGGTTCGGCCCCGTTATTGTCTATTTGTTTCATTATGCCTCCATCATTATTGTGAATTTATTTTTGGCCTATCATGGGAACAAACTTGTGTCATTGTTTTATTGGAATGTTATTGTGTGGGAATGGGTTGAGAAATCATTGGACATATGGACAGCAAATCTACAGTTAAAAGATTAATTAAAGGTATATAAATATGTATACAATTCTCCATATTACACAATGCTCGTAAACCGAAGTTGACTTGTTAGATTAGAGCACAAAGGCACATGTCATGCATGTGTATACGTACATGATAACCGTGTGATAACTAATGGTTCCTGACAATTACTCAAAAGCTTTACAAAACCAATCCAACTTACATTAACTTAAAATAAGTACAAGAAGTATACATACAACATGTATGCCTTGTTCTAGTACATGTACACAGCCAGTTATTAATTAACCCTAACCTTCCCAAATCCTCGAAAATCCTCTTTGCAAAATGGTGGATTTTGTAGGATTGAGGATATGGCAAAAATGTGTGTCTGATTTTGCAGGATGCACTGTGTAGTGGTCTTCGGCTGTCCTCTTGTGTTGTTTATGCTCAGCCATGCATAATTTTAGGCCTCTCCTTGAAATCCTCCACACTGCTCCAGGATATGTCACTGGCTCTGCCCATTAAATCCTCCATGCTCTGCCTCAACATATTGACAGTGATTGCTGGAGGATTTTGCAGGATTGCGACAGTGGTCACCCCTCCAATGACCACATTCAAGAAATAACGGCTGTTTTTTGGAGGATTGAGGCTGTATGGAATTTTTTACGTTGAGGCAGTTAGTAGGATTTTGCATCTTAACAAAAATGCCTAGGGAGTTAGGGTTAAGGAACAATTTTCCATATTACACAATGCTCTTAGTCTTAGACCAAAGTTGACTTGTTGGATTAAAGAACAAAGGCACATTGTGTACATGTACATGATAACCGTGTGATAACTAATGGTTTCAGTCAATGACTCGATATCCTTACTTAACCGATCGTAAGATAAAATAAACTGCATACATAACATACATGTACCTTGTTGTTCAGAACCAGTTTTTAATACCATACGTACATGTATACAAACATACAGGTAAGTTTTTTCAGGAAATATTTTTAAAAAAAATGCTGGCTTGGAATAGTGAAGACTGACACACTATAGAGAATCCATGCAAATCTATTGTTCTCGTTCAGTGACAGTTTCACTTTTAGTACTGTGTGATTTTTTTATTACAGTTCTTACTGTTCTAATGTATAAAGAGGACCACAACAGCAACAGGCTTATTTCTATTTGTTGTGTGTTTCGTTTTATAATTATTGTTAACAACATTATTTGTTTTTTTTGGTTTTTTGTCTTTATGGGATCTGTGGCAATTGTCACTTGAAAACTAACAAGGAATTTCACTGCAGCACACCTACATGTACTATGTAAGTGTACAATGTTCAATGACTCCAAACTCGAAAATGATGTTTAAAAGATGATCTTTTGCTCACAAAAATTGGTTTAAGTGGTCAGAAATTGTCTCAGATCGCACCACAGAGCGTCTAGAATCCAGAATTTTTCAGGGCCATTAAGCAGGCCCCGGACCACACGCCGTTAGGGCTTCGTGCTTCATGCTCGCATTAGTGCTGATCAAGGTACATGTATGTCCCCCCCCCCCCCCCCTTTTGAGAAGCGATTGACGCCCTAGGATATGTACATGTATGTACCGGTACAACAATCATGGTTACAGTGTTACACTGGTAAATTGTTAAATATCCAGGTACCGGTAAAGTTCTGCACGGTATCCATTACAAAACCCCTTTTCTGAGTAAAAATCTACTAGCCAGGGAGCCTTCAAGCAACAGCTAGTGTTTACAAACATTAACACTCATGGTAACAATGCTCATGTGTACACTATTGCCCTTCCCCAGCCAAGCTCTTACATCATGCACAAAGAAAAGAAACCCAAGTCTGTGATTGGTCGTTACAGACAAAGCAACCAATCAACCAATTCCACAGAGCTCGAAGTACAGAAAGATCAGAATATTGATAGCTATCTTTTTTGTTGGCCTATTTTCATTTCGGATCAACTTCCCGGAAAAATCAATGAGCACATACGAACATTACACAATGAAACGGTTAGGTTTGATGCAGGGGTAGATGTCTGTCTGGTTTGCTGTCGGGCCAATAAGCAATTCTACCCCTGTAAAGTTGCAAAATTAGTTGCTAAGTCATGTACATAGTTACAGTGATGGACGGTGAAATTAGACACAAAACAATGTACTGAAATAAAAGTTGCCCTACATGTAATTTACACTTTTTTTTTACAAGCAATTGGACACATTTTTCAAAACTGGGAAGTGGTCACAATTTAAATTGAGGGCAATTCCACGGTAACGGAAGGACGTTTTCACTCATTAAACAAAATTTCAAATGTGTGTATCACAGACACTGTTCATAGTTACAGCAAACAAATGTCACAATTGTATTGCTATAATGCTTCTTTCATTTTCCACACTTTTGGGGGGCATGAATGCCTCCCGTTTATGAATTATGAATATTAATGAGGTCGGTAACGGAAGGACGGTAAAACGGACAAGGGTTTTCCAACTTACTCGCGTTTTGCGTAAACTCTGTGAATTTTATGGGGCAATTATATTTTAAAGGTAGGAAATGGAATCCCTGAAGCTTTATCTATACTATACCACCTTTCATTTGACTTTAAGTGTTTCGGTAATATAATTACAACGTTTTAAGCAGATTATAATTTGGTAACGGAAGGACGGTAACGGAAGGACAAAAGGTTTACTCAATTATAGCATGAACAAAATGTGAATTTACACTAATTATACAAGCGAAACAATTGCTGAAATGTGTAACTGAATGTGAAATCAACAATATGCAGACCTGGCATAAATAATTATACCCAAGAAACTGTTGAGATAAAGATAGAAGCCTGCTAATTAATGATAACAAAAGAAAAACGAAAACAACCCAAAACACATAATTCACGAACACAGGACTACTACAGAAATAGACTTCAAACCCATCACCTCAATCCTGAAAAGTTTAAATACACAGTATTTGAACTCTTGAGTATATTGGTTACATGTTTACCAACAACTTTTAATAATAACACCCCTAGTTTCAAAGGTTTACCTAAAGGGTGGGGGGGGGGGGCGACCAGCCTACATGTACATTTAAGGTAAAAACATCTACCGGTAGAACTGATGGCTTCAGTTAGGTGTTGCTTTTAATTGAACTCTAAAATCAATGTTTGAAATCAAATTACAATGATTTAGAGTAGTAACAATTAATTTATAAACATCCAAACTGAAATTGTTAACTTGGGCATAATTTGTCAAAGATTGCACCTCACATGTCTTACACATGTAAATTGAATGAAAGTGCCCCAAAGTACCGGTACTTTCTGCCATCTCATTTTTGACTTAATTTGCTTCTGGAATGGCTTCACAGAATTCGTATCTTTCACTATTGTCCATGAATGCTGATGGCAGCAACTTTATAATTTGATTTTCTGCAACAAATCCATACATGTACAAGTACTGGTACATCGGCATATATGTACATGTACATTGTACATGTTGTACATGCCTGTGCCTTCCTTTGTAATAAACACCTTGCCCTGCTTATCCCGCTTTTGTGAAGGTGGGTCACATGAATGTCCTTTCAATGTTCATTATACATGCATGTATTTGCAGTGATTTTCATTTGTCAAACATGAGCGCAAATGTCGTAACATTTGTTAAAATACGATTTGTCCTTCCGTTACCGTCCTTCCGTTACCAATTTGGTAACGGAAGGACGTGATTTAATTAATTGTAATTAAAAAACAAGAAGTACAACAGTGTCAGTTATAATGTCATATTGAAGGCCTACCTAAACTTGCTTTGCACAGTAACTTTCATTGCATTCATACTGCAAGTTTTAAAAATAAATTAAAAATATGTATTTTTTCGGTAACGGAAGGACATTTTCGAAGGCTGAAATATTAGAAGTCACTGAAGCAAAACAAATTACGCAAAATGTTAAAAACAAGTTTTAGTCGGTTTTTCAAGACCAATACTTTCTCATGACAGAAACTGATGGCATTAGTACATATTTTTGTGTGTCTATTGGTAGAATACTTTCATATCACTATTAATCACATTTTTAGGATTAAAACAGGATTATTACATAATCCTATTTTTTGGTACCGAATTGTATAAAAAATACAATTCCGACTTCAAATCTTGAAAATATAGACTTTTAGCTTTCATTTGATGCCAAATTTGTTTAAGTCGCATGTATTTGAATTTTTTGGTGTCATGTCCACTTTGGTGTGGAATTGCCCTTGATCATTATGAGCCATGAAATCTGTTGCCTTCTTCCCAAATTGGCAGACGTAGAAACTAAGTTTAGCAAACTGCTCAGAAAAAAAAATGTACTGAAGTAAAAGTTGCCCTACATGTAATTTACACTCTTTTTTTAAAAGCAATTGGACACATTTTTCAAAACTTGGAAGTGGTCACAATTTAAATTGATCATTATGAGCTATGAAATCTGTTGCCTTCTTCCCAAATTGGATGATAGCAACTATTAATTAGCAAACTGCTCAGAAAAAAAACACACTGTATTTGAATACCAAAAACCCATTAAACTATGATGACAATAATAATGCCACTTGAGTCAAAATTTCTGTTGCTTTTTACTTTTGTCCCTTTCTATCAATCTTTCGAACTTTCTTTCATATTTCATTGATTTTACTAGAAACTAGAGCACTGCAGATCTACAGGTGAAGGCTTGTATTAACCTAGTTCACTTTCAATGACGTAAAAAAAATATGAAAAAAATGTACAAAGTGCAGACGAACGATACATAGCCCACGGTAGTACCCTACTAATGTACCCTACTAATGTACGTAGTTACTGATATGAGTCAGTGTTGATAAGAGCAACCCAGGACCACCCATGCGTTTGAGGTGTGATCATTTGTAGGTCACTAGTCATCCCATCGGTCGACCTTTGGACCTGAAATGTTTCTCCCTCCCCTGAGAAATCAGGTAACTGCAACTTTTAAAGTTTTTTTATATTTACAACATTTTCCAACGATCAAAAAACAAAATGAAATACCTTACTGAGACTGTAAGTGAATTGACCTATCGCGGTAGAATCACGTCAACGCAGGTTGTGAAATATTGTACAATTACATGAAATACATATGGACACAGAACGCATAAAATCTTAGACAAACAAATCTTAGTGTACAAAATTCCAAAGGGTTGTCCAAGGGGCGTGGTTAACTCGTTAACTGCAATAGGTCATTTATAGTCTCAAACATCCTGTGAAATCATGGCACCTGGCATGCCTGGTGTGCCATCAAGTTTCAAGGAAGTGGAATTTTTGTATCAATTTCCAATGATGGTCGACAGACTTTTTCAAATATGTATGTACTGTCCACAATTTGCCAAATTTAGTAAGTCCATATTCTGTTTTCAATCCGTTACACATCCGTGAATGGGCGCAAGCCTGGCAGCTAGTCTGGTTCCCTGACCCAACAATTCCCCAAAGTCTATTAACTGCTCCGTTTCGTCTGAAGTAGGGTCAGGGAACCAGACTACAATCTTAACAGCATTTTTGTCTTGGTTTTTTTCCAGAATCTATGAACACAAAACGTTAAACAGGTCAGCGTACCAATATTTGTGTTAAAATACCGGTACTAATCCCCAAATCCATCCATTTCTGAAAATAACAGCAAAAGCAAATATATACAATGTGTATGTGTATACTCCCCTTTAAACTTAAGTTGCTTTCCCTTCCCTGTGCTATTTTCAAGTTTTACCCTGAAAATTACATTTTGTTTTTTGAAATGTGATTTTTTTTTTACCCCCGAAAAAGTTATTCACTTTTGAATGAATACGAAAAGCAACCCGTAATAAAACATATTTTCAGAGTGTTACAAAACAACCAAAATAGAAAAAAAAGTAGTTTTAAGTGATATTGCACAATCAAACTATCACTCAAAAAAAATGCAGATTTTTGTCAAGGAAGTAAAAATCACATGTTTAAGTTTTACAAAAACATGTGCATATTTCTCTGCATAGCTATTTGGATCTTTGGTTTTTTTGGGCCCTGAAACCGATACCAACATGTCTAAGTTACAATTTACATGTATAATGGCAACCTGTCTCTCTATGGCTATGGTGTCATTTTCTGTTCCTTGTTCTATGGTGTCAGGAACTACAAAACTATATTTTAATCTGAATAGCCAGGGAGGACCACCTTGGATCTTCACGGTCTCTAGGGAACAAAAACAACATGTGACACAAATATTGATACTGTGTACAGGTGCGAGTCACAAATCAAACACTGGTGTACTAACAGTGATCATTACTAGTACATGCAATTTAATTTGCTAAGGCCCAGATAAAATAAAAAACAGTTTCTCGTCTCTGCCCACTTCCTTTTTTCACAGCCGCCCAGGTTTTTTAAATTCATGCATTTGCAATATATTTTGCACATTGTCACTATTTTGTCTTTTTATTTGTTTCCAACAACATTGTAGCTACATGTACAAGTAGAACTAGAAAGGGTTAGGGCCTATGGCCCCTTTGGACACAATTTTGTATTAAAATGGTCAAGACAATTTAAAAATCCATCTACCAGCTTGGAAAATCTGCCATTTTGGGTAATAAAGGGGTGGGGGGGGGGAGGCATCGGCCTCTTTCATTTTTTTCAAAAGGCTGGATGAGAAACTACTTTTTTTACTAGGCTTAATACTGCTTTGGTGATTTGCACAACAAGATAAAGCACTCCATATAAGAGGCGGAAGCTTTTCTAAACACTTTCCAAACAAATTCAGCAACTCTAACATGTCTAACAATATTCAATTTTGTCTAAGAAGAATTTATATGCATTGGTAAACTGAATCACAAATGAATAGGTCATGAATATTTGTCAAAACTATTTCAATAAGTCTCTCCTGTTGCTGAATGAATGGCAGCATTCAGAAATCAAAATCGTCTTGTACCAATAACTTTAATGCTCCTAGACTTAAAGAAATTTGAGTGAGTGTGGTGTAAGATTTAAGCATTTTCTCAAGTGGTTGTACTGAACTTCTATAACCTTACAATTACCAAAAGAAAATGAACAAGAGGCAAAGAGAAAGGAAAAAAGGTGGAAACCAATCCCTATATTTTCCTATCTACATGTAGCTATTACAAAAGATGGCATGAAGTATGCATGATTAAAATTGAAGAGAATTGAATTCCAAGATTGAAGAGAATTATGATTAAACTGTGTGACAAATGAGCAGACCAACTTGTCTTCTTATACAGTTTGTCTAAAAAAAAATGCTGCAGCCAAACAACATTTTTGGAAAAAATGTTGCAACCTGACGCCACTTCCGTGATTGTGTACAAAGTCTATGGAGAGTCAAGAAATTTTGAAGTATTTCTTAACAAAATTGGAAACATTTCTCAGTGCCAGATTCATGTCTTACCATCATTTCTGCAATGAATGACCTTCATTGAGATGATATATGAAGAAAAAAAAGTGGCGTCCACATTTTTTTTTTGAGGCAATTTAACTCTTCTTTTAAAAAAAAAATTAACTAGGCCTATGACATAATAGAGTGCGCCTTTACCCTTGACAGGATTGTGTGTGAGTGTGATTTGAACCTTTTGTTTAACCCTAACCTTCCCATATTCTTCAAAGTCCTCTTTGTAAAATGGAGGATTTTGCAGGATTGAGGCTACAAAAGTGTGCTGCTGATTTTGGAGGATGCTCCACCATCAGCAGCAGTGACAGCGTGCAATAGAAGTTCTAATCACAGTGCAATAGAACTTTCATTGCACTGTGCGCCACGCGCACGTCGTGCGTTGTACGAATAATTCAATGACATGTGATCAACGATCATCCAATCAGATGACGGGGATTTATTCAGGTGTTATAACTTAATAATAATAGTAGGCCCATGGCCATAGGCAAGTCAGAAAGTTCATATCAAATTGTTCAGCCTCACGCAGCACGCGCAGGGCACTGGTGCTGGAATTTGGAAATTCTATTTTGATCTTTTCATGTTTTTCTTATTACGAAGTGGCTATCGTTACGGCAGTCGTTGTTTAGCGCCCTCTACGATACTTTTTTGATACGCACACAGGTATATAATTATTTGTTTCCACACGTTTTAGCGAGCAGTGCGACAGCTCAGGCGATAGAGGGTAGGATTTTGCACTGCGAGGTTGCGGGTTCGAATCTCAGTTTTGCACTCGAATTTTTTTCCTTTTCTAACCTGAGGCTTTGGAGGATTTTTTTCAAAAGGGAAATAAAGTCCGAATTTCATAACGTTCAAATTCACTTTTTTCCTTCTAATTTTATATTTTCTTGTCATGTTTTTATAAAAGTTGCAGTCTACCGTAACGATAGAAAATGGGAAATGCGTTACGGCTGCCGTAACAATAGCCACTGCGTTCTTATTATTATTTAAATATTAATATTGTAAACACAGTGTTAAACCTGTTAACAATAACAAGTTTGTTAAAATGATAAGAAAGTTCACTGTAATTTTAAATGAGCACGCACCTTTTCATGTTTGATTTCATCCAGTTGTTCAACAGCATGGCCATTACAAACGGGCGTGCAGTGGCCGTTGGCCGTCCCATTCAACACCGCTCCATTCACCGCGCCGTTCCGAACGCCATTTTTCCCGGCGTACAGCACTTGCTTCGTCTCGGTCACTCCCTTTCCAGGCACTTGCAGAATGACTGTGCCGCTCTTGCCGGCTCTCGTACGCAGAGCCATGTTCACGTTCACCGTTCTCATCCTAAAATTCTTCCTGAGCTAGTCCTGGTGACGATGATTCAAGTGCAACATTCAAAGATAGGAATTTCGTTACCTAATTAACAATATTTACGTAACTCGGCATTCGTTTGGCATGTGGCGTGTGCGTGGAAACGCTAGTCACACGTAAAATGTACACAAATACACGATGACCCCATAATCACGCGGAGCCTTTGCTGGGCGGGGTGAACTGGCACAGACTCGTGTCCACGATGAGTGATCCCAAACAAACATGTGGTTGACATCGCACGTGGGGATGAATTGAAATGCTGAACTACTGGGTACGTTAGGTTGTCGGTCGTCCGCTTAAAAGCCCCTAGGTGGCGCTGTTTATTACATGCAGAATCAATCCGGCGCGCAGTCTAGTCCGTAGTCGCCGGTCCGTACGTCACTTCTTGGCCGGGTAAATTTGATTTGGGTAATAATAGATTCCATGTAATTTACTCTGTCTACACAGTACACAAAATGCTCTACCACTCTTTTTACTTGTCATTATTTGTGATAAAATCTGTGTGTCTTGGATGCCAGTAATCAGTATTTCGAGCGGGCAGTAAATCAACTTTATCAAATAATCAAGGTTGACTTTTTTTTATTTTGATCATG
This sequence comes from Patiria miniata, assembly GCF_015706575.1. Taxonomy (NCBI): domain Eukaryota; kingdom Metazoa; phylum Echinodermata; class Asteroidea; order Valvatida; family Asterinidae; genus Patiria; species Patiria miniata. Next base: position 39,121,907 of record NW_024037074.1, on the reverse strand, counting down.
GAGGAATTTTTATTCCTCCATGCTTTGATGACGGTATAAAGTTCCTTCGCGTGCCGTACACTTGGCATATTCCATGCTGCGGCTTGAGAGTTTAAAAAAGGCGCCTTTGCAAAAATATTGTTAGTTGTTCAAAAAGGCCTTTTTATGCATGCACTATGAAAACATCTATTCATTTGTACATCAGTTTTTATCGGTTGCTATAAATAAATTACTATAATACAGTGTATAGTGTTACTATTCAGCACTCCAGACTAAAAATCTCCAGAATTAAAAAAACCAATAAAGTTGCTCTAGGCCTACCTGTTCTACTTTTCTAGCAATGCAAAAATGAGATACCAAACAAAAGAATCTGCCCACGTTTTGTTGTGGAATATTTGCTGTTCAAATTTCAATTTAGCCTGACAGAAATTCAGGGGCAAAATAGAAAAAAATGTAAGTTATTCTGTTTGAATAAAACATACAAAATTGCAAATTTGTCGGGAGAAAAAAGTTAATCTGTTGAAGAGCATTGGGAATCATTTCTGATCTTAAAAGAAAGTACTTGTGTGAGAAAGTACTCGCCATTTGACTTACTTACACAACGGAGTGAGACTGAGAGTGGTATCTGAATACTTCATTCTTTCCCTGAACTCGTTCTTGTTTTTGTTTCGTTCTTTCAGCTGTGTGATACAAAAAGTAGAAAATAATGCAGAAATCATCCAGTGTTTCACTTCCGTGCAACAAGGACAAGACAGGACAGAAGTGTGAAATTCGACACAGGGTATGACTTTTCATCTTTTACTTTAGGCAGAGCAAAAAAAGCAGTTGCCAACCAGGCTTTTTGGAAAAAAAATGAAGGAAGAGGCGCCCCCCCTCCCTTTTTCGCCAAGATGGCGGATGTATTTTTCCATTTTCTTGACTTTTTTGATACAAAGTTGTGTCCAAACCACAATTTTGTTTGAAACCAATAACAAGACAATATATTGAAAAAAAAATGCAAAATAAAGGGTGTAAACTTTACTTGGGCCACTTTCACCTGGACATGCTGATAATCTGGGTTAAGCATTGTGTAGGCGTTCTGGAATAGGCATTAAAGTTGGTGACATCACAGGTGAGAGTGGCCCAAGTCAAATTGACACCCTTTCACTTAGGTGATTGTATTTCTGGATCCAGGGACCCAAATGGACTGGGGTAAAAAGGAGTGGATTGAGAAATAGCCGGGCTTTAATGTAATATAAAATTTCATTAAAGAAATAAACATTAGAGGGAAGATACAACATTTGCAAACATCAAAAAACAAAATGATTGTATCATCACGAAAGACCTAGGATTGTTAGGGAATTACTGTCTAAAGCATCCTGTACAATCGTAGCTCCTGGTGTGCTGACATTTGAAGAAAATTTGCATTTTTCCAACGTTGGTCGGCCGACCAGCATTGGAGGAAATTGTTTTTTTTTTTTTCAAAAACTGCTCCGAATTTTTCTAATTTAGGTGTTCCACACTTTCTTTGCAAATGATTACACACCTGTGAAGGGGCACAAACCTGCTAGACTGATTCTCTGTCCTTACAATTCCCAAAGTTTATAAATTGCTCGTTTCATCTTAAGTGGGGTCAGGGAATCAGACTACAAGAACATAATTAATTGTCTTGGTTTTCCAGCATCTATACAAGCCCCAAATGTGAAACAAGTCAGTTCAACAATATTTGCTATAACATACCAATCCTCCAAATCCATTTATTTCCGAAAATTGCAGCAAAAGTAAATGTTGTACATGCCCTTTAAACAGTTTTAATTATTTAGTTTTTGAATGTTGCACTCTTTTTGGTGAACTCTGCATATTGTTAATGTATGAATTCATTCAATACACTACTTTCAAACCCTCAAGTTTGAAGTATTGATCAATGATCAACCATAAATTTGTACTTCAGAATGGAATTGTTTTTCCTTTTTGTCAATACTGCACATGTCATGTTGTCAGTCACTCACGCAATAGATACCTGCATTTTTAGTTCTTTGTTGACATTTGTTTCTGACTGACCCAGAACATTAAGAGTTCATCTAGAAATAGTAGTAATTTTCTCAGACCTATAATCAAACCCAAAGTATTTTTAAATTCAGCTAGGCCTTTTTTTTTTAAATACCTTTTGTGTGTATGACTGTATGTCAATATTGCTAGTAACATAGGTTGATGCATGTAATAGTGCTATCAGCAAAACTACGCAGCCATCACACATGCAAGTAAACTTTAGTTGACATGCGTACATGTACAGGGTGTGTACAAAAAAAGGAAACCAAGCTTATTTTGTTGATTTCTCGGGTATGACTAATTATTTAGGAAAATGGTAGCCACCATCTGTTACATAACCATGTCTTCTTTTTCTTGACACCACAAACTCTATTTTACCGTCACGGATGACTGAGCACCAAGTGATGTAACTGACATGCCACAAATGGCCTTGTATCACATGCACCACAAGACCGATCGACAGTTATCTGAAGGAGACGTTATCAGGAATGCGTTTACAGCAATGAGAACCAGGGCAGAGATTTGCGTTGAAAGGAATGGGGGGCATGTTGAAGGACAGTTGGGTTAACGAGGACAGTGATATGATAAACCTTGCTATGTTTTAGCAAATTGAATAAATGAGTTTGATAATGTACGTCCTGGATTTTGTTATTTTCAACATGCTGAAAACTGTGCATGTGGTACAAGGCCATTTCTGGCATGTCAGTTACATCACTTTGGTGCTCAGTCATCCGTGACGGTAAAATGGAGTTCGTGGTGTCAAGAAAAAGAAGACATGGTTATGTAACAGATGGTGGTTACCATTTTCCTAACTAATTAGTCATACCCGAGAAATCAACAATATAAGCTCGGTTTCCTTCTTTTTTTTTTAAACACCCTGTATGGCAATGATGTATCATGATGTGAATAATATATCTATGGGTAATATTCATTTCGTGGACCCTATAACTTTCTCAATTCAGCGGACCAAACCGAATGCAAGCAGCAGAAACACGGCCGTCCCAATGCTAGCAGTGAAGAGGAACTCAAGAACTGACAGACGGAAGCGAGTAACGATCGTGGTGAAGCCGCCCTTTACTCTGCCGAAGAAGCAACAGAGGTATACTCGTTCCGGGAAGGAAGTGAGGAGACTTGACCAGGATGAATGTACGTCACACAGAGCTGAGGCAACAGGCTCCAAGATGGGTAGTTTGGAAGAGAAAAGAGAAGTACACAGGGTACACGAGAGGTGGGTGTCCAGCAAATCAGATTTATACGGAAGCCTGTTATGGCCCGGTATCTCTTTCACTGCGGTGCGTTTCTCTTTTAAGGATGGGGCATTTCTCTGTCGTGGTAGCTGGCCTCTCTTTCAGAACGTGTGTCCCTCTTTTTCAAGGGGGTAAGTCCATTTTTCAAAGGGGTGTATTTCTCTCCAAAGTGTGATTAACTCATGGCCGCGACATAATAATTGGTAGTCGTGACATAATAACTTGGGGCCGCTACATATTTATCTCGTGGCCGCAACTTAATCATCTCGCCGCCGTGACTTGTTAAACTCGCGGCTGCGAAGTCGCGGCCGCGAGTTAAAAAGTCGCGGCTGTGTGTTAATAAATTGCGGCAGCGAGATGAATAAGTTGCGGCCTTAAGTTATTATGTCGCGGCTACCAATTATTAGTTGCGGCCATTAGTTAATCACTCTTGGAGAGAAAGACACCCCTGTGAAAAATGGATGTGCCCCCTTGAAAGAGAGGGACACACGTTCTGAAAGAGAGGCTAGCTACCATGACAGAGAAATGCACCACCGTGAAAGAGACACTCACCGCTGTGAAAGAGAAAGGTGCCTGGCCCTAACACGCTTTCGACAGTTTTGTATTCCCACTGCACATGTGCACAACAGAACATTATTTTTAAAATGCAGAAGATATTTTTTATTTTATTACTGTCAAGGGCTTTAATCTGCTAAAAGGATAGAAACAATGAACAGCTGTCGACAAAAAGTTACTGTCAACAAAAAAGTGGTACCTGACAATAAAACGCCGCAACTTTATGATGAAGTATCAACACAGTCGTGTGTGTACAGAGTTTATTTTGTTTTCGAATGTTCAAAGCTGCAAAAAGCTATTCTTATATTCAATTGATATTCAAATATTCGGGACAACCCTAATCATCTTGACCCTTACTAGGCGATGATGTATAAGATTTGAAAAATACATGTTCAGGTTCATTTGTTGAGCTCTTAAAGCCAGAGTCCATCATTTGCAGCTATCCAAAAAGTGACTGACGTAATAGTGATGGAAAACATACTTGGTTGAAAGATAGTAAGGGGACTTTATGGCAAGCTGTCATTTTGAAGAAATCAATGAAAAAAGGCATTTCCAACGGTGCTTCTTAAGAAGCACCGTAGGAAATTTAAATTAGTTTTTCGTTTTGTTATTCGGCGAAACGCGCGCAAGCATTGGCACGACGCACACGCGTGCGCAGTTGTTATAATTCATCGGATCAGTGCGCGACATCGCGTAGCTGCAATCGGCTCAGTGAGAACGTGTCTCGGACGCTGAATTCATGCCCAATTCCAAACATGATTCAGCCACTTTTGATTTGAAATCGAGATCCTAGAATGGTGTTTTTCTCGTAACAGCTGAAGCTGAGCTGAAACTTCATCAGGTTAGTTGTTCAGTACCCTTCTTTAGATTTTGAGCACTGTCGTTGCTTCAAACGAACAAAATGCACAAATTACAAATGATGGACTATACCTTTAAAGTACCCCCAAAAATGTCTGATTTGAAATATCTGTGATGCTGGAATTGCTATCTGTTTCTTTGGTTTAGACAGCGCCATCGGAGCCTGAATGAAGCCATGAAGGAACTGGTCAAGATTCTACCCCCCGGCAATCCTTTCAGAAGTGTGACAAAGGTATGTCAACTTTCATGTGCAAAAACACAATTCCAACAAGAAATTTGAATAAAAATAACTTTTTCAAAAGTGAACAAAGAAATTGACTGGAGCAGGGTTTGAACCTGCATGGGACCTCTGGATTGCCGTTCCGGTGCTTTACCAACTGAGCTATCCAGCCCTATGTTTGCGGGTCCCTAGTTTGTCAGTGTCCTTGTTCAAGGGGCAATAGAAGTTTGTCTCTGAGTGATCCCAGTTTGCCATTTTAATGGTTTGGAGCCTGTTTGCCACTGTTGCTAGCATCGTGACTTTGGGCGTGATTGCTGGGCCCAATTTTCACGGCGCTGCTTAGCACACGATTTGCTGCTATCAGAGCCTCCGTCTTTTTCATGGACAAAGTAAGCATAAGCACAGCAAAAGGCACGCTCACTTCAGAGGAAAAATTTGCTTAACTCAGTGACCTAACAATAGAAATCGCCATGCACGCGCGACCGTTAGCACATCTTCGCCGTGAAATAGTGCTTAAGGTCAGCAAATTTTTCTGCTAAGCTAAGCACAACTTTTCTGCTAACTGTTAAGCAAGCGCCGTGAAATTGGGCCCTGGCCACATGGCATATACAGGTTCATGGCTTCTGACTAGCACCCCTTAAACCAATAAGGACATTGACAAATTGGGGAACCGCCAACATGGGGCTGGATAGCTCAGTTGGCGGAGCTCTGACAATCTGAAGGTCCGCAGCTTCAAACCAACATTTTAGGAATGTATATGCGCATGCTAACAATACCTTCTCTCGCGTCCGCATCACGGGGAGTGAGATTGGCTTGAAAACTTGATCACGCTGGAAGTTTATTGAACTTCTTGAACTGCTTTATCCTGGCCAGTTACTCCAGATGCATTAAGGTTTGACTATTAAGTTCGGCATGAGCAACTGCCGTGCTGTAGACGAGCTATTGCTGCACTCATTCAATTGACCTATCGCGGAAGAATCGCGGTAGCATTGCGTTAACGCAGCTTGTGAAATATTGTCCAATTACATGATATACAAATGGACACTGAACGTGCAACCTCTGAGACAAAACTTGGCGTAAAAATTCCATAGTGTTGTCTAAGGGGCTTGGCCAACTTGCAAATGGCAATAGGTCAATTAAGTTTGGCGCGGCAGTAGCACGGCGTCTAGAATGGGCCTAAGCTGGTTCTAGCCAAAGCCTGTGTTCCTTACTTATACAATTATCAGTAGTCTTACAACACTTGATCTAGTTCGTTTTTTTAACCCTGTGAACACTTCTTAGACCTTTGCATCTTCTTTCTGTACAGTACAATGTTCTCAGGACGGCAAACGACTACATTGATTTTCTACAACATAAAATAACTCATCTCTGCCTGGAGCGTAGCATTGAACAAAATACCCAGGACGGTAGGATCAGCTTCAACATACCCTTAAACACTGTGGTCGGTAGGTACTCGTATTATAAATCATACATAATTTATGAGCCAAACGGGCCTCTTGCATTGGTTCTAATTGGTTGCGCTTCTTGCACTTCTTTTGCTCCTTAACCACTTCGCGCCGGGATTATTTTTGCCGAAATTGGCGGCATTTTCCAGCCAACTTCTGATGTACAACCAAACGCCACATATACTGATTCGCAAGAGTCATTTGAACAGTATCTGTTCAATTTTTCTTGCTGAAACCTCATATGTTTCAATACTCCGAGTTGTGCAGTGGAGTGTAAATTGTAAAACAATAGGCCGTGCACAACGGCCAATTCAAGATCAACACATGGTCCCCCTCCACAGACTTCACAGAATTAGTGTGTGTGTGTGTGTGTACAAAAGGCACAAGGTATTAGCGTGTTCAGACGTCACCCAGAGGCGGGTCGTAGCATTCTTGAAGTCTTAACCCTTCAGCCGCGTTATAGTACGTGTTATCATGTCCTCCGACCCAAACTGGTTAAAGGGTCAATAAAATGAATTTTACACTGGAGCATAGCAAATATCCATTCCTCTGAATGTATGAAAAACTAAGAGTACATCCCTTTTTGGTAAAAAATCTTTTTCAAGTGCACTCTTTTTTAAACCTTTAAAACGTTTTATGCATTTCCCAACAGCTAAGGGTGCTGTTGATGTGATGTCACTTTAGGCACATACTCTTCGGATTAGGCTTTTTCTCTTCAAGTTTGTGAACCCAAACTTTTGCGTATTAAACACACATTTGTGCATAAAGTTTTCTCATTGTCTTAACTGTCAAACAACAACGAATCACTACAAGCAGACAAGTAACCACAGCAAGCCCACAAAATTCTGGCGGCATTTTATGCTGAAGCAGATGTGACAGTAAAGTTTCTGCCTTGAATCACATCACAGTTTTGCTCTTGAATATGGAAATTTGTATCAGCATAAAACCAATCAAAAAAGCTCTTAAAATGGCAATACGAAGATTAAAGATAAAGTTAAATTAGGTGAGCTGCTTAGGTCCATTTTTGGCCCAAATCGTGCACTTTGTGGTAAAAGCATGAAATTTGGCAGGTGGGGTCCAAATGGGCTAGAATTCATTTTAAGATCGGGACCCATCCTGGATCTTGCCCATTTTGGGGGCGGAGCTTGATTTTTTTTAAAAGGGGGTGCAAACAATACAAACTCATAAAAACTGTATTTAACATCCATTTTCCTTGTTTTTCTATGGTTTGAAATAAACTTAAACATAAACTAGAGGTTCGCGTTTGTTGTTACAAACGCAGAGTGGTCGGGTAGACAACCATTTCATTAGACATTGTCCAATTAAGTTATGAATATGTTTATGTCAGAAAAAAACGGACCAAGAACTTCAACATTTCCAGTTCCAATTATTTTTCACATAAAGAATGCGTCTTTTAAGGTATGATAAATTTCAGTAAACAGTTTGAGTACAAGTTATTTCCGGTTTGATGGCGTCATCAGTCAAAACAGGGAAGGGAGGACACTTGTTTATCATTAAGTAAAAATAATGCATGGAAATATGGAAATTAAGTGTATGTAATAATAACAGCTAATTTCCAGTTTGATGACGTCACAGTATTTGGAAGCAAAAGGTCAATATTAAGTGTAACAGATGTCATTTGGGGGGGGGGGGCAAAAAACAAAGTCATGAGACAAGGATCAAAAGATGACTTTAAAAATAAAATGGTCATTGTTGAATTCTCCCTACAGTAACTTCCGGTCTGATGACGTCATGATTATGAAACCTTGCAAATTCATTTGTGGTTGCTCACGGGATATATAGGGGCAATTATATCATAAAAATTTGATTAAGGGTTTTAACATTTTAAAAGATTAAACTGTTTTCCATGTGCCGCTGGAGGGCGCCCTTTCTTGGATGACGTCAAAATAATGTTTTTGTGTTTGGCATTCCTCACTTAACACTTCAATAATGTATTTGTCTGTACGAAAATGCTTCCGTTTTAGAGTTAGATTCAGTTTCTATTGCACTCCCGGTAACACCGGAAGTAAAGGTCAAGCAGTTTTGTGCCCGGGAATAAGAAATGTTGCTCAAGGCACCGTCTACAACCTCACGAAAAAACGAACACGATACCCTATTTAGTTCAAGAGATATAGGTCAAAGTATTTTGTCAAATCGTGCAATCAAATCGCTTGTAATTTGATACCTGATGACGTTTTGATGACGTAACAACAGTTATAACATCTTCGTAACATGGTACAGGTTCACAGTAGGTTTTATGATCATACCGTAAACCGTTTGGAAGAAATTGTGCTTTGTTTCGATTTCAGGCTAATGTCTTTATTTTGAATTCACCTAAATTTGACCTTTCGGTAGACCCGGAAGTAAAGGTCAAGCGAGTTCACCTACACAACAAAAAATGTTTATCAATTTATGGTTTATCTGATTACAAGGTTGGAGCATAATTGATCATTTTGTTGAAGAGTTATAGATGAAAGAAGATCGTCATTTTTTCAACGAAAATCGCTTGTAATTTGACACCCGATGACGTCATAGTGACGTCATAATATGCACCACCCGGAATGAGGGTCAATATATGTTCAAAGGTACAAGTTCATATCATATACCGTTTAGGAGAAAACCCGCGGAAACGTGCTATGCAGAAAAAAAAAAAAGAAAGAAAGAAAGAAAGAAATAAAGATTAATCGCAACAAATCCAAAGAGTGGTCGGGTTGTACCCGACCACTCAAATATAACATTCTAGCATTCGAACACCAGTTAATTTCCACCCATTTTGTGGGCATGGCCTAAATGTACAAAAGAGGCGGTATATATTAGCAGTTTGGTTCTAATATGGAAAACATTATTCGGTTTGGTAGTAAAATCCTGAAAATTGGCAGGTCCAGTTAAAATGGGCTGAAAATAATTTGAAGAGGTGAACACATCTTGGATCTTGCACAATTTTGGGGGGCGGAGCTTGATTTTTCAAAAAGGGGAGTGCAAAAAATAAAAACTCAGAAAAACTGTATTTAACATCCATTTTCCTTTGTTCTTCATGCTTGAAATAAACTTAGACATGAGAAATAACTTTATGAGAAATAACACGTTAAAATTGTGCAGCAGCAGGATTCCAGTCGAACCAGTGAGTTTGGTGGTTTGAGACATCATCTTACATTAAAAGACATCATCTTACATTGCCGACGCGCATGGCTATGGCGACGCGCGCGCATACCAGAAACCAGAGCCTTTTTTGGCCTAATAATCGTTTTCTTCGTTTCGTATGAATAAAAAGGAGTAAATGCTTCAGATTTCAAATATGCACTTGTCATTTACAAGGCTGGGTTGGGGCAACCTTGAAATTATAAAGCAAAATAATTCTGCGCAAAAACTACTGCATTTATTAAAGTTCATAAAGTACAAATGATACCATATGTTTGTATGAATAAAGCATGGCATTTGCTTTTTCTACCACTTTCGAAGCATTTACTCGCATCTGTATGAATGAAAATTAAGCAAACACTTTTACTAAAAACCATTTGCTCTTGAGTAAATGGCCTGCAAACTGTAAAGCTTTACACGTTTATAAGTTTGCAGAAAATAAAACTATCGTAACCGAAACGGAAAGCGGCACCGGGGAGGGTCACGTGCTGGAGGACAGATACAAAAAAAGCGCATCAAACGCGACGAACGCAATGCCGTTTACGTGCACAATGCGCTGTGCATCGGCACCCATGGTCTACATGTGGATTGGGTTTTCAGTCCCTACCTGATTCAGTGGGTTTTCCCCAGACTATTCTTCTGGGGTTTTCCTCCCACCTCTAAAACTGTAATTTCTTCTCATTGTCTTCTCTCTACGTTTTTTTTGGGGGGGTTTGCGAGCTACAGTGCCTGGGGCATGCACTTTTGAGGATCCTTGGTTTCATTACCAGAAAAAAAATTATTTATCGTTAACTTCGTTTCGTATGAATATAAAGGAGTAAATGCTTCAGATTTCAAATATGCACTTGTCATTTACAAGGCTGGGTTGGGGCAACCTTGAAATTATAAAGTAAAATACATCTGCGCAAAAATTACTGCATTTATTAAAGTTCATAAAGTACAAATGATACCATGTTCGTATGAATAAAACATGGCATTTGCTTTTGCTACCATTTTGAAGCATTTACTCGCATCTGTATGAATGAAAATTAAGCAAACACTTTTACTAAAAACCGTTTGCTAAATTCTGAAAATAATTACTTTTACCTTTAAGCTTTTGCTACACTATAAGCGTTTACTTCGTTTCTTATGCATAAAAAGGAGTAAATGCTACAAATTTTAAATATTTACTTGTCATATTTCAGGGTTGGGTTGGGGCTACCTTGAAAATATAAAAGCACATAATTCTGCGCAAAAATTACTGCATTTATTAATGTTAATCGCGAAAAAGTACAAATAATACCATACGGTAGTTCGTATGAATAAAAACTGGCATTTGCATTACTCCCATCTGTACGTTTCGTATGAATATAAAGGAGTAAATGCTTCAGATTTCAAATATGCACTTGTCATTCACAAGGCTGGGTTGGGGCAACCTTGAAATTATAAAGCAAATAATTCTGTGCGAAAGCTACAGCATTTATTATATGTTAATCGCGAAAAATTAATATTAACAAAGTTCATAAAGTACAAATGATACCATGTTCGTATGAATAAAACATGGCATTTGCTTTTACTTCCAATTTTGAAGCATTTACTCACATCTGTATGAATGAAAATTAAGCAAACACGTTCGTGTAGGTGTTTTATATGAATTAATCCCTAATCCCTATGATCTCGGAATAAATACAAGATTTCTATTGTTTTAGCCACTGTGACCTTGACCCTTGACCTTTTGGCCCCAAATGCAATAGGCTTCTTAGGATTGCCAAGGACAATCTACAAACCAAATTTGAAATTCATATGTAAAGTATATCTCAAGTTATCACGCTGACAAAATGTCTGTTGTTTTAGCCACTGTGACCTTGACCCTTGACCTTTTAGCCCCAAATGCAATAGGCTTCTTAGGATTGCCAAGGACAATCCACAAACCAAATTTGAAGTTCACATGTATAATATCTCAAGTTATCACGCTGACAAAATTTCTTTTGTTTTAGCCACTGTGACCTTGACCCTTGACCTTTTGGCCCCAAATGCAAAAGGCTTCTTAGGATTGCCAAGGACAATCCACAAACCAAATTTGAAGTTCACATGTAAAGTATATCTCAAGTTATCACGCTGACAAAATTTCTTTTGTTTTAGCCACTGTGACCTTGACCCTTGACCTTTTGGCCCCAAATGCAAAAGGCTTCTTAGGATTGCCAAGGACAATCCACAAACCAAATTTGAAGTTCATATGTAAAGTATATCTCAAGTTATCGCGCTGACAAAATGTCTATTGTTTCAGCCACTGTGACATTGACCCTTGACCTTTCGGTCCCAAATGCAATAGGCTTCTTAGGATTACCAAGAACAATACACAAACCAAATTTGAAGTTCATATGTTTAAGTATTTCTTAAGTTATCGCGCTGACAAGATTTGTCCGGACACACACACACACATCCACCCACCCACGGAAGGACAATTAAGGCGGAAACAGTATGCCCCTTCGGCTTCGCCGCGGGGCATAAAAACGGTGGCATGGCGATGTCATCGCCTGAAAGGGCACCCCCTAGCACGTCCAAGAAAGTTAGACTATTTTTGATTTAAAAACCATTCATCCAAATTTTACCAAACGTACCCTTAGATATTATATAGAAAAACGTAATGACTTTGTGAGGTTTTAGGATCGTGACGTCAGCAAACTGGACATTAGGCCTTATACTAAATAGGGAGAATTAGAAAATGATATCTTATTTTTTAAATCAAATTCATATCATTGTATGAATTCGTATCAAGTGACAACTTGTTTGTGGAACAAATAATGGCTCAAATAATGTTATCAGCTACATTGATATATTCGTGTAGTTTTTATATTTGGGGAAGGGGGAGTCAACTGCAATTTCTCCCAATAACATATCCAAGTGCTAACGCATTATTTAAGAAGTTACATAATTTCTCGAAAAAACCCAACATTATTCCCTCCTTTTCAGTCAGTAAGACATTACTCCCCAAGTCCCAACATCCATCTAATATAAATCCAACAGTACACACTGCAAGGAATGGACGTATATTCTGTGCACATTTTCATGTTTATATGCCTATATATATATATATATTAAACATATTAGAAGAGCACTTTCAAGAAATCCTTCATTGGGCCGCCCCTAATTCCCCTCCCTCTCCTTGTGATCCCCATAGTGTTTATAATACATGCACAATTAGGAAATGCCGCCATTGTAAGTATACAGGGTGAGTGAACAAAAAAGGAAACCCAAATGGCGGGACCATTTTCTTAATAACGTTTTGCAAGTAGTACTTTCAAAATCTAGGATATGAAAGCCGATTCATAAGCTTTCTTTTAGTACAATAGAATCATTCAAATCACTCATATGTACTTTTCAAGTTACGGAATTTTAAACACAACCACTGTTTTAAAGTTCTGTCCACGTATCACAAAAAATGGTGTGTGTTCCGTCAGCAAAACGAAAACAATTCCAGCGCATCCCCCTATATGTGAATTGTTTTCGTTTTGCTGACAGAACTTTTGAGACGGTGTTTGTGTTTAAAATTCTGTAACTTGCAAAGTACATAAGTGATTTGAATGACTCTTGTACTAAAACAAAGCTTATAAATTGGGCTTACATATCTTGATTTTGATAGTGCTACATGCAGAACTTCATTAAAAAAATTTGTCCTGCCATTTGGGTTTCCTTTTTTTGACTCGACCTGTGTAAGTTACTTGTAGACAATCGTAACAATTTAGATATGATTTTTTTTATAGCCGCCTACTTTAAAATGTAGCTCCACCCCTAAAGGGCAACAATTAGTCTTGCAACCGTTTAAACTTATCTTTACAGTGTATGGTAAACATAGTTAACCGATGGAAAAGTTGTGTTTTTACCAGCAAAAATGATGATTTTCCCTCGTTTGAATCTAGCTGCTCTAATGTACTGCCTCTTTACATATTTAGGCCACGCCCGCAAAAGGGTGAAAATAACACGTTAGAATGTTAGAATTTACATCCACTTTGTTTCAAAGCATGAGAAACAAAGTGAATGTAAAATACAGTTTTCTGAGTTTTCTTTTTATGCACTCCCCTTTTTGAAAAATCAAGCTCCGCCCCCCAAATGGGCAAGATCCAAGATGCGTTCACCTCTAAAAATTATGTTCGCCCATTTCAATTGGACATGCCAATTTTCAGAATTTTACCACCAAACTGAATGATGTTTTCCATAATAGAACCAAACTGCTAATATATACCGCCTCTTTTACCATTTAGACCACGCCCACAAAATGGGTGGAAAATTAACAGGTGTTAGAATGCTAGAATGTCTTATTTCATGTTTAAGTTTATTTCAAAGCGTAAAAAACCAAGGAAATTTGATGTTAAATACAGTTTTCATGAGTTTGTATTGTTTGCACCCCCTTTTTTGAAAAATCAAGCTCCGCCCCCAAAATGGGCAAGATCGAGGATGGGTCCCAATCTTAAAATGATTTTTAGCCCATTTTGACCCCACATGCCAAATTTCATGCTTTTACCACAAAGTGCATGATTTTTCGCTTAGCAGCTCCACTAAATGGGCCACAAAGATACATTTCAACGATTGCATTAAAAAAGATTGCATTACATATGCCTTTTAATATTTTACAAGTGTGATCCATGTCCAGAGTATTTCAAAGTGGATTTGTTTCCCTACTCCTTTTAGGCGGAGAACGACTGGAAATTCCTGCTACCACTCCAGTCAGCCCCAAAATGCTGCAGACTGTCCACAAGGCAGCCAAAGACCTGTCCACAGATCTGATAGCTAGGAGAGGGCCAACTGAATCCGACGGTAGGACTCCCCCAAGGAGGTTCTCTCGATCCAGACTCGCCAAGAAGTCTCCTCAGGCGACACCGAAGACTAGCAGTACCGCGACTCTGAGCACAAATTCTGGAGCTGTGTATAAGGGGATACCGCAGATGGCTTTTGATAAACCCTCCCGTCCTCCAGAAAGGCTGATGACTTGTACTACTCCGACGGACTCCGATGACAGTGAGTTGGTTGTTGACGAAGCCCCTTCTCAGCCAGCAAGACTGACAGGACCAACTCGAACAGATCCTGGTCAAGGTGACTTGGTTGTGGACGAAGCCGCTCCTCTAAAAGGATCAGATGCATCAGCAGCAGTTGCCAGTCAACCTAAGGAGGTCCCAGAGCCAACGCGGGCAGTTGCTTATGGCTCAGATGAGCACGGAGATCCCAAGAAAAACAGCAGGCCGAGAAAGGTGGGATCGAGTCTCAGTTCTGCTTCCAACGTCAGGAAGGAACGAGTAAGGCTGTTGGATCATTACATTCACGCTGATGCCTCTCCTCATGGGGAATATGCCCTCCCACCTGCAACACCGAAACCTCTCGAGGAGTGCCCTCCAAGCGTTTCAGCATCAAGCGTGATTCCTGTAGGCACGGCACCGATCCAATCCTGCAGTTTGCAGTACCAACTTCACTCAGAGCACTCTTACTCAGCCAAGTTCCTCCCGGCGTACGCTGCGTCCGGCGTCTTCAATGACAACAAATCACCGAATATCCCAGTTGCTGTTGCTTTTCCTAGTTCTCTGGAATCTTCCCAGATACTGCCGTCTGCAGCCTCAGAACCTGAGATTGTGATCGCCAGCGAGAGCAGGGTCAGTAGCTCCACCGACGTCTTCCCTTGCATCTTGAGCTCTTCTCTGTACATACAGCACCCAGTTTCGTTTCCTATCAACATGGTATCTTGTGAGTCTACTATTATTCCAACTACACTTCCGCACCGTTCAGTGTCCAAAACAACCCGACCAATTCCAACCACCGTGACTCCCTCGGCCTGCAAGAGCACGACTCGTTACGTCCCAATCCAGCCAGCTACTGGCACCTCTAATATTGATGCAGTGGCTAACACATTGCTGCACTTGTATGGGCAGTCTTCTTTAGTGAAGGTTAGTGTGAATATATCTCCACTATTATTTTATTGCTTACCTATTCAGTAATAGTTTCTGCAATTGAAATGTGCCACATACTCAACCATCAGGACCATGCTATTAAAAGGTAACATTTCACCAAATTTGGTTAGTCCACATTTTGTTTGCAATTGGTAACATACCCGTGAATGGGCATAAGCCAGCTAGTCAGGTTCCCTGACCTGACAATTCCCTGACATCTATAAATTGTCCCATTTTGTCTGAAGCATAGGGTCAGGGAACAAGGACAGCATTTGAACAGGTCAGTGGAACGATATATGCTATAAAGCAATAGCTCCAAATCCATCCATTTCTGAAAATTAGAAAACGCAAATGTTGTATATTTACTTTAGCTTCGTTTTAGTATGTAACAATTAAGCTGCCAAATGCAGTTGAAAAACAAAAAGTCTTTTACAATCGTTCTTAGAACCATTAACCCTCCTATGCAAACATGCATGCTGAGCTAGGCTAGTTACTTGGGTCAGTATTGGTCAAGTGACCCATTGGTGTGTTAAAAGTATAGCAGCGGAAGTGGAAGGAAACTTTTGACTGTTTGTGACCTTTTAAACAGCAGGGGGGTTAATGGTTTTTCATTGTTACTTTCAGAGTTGTTGTCAGGTTCTCTTAGGTCAATCACACGTCAATATTAAAGTAAAAATGAAATATGACAGAGACACTCCTTGTGTTTCTTCATCCCTTGTGTCTGGTGACCTTACTTGCGATTGGACTTGTGACCTGCCTTGTAATTTGGAAAGTGTTTAAAAGTTGTGATTGTACTTCTGATTGTCTTGTGATGGACTTTATATACAACGCTGATTTATTCCGGCAAGGTCACAAAATACAGGGCAAAAAAGTTTAAGCTTCTCACAAAAGACCAGAGTGTGTGAAATCCCAGTTTTGGCCGTTAGGTTTATTCACCAATTATTTTGGTTTCCAGAACAAGCAGCCCCCAGTCACCGACCTCAGCGCCCAGAAGTTGGTGGTCGACCCACATTTTCTGAAGTTGGAGGACTCGGACAGCCCTATTGAGTTCGCATGTGATAGTGATCAGCAGCACGCTGTTATGACGCCAGCGGCCGTGTCAGGTTACTCAATGCGTCGCTCATGGATTAATGGCTACCAGCTTTTCACCAAAGTCAACCATCCACAGTTTAGAGAGTAAGTGTTTCTAATGGACCGATTCACTAGGCCTCATCCACTGCACAAGAGGGCAGCTACACGTGCCCGTTTCCAATAATCCTCTGTATTGATAATGTCAAGCTTTGTTTACATGTGTGTTTGGGAGCCTGGTGGGGACGACTGTTTCATAGCCCCATAGAAAAGCGCACAGGTAAACACAGCAGGGTGACCGTAAGGTCATGACCAAATTCTGCTCAATGGACTTCAAAAATCTGTTAGAATTAACAAAAATCTGCCAAATTCCCCAGAATTACTCCATATGCGCTATAAACACTTAAAATCACATGTAGATGTTGTAGTATTGCCTTAATTAAGGTTCAAATTACATTACAAACAATCTATTGTCACAAAAAGATGTTATGAAATTGCGTAAATATCGGGCAAAACGCGGTTTCGTCACGACGAAATCCGGTTCCCAGTGAACCTCAGCACCTTGACCAGCCAATCTGTCCCATCATGCAAGGGTTTGTTTGAAAAGATTGAAGCTTTTTTAAACAAATGTACCATTTTCTCTAAATTTGCTATGTTTTTCTGTCAAATATCCATTTTTGCAGAATTCTGCCAGAAATCTGCCAAAAAATCTATTCTGTCAAATTTTCTGTCAAACTTGTTTTTTAACAAAAAATCTGTCAAAGTTAGCCGAAAAATCGGCTAAAACGGTCACAAAGTGTGACGTCATCAGTACAGAGGCTTATATACCTTGTTGCGTGTTCCAGACGAACACGTCATACAGGCATGCAACTTTTCCTCGGATCCACTGATTTACTGGTTTTTTGCTTCTCATGAATGCCATTGGAACTTGAAAAATACTGTACAAAGTCTTGCGCGGTTTGGAGTTTTCTTAGTTTTTTTTTCACGAAATTCTCAGTGGTCATACCCTTACAGAAATGTCCCATGTAATTCCCATGGGAAATTTTCCCATGGGACCCCATGGGAATTGCATGGTGAATTGGACACCATGTAGCATGGGATTTTTCCCATGGGAGTTTTCCCATTGGCTTTTTCCCATGGAAAATTTTGTATGGGCTTTTTCCCATGTATGGTTTCCTTTCATTTCTCAAAAAAATTATTGCTCCATGGTATTTTTCAATAACAACGTCCTATACATTTTAATCCTGTGTGTTAAGTGCTATCCACCAAATTGGTAAAGCACATCACGGAACTCCGATGTTCCACGTAATAGGAGTGGCTTGTGCACTCTATGACTGTAGTTCACATTATTGCTCCCATACCACTTGTCAAGTTGTACCATATTATCACAGTGTTCCCAATTTATTTCTTATAAATGTTTCCAACCATAATAACAAATGAATCAATATTATCCAAAGTTTGAATGCCACATTGTCCACATAAAAAAATACTGTATGCATCATTTAACTTCACTTATCAACAGAAAAATTCAAAAATGTGCAATTACAACACTCGTTATTGTAAGAGGTTCTCACAAAAATGTCCCATGGTGGTCCCATGGTGTCCCATGGTGTTCCCATGGTGTTCCCATGGTGTCCCATGGTGTTTATCCCATTGTGTTCAATTGGTGAACATCCACAGGAGTTTCCCATGGTCAGCTTAACAAATAGAATTCTTGATAACCTCTGTGGCCACAAGGGAAATATTTTTAATTGAATTCAAATTTACAGCTAGGCGAATAAGTAATTAAATCAAAGAAAGGTTTGCCTATAACTTGGGAGTGCAATTGGGTCTATGATGGTTTTTCATGGCACATGCATGTTCTCCAGTATAACCCGGCAGTGTCCCCGTGCTGCCTTTTAAATCTCCATGGTGTTCCCATTGTATCCATAATTTATATCACCCACATTATGGTGTTCCCATGGCGTCCGAATCCTCATGGTGTATCCATGTGTCTAAAATCCCCATATCCTCATGGTGTACCCATGTGTCTAAAATCCCCATGATGTTCCCATGGTGTCCAGTAAATCCCCATGGTGTTCCCATGGTGACATTCAATCCCAATGGTGTTCCCATGGTGTCCATAAAATCCCCATGGTGTTCCCATGGTGTCCATAAAATCGCCATGGGGTTCCCATGGTGTTCCCATGGTGTCCATAAATTCCCATGATGTTCCCATGGTGTTCATTAATTCCACATGGTGTTCCCATGATGTCCATAAAATCCCCATGGTGTTCCCATGGTGTCCGTAAAATCCCCATGGTGTTCCCATGGAGCTCGTAAAATCCCCATGGTGTTCCCATGTTGTCCATGCAATCTCCATGGTGTTCCCATGGGTTTCCCATGATGATCATTTTAACTTACATGGTGTTCTTGATGACCCCATGGGTTTCCCATGGGGTCCCATGGGAATCCCATGGGACCCCATGGGAATCCCATGGGATGCTCATGGGACATTTCTGTAAGGGTATGCAAGTGCACTGGGGAAGTGTATTGGAACTGGGTGCTTGAGTCCCGACCCTAATGACAAGGGATGTTTTATAGAGGAACAGCTCCAGATTATGGGATCGGGTACCTGTAACCAACTTTACAAATTACTAAGTAATCTCTCAGACGAAGACATTTTTTGAATGCCATTTAAGGGAAAGTTTTCAAAATGAAAACCAGGCTACATGGAAAACCAAAACAGCTAGACGTTGGCATTTTAACGCGCAACAGATGTTGCTCGCGAAAGTTGCAGTTTACACCGTAACGCTATATATAGAGCCTACAGACAGCTTTCAGGGTTTGAACTTGGAGTTAGGTTTCTTTAATGGGTACTCGGGTACCCGTGTTTTACTTCAATAGGGTACCTCCGACCAACATGAGAGATGTCAATCCTGTTTTTTGTATACATTTTGTGTGTGTAAAGTTTGATAGTGGAGAACTTAATATTAAAAACCCTCCCTCTCTGGCTGGCGATTTCACCAAGGCCAGCCCAGCAGTCAAAATAAATCAAGTGACTGTTTTAAACAGTTGAGTGCTCCCTGCCTTCAAAACAGGATTAATTGGCTGAGATTGTTATATAACGTGATATAGCTATGCTTTGACTGTAGGAGACTGATAAGCCAGCTGTGCCTACCAGTCACCTGTTTTTCGTCTGTTGATGAATTTGACTGTCACAGTGCCAACAAGAAATATGATCTGACTGTTGGTGACGAGCCTGTGTTAAAGGCATGGCAGGAACAGGATTCAGGCATGCAACTTTTCCTCGGATCCGCTGATTTCCTTGTTTTTTTGCTTCTCAGGAATGCCATTACAAATTGAAAAATACTGTACAAAGTCTTGAGGGGTTTGGAGTTTCCTCGTTTTTTTCTAAATTCCGAGTTGCATGCCTGAGGATTGAATTTTGATTGTCTGTGACTGATCAAACAAAAGGAGGATTAATTAAAGATTTGTAATAATACTAATGACTGTTGTGATGCGTGTTACTTTTCAGCAAGTGGCCAAGATTGCAAGGAAGGGAGATTACGAGACTATTGAGCCAAACATGGAAGGAACTGCCCACCGACTTCAGGAAACAGTACAGGTACATTTGGCTTGATGGCATGCCCCTAACACAAGCTAAGAGCATCTTAAGATGTGGGCCACAAACTAGGATGAAAAAATTGCAGAACAAAAAGAAGTCACAGTGGCAGTTCACATATCATCTGAATTGTTAAAGATTATAGGTAGAAGGGAATCAAATGTGGGTAGGAAGTTCTAGAGAGAGGTAGTACGAGGGAAAACTTTTGACAAATATCTCGCAGTGCTCACTGAAGTTAGCTTATCACCCTGTCAAAGCACTTCATGAAAAGACTGATTCATTTAGGCCTACCTGTGATGTTTTGACCAATTATGAGGGGGGGGGGGGGTAAATGAATTGGTCTATTGTATGATCTCATCATCTTAATGGGTTGGATTTGTCTGTGGTCAAGGGTATAGCCAAAATTCTGAGAGTCTCCTATTGGTTGTTGCTAGAAAGTTCTAAATATCGCCAGATCCTCTAAATCTTGAAACTGGTCGAACAGCTTTTGCATTATTATTTTCTTCGAAGTTTACCTCATTCTGAGTTCAAACCCTGACAGTGGATTGGTTCATCAGGGAGGCTGAGCTGAAACGACAGCAACAAAAATCTCGTCAGCTATATGCTTCCCTACGTGTCCAACTCTCCCCCCCCCCCCCCCCCCCCCCCCGATCTAGTGTGTCCAGTGTGTGACCTCAGCTTCCTGGCTAGAACTGGACTTCTTAGCCATCTAGGAACTCACAACACCAACTAGTATGGAGATGTTGGCTGTCATGTTCGAGTTTCGAAGGACGAACTATCTATATATATATATTTGATAACACACATTGACATAATGTATGTTATTGACAACAAGCTAGTTTTAGTGCACCTCTCTCAAAAATGGTTTTTAAAGTGTTTTTTTTTTCTTTTTTTTCTTCAAACACTGTAGTTGCAGAGCCCGTCAGTGGAACCAGTGGCACAAACACAAAAGGGAGTCAGCGGCCAGCCATGCCAGTGCAGAGTTACACTGAATGAGTGCCAATGTATGCCATTAAAGGGAAGATACAACATTTGCAAACATCAAAAACGAAATGATCAAATTATCACGAAATACCTTACTGGATTATTAGGGATTCGTTCTAAATCACCCTGTAAAATCATGGCTCCTGGTGTGCTGACATTTTCAAGAAAAATGGTATTTTTCCAACGGCCGACCAGCGTTGGAGAAAATTGGCTTTTTTTCAAAAACTGCTCTTAATTTTTCATAATTAGTGTTGCCGCATTTTCTTTGCGATTGATTACACACCTGTGAAAGTACAAGCCTGCGGTGCTAGACTGATTCTCTGACCTTACAATTCCCCAAAGTTGACAAACTGCTCCGTTTCATCTTGAGTGGGTCAGGGAACCAGACTACAAGAACATGATGTTTTTCTTGGTTTTTCCCAGCATCTTCAATCCCAAAACGTGAAACAAGTCAGTTTAACAATATTTGCTATAACATTCTAATCCCCCAAATCTATTTACTTCTGAAAATTGCAGCAAAAGCAAATGTTGTACATTCCCTTTAAAGGTAGTCAAGGATGAGAGGTATAGACCGTTATCATGCTGCCACCATTTCGGTCATATTCCCTGTATCTAACGAAAGCACTGAATGATAATTGTTTTTGTGCCAAAAGGAACCAGACTATTTTTCCTTCCAGCCTCGCTTTGGTTACATTCATTTGAATAGGGAAAAAAATCAAGATGGCCGCAACATGATAATGGTCTATCGTGTAAGATTCCGATGTTTTACAATTGTTTCTTGCTATTGTTATTCTTGCCAATAATTGTTGTGCAATCTGTTTTTTGTTCCTCATGTTAAAATGAAATTGAAAAGTACTTAAGAGTTATGTTTAAGTCATCCGAGGAAAATAGTGACTTTAGATTGTTCAAAAGTTAATTCAAATCAAAAAGCGGTTCCATAAAGTATGTAAAACATAAGGATTATTGAACTTTAAAAACATCTTTCAAAATGTTTCATGCACTGGTAACTGAATACCTGAAATCATTTTTTTCACTGATTTTATCATTAATCCTAACAAAACCAGCAGCTTGTTTTGCTTGATTTCAATTGATTCCAGTTGATTCAGGATTGCGGGGCCCCAGTTCTGTTATTCTGCGTTAATTTACTGCACTGTGAATTGTGAGAGAATGGGGAAGGACTTTTTGCAAAAGTTATGTCGAAGAAGTAAGTGTGAAGAACCATGTCTTGTTGTAAGCCAGACCGCAATAAAAAATGGATTTTATTTTCTTAATTTTGCAAGCCACACTTAAATTTTTGTTGTCAAGAGTGAAAAGGCTGCGCAATACAAACTGGCAGAGTCAGTGTCCATCACAAGTCCCATCACAAGTCCATTACAAGTCCTCACAAGTCCATTACAAGTCCTCACAAGTCCATTACAAGTCCACCACAAGTTCATCAAAAGTTCTCCACAAGTCCTCACAAGTCCATCACACGTCCATCACAAGTCCATCACAAGTCCCCACAAGTTCATCACAAGTCCATCACAAGTCCTCACAAGTCCCTCACAAGTCCATCACAAGTCCAACACAAGTCCATCACAAGTCCATCACAAGTCCATCACAAGTCCATCACAAGTCCATCACTAGACCTTCACAAGTCAATCAAAAGTCTCCATAAGTCCTCACAAGTCCATCAAAAGTCTCCACTAGTCCTCACAACTCCATCACAAGTCCATCACAAGTCCCCACAAGTTCATTACAAGTCCATTACAAGACCATCACAAGTCCATCACAAGTCCATCACAAGTCCATCACAAGTCCATCACATGTCCATCTCAAGTCCATCACAAGTCCTTCAGTCTCAAGTCAAGTCACTAGCTATTCAAATGAACTGTGACAAAGGCATTCCTTTCTTATTGTTCATCCCGTTACTTGTGACTGGACTTTTATGAAGGGACTTGTGACTGATTTATTTTCAGCACTTGCAATGGTCATATATGTGTTTATCAGTTAAAGGTATGGGCTTATCAAGTTTCAGAAAATGATTTTGAAGAGTTCCTTTTTGTTAAGCAAGTTTTCAATGAATATTTGAACATGCTAGTTGTCTATTTTTTTTTCGGAGCATATTATGTACAATCAGTTTCAAACTTTGAAAAACAGTTTAGAACTTTATGACAATTGTTAAAGATGGCTTTATTACATAATTTCCAGTTTGTAAATGCGTGCAATAAACAATAAGAAAATGTTTTTATTATAAAATTATGTAGATGACCAAGGTTACTGTTCACTGTTATTGGAACTTAATCGTTATTGAAACACTTGCCATGCAAAGTTAATGTTGATGTTCAGCCAACAAACTGAATAAAAGAATGCAGTTGTTTTATGTAATTGGCATTGACAATTATTGAAAATCTCTCCATAACTTGAAGTGTTTTTTCTTTGTGAGGAAATTTCTTTTAAGATGTCATTATTGCCCCATGTAATAATTATTGACGTATGTAATAATTATTGACCTATGTAATAATTATTGACCTACAACCGATTCCCCCTCTCCCCCCTAAAAAAAACCTCCCTACCCAACCCAGCGAAACCCAACCCCTCCCCTCCAAACCCAACCACCCCCAAAACCCAACCCCCAACCCAACCGACCCAAGCCCATTAACCCAATCCCCAAACCCCTTCAGCTCCCCCCCCCACAACCCCCAACCCCTCAACCTCCCCAATCAACACCAACAGCCCCTCCCCAACAACAACAACAACCCCCCCCCCCCCCAACAACAACAACCCCCCGCCAACCCCCCCCCCCCCCAACAACAACAACCCCACCCCCAAACTAACCCCGTCCACATGGTGCTGCTCATCAGAAGCGTAGACATTTCTCAAATAACTAACAGACTTTCCTGAAACGTCCACTCGGATACTTTATAAGGAATTCACTCAGGAAAGAATGTAGTATCCAGACGCCACTTCAGCAGTTGTGTAGTACAAAGTCAATGCAGAGTCAAGAAAAAATAAGTATAAATTCCTAACCAAATTGGAAATGTGTCTCAGTCCCAGATTCTCATCTTTTCAACATTTGTAAAGACTGTCCTTTATTGAAATGATATATGAAGAAAAAAGTGGCATCAGGTTCTGTATCTGTATCTGTATGGCTACGTTGCAGAAACCTATCCAGGCATTATCGCAACGGAGTACTGAGGTACTCAAGGCACTGGGAGTTATGTCTATAATTAGATGAATGAAGTACATGAGAGATATGAGACCCATTATGTCTCATAATTGGTTGCAGCATTCTTTAATTGTATAACTGCAAAGAGCCACCTATTATAATCTTGGTTCATATTTTACTTTTTCAAATCCTTTTTTATTTCCTAAACTTGGAGATGAGTTCATAGGAAAATCTTTTGAATCCAAGAGGCGATGGTAAATAATACTGTAGACAAAGCCGCGGTTTGGGAAAAACGACTGCGATCGACTGTGAAATTAAAACAGCGCCCTCATCCGGCTGTCTTGCATTGACAACTACTAAAATAGTAAAATGGCTGGGAAGGCCGAACCGGTTTGTTTACGGGATTTTGAAGAAATTGCGCGACTAAACCTGTCAAAGAATGCCTTTGATTACTACCAAAGTGGGGCGAACGAGGAACAAACGCTGAGAGACAACGAGGCGGCTTTTCAAAGGTAGGTGGCCAGGCCTGTCCGGAAAAATCTCGGAGTGGTGGGGTGGGTGGGCGGGCGCTGAAACTTTAAGGTGTGGGGGGGGGGGGCGTTTTTAGGGGATGTTTAAACTGTGTATGCATGGTTTAAGTTTTTATGATTGATGACTGTTTTGTGAAATTATCTCTGATGTATTGAGAAACAACAGTAAGTTGGGTAGAATCATCAAATTTCAAAGCTGATTCGAAAGTGTAGAATTTAGGCCTAGGCCTACATAAAGAGCTTTCAAAATGCAATTAAAGTGGTCTCCTACCTCGCTTCATAGGGCAAGCAGTTCTGAAATTATTGCAATTTTAAATTTATTTTTTTGGCCTTAAAATGATGCTCAATTTGGCTGAAATAAATGTGACCTTGTCAGTTGATTATGTGTACAAACGTATGGGAAATTTACGCACCGAAACGGCATCGCTATTTTGGGGAATCCACAACTTTTTTTCGCCAATATGCGATGTTATAACAAACCAACTTTCTAAGGTCAACTACACCCTGTAATTCTCTTTTATTGATGTTTGGAGAAAATAGCGCCACCAATGTCCGTGGCGGTGGTTCCACCTAACTAAGTACCCGGTAACATGAATGATGATTAGGGGGGGCCTAGGCCAAAAAAAAAAAGTCGGTCTCTGGTCAGCGCATTCGTTGATTTTAATCATGCGCATCAACCTTTTTTTTCTTCAAATTAACACGGAAGCTACAACAGTGCCCTCTATTGCCGCACCTCCTTAAATTTTTTGCAAGGAGCACCAAGGAATGGGAAAATTGCACCAAGGCAAATGATAATGTTCACCAAGGCAAAATTATGGAGGACACCAATGTAATGAGGACACAAAAAAGCAAAATAGTAGGCCTACCAACCTTGTCTGTACAAATCAAGCTTGAAAAAAAAAGCCAAAAAAAACAAAAAAACAAAACGCGTCGCTGCATCAATTCTGGAACTTCGGTGTGATGCCTTATAGACCTAGAGTTCTACATGTATTTTGACAGTGTGGTGGCAGTATTGCTTCACTGGGCTGTACCGTCCATCCGCCACACACAGCCAACATTCCAACCTACTGAGGAAATGGTCAACTGACTCACGAACAAAACTTTATATAATTCCTAGCTCGGTACATTGGACTCTGTTGTGTACAATGCAATAAAGATGTCATCAACCTCGTCCCCAGTGCTTACTTTATTTCCAAAATCGTTTCCAATAGTAAGCCCTGGATAGGAAACTTTCTTCCTGTATCCTGATTCGATACCGCAATTGGCCAGAAATGGATTTATATCGTGTATTTGGTGTTATTATTCACAACGTGCAGTACGTGTTGTCGCGATCATTCGTCCATGCCATCTCGAAAATATTCATTTTCTTTCCAATTTGTTCATATTAATATGAAATGTGATACTGCATGTTGTCTCGATAAGATCGTAACAGTTTAATTCAAATAAAATCGTGTTTCACCCTGTGACGAATTGATTCTGTTTTTACCCCAGACACCGCATACAAAACAAACGCAAAATAATGTAACGCACAGGCAGGCATCAGACTATTCCTCATTTGCATACGTGTTCAAAAATCTTGCACATATGCAAATGATCCAATACCAGGGTGAGAAAGCAGCTAGTGGTGGGCGTGTACTGCTCGACACCCTGGGAATGAGGTTGCCCGAGTTCTACAATTACCACTGCATACATTTGTATTTTATGTCTCAGCGTTTGCCCTTCGGGTTGATTTAGGTATTCTTACTTCAAATTTTTCGATGCGATGGCTCTTTGCGAACTTTGCTTGTACCCACCGCCCTAAATAGGGTGCTGGGAAGGACTAATCTCTATCACAAATTTTTGTTACGTTTTGGACACCCACGTCAAATCCAGTCTAAAGAAAGCCAATGGCAGGATTCACATGATAAAGACATGGAAGCATTTTAATGCCATTACAGGACACGGCTACAATCTATTCATGTTATGTTAGACCCATATGCAAATATTCTGCTCCTACTTGGCATTCCGGGCTAACTGTGGTTCATCGGGATGAAAAGATGTTTGATGGAACAAAGAAATTGGGGAAAGGTTGAGCAGGACGTAAGAGACTATAAAGGTTTACCTGAAAACAAAAAATCAACCACCCATTTAAATGTTGGCTTTGCCCCACAGTCTGCTTTGTAAATTCACCTTCATAACCTTATTTTCAAGTTTCATTTTGCCATTTTTATGGGCATTTCGAAGCCTTTTTGTTTTTCATGCTAATGAAAATTTGCCTATTCATGAACAAAAGTGTGATGTCATTTCAGGCAAAGACCTCAATTTTACAGCTAACGAGGTATTTCAAAATACTTTTATTTGGAAAATTTTGCTGTCGTAAATTTCCTTTGGCGATTTGTTGTTTCCAGTAATATGCATTAACAGTAGGCCATTGAGCAAAGTTTTCCCACGTTTTCAATGAGCAAATATTGGGTTCACAATTTGAACAGAAAACCCCTAAACTGAACAGTGTTTTCCTGAAATGACATCAAAGCAACAGCGCCCTCGGTTGTCAGGAAAAGCATGGAATTTTTTTTAAAACGTTTTAAAGAATTGCACTTTTCAATGAGATTAACCAAAAACGGAGGTCAAATAGTTTTCATGCATTTTCAGGGGAGTAGAAATTTGCACAAAATATGTTCCCAAGTAAAATTGATATCACAGCGACAGGTCACATACAAGTCAATGGAAGCGGCTGAATCATCTTCTAATAGACGTGTTTTACTGCTAGCTATAGCTAAGTTATTGGGATGAAGCCTCCAATAAGCAGAACTGTCTAAAGTCTATCTTGGTGATAAGTAGCATGGCCCATATTGGCTGCACTCGTGGGTTAGGCCAAAAAAAAATTAAAATACTCGGTCATTGGTCAGACCAAAGTTCCGGAATTGATGCGGCGACGCGGCTTTTTTCTTTTCAAGCTTGGATTGTACAGACAAGGTGGAGTACTATTTTGCTTTTTTTGGTGTCCTCATGTACATTGGTGTCCTCCATAATTTGCCTTGGTGCCCACGATCATTTGCCTTGGTGCAATTCCCCATTCCTTGGTATTCCTTGGTGCTCTTTGGTAAAAAAGAAAATGAGGAGAGGCGGCAATAGAACACATTTTATGTTCACTGTTTGTGCAGCTTAATATATTTGAATTACTTGCAATGCAAAAGTAGATGCTGATGATCAACCAACAAACTGAATCATAAGAATGCAGTTATTTTGTTTAATTGGCAATGACAGAATGTGTAAGCCCCCTCCATAGATCAAACAGTTTCTGTTTTTGAGGACATTTCTTTAAAGATGTCATTTATATATGTATTGCCCTATGTACGCTTACACAATCTTTATAAAACACAATTTCCTAATAGGCACAGAAAAAATATCCTTGCACTATAAAAGAACAATTTTAACATTTTATAACTCTTATTTACACTTCTTTGGCTAACTTTGTCCAAATTCAAATGATTTCCAAATATACTTCTTCCAAAAGTCTTGTAGCTTCACAATAAATGAGATTTATCCAGCATAAGCTGTAATACATTTAAGTTAAATTACTCATTATACTCAAAGACTAGAACATGTGCAAGCACCTTCGATTCAAAGTTGTCTGTTAAAGGTATAAGCTGGTTTTGTGACCACTCGTCTGAGCTCTGTTCGAGGGATACATTGAGAGCAAGAACTAGGTAACGCACGTGATGAGAAATACCCCAGCAAACTATTTACCCATGGATCTCAATACATGTACATGTACATGTACTAATACAATTTTTCTTGACTTTATACAAGGACCATTATTTGAAACCAGACTACTTGACGTTCAATATAATAAGTTACATTAAGAAATTAAGAATTACCCTTGCAATATTTCTTCCATAGGAATTATTTATTTAAATTATATAATTTTCTCATCAGATTCAAAAATGCTTAGAGTAGATCACTTGTGCATCCGTTTGTTTCAAGAGGCAAATGTGCTTAAAATCTAAAGACGGGTTGCTTAACAACTAAGCTGATGAACTTTTAGCTCAGTGGATGCTGTACATTCCAAAACTAACGCATCTTTGGAAAAGGCCTTTTATTAGTTTTCTTCAAAATAACTGCATGCCAGACAGAATAATTTCACAGGGATTTTAGTGCCATTACTATCTTTAAACCAGCCAAGCTTTTCAACGTTAATTTTGTCAGTTAGCTGCAAATGATAAACTCTACCTTTGCATGTGATAAATAACAGAAATTTGTTTAAATCACAACTAAACTGAAATTATTCATAAACTGAAATTGTTGGAGTTCCTTGAACAGTCAAGCTCAAAATCAAGTTCTCAGTAGCTCTTTACTCACTTGCTACCAGCTGCGGCTAGCTTAAAACAAATGGTCTCCCCTTGTTGTCTCCTTTGGAAGACTTAAAATTCAAAAATTATATCCAAAAACTTTGGATAAAGCAGAACTTTTCTCTTTTACACAACTCAGGAAATCTCAATTGTACATGTAATTAAGATTTTAGCTTAATTTTCTTGCATTCTAAATATGTCAAACATATTCAATATATAAATTAATTTAAATTGAAACAAATATGCCAATCAACAAGGAATTTGGAGACAAGTGTGGAGTCACTTAGAAAATATGTCTTGTCCCACTCATGCTGACAACTTGCTCTTCTTATGCTCTTCAAAACAATTATCTCTAAACGAATCGTCCTTTTTTGTGTTGTGTGATTTGGGTTTTTTTATGCCTCTAAATGCACAAAAGTATCTGCCTGAACTTGATACAAGTAAATATCGGCAAGTGATTATTTTAATAAATAAGAACATATTTTTTTTTCCCCGCATATAAATTTAGGAAATCTCATGGAAAAGTGAATAATTGTTGCATTATGTATGGAACTTTCAAGTATTCGGAACAAACCTAATGCTGATTATTTATTTTCAGGAAAAAAAAAACCCCACATTTTTAAAGTGAATATACAACATTTGCAAACATCAAAAAAACAAAACTACATGTACCAAATTATCACAAAATTAAGTGAATGACATCATCCTGGATAATCATGGCAACTGGTGTGCTGGCATTTTCAAGAAAAGTGGTATTTTTGTACGAATTTCCAATACTGGTCGGCCAACCAGTGTAGGAAAAAAATGGGCTTTTTTTCAAATACATGTACTGCTCCCAATAGACCTGAGACGTAATGACGTAATGGCTTTGTTTACATATGCGCTTTCCTATGGGAGCGAAGTCGGGACGCCAGATAAAGTGGGGTCCGTCTACTACATAGGAAAGGGCACATGTAAACAAAGTGTGACGTCATTACGTCTTAGGTCCATTTATCATATTTGGTTAGTCCCCAAGCCAGTTAGACTGGTTCCCTGACCTTACAACTCCCTGATGCCTATAAATTGCTGTTTCATCTTAAGTGGGGTCAGGAAACCAGAATACAAGACCATGATTGGTTTTCTTGTAGTTTTTGTTTTCCAGCATCTACGAACACGAAACTTCAAACAAGTCAGCGTAACAAATATAGATAAAATATTAACTCCCCAAATCCATCCATTTTAGAAAACAACAGCAAAAATGATTGTTGTATATCCGCTGAAAGAAAGCAAAACATGGGATTTTGACTGTAGGGTGGCGGAATACACATATACCGGTATTACATTTATTTCAAATTCAAAAAAAAAAAAAACTTGGAAGAGAGATTCTTTCTCTGGATAATTGGGAGTTCTTCTGCCGTAGCCGACCGCTATAGACCCTTGATCCTAAAAACGCTTGGGAGGCTTGTAGAGCAACAAGATATCATCGAGAATTTGCTGGAAAGGATCTCTGTCCCTGTTCTTGCGTCGCCAAATGTACTCAGCCAGGTAGAGACCAAATCCACCACACGAGCTGGTGCTTGAACCAAGTAATTTGCGTTTGGTCTGCGTCCACTGACTTTCGGCATTCCGAGTAAGAGCTCCAGTTGGTGGATTCATGAACTTCACAGTGTGGTAAACATTGAGATCTTTGAAATTGTCTGCACTGAAACAATCGTAAGATTGCCAACAGTCCGTTATGACGAGCGTAGAACCAGGGGCAACATACTCCTTTATCAGAGAAATAACTGTCGCCGGTTCACGATTGTCTATCTCAATGAAGAAAACATCCCTCGTCTTACGGCATATCCCGCCCAATACCCATTTGCCTTTCATGTTACGGCTCTTGTTAAACTTCTGCTTGCCAAATTTCGATTCGCCAATTTCGACAACCAGCTCTGGTCCGCCAATAGCCTTGCTTGAGCACTGCCGCACCGCGTGAAGGCATACTTCACGGCAGTAGTTGAACCATTCGACAACAGTTTCGCCGCAGGTAATGGTGCCACTGATGCTGGATTCCCTGACGGCCACTTTGTTTGTCATCCCTACTGCCCAGCAATACGTCAGCACCAAGACTTTTTCAAGCGACAATCTGCTGCCTGCAAACCAGGAGCTATGTCGAACACTGCGGTTTGCTGTACGTTTTTTACATCGACGGCTGTTGCAACGCCATGAAAAACCATCCCCACGGTGTTCCGTAGGGGACCACCTCAGTAGTCTGCGGCACCACTTGCATATTGGACCGGTGGCAATGAGTCCCTGCTCCTTGCAAAACTCCACAGTAGACTCCTTGGTTGCCAAACACTTCATAAGCCCCCACATATTCCAGTGCTTCCGCTCTTCACTCATCTTGATCGGCTTGGAAAAAGCTGGCAGACAGAACAGAGAAAGGAGAAAGGAGAAAGATAAGGATGGTGTCGGTAGTAGAATCTTGTCCACTGTTTGGCAACCACCTGAAACAGCCTTTGTTTTTTGTTCGTTTATTGCGATTGTGAAGTTTGGGACACTTTTCCCCATGGCTTAACACAATCTACATGTAAGTTGTTTGTTATATACCCCATTCTGAACAAACAGCCATTTCGTAGATAGATTGCAAGCTTTTTTGGGGGGGGGGGATATGGGGTTAACTGGTCAAGAAACACGAGATTGCGCAATACCCCTTTTCACACGTCAATGCGCCTGTTGGCTGGATAGGGGTTGGGGTAGTTTTAACCCAGCCAAAACGTAATCTGCACAACAAAATCGCATTTTCCACCTTGAAAAACTTTCCAAAATAACAAAATCAGGTGTCATTTGAATTCAGAGAAGTCGGATGACGTCATGATTATGAAACCTTGCCAATTTATTTGTGGTTGCTCACGGAACACATAGAAGCAATTTGGTAAAATTTTGATTGAGGGTTTTAAAATTTGAAAAGGTTAAACTCATTTTGTTTAAGAGAAAAGTTATAGATGAAAGAAGATTGACATTTTTTCAACCAAAAAAAAAGCTTGTAATTTGACACGTGATGACGCATCATGATGTTCAGCACTCAAGATGAGGGCCGATATAAGTTGAAAGTTCATACCATACCCTTTCTAGGCCAAACGAAAATTGTTCTGCTTCCGATTACATTACATTCAAAAATAGGGTAGGTAGGGAATTTTTTTGGGGGCCAATTTTCTTGTGAACGATCAAATGGAGGTGTCTGTGTGTGGTCAATAGTAAAATGTAGAAATTTATGGTTTTGAGTGCATTTTCCTAATTTTTCCCACAAAAAAAATGTCGGAATAAGGTAGGTCATGTAGGTAGAGAAACCGAAAGCAGAACTATGTTTTTTTTCTGGCCTTGGGAGAAAACCTGTTCAGAAAAAAAGGAAAGAAGATTTATATCAGAACAATTTGAGACAGCGGTTGGCCTGTGCCCAATGAGTTAATTATGAGACACAAAAGTCATGAGTAAGGAACATTTTCTAAAGCATATAAGTGACAGAATAATTATGCGGACATAGTAAAAAAATAAATAAAAGTGTCTACATTTCAGATTGTTTTGGGTCGATGAAAGCTCCCCCCCCCCCCCTGCAAAAATTCCTGGATCCAACCCTGCACCGGTCGAGTTGACTTTTCCAGTTGAAACTTGAGTCTTGAATGGACAACTGACGAGTTGGCATGGTTGGTAAACAGTCATGTTGACTTTTACAGTTGAACGCAAACGGTCGAGTTGGTTAGACAGTCGAGTTGGCAAACGGTCAAGTTTACCTGACGCCATTTAGCTAGATACGCATGCTAGGTACTAAGGTAGGCCTGGGCGACTAGCGAATTTCAATAGTCGCGACTAGTTGCGATAAATAGTCACGACTAGTGGACTAGTTGCGACTAGTAACACATTAGTTATTTATCAAGTAATTCTCTAATCAGTGCACACGACATTTAATTTCGACTCTACTTGGGTTTAACACTTTGAAACCGCTGTAGTTTCAGGGCAATAATTAGCTGACTAGGCACTGAAGCTACGGGGAAATTTACAAAAAGACTTACTAATTACTGTTACTTAGTGTTAGTATCCTCCATGTCCTCCGCTGGGAGAGCATTTTTGAGATCCGTTTGGGGGAAGACATGATGGAAGAGATGGAGCAACTATAGAATGCAGGGCCACGCCGAAGCAAGGTTTTTTATTTTGCCTGGAGGCGTGGATGGAATAGGAGTAATAGATATGCAAACCTGCAAACAAGTGCTAAGTACAGCGAAGGAATGCACTGCACTTGTCTTCAAAGCTTCTCATGAAGGATCGGAAGG
This sequence comes from Patiria miniata, assembly GCF_015706575.1. NCBI lineage: Eukaryota > Metazoa > Echinodermata > Asteroidea > Valvatida > Asterinidae > Patiria > Patiria miniata. The sequence continues at coordinate 39,088,568 of NW_024037074.1, read as the reverse complement.
GAGGACGTGCTTGTAAATGTGTTGGGGGCACTGTCTGGAGCGGCGGAGGCGCGGAGTCTTGGAGTCGCAGAATCGCGGAGACGCGGGGCACTGGAGTGGCCGCAGTGGCGGAGGCGCGGAGTCGCGGAGTCGCAGAGACGCGCACCGATAGAGGGCGCAATTCTCGGCGGAATCTTTTTGAGAACGAAGCATCCATATCCATTTTAAATGGGCGGGCCAATTAGGAAGGGAGGAGGGCGACAGGGCACTGTCTGGAGTCGCGGAGGCGCGGAGTCGGGGAGTCGCAGAGTCACTTTAATTGGGCGGGCCAATTAGGAAGGGGGGGGGAGGGCGACGGGGCACTGTCTGGAGTCGCGGAGGCGCGGAGTCGGGGAGTCGCAGAGTCACTTTAATTGGGCGGGCCAATTAGGAAGGGGGGGGGAGGGCGACGGGGCACTGTCTGGAGTCGCGGAGGCGCGGAGTCGGGGAGTCGCAGAGTCACTTTAATTGGGCGGGCCAATTAGGAAGGGGGGGGAGAGGGCGACGGGGCACTGTCTGGAGTCGCGGAGGCGCGGAGTCGGGGAGTCGCAGAGTCACTTTAATTGGGCGGGCCAATTAGGAAGGGGGGGGGGAGGGTGACGGGGCACTGTCTGGAGTCGCGGAGGCGCGGAGTCGGGGAGTCGCAGAGTCACTTTAATTGGGCGGGCCAATTAGGAAGGGGGGGGAGGGCGACGGGGCACTGTCTGGAGTCGCGGAGGCGCGGAGTCGGGGAGTCGCAGAGTCACTTTAATTGGGCGGGCCAATTAGGAAGGGGGGAGGGCGACGGGGCACTGTCTGGAGTCGCGGAGGCGCGGAGTCGGGGAGTCGCAGAGTCACTTTAATTGGGCGGGCCAATTAGGAAGGGGGGAGGGCGACGGGGCACTGTCTGGAGTCGCGGAGGCGCGGAGTCGCGGAGTCGCAGAGTCGCTTTAATTGGGCGGGCCAATTAGGAAGGGGGGGGGGAGGGCGACGGGGCACTGTCTCTCAGTGGTGGAGGCGCGGAGTCGCGGAGTCGCAGAGACGCACACCGATAGAGGGCGCAATTCTCTGCGGCTCCACGACTCCACGATCGATTTTCAGAGGTAGGTCGACTGCGGTTCCACGCCTCCACGCCTCCACGCAGCCGTACGGAGGCGCGGATGTAGAGTAAAGTGGCCCTGCATTCTATAGTTGTACCGAAGAGATTTAGCGGCGCGGTAACTATCCGTGACCGGTGACCACGCCACGCGCTGCATGCACAACGATCGTCCGGTCGTCGGTACCGGTGGTCTTGGCTTGGCACAAATTGGACTGGAGAGACAAGCGCGGTAGATATGCGTTCGTTTCTCTGCAGCTTGAGCTAGCGCACTTCCATGCAAAGATGTTTTAATAAGGGAATAAATGTGTGCTCCGGAGGTTTTTATCACTCTGTTTAATACCACTTAGAGTCTGGGTGCTGATAATTACCCGAGCCGGAGGCGAGGGTAATTATCAGCACCCAGACTCTAAGTGGTATTAAACAGAGTGATAAATACCGACGGAGTACATATTTATTCCCATTCATAAATACCTTTTCGGTAAAAAAAAATCATATAATTCGTTCAAAAAATCCCGATTTTGTTCAACAAATTCACTTTATGCTTTTTGAATCATCCCTCCTGCAAAATAATGGAGTGTTCAGCTGGCGAGTAAGATGAAAACAACCCTTTTATGGAGATTGACGCGCGCGTATCATGTTCTTTGCGATGTCGCGCAGAACGCACCTGGCGCGTTGCGTTTTGAATTTAGAACTATAAAATTCTAACTCCCTGGTAGTGTTGCGCATGCCTACGTGAGGACTGTGAACGTTCTACCAATGAAACGATAAGAGGCACTGGGTTTTTAGGAGTCCACATTTTATTGTGACACTGGAAAAGTGTTTAAGACCAGCTAGCCATGTCTTTATCATCCGTTTAATACCGGCCACGTGACGGGCTCTCGACCAATAGGAATGGCTAAACTGTCTGAGGTATTTATGAATGAATAATCTTTGTTACGTTGGCGCTCTCAATCGATCAGGTACGGTGGCCCACAACTGTCACGGCAAAAGCAAAAGCGCCACGGCAAGCGCAACAGCGCCGCGGCAAGCGCAACAGCGCCACGGCAAGCGCAAAAGCGCCGCGGCAAAAGAAAAAGCGCCGCGGCAAAACAAAAAGCGCCGCGGCAAAAGAAAAAGCGCCACGGCAAAACAAAAAGCGCCACGGCAAAAGAAAAAGCGCCACGGCAAAACAAAAAGCGCCGCGGCAAGCGCAAAAGCGCCACGGCAAGCGCAAAAGCGCCACGGCAAGCGCAAAAGCACCACGGCGAAAGCAAAAGCGCCACGGCGAAGGCAAAAGTGCCACGGGTTTATTGGGAAGGGGCGTAATCATACATACCGCTACTACATCAAAAAATAAAATGGGAAGGAGAATGGCCGCCACCAGGAATTCTTATTAAGCACAGAATTTAATTCTTTGAGAAGTGATTTTATGGCTGAGAAAATAGCAAGGCCAAGGAAAACCGGTCAGGAAATAAATCGTCGATATTAATTTGTTGTAGGATAAATATTATTCCAAGAGAGTTGCTGCCGTGAATCAGAGTTTATCAAGGAGTGGGACTCGCTATCAGCACCATCAGGGCCGTTCCTCATTTCTTTACATTTCTTGGGATGCAAACAATTACGAGGACGGGAGGCTCTGTGAGCTGATGCATTTTTGAAGACATTTTTTTCCCCTTCCGACTAGCATGCAGAGAAGAGTTCCGTTAATTTGAGCCTTTTTTCACAGGTGTGTATACCAGTGTAGGCACGAAAGTGAGCTGCCCAGAGTGTATGAGTTAATTTTTTTTTCTTTTTCAGTATATCATACACATCTAGGAAGTCGATTAAGGCTCTCCTGTAGGGCTGCGGCAGTGGGTGGGTAAGGCTTGTCAACACGTAACTCGCCCGCGGGCCTATTAGGTTAGAAATTCCCAGAGAGCGGGAATTTCAAAACTCTTCGCTGAACGTTGCTTGCACTGACCGGTTTTCCTTGCTATTTTCTCAGCCATATAATCACTTCTCAATTCATGGTGGCGGCCATACTCCTTTCCATTTAATTTTAGATGTAGTGGCGGCATGTATGATTACGCCCCTTCCCAATAAACACGACTGAGTTGAAGATAACTCACAAATCGAGAAATGGATCGTTCTATTAGACAGTTGCAACGCTTTCGACAGAGGAGGTTAGGTCGTGGATTTCATGTAAGGAACGTAACACAGGCGAAGACTTTGTATATAGAATAAGAAAGAAAGAAATTAACTTAAAAAAAGGGGGGGGGGGTAAGGGAGAGACACTAAACAAAGGAGAAGTGTTATCGTTGAGATGCACAGTTCTAAGCTCTTCTATGAAAATTTGGTGGCTCTGAAAAGAGCCGTTTGCTTTGTTTCCAGTGAATACGGAACTATTTGATGCCGGAAACAAGCCCTCTTTCTGCCCTGCAGGCTGATTCTGCGATGATGTGGAAGACTGTCCACAGGGCAACTCATCATCGCTATCGCTAAGCATCATGAGGTCTTGTTCGGCTTGTTGGTTTCTTGAGCCGGGGGTGGGTGGGCCAATGAGTTCTAGGTTCTGAGTTAATTTCTTTCTTTCTTATTCTATATCCAAACTCTGGGAAGCTCAATTGTGTGCCTACACTGGTATACACACCGGTGAACTCATGGGCGTCGCCAGAATTTTTTCTAAAGGGGGCAAATCATATTTTTCCCAATTTTTTTTTGTATTTCTGAACAAATTCTCGATTTCTCAGTTTTAGACGGGGGCAGGGACATTTTGCCCCCCCCCCCCCAACTCATTCAATTTACACCACTATGACTTCGCGCCTCTTTTTCTTTTCTCTTTTTCTCTCAGTTTTTTCCCCCTTCCTTTTTTGTGTGCTATTCCAGGGGGGGGGGAAGCGCCCCCTTGCGCCCCTCGCGACGCCCATGGGTGAACTAAGTCTCAAATTAACGGAACTCTTCTCTGCATGCTAGTCGGAAGGAAAAAAACTCTTCAAAAAAAATGCATCAGCTCACAGAGCCTCCCGTCCTCGTAATTGTTTGCATCCCAAGAAATGTAAAGAAATGAGGAACGGCCCTGATGGTGCTGATAGCGAGTCCCACTCCTTGATAAACTCTGATTCACGGCAGCAACTCTCTTGGAATAATAATTATCCTACAACAAATTAATATCGACGATTTATTTCCTGACCGGTTTTCCTTGGCCTTGCTATTTTCTCAGCCATAAAATCACTTCTCAAAGAATTAAATTCTGTGCTTAATAAGAATTCCTGGTGGCGGCCATTCTCCTTCCCATTTTATTTTTTGATGTAGTAGCGGTATGTATGATTACGCCCCTTCCCAATAAACCCGTGGCACTTTTGCCTTCGCCGTGGCGCTTTTGCTTTCGCCGTGGTGCTTTTGCGCTTGCCGTGGCGCTTTTGCGCTTGCCGCGGCGCTTTTTGTTTTGCCGTGGCGCTTTTTCTTTTGCCGTGGCGCTTTTTGTTTTGCCGTGGCGCTTTTTCTTTTGCCGCGGCGCTTTTTGTTTTGCCGTGGCGCTTTTTCTATTGCCGTGGCGCTTTTGCGCTTGCCGTGGCGCTGTTGCGCTTGCCGCGGCGCTGTTGCGCTTGCCGCGGCGCTTTTGCGCTTGCCGTGGCGCTTTTGCTTTTGCCGTGACAGTTGTGGGCCACCGTAATCAGGCCATGGATTTACCTCCGTGATCATGCTCAGAGATCGCCATTCTGTGTAAATGCATGCACGTACTGCACTTTGCACGGACTTCAACTGGGCATGATGTGGCCGGCTGGCATATGGTACGGTGTAGATTTCCCCCCTGGTAATTTACAGCCGCGCCACGGTGACCGTAACGTCATGGCAAAATTCTGCTAAATGCACTTCAAAAATCTGTCAGATTCATAAAAAAAACACACTCAAAATCACATGCAGATGTTGTATTTTCTTAATTAATGTTCAAATTATATTATAAACAAGCTGTAGGCACAATGATAAAGATGTTAATTTATCATAAGTAAATTTCAGGTGAACTGAACGTGGTTGCGTCAAGACAAAAGTCCGGTTCCCAGTGAACCTCGGTACCTATAGATCAGCCAACCTGTCTCATTTAGCAACTTAATGCCAGGGCTTGTTTGACAAGATTTTTTTATACATATGTACCATTTTTTTTTAAATTTGCCATGTTTTTCTATCGAATAACCATTTTTGCAGCATTCTGCCAGAAATCTGCCAGAAATCCGCCAAAAATCCCATTCTGTCAATTTTCTGTTAAAAAACTCATTTTTGATGCTTTTTGATAACGAAGCTGGCCGAAAATCGGCTAAAACGGTCACGGCTTGAAGGGCGCCACCTAATGTCAGTATAATGTGCATTAGAATGATTTGCAGCTTGCAAGGTGACCGTTTCAGCCGATATTCGGCTAGATCCGACAGATTTTGGGGGAAGAATGTTCCCTAGACACAGAATTGAGTAATTAATACCGTATAGTACTCTGTATTCTGCAGAGCAAGAGCTTTCCAATGGTATAATAATATTATACTATAATTCTATAGGGTACCGTGTTTCAATAATGGAAATACAGACCACCAACTTTAATACGTGAAAGTTGTTTGAAACAATGATTCTTGAGGAAATGGCCTTATATAGACTTTCCAAATCCTGCAGTTAAAGTGAATGAAGTTTACTTACAAAAATGTACGAAAAGAGGTTCTAAAGACGTTTGGTGGAACAAAAAATTGGAGAAAGGTATTAAGGTTCAACTTAAGGGAAGATACATCATTTGCAAACATCAAAAAACGAAATTATCCAATTATCACAAAATACCTTACGGGATTGTTAGGGAATGACAATCTAAAGCATCCTCTAAAATTGTTTGCTCCTGGTGTGCTGACATTTGTATTTTTCCAATGCTGGTCGTCCGACCAGCGTTGACGAAAACTGGCTATTTTCAAAAACTACTCCATGTTTCTTCTTTTTAGTTATTCCACATTTTCTTTGCAATTGATTACACACATGCGAACAGGTACAAGCCAGCTAAATTGATACTCTGACCATACAGTTCCCCAAAGTCTACAAATTGCTCCATTTCATCTTAAGTGGGTCAGGGAACCAGACTACAAGAACATAATTGTTTTTTTCCCAGCACAACAAGCCCAAAACATGAAACAAGTCAGTTTAACAATATTCGCTATAAAATACTAATCCTCCAAATGCTTTTATTTCTGAAAATTGCAGCAAAAGCCAATGTTGTACATTCCCTTTAAAACAAAGTGGTAGACTTTCTCGGTGATATAAAGTAGCGGGGGCCTGTACTAGCTGCACTTTTTTTACATATCAGCTGGAAATGCCATATCTAATCCGTTATATTTTTGATTTGCATAATTTCCAAGATAAAGGACATCAAAGAGATTTATAAAATGTGAGAGTTAATGTTTCTTCTAACCTGAGCAACTTGGTTATTTTTTTTTTGCCCATTCTACACATTTATGTTACTTGTGGTTTTCTTTGTCAGTTCCTTATGTATTCGCACATCCCATATGAGTAGACCCACCCTAAAAATAGACCCTTGGTAGTCTCTATGAAACACAATGGCCTTGTAGACTACAGGCAAAAAAATATCCTTGCACCTTAAATCACAATTTAACCATATTGTTTACACAAGTTTCTTCTTTGACTAATACCGGTACTTTGTCCAAATTCAAATGATTTCCAAATAAGTCTTCAATATATATATATATTTTTCAAGAGTTTTGTTGCTTCACAAATAAATGATTAGACAAAAAAAAACCTTCTGCTTCCGATTACATGGCATTTCAAAATAGGGTAGGTAGGTAAGGATTTTTTTTTGGGGGGGGGGAGCAATTTTTGTGTGTGTACGATCACATGGAGGCGTCTGTGTGTAGTCGAGGGTAAAATGGTGGAAGTTGATGGTTTTGGGTGTTTTTCCCCCCTCATTTTCCCATAAAAAAAATTAGGGTAGGGGCTGTCAGAATAGGGTAAGTAGGGAAACAGGAAACGGCAGTATGAACATAATACATATAATTTAAACTACTTATTACACTCAAGATTTTTACACATACTAGCACCTTCAATTCCAAGCTTTTTTGTTTGTTAAAAAGTGTATTGCTAAAAAAAATAGCAATTTGAAAAAAATATCTGTTTTCAGGAAGCAGCTTTTGAAAACAGTATAGAATTCTGAGTGTTGAGACACATTCTGAAAGGCAACTATAACAAATCATGCTTTGTAGGGCTGTTCATATTTGATTATTTAAAACCATTGGACTGAATATTCGAAACTCGATGGTCATATTTTCACATTGCAGCTGCAATTGCATGCTGCACCTGTGGCGATAAAATGTGCGTGTGGATCAATGTTATGGGTCATAGGAATGTTTTGCAATGAGTAGTTTATATTTGTAAGTGTAACTGTCAATGGCTTTAACATGCTAAAAGGATGTGAACAGTGAACCGCCGTCAACAAACAAGTTAACTGTTAACAAACAGTAACATTCTATCTGACAATAAAAGCTATTTGAATATTTGGTTGGTTGGTGCTCGAACAATCAAATATTTAGTATTCAGAACAACGGCAATCCTAATGCTTTCAAGTACATGTATTCGGGACAAACCTAATGCTGATTATTTATTTTCAGGAAAAAAAACACCCCACATTTTTAAAGTGAATACACAACATTTGCAAACATCAAACAAACAAAAACTACATGTACCAAATTATCACAAAATTAAGTACTTGGCTGTTAGTGAATGACATCATCCTGAATAATCATGGCACCTGGTGTGCTGGCATTTTCAAGAAAAGTGGTATTTTTGTACGAATTTCCAATACTGGTCGGCCAACCAGTGTTGGGAAAAAATATTTTTTTTTCTCCAAATACTGCTCCCAATTTATCATATTTGGTTAGCCCCCAAGCCAGCTAGACTGGTTCCCTGATCTTACAACTCCCTGATGCCTATAAATTGCTGTTTAATCTTAAGTGGGGTCAGGAAACCAGAATACAAGCGCCCAATCGTTTTTGTTTTTCCAGCATCTACGAACACGAAACTTCAAACAAGTCAGCGTAACAATATAGATAAAATATTAACTCCCCAAATCCATCCATTTTTGAAAACAACAGCAAAAGTAACTGTTGTAAATCCTCCGAAAGAAAGCAAAACATGGGATTTGACTGTAGGATGTCGGAATACACATAGATGTATTACGGTATTACGTTTATTTCAAATAAAAAAAAACAACAAAACAACGACAGAGAGATTCCTTCTCTGTATAATTGGGAGTTCTTCTGCCAAAGCTGACTGCTATGGACTGTTGATCCTAACAATACTTGGGGGGCTTGTAGAGCAACAAGATATCGTCGAGAATTTGCTGGAAAGAATCTTTGTCCCTGTTCTTGCGTCGCCAAATGTATTCGGCCAGGTAGAGACCAAATCCACCACAGGAGCTGGTAGTTGAACCAAGTAATTTGCGTTTGGTCTGCGTCCACTGACTTTCGGCATTCCGAGTAAGAGCTCCAGTTGGTGGACTCATGAACTTCACAGTGTGGTAAACGTTGAGATCTTTGAAATTGTCTGCACTGAAACAATCGTAAGATTGCCAACAGTCCGTTATGACGAGCGTAGAACCAGGGGCAACATACTCCTTTATCAGAGAAATAACTGTCGCCGGTTCACGATTGTCTATCTCAATGAAGAAAACATCCCTAGTCTTCCGGCATATCCCGCCCAATACCCATTTGCCTTCCATGTTACGGCTTCTGTTTAACTTTTGCTTGCCAAATTTTGATTCGCCAATTTCGACAACCAGCTCTGGTCCGCCAATAGCTTTGCTTGAGCTCTGCTGCACCGCGTGAAGGCATACTTCTCGGCAGTAGTTGAACCATTCGACAACAGTTTTCGGGCTGCTAATGGTGCCACTGATGCTGGATTCCCTGACGGCCACTTTGTTTGTCATCCCTACTGCCCAGCAATACGTTAGCACCAAGACTTTTTCAATCGACAAACTGCTGTCTGCAAACCAGGAGCGATGTCGAACACTGCGGGATCGTGCACGTTTTTTACATCGACGGTTGTTGCAACGCCATGAAAAACCATCCCCACGGTGTTCCGTAGGGGACCATCTCAGTAGTCTGCGGCACCACTTGCATATTGGATCGGTGGCAATGAGTCCCTGCTCCTTGCAAAACTCCACAGTAGACTCCTTGGTTGCCAAACGCTTCATAAGCCCCCACATATTCCAGTGCTTCCTCTCTTCACTCATCTTGATCGGCGTGGAGAAAGCTGGCAGACAGAACAGAACAGAGAAAGGAGAAAGATAAGGATGGTGTCGGTAGTAGAATCTTTTTGACTGTTTGGCAATTACATGTACCTGAAACAGCCTTTGTTTTTTGTTCGTTTATTGCGATTGTGAAGTTTGGGACACTTCTCCCCATGGCTTAACACAATCTACGTGTAAGTTGTTTGTTATATACCCCATTCTGAACAAACAGCCATTTCGTAGATAGATTGCAAGCTTTTTTTTGGGGGGGGGATATGGGGTTAACTGGTCAAGAAACACGAGATTGCGCAATACCCCTTTTCACACGTCAATGCGCCTGTTGGCTGGATAGGGGTTGGGGTAGTTTTAACCCAGCCAAAACGTAATCTGCACAACAAAATCGCATTTTCCACCATGAAAAACTTTCCAAAATAACAAAATCAGGTGTCATTTGAATTCAGAGAAGTCGGATGACGTCATGATTATGAAACCTTGCCAATTTATTTGTGGTTGCTCACGGAATGCATAGGAGCAATTTGGTAAAATTTCTATTGAAGGTTTTAAAATTTGAAGAGGTTAAACTCCTTTTGATGTGCTGCTAGAGGGCGTCCTTTTGGGGTATGACATCCAACTTATGTTTTCTGTGTTTGGCATTCCTCACTATTAACACTTCCATAATGTATTTGTCTGTAGTAAAATGCTTCTGTTTTTTAAGATAAAAGTCTATTGCACTTCTGGTAATACCGGAATTGAAGGTCAAGTGGTTTTGTACCCGGGAATAAGAAGTATTGCTCAAGGCAACGTCTACAACCTCACGAAAAAATGAACAAGACGCCCTATTTAGTTCAAGAGATACAGTATGTATAGCTCAAACTATGTTGTCAAATTGTGTCCTTAAATTGCTTGTAATTTGATAACTGATGACGTAACAAATTTCACAACATCTTCGTTGCATGTTACAAGTTCACACCAGGTTTTATGATCATAGAAATTCATAAATACATAAGAGAGTCTACGCATTCCTATTGGTCGAGAGCCTGTCACGTGGCCGGTCTTAAACGTTTAATAAAGACATGGCTGGCTGGTCTTAAACTCTTTTCCTGTGTCACATGAAATTTGGACTCGCATGAAATCTGGTGCCTTTTAACTTTTCATTGGTTGAACATTCACATTCCTCACGCATGCATGCGCAATTCTACAAGTGAATCAATATTTCATGGTCCGAAATTCACACTACACCAGTCCAGCTAAATTTTGCGTGACGCGCATGCCGATGCCCTTATAAGGTAACGAGTTGTGGAAGGTCATTCCATATTATAGTCAGAGGGATCTTTCATAAAACATGAAGTAAAATTGTTGAAAAAATGGTTGGCAACGTCTAGTTTTTGACTTGTTTCGATTTTTTGACCGAAAAGATTAATTTTTTTGACCGAAAATGTATTTATGAATGGGAATAAATATGTTTTCGGTCGGTATTAAACACTCTGTTTAAGACCAGTGGGAGTCTGGATGGGTGATAATTCCCCTCAGCCCATCCAGACTACCATCGGTCTTAAACAGAGTACTCCTGAACACACATTTGTTCCTTTACTATACACGACCTGGCATTAGTATTCTGTCATTGTTACTATTTCCTTAAAACATCTGTATGGCCCAATAAGGGGGTCAGACAAGTTGACCGTTGAGACAACTCGACCGTTGAGACAACTCGACCGTATGTGCGATAAATGGAAAGACAAGTCGACCGTTGAGACACGCCTCGCATGTTTTGGGCCTAGTTTCGGGGATAGTACCGGGGATTTTGACGGCGGCGTTTGGGAGTGATGACACATGAGTTTTTGTTGCATATAACAGAGCCGATATAGCGCAGCGTGATTGTTCGTGCACATCGTTCATTTTTTTCAAGGCCACGTGCGCGCATCCCCGGTCAACGTGGCCGTACCGTGCACGGTGACTACTCCTAGAACTATGAGGCTCCGCGTGAGCGGAGCCTCATAGATCAAGAACCCCGCAAAATTGCCTGCAGCACAAAACACTAATAAAGTACAAAAACGTCCATCAAAATGCAGCCATTTCACACAGAACCGCTGCACAGTTTGCCCCGTCAAGCACGTCATTTCGCTTGTACCGTACCCCCCGCGGCGCGCTCCGAGCGAACCGAAAATCATCGCTCGATCATATGCGTGCACGTTTCAAGTGTCAGGTTGGCTCAGTGCGGAAAGGGCATATTTTTCATCATTTTGGCCTAAAAACCGACAGAATCCACCTATGTTAGTTCCGCACAAGATACGTGAGTATGTCAAGAGATAAAGTACGGAGTATAGGGGCAAACTGTGCAGCGGTTCTGTGTGAAATGGCTGCATTTTGATGGACGTTTTTGTACTTTATTAGTGTTTTGTGCTGCAGGCAATTTTGCGGGCTTCTTGATCTATGAGGCTCCGCTCACGCGGAGCCTCATAGTTCTAGGAGTACACGGTGACATCGTTTGTGCCGGGCCTGTGCGCCCATTTGCCGCGCTGGTCGACGTGCCCGCATGCCGGCCCGGTCCTCGCGGCCGGGCCGGGCGCACCGGCCCAACGCGACGCCCTCTGTACATCGAGTATGCCCGCGCCGCACCCATGATCAGTCTTATCTTGCCACAGATTTGTGCAACTTTTTCTGCTCCATGTGTACATGTATTCATTTCCATTAAGTCGAGCAGTCTCAACGGTCGAGTTGTCCCGAGTTGAGTTGTCTCAACGGTCGACCTGTCTCAACGGTCGAGTTGTCTCAACGGTCGAGTTGTCTCAACGGTCGACTTGTCCCGAGTCGAGTTGTCTCAACGGTCGACTTGTCTGACATTCGCCCAATGCTATTGGGCCATTTTTTAATTACTTGACTCACAAATTTTCAGATTCGGGCGACTAGTGGATTTCACCAGTCACGACTAATTTCAGTAGTAGCTACTCAATAATGGCACACAACTAGTTGACCATTCAGAAGTTGAGTCGTGACTACCAATACACTAGGCCCTATACTATAGTTGGGTGTCGGACGCTTCGCCCCATTTCCACATCGCCCCATGTCACTTCGCCCCTAACCACTTCGCCCCATCCCCACTTCGCCCCATCCCCACATCGCCCCATCTCCGCTTCGCCCCATCCCCACTTCGCCCCATCCCCGCTTCGCCCCATCCCCACTTCGCCCCATCCCCACTTCGCCCCATGTAGTATAAAAAAGGGAAGGCTAGGGGTGCAGACCAAATAAACTGCCTAAGACCCCAGATAATAAATGCTCCCAATTCTAGAAACTCAGGAAAAATACAAACTCTCTGATGAGGTGCTCGAGACACAGATGAGAGAAATGATGGCTTAAATAAAATCATCAGCCGCTGGATTCAAAAGAATCCCGTAGGTATGGGTCAGTGAGTTCAAAGGAACTCACTGCCTTGAGGAAAATGTTCCGTCAAAATTTGTCTGATATGTGAGACTTACAACTTCATTGATGAGATTGGTTCCTCCAAGAGTGAAATTAGGATGTCAAAGGTATTGTTGTTCTCAGATAAGTGGGAGACGGGTTGGTATAGCCGGGTTGGGAACAAAGTTGGATCTTTTACTTCAAGCTTTTTTCTCGGTAGGGGAGAGCCTAGCTTGAGAGGTTGGTTATGAATTGTTCATTTGGTGATGGGCTAATTCTTTCCGTTGGTTAGCAATTAGTGAATCTATTGAAATAGTTTTTTTTTAAGCCAAAAAAATAGATGAGATTTTTTTTTTTACATGTAACGGCTGGGGCGAAGTGGGGATGGGGCGAAGTGGGGATGGGGCGAAGTGGGGATGGGGCGAAGTGGGGATGGGGCGAAGTGGGGATGGGGCGATGTGGGGATGGGGCGAAGTGGGGATGGGGCGAAGTGGTTAGGGGCGAAGTGACATGGGGCGACGTGGAAATGGGGCGAAGTGTCCGACATTCCTATAGTTTGTTGTATTGGTAAACTAGTGGACTTGTTGCACAGCACTAGTCGCACTAGCCCGACTGCGTCTGGCCGTACAGTACTATCGCAAGCTCTGTAGTACGGCCAGACGCCCGATGCTTCCACAGAGACTGAATTTTGTTGGCCGCCGATGTAGCGATTTTGTTACATCTTTCGATCGCGATTATCTTTTCATCCAGGACACAAATTTCCGAAGTTAAGGTTCGTAGTCGTAGAGCAACTCATGCCTTTTCGAAAAAAACGTTGTTTGGTCTCAATATTTTCATCCATCTGGCCACAAGACGAATTTCAGTCATCAGATTCCACAAATATCGTCCCCCATGCGATCCCCCATGCGATTTCAAAATGGCGGCCGCGCTGTAATGTATGCAATATGCAGGCGCGCCCGCGCAAACTCATGAATATGCATAATTAGTCTGTGACATATGACCTCGTGTTTTTTGGACGTGCGTGCAGCGGGGCCGTACGGTCATACGTCACAGACTAATTATGCATATTCATGAGTTTGCGCGGGCGCGCCTGCATATTGCATACATTACAGCGCGGCCGCCATTTTGAAATCGCATGGGGGATCGCATGGGGGACGATATTTGTGGAATCTGATGACTGAAATTCGTCTTGTGGCCAGATGGATGAAAATATTGAGACCAAACAACGTTTTTTCAAAAAGGTATGAGTTGCTCTACGACTACAAACCTTAACTTTGGAAATTTGTGTCCTGAATGAAAAGATAATCGCGATCGAAAGATGTAGCAAAATCGCTACATCGGCGGCCAACAAAATTCAGTCTCTGTGGAAGCATCGGGCGTCTGGCCGTACTACAGAGCTTGCGATAGTACTGTACGGCCAGACGCAGTCGGGCTATAGTCGCACTAGTGGGGCTATAGTCGCACAGGCCTACGGCCTACCGCATGCACCGACATTTAATTTCGGCTCGCGCTGTAGTTTCAGGGCAATAACTAGGCACTGAAGCTGCGGGGAAATTTACAAAAAGACTTACTGTTATTATCCTCCATGTCTTCCGCTGGAAGAGCATTTTTGAGATCCGCTTGGGGGGAAGACATGATGGAAGAGATTAGCGGCGCGGTAACTATCCACGACCGGTGACCACGCCACGCGCTGTGCTGGCACAACGATCGTTTGGTCGTCGGTGGTCTTGGCTTGGCACAAATGGGACTGGAGACTCTGCAGCTTGAGCTAGCGCACTTCCATGCAAAGATGTTTTAATGATCTTTATTACTCTGGCGCTCTCAAGCTCAGCTCTTAATCGATCAGCCCATGGATTTACCTCCATGATCATGCTCAGAGATCGCCATTCTGTGTGACATGTGACAGCATGCACGCACTACTGCACTATATATAGCATAAACTAGCAGGCCCAGGTACGGTAGGTAGTATGGCGCGCGCGGTGTTGATTTTTCCCCTGGTAATTTTCAGCCGCGCCAGGGTGACCGTAACGGCATGGCAAAATTCTGCTAAATACGTTCAAAAATCTGCCAAAATTCCCAAGAATTCTCGAAATACACTAAAAACACTCAAAATCACATGCAGATGTTGTATTTTCTTAATTAAAGTTCAATTATATTATAAACAATCTGTAGGCACATAAAAATGTTATGAAATACATAGCGTAAATTTCAGGTGAAATGCCGAACATGGTTGCGTCAAGACAAAGTCGGATTCCCATGACCTAGACCAGCCAACCTGTCCCATTTTGCAAGGGTTTGTTTGAAAAAGATTTAAGATTTTTTTATACAAATGTACCAATTTTTTTCAAATCTTCCAAATTTTCCTATTGAATAACCATTTTGCAAAATCCTGCCAGAAATCTGCCCATTCTGTCAAATGTTGTGTCGAACTAATTTTTCAACCCCAAAAAAGGTCGAGGTTGGCCGAAAATCAGCTAAAACGGTCACGGCTTGACGGGCGCCACCTAATGTCGGTAGACTCGGTACGTGCATGTTTGATTTTAGCTTGCAAAGTGACCGTTTCAGCCGATATTCAGCTAGATCTGACAGATTTTTGGGGGAAAGAATATAATCTGTACTGGTTCCTTGGGTACAGAATTGAGTTATTTTAACTAAGAACTAAGTGTAGACTTTCTCGGTGATAAGTAGCAGGGGCCTGTTTTGGCTGCGCTTTGTTTATATCAGCTGGAAATGCCATATCTCCTCCGTTTTACTTTTGATTTGCATTTCCAAGACAAAGGTCAAAGAGATTTACAAAATGTGAGAGTTAAAGGGAAAATACAACATTTGCAAACATCAAAAAATAAAACTACCAAATCATTTTGAAATACCTTGCTGGACTGTTAGTGAATGACAGTGTAAAGCATCCTGTAAAATCATGGCACCTGGTATACTGTCATTTTCAAGAAAAGTGGTATTTTTGTATCAATTTCCAACGCTGATCGTCCGATCAGCGTTGGAAAAACTGGCTTTTTTTTCAAATACTGGCCCCAATTGACCATCGCACTTGTTTGCAATCGATTACAAACCTATGAACGGGTACGAGCCAGCTAGACTGGTTCCCTGACCTTACAATTCCACAATGTATGTAAACTGCTCTGTTTCTTCTTATATGGAGTCAGGGAACCAGACTACAGGAAAATGATTGTTTTTCTTGGTTTTTATAGCATTTTCGAACCCAAAACCTCAAAAAGTCAGTGTAACTATATTTGCTATATATTTCCAACCCCCCAATTCCATCCATTTCTGAAAATTACAGCAAAAGCAAATGATGTATATTCCCTTTAACGTCTCTTCAAACCTTAGAAACTTGGTAAATTTTTTTGGTGCCAATTCCACACAAAATGACACAATACATGGTTTTCTTTGTCAGTTTCTTACGTATTATCCCGTCCCATATAGACCCGCCATAACAATGGATCCTTCGTAGTCTATGAAACACAATGGCCTTGTAGACCATAGGTAAAAAATATATATCCTTTCAAGTTAAATCACAATTTAAACATATTGTTTACACTTCTTCTTTGGCTTACTTTGTCCAAATTCAAATGATTTCCAAATAAGTCTTCAATATAATATTTTTTTTCAAGAGTTTTGTTGCCCCACAAATAAATGATTAGGCCCCAAAAAAACCCTTCTGCTTCCGATTACATGGCATTTAAAAATAGGGTAGGTGGGTAGGGACATTTTTTTTGGGGGGGGGCTGTTTGTGTACGATCATATGGAGGCGTATGCATGTAGTCAAGGGTAAAACGGTGGAAGTTGATGGTTTAACGATGTTTTTTTCCCCTTATTTTTCCCATAAAAAAAGTTAGGGTAGGGGCTGTCAGAATAGGATTAGTAGGGAAACTGGAAGCAGAAATATATATTTTTTGGCCTAATGGCAGTATAAACATAATACATATAATTTAAACTACTTATTACACTCAAGATTAGTACTCGTACTAGCACGTTCAATTCCAAGTTTTTCTGTTTGTTAAAAAGTGTATTGCTAAAAAAATAGCAATTTGAAAAAAAAACACCTGTTTTCAGGAAGCAGCTGTTACTACCAAAGGCAGGTCTAGTCTTTGAAAACAGTATATAATTCTGAGTGTTGAGACACATTCTGAAAGGAAACTAAACCAAATCATGCTTTTGTAGGGCTGTTCATTTTCTATATAAGTTATATTTTGATTATTTTAAAACCATTGGACTGAATATTCGAAATGTGGTCAAATTTACACATTGCAACTGCATGCTGCACCTGTGGCGATAAAATGTACGTGTGGATCATAGGAATGTTTTGCAATGAGTAGTTTATATTTGTAACTGTCAATGGCTTCAACCTGCTAAAAGGATGGGAACAGTGAACCACCGTCAACAAACAAGTTAACTGGTAACAAACAGTACTGACAATAAAAGCTATTTCAATATTTGGTTGGTTGGTGCTCGAACATTCAAATTTTTAGTACATTCAGGACAACGGCAATCCTCATACTCCGACACTAAAGACTGACTAATTATTTTCAGGGGGGAAAAACCCACATTTTATTTTTTAACCAGTTCAAGCCGGGATTATTTGACAAGAACGGAATGAGGCGTGGGTTACTTTTCACTCGACCTCAATCCCAGGCGGGTGGAAGCCATCACCCTCGGGCAGCACACCCATTCAGGCCTCACTCGCTGGAGTCAGTCGCTGACAAAAAAGTAGAACACTACAAAAAAGAGAGATTATATCTCTGGACTATTGGGAGCTCTTCTGCCATAGCAGAACGTTCTGCCTGTTGATCCTAACATCGCTCTGGGGGCTTGTAGAGCAACACGATATCATCGAGAATTTGCTGGAAAGGATCTTTGTCCCTGTTCTTGCGTCGCCAAAAGTATTCAGCCAGGTAGAGACCATCACAAGAGCTAGTGTTTGAATGAAGCAATTTACGTTTAGTCTGCGTCCACTGACTCTCTGCATTCCTAGTAGGAGCTTTAGTTGGTGGATTCTTGAACGTCACAGTGCTATATGCAGTGAGATGTTTCAAATTGTCTGCACTGAAACAATCGTAAGATTGCCAACAGTCCGTTATGACGAGCGTAGAACCAGGGGCAACATACTCCTTTATTAGAGAAATAACTGTCGCCGATTCACGGTTGTTTATCTCAATGAAGAAAACATCCCTCGTCTTCCGGCATATCCCGCCCAATACCCACTTGCCTTCCATGTTACGGCTTTTGAGAAATTTCTGTTGGCCAAATTTTGATTCGCCAATTTCGACAACCAGCTCTGGTCCGCCAATAGCTTTGCTTGAGCACTGCTGCAGCGAGTGAAAGCAAACTTCACGGCAGTAGTTGAACCATTCGACAACAGTACGGTCGCTCGTCGTACTGTCGTCGATACTACATTCCCTAAGAGCCACTTTGTTTGTCATTCTTACTGCCCAGCAGTAGGTCATCACCAGGATTTTTCCAAGAGTCAACTTGCTGTTAAAAAACCAGGTGCAATGTCGAACACTGCAGCTTCGTGAGCGTTTACTACATCGACGGTTGTTGCAACGCCATACGAAACCGTCCCGGCGGCCCGGATCAAGTGTCCAAGTCAGCATTTTGTGGCACCACTTGCATGTTGGAGTAGTGGCTATGAGTCCCTGCTCCTTGCAAAACTCTGCAATGGACTCCTTGGTTGCCAAACGCTTCGCAAGCCCCCACATATTCCAATGCTTCCTCTCTTCACAATCATTCATCTTGATCGGTTTGGAGACAGCTGTCAGACAGAATAGAACAAACAGAGGAAGTAGAAAGATGAGGACAACGTCGGAAACCGAGTTTTGTCTATTTTTGTGAAAGAAGGGGAAGGCGTCAATTTATTTTTTCTTTAAGGTTCTGAACACCCTTTCACTTTTCTAGCAAATGTTGAACAAATCTAAGTTGGACCAAGCCTCATCCTCAAGATGTACAAAGTGATGCCTGCTGGGCGCATCCATGTTTGTGCAGATGGAAAACTTGATTTTGTATGACTTTTGTACGGCTATTTGCATAGCTGCAAATGGTTTCAATATGTTACCGAAGCCAGTATGCCCAAAACCGAAACTCGCAGTAAGTAAATGAGCATTTCTCTCTGCAAATTTGCTGTGAGATGATCTTTGCCTTGAAGTTTTCCACATTAACCAAACTTTCTAGGGGTGTCCAATGGCGGCCATTAAAAAAAAAAAAACTGGTGGCCATCTTGAAAAATAGCCCAGTCAGACAGCCATTTTGGAGGGAAAAAAGGGCCTGTCGCTTCCTTTTTTCCATATTTCACCTAAATTTGACAGAATTATTAAAAAAAAAATTTAAAAATGAGTTCTATATGATTTTAATATAATATCTTTTAAAGATCTATGCAAGGCCTGATTTCTATATCAACCTTGTATGAAGGACCATCAATCAAACACTACAGTACAAGGATCTGTGCTTCCTGTTTTGAAATTAGAAGAATTTTTATGAAATATACATGCCCATGGAGAACTGTACTTTTTTTTGGTAGGCCTATGTCAATTCAATTGTCATACCATACATGTAAATCACGTTTTTGATTCATACCCACACACAATGAATGTATCTCAGCTGTGTGCGATGCTATGCACCTTTAAAGTGTCTTCAGTATTAATGTACCATTGAACCAATGAGGTAGACTACATAATGTGTACCTGTAGATAAAATCATGTGATTTTTTTTTATCACTGATTCCATACATTTTTTTCCAAAAACATTTATCAATTTATGAAGTTTTGTGGATGATGGCTATTAGTATTATAGGAACCTGTAAACTCCTTAGTGATGGGTGTATTAAAGTTGCATTGGGAGATTTAGACACATTTTTAGACATATCAATGTTTTGAAAGTTGTTAAACAAATCAAATAAATCTGATTTAAATCAAATAAATCAGTTTTTTTTTATTTAAAAAAAAAAATCAAAAAAAATCGCCAACCTTGCAATTTAGGCCCCCCCAAAAAAGCCTCCGGTTTCTCGTATGCGCGCGCGTATAAGCTTTAATAAGCTTTATGTGGCCTCTCTGGACTCCCATATATTTGCACTAAGTTTAGTCGGGCACCATTTGCAGTCATCAGCCGTCATCAGCCGACATTTGAAGCCAAAAAAAAAAAAAAAGCCGCGTCGCCGCACCTCTTTTGGGGCAAGCTCCATACCAGAAACCGGAGACTTATTTTTTTTGGCCTTAGCAGATTTTTGTTAAATCTAGCAGATTTCTGAAGTGCATCTAGCAGAATTTTGAAGTGCATCTAGCAGAATTTTGCAATCATTACGGTCACCCACATCATCGTGGAACCAGCTCGGAACACCATCGCTCTCGAGCTCTCGAGTTCGATTAATATAGTCAAATACGGAAGGTTTTTCAGTATTTTTACACCACGATATTCCAAAGCGATACATTAGGCCCTGATGCTACTATATGGTGAGATTTATTAACAGACTCACTGTTATTGTCCTCCGCTGGAAGAGCTTTTGAGACTCCTTTTTGGAAGGGATTGGCGCGCGGTGAATTATGAAATCTTCCATTGACTGTTCACGATCATCAACCGCGCTGCAAACATCATGCCAATCCCAGATCCCACAAATCGTCGTTTTTGGCACCGTACAAAGTGGAGGAAATACAGCTCTATGAGCGGTACAGACTGGTTGGCGTAGATGGTTGACAGAATTTTTGCTAGTATGAGCTTATTTCACTGCAGATGCACTACCATAAAGATGCTAAGCTGTTTAACAATAAATTCTGGGTTGGCTACTTTTTTTCCCAGTCGTCGTCAGTTGAAGCTGAAGGGCGCCGTCATTATTTTCGGTACGCAAGGTGACCGTTTTAGCCGATTTTCGGCTAACTTTGACAGATTTTTGTTAAAAAAAACCGAGTTTGACAGAAATTTGACAGAATGGATTGTTTGGCAGATTTCTGGCAGAATTCTGCCAATTTGACAAAAAAAAATTTGAAAAAAAAATGGTACATTTGTTTAAAAAAAGCTTCAATCTTTCCAAACAAACCCTTGCGAATACTGGGACAGGCATGACAGGTGCATGGCTGGTCTAGGTGCCAAGGTTCACTGGGAACCGGACTTGCGTCGTGAAGCAACAGTATTTTGCCTGAAATTAACGCAAATTTCTAACATCTTTATGTGACTATAGATTGTTTATAATGTAATTTAAACCTTTATTAGGGCGAAACTGCATATCTGCATGTGATTTTAAGTGTTCATTCAGGGGAATTTGGCAGATTTTTGGGAAGATTCCCATATCTGGCCATCACTAATTTTCCCTTCACTGGCTTTAGTGCCCTATCAGCCATCAGATAGTGATAATATCAAGACCTAACAAGTCAAATTTAGCAGGAAAAATATTGAAGTATTTACTGAGAAAACATTTCACAAACATTTCAATTATAAAAATAAAACAATCTAACTAAACAACAACATATAAAGAATACCTGCAGGTCAAACTGATGGTACAACACAAACACATTGGTCAAATTGCCTAAATTTCTAGAATAATGGGCGGGGCAACGATCATACTTACACTTACACTTACACTTAAGATTTGATGGGATTATCAATTATAGGCTTAAGCCTTTTCTGACCCCATATCCAGATTCTTTCAAGTAACTGTCAAATCTATTCTTGAACTGGTTGACATTCATAGGCCTAACTTGGCGCAAGCAGCTCCAAGTAAATTATTTCATTTAGAAAAATTATTTCATTTAGAAAAATTGGATGTGTCTACTTAATACTTCTTTTTATTTAAGTGGGAAATTAGGACTGCAGTTTAAATGAATTCTACAGTAAGTTCATACAGAAATGCGCGTTGTAGAAATAAATGCTCAGTAAGCAAATAATTGGGGCCTACTGCTTGGCTCGCGGTGATGGTGAAATGGGTATAGCCAGCACCATAACTATATCCCAACCCAGGATTTTTTACTTAAAGTTGTCGTGCACTAGTACTATTACATTGTAACTTACTTTGTCAGTACGTCGACTTGGCTTTACCTTGCCTTAACCTGCACAGCCCTCCACAGTCAACCCAACCTCTAGCACAGCACCCAGCAGACTGAAGCACATGCACCCATGGCTATTTCAAATTCCTTGCGCATGGGGTTAACAATAGAATTATGCAAATGCTGCATGCCTGGCTGGACTGATACACACTCAGCTCAGGGGGTGTAATGGATGAGAGGGGCAGGCTAAACCAAAAATAGAAGGTGGGGGAGAAGGCATTGATACATGAAAAGGTTTTTTTTATCATTATAATAATCCTCCAACTTATCCAAATTAAGCCATGTATAAGAAATTTAAGGGGTACTATATGGAACTACTTTGAAAGTATTGCATGGACATCCGGGAATTTTTTTACGTTGGCTTACCTAGCTCCCAGACCTATGGTCTTGAAACTCCGATTCTTGAGTCTGGAGTGCTGAATGGTAATGTAGCAATTGATGAAAACTGGTGTGTTAATAAACAGATTTTTTCATTGACGTCAGCCAGCCCCCACCTGTACTTCATGTCCAAATCTTACATTGATCCATGAGGTCATGTTGAAATGTCTTCTTTTTTTTTCCTGCAGTACTTATTAGGTCGAGTCAAAAAAAAAACTATTCTCACCCAGGCCTGCTCTTTGAAAAAAATGAAGAATTATTATTGGAACTTGCGAACAAAATGGATGAAAAGCAATTGATCCTACTTATTTAAGTGTCAAAAAATGTGACCTCAGTACTTTTGATCCTAACTCGGTTGTTTACCATGTTTACCAATGAAATTAAACCAAAATTTAAAAGACATAACCAATTTTATGGAGCGAGATTCATCAGCTTTGTGCAAGAGGTTGCAGCTTAATTGCTTAAAAAGAAATTTAAAAAATACTCACTTTCAGAATGTCGATACAGTGCTGGAGACGGTGGCAGCCGGAAGGCGTGTGCTGCGGCCGAAAGCTTCTGAAGAAATGCAGGATCAACCCTGATGTCTTTGCACACCTCCTCGATCATATGTTGCGCCGAATATGATCAAGGAGGTTGTGCAATGACACCATCAGGGGTGATCCTGCATTCCTTCAGAGGCACGTGCCTAATTGTGCCACCATCTCCAGTGGAGCCGCGGACACCAATTAGTCGGAAGTGGCAAATTCTGAAAGTGAGTATTTTTTTTTTGTATGGCGTTAAAATCTCACCCTCTTGCACAAAGCTGATGATACTCGCCAATGCCTTGTCATGCCTTGTTTACATCAGCTGAAATTTAGTTTAAGTGGGACATGTTTTTGTGACATATGTAGTGTGCCCTTTAAGTTGAAAGCTGCTGATGTGGAGGAGGATTTAAATTACGTGTAACTTTTGAATGACAGATACAGACTGAGACCCAAACTTTTGAGGGATGTATCCAAGCGAGATGTCCGCACCAGCATCCTGGGCCAAGAGATTGCCTTCCCTATCGCCGTGTCTCCTACAGCAATGCAACGAATGGCACATCCTGAAGGGGAGGTAGCAACCGCGAGAGGTGGGTCCTACAATGTTGCCGGTTCTAGGTAGCTGGTATTTCAAGGGAACGTCTTAAAGTCGGAACGTTCTCGTTCACAGGTACCCATACTCCTGGCTGGAGAGAGGCAATGTAGTAAAATGTCTTGCCCAAGAACACAAGCACACCATTTTCCCCATCAGGGTTCGAACCCACATACTATGGCATGCTAGTGTTCCCCAATACCTATGTTCCCCAATACCCATGTTCCCCAAAATCCTTAGGGTTAGGTTGGTATACCTGACTCCATGTAAATCATAATCAATCTACTAGTAGCACAGCACTCACGCCAACAGATTCCAACAAAACATACAGTTGGATTTAGAAGGGTTGGGATTAACTATTAATTTAACCATTACCTTTCAAGATTATTCATAATCACCAAGAGGTGTTGGAAGATCTCACATAACTGAGGAGAGTACAGCCCTGCCCCAATAGGTCTCGTTCAAATGACGTCATTTCCTACAGACCAGCCACGCGCATTGGCATTTTGAGCGTGAACTTGCATAACGCGCATCGGCTGCGTCGTATTTCGAACACATTTCGAGCAACAAGCGCACGTGTTTGGAACATTTTCAACACTGCGTAATGCGTGCTTGATTGCATAAAATACGCAGTTGCAGTTCTCCTACAGAGATGGCCGTCATTGAGCGAGCCCTATAGCTAGCTTGAAATCGCAAGACCGTTCATGTGAATAATGATTGAGGTTGTTTATATTTACTTCCCATTTAAGCTGCTACATCCCTGGGAACAGGTGTGATCCTGAGCTCCTGGTCCACGTCAAGCATCGAGGAAGTTGCTGCAGGCTGTTCACCCAATGGCCCTCGCTGGTTCCAGCTCTACGTCTACAAAGACCGCGATGTGGTCCGAGACCTAGTGAGGAGGGCAGAGAAGGAGGGTTACACAGCTCTGTTCGTGACAGTTGACACACCTATACTTGGCCGGAGACTAGCTGACGTCAGGAACAAGTTTGCCTTGCCCTCACATCTCAGGTACTGACATTGTGGACAAAAAAAGACGTGATTGTTTCGAAAATAGGTAATCCAATAACTATGGGTTAGTACATGTAGAATGGGCACAAACTGCCAGTCCACCTCCCAGCTCCGATGAAGGCCTAGTCAGAACGAAAATTCAGCCCCAATATTCCTGGTGAGCACTACTTTAACTTATTTTCTTCCTGTGTACAAAGGGTTGGGGTATATAGGGGGAAAAGATCCCCAAACTAAAACCCTTACAGGTTGCATTAGCACGAAAACCTGCCAACATACAAAAGTTGTGAACGTGAGAAGCCAGCCCAGTGTAACAAGGTCCAACAGTTCGACTGTCCTCAGGCCAAATATCCTCAAAGCAGCGGCTGCCAATCAACTGAGGTATTGTTCAATGAGACTAGCTGCCATTAATTCAAAATTGACAATTTGGGTTACAAATGTTGACTGCTAAATGCAAGAAGATCTCAGACTTGTATGCCTATTTCAACTGTTTTCAGTCATGGATGACTGACAGTAGCGGATGCGGGGGGGGGGGTTGCACCCCCTTGTTCACCTCTGTTGACTAATATTAAGATACATGTAAAATGGGGCCAAAAATAATAAATGGAATGACAGTTTTTAAATGTATTCTCAAATTGCATTAGAATGCAGGAGAAACCTTCGTAGATTTCAACATTTCAAGCCCCGGATGCCTTCACTGACATATTTGGTCATTGCACAAAATTGGACATAGTTAGTAAAATAAAACAGCCCATTTTAATGTTTCCTAAGTAAAGCATTCCATGGAATTTCTTCTTTTGTTTCTTGAAGTGCTTTCATCCTAAACCATCCCCTTTCAGTAAACAGCTCTTGGTGTACGTCGTACAGTATGTGCCAAAGACGGCAGCTGACGTGATACTTATATTGTGTCATTTACAATTAGATTAGCCAACTTTAGCACAAAACAACAGCATTCCAGCGGGGTGAAGAGCATGCAAGATTCCGGCCTGGCTGCCTATGTCGCCTCCCTGATAGACCCATCCCTCAACTGGGAACACATCGAATGGCTGAAAAGCATCACTTCCATGCCCATTGTTCTTAAGGGAATACTCACAGGTAAATCATTTGACTGATTCATCATCGATTTATTAGGTTTAACCGTGGTTTTGACTTCATTATTCTTTCGGACGGATATTAGACATTTGGAAAGCATCCTTCACCACCAATGTCAGAAAGTTGGTTTCAAGAAGATCTTGGTGTCCATATAACTTGATGATGTTTTTTTTTTACAATATTACTTAGGCAAATGGCATATGCTTTCATATGGTGGCCCTGAAGGGACATCGCATATCGCAAACGTGTGCGCATACGTATGCGATGTCGCGAAATTTATCGCGAATATATGCGCACACGTATGCGATGTCGTGAAATTAATCGCGAATATGTGCGCACACATATGCGAATTTGTTTGCAATGTCGTGAATTTTATTGCATACCTTGTCGCATACCTTTCAGTAAAATTCCTAATGAACTGGGGAGTTGTAGCAGCTAGTCTGGAATCTAGACATACTGTTAGATATAAATAGGGTCTGACTAATAAACCTTCGCGCGCACGCTGTTCCTCGTGCAATCGTTACTACTAGTACTGTCGAGCGCAAACTTGCTACTTGCGCAACTTTGAAATTTGCGCGCGCAAGTTTGAAACTTGCGCGCGCAAATTTCTCTGAAAATTGAAAATTTCTCTGAAAATTGAAAATTTCTCTGAAAATTGAAAATTTCTCTGAAAATTGACGAAGCGTGCGCGAAGGTTTATTAGTCAGACCCTATTTATATCTAACAGTACGTCTAGATTCCAGACTAGCTGCTACAACTCCCCAGTTCATTAGGAATTTTACTGAAAGGTATGCGACAAGGTATGCAATAAAATTCACGACATTGCAAACAAATTCGCATACGTGTGCGCACATATTCGCGATTAATTTCACGACATCGCATACGTGTGCGCACATATTCGCGATAAATTTTGCGACATCGCATACGTGTGCGCACACATTCGCGATAAATTTGGCAACATCGCATACGTATGCGCACACGTTTGCGATATGCGATGTCCCTTCAGGGCCACCATACTTTCATAATAAAAAAGTGAACAATGTTGAGGCAGCTTTTTTTCACATTGGCTGTAGATTTTTTCTGTTTTCTGTTTTAACCATATGTGTACATAACTTTTAGAGACCTCAATACCTACTCCAGAATGAATATCTCTTTCAGGGGACAATTTATATTTTTGGTCACAATCATGCACAAATTGGTAGAAACAGTGTTTTTAGGTGTGGTTCATTTAAAGACTGTAAAAGTAACAAAATAGATGGAAGTTGGACCCAAACTTTTCTCTCGATATACACATACATTTGTTCATCTTGAGATTTGCCTGTAGCTTATTCCCCAAACCAACCTTCGTGTTTTTCTTCAATTCACCTTCACAGCTGAGGATGCCAAACTTGCTGTGCAGCACAACGTTGATGGTATCATGGTATCGAATCATGGTGCACGACAGCTCGATGGTGTTTTGGCAACAGTGAGTGAATTCTATGAATATACCATATGTACATGTTCTGGCAGATCAAGAAGAAACTCTAGACGAAAATCCAGGAATATTTATTTTCATCCTTTTGGGGGGGGGGGGGGGGGGGGGGACAGGGTGCTGGTATCGTCAAATCTTCACATGACATTGTTTGTCTAAATGCTGACTAGTCATCGTTAAGGATGTGACGTTTACATGTTTAGACAAAAAAATTCTAAATCCGTTTATAAAGTTTCCAAAATGTTTAAATGAAACCCGAATTATAAAAGTGACCTTTTTCAAACCTGTTTAATTTACAAAACCTCAGAAGCACCACAGTACTTGATTACATTTGAGGTACACCAAGTTCAGTTTTTACTTTCGCAATGATTGCTCACTATTTGTGTTGTTATATGTCAATCACTGTTAATTTATCCTGTCAGTCATGCCGATCTGCAGACATAATGGGAAGACGTCAGCCTATGTGACATGGCTAAACGCTTAAACGTTTCAACAGTTCTTAAGATATTTGCTGAATGTTTGTGACGAAATTGAACGCAAAGTCACATCCTTATAGTCATGGTTCATTTGAGAAGCTTCTAAGTTGACCTCGGACTGTATGACTTGTGATGACTTGTGACAACTTATGATGGACTTATGATGACTTGTGATTCATCACAAATGCCTCTGCTACAACTATGAGTAAGAGTAGCTGGGTCCTACAGTTTCTGATCTCATCCAAATACCTCAAAAACGATTGTACATGTAGGTGGAATCAAGGTAAGATTGATCATTTTTCTATCGTTTTAACATTCAGTTTGCAGCAGTCTTATTCATTTTCTTGTTTTAATTTTCAGATAGATGCATTGCCTGAGGTTGTGGAGGCAGTCCGTGGGTCCAATGTAGAGGTCTACTTGGATGGAGGAGTACGGAGTGGCACTGACGTCTTCAAGGCTATTGCCCTTGGAGCAAGGGCAGTTTTCATCGGTCGACCTAGTCTCTGGGGACTTGCGTATGATGTAAGTAACTTTTGTGATGTGTTTTTGCTATCTGACATAATTTGTACTTCATGCACGAATTGTAGATGGCATTTGAAGGGACACGCCGCGGGCATGCACTGGTTCTTGATCTTATGGCATGACTTTTTTTTTCACTTTTGAACACGCACAAAGCCACGGCGTGAGCATCAAGCACTATCTCCATTATTCATAAGTCCCTCCCGCTGGTCTTCTCAACTTTCTCGTTGCAGTTTTTAAGGGGTACTTATACATAGTCCACACCATGCATAAACGATGAACAAATTGAAAGAAAAGTACTCAAGTTCAGCAGTCAAGGAAACATACACATACACATAACATTATTGAGTGATCTTGTTTCCATATGTAGGGCCCCTCCCAGAGGTTTCAAGAAAAGTTCCAGAAAATTCCACCCCCTTTAAAAATATATCACCTTCCAATGTCCATGTGGCTTGAATCCTTCACAAGTCCATCACAAGTCCATCACATGTCCACTTAAGTCTATAGCATGTCATCACAAGTCCTCACAAGCCATAACAAGTCCTCACAAGTCCCCACAAGTCCTCACAAGTCCCGGTAAGTCCTCACAAGTCCCCACAAGTCATCACAACTCCCCACAAGTCCTCACAAGTCAATCACAAGTCCTCACAAGTCGTCACAAGTCCTCACAAGTCCCCATAAGTCCTCACAAGTCCTCACAAGTCCCCAAAAGTCCGTACAAGTCCCCATCAGTCCCCACAGTCCACACAAGTCCTCACAAATCCACACAAGCCATCACAAGTCCTCACAATTAAGTCCTCACAAGCCATCACAAATCCTCACAAGTCCTCATAAGTCCTCACAATTCCCCACAAGTCATCCCAAGTCCCCACAAGTCCTCACAAGTCCTCACAAGTCCTCGCAAGTCATCACAAGTCCTCACATGCCCCCAGGAGTCACAAGTCCCAATAAGTCTTCGCAAGTCGTCACAAGTCCATACAAGTCCCCATTAGTCCTCACAGTCCACACAAGTCCTCACAAGTCCTCACAAGCCATCACAAATCCTCACAAGCCATCACAAATCCTCACAAGTCCATCACATGTCCACTTAAATCCATAGCATGTCATCACAAGTCCTCACAAGTCCCCACAAGTCCTCACAAGTCCCCACAAGTCCTCACAAGTCCCCATAAGTCCTCACAAGTCCCCACAAGTCATCACAACTCCCCACAAGTCGTCCCAAGTCCCCACAAGTCCTCACAAGTCCTCGCAAGTCCTCACAAGTCCTCACAAGTCCTCACAGGTCCCCAGGAGTCCTCACAAGTCCCCACAAGTCTTCACAAGTCGTCACAAGTCCATACAAGTCCCCATCAGTCCTCACAGTCCACACAAGTCCTCACAAGTCCTCACAAGCCATCACAAATCCTCACAAGTCCCCATGAGTCCATCTTCCAAGTCCCAAGCTATTTAAATGAACTGTATGTGGCAAAGCATTTGTTTTTTTATTGTTCCAACCCTATTTACTTGTGACTGAACTTGTGAAGGTCTTTCGATCGACTAAACTGCAATACTTCACCTAGATTCTGACCTCGAACCACAAACAGTCACAAACCCATGTGTTCCTATCTTTTTTTCTATTATTTGAATCTTGCTTCACAAAGTCATGGGCACTAACGTGCAAACAAAGTCAAATGGCTGAGTATGCATACATATTCACTGCTATTTGGCATGCTAAAGTTAATTTTTTTTATGTTGATATTCTCCAGGGTGAGGCAGGAGTGAGGAAGGTTCTTGAGCTCATTAGAGATGAATTCAGCCTTTCAATGGCCCTATCAGGTTGGTTATTTATCTCTTTTCCATTGATCTGAAATTTTAACGAAGCCATCCCAGCAGTCAAAATCAATTGTTAGCTTGGTAAAGTCTGGATTTGGAAATGTGACAGGTTTTGTGTGCTCGCATACATGTACATTTAATGTGTGTAAATGGGTCATTCTATAAATTTGGGTGCACTTATTTTCTTGTCCCTGTAATACATCCGACTTCTATGATTTTATAATTCCGAAGCACCCCTGAATGCAGCCGTCCTCCAAGAGTGATTATGAATAGCAAACTACCTACCCAACAAGTAAAAAATCATTTTGAAGTCATTCTTGATGATACTTGAGTGGCATATTACAAAGAACCAAGGTAACAGGGTCAGGAAAAATGTAACCCTCTGGACCCTAGCTTGGGTTTTGAACCTTGGTATAGTGACCACCTGTTCATGGTATGCTTCCCTTAATTGGTCATCCGGCTGGATAAATGTTTTTTCGTAGGAGTGATTGAAGAAGTTCAACTGTTATCTGTTAGGACAATGGGGAAGTCACTGTGAGAATTTGTGAGAGAATCATAAAAAATGATCATTTTTATCTTTTTTTTCCATTCCTAGGTTGCACCTCTATAGCAGATATCACACCGGATCTTATACAGAAAGACAGATTCCTTGTCATGGCAAAAATGTAACATGTGACCAAGGGGGGATCTGGGGGGGGGGGACCAAAGGGGGCCATGCCCCCCCCCCCCCCCCCCCACCCACCCAAAACGAACCCAATTTTCTTTTTTTAAGTGACGTTGCAATAAAGGCAGGCAATGAGTACATCTTTTCCTATACAAAAACATTGGTTAAAGTGGTCAGAAATTGCCTCAAATCGCACAACTGAGCATCTAGAATCCAACAAATTTTCAGGGCCCTCCCCATGTCGTAATTTTTTTGGACCCACTTTTTGAAAACCAAATTTTTTTGGCCCCACCCCCAAAATTGTGTTATGGATCTGCCCTTGTGTATTATGATATAGCAGATTGAATCATTCAAAAGTTCTTAATAATTTAAAATCATACTATTTAGGCTATAGTCGGAGGTATTTTTGTAATACCTTTTGGTTAAATTTTTGAAGAGTCTGATCATTGGTACACAGATCAAAATTTCTTAATCCGACATAAAAATGGACCTAATGAAACATCTTTTTTTGGTTATATTATAGATTATTGTTAGAATTATGTTTCTTTTATGTAATTTTTATATGGAGTTGGTACTCTATAATGAAGAACCTTTGATGGTTGCTGAGTTTAATTCCTTGTTATTTGTCAAAACTTTTGATAAGTTTCCCAAACCAGTCTCCCAAAAAAGATTATACTCAATTTTTGACCTGTTTAAATGACTGAATATTAATTGGTCTACTGGCAGGTCATTTCGGAGTGACTATAAAGCTTTTGAATGTGGGGAAATTGTTTAAAAAATGGTTTTAAAAAACAGGAGCCTAGTTCTATCATGCATTAATTCATTAAAAGTGATTTTTTGCACTGTTTATTATAGCAAAGTTAACAGTGGAATAATTTTCAGAATATTGTGATTATAAAATTCATTGAAAATTATCTAATGAGAATAGCATTAAAATAGGTGCTTTGAAAAATTGAAAAATGTGTAAAAAACAAAGTGCTCAATTTCATCTTTTGAAAGAGGGAAAATGTTGTCCATAAAGAAATAGGTTGAGTCTCAAAAATAACTATGCAAACATGTGACAATTGACATTTAAAAGGTTTAAATAAATATTTTCCTTTCAATATTTTAAAGTGACTTTAAATGTGAAATAATGAAAAAATATAACTACGAAGATAAATGAAATAAACACCAAAAGAGTTATATGATACTGCCTCGTCTATCCAATTTCTTTTGTGTTGTATCATGCGTGTTGAAGTGGGGGTGGGGGAGTGCCCCAAACCACACTGAAAAACAGTATTAATTTGAGACAAAAACTTTGAATGTCCTTCGTTTTTCGTTTAGTTTATCCTGAAAACTCGGTTAACATTTTACTCTATGCGCACGTGAACGTCTGATTTCGAGACTAGCGCTTTCGTGGGGGAAACTTTCGTTTACATCTATATTAATGTGCGCTCTTCGATTCCGCGAAAAAAAACCTCGCTGATACGCAGCACCTGTCCAATGCGTTTGGACCGGAAAGCCTGGAAACCATCTTGCACTGCCGTACCGTACGTACGTACATTTTGCCAAAATGGAGTCGAGTCTTCGGATTTTGTGTCTACTTTCGTTTTTGACAGTTTTCGTGAATTTTTGTTCTTGCGATAGCCCCGAGCATGGAATTTTTAATATCACTTTGAATAAGGTAGTGTTTAAAATAATCAAGGTTTTTGTTCCAAAATCGAGTGCATTTTCTGTGTTAAACTTCACATTTTGTAGAACTTGTCCAATTTCCGGAAAACGATTTCCGGGTGGGCTAGCCCCACTAGTGTGGCCGTCGGTATGCTGCGCTGCGCAGCATACCGACGGCCACACTAGTGGGGCTACGGGTGGGCAAAAATGGTGGGGGGGGGGGGGGGGGAGGGAAGGGGGGGGGGGAGGGAAGGGGGGGAGGGAAGGGGGGGGGGGGGGAAGGGGGGGGAGGAAGGGAAGGGGAGGGGGGGCGGGGGGGAGGGTTTTTTTTGGGGGGGGGAGGGATTTTGAAAAGAATGTTCCATCCTGACGCCACTTTTTTTCATCAGATATGTAATAGGCCTAATATCATGAATATCTCAGTGAAGGTCAGTCATTGCAAAAATGTTGAAAATACACGTATGCGCGTCGCCAAAATGAAAAAGTTTTTTTTCAATGAAACTTGAAAGATGATAATGTCTCAAAACCGCCAAACTCACTGGTTTGACTGGAATCCTGCTGCTGCCTAATTTTAACTTTTTAGATGGGTTATAATCGAGAATAAGCTTAATGTGGCTTCTCTGGACTCCCATATATTTTCACTAAGTTTAGTCGGGCACCATTTGCAGTCATCAGCCGACATTTAAAGAAGAAAAAAAAAAGGTGCGTCGCTGCACCACTTTTTGGGCAAGCTCCGTACCAGAAACCGGAGACTTTTGTTTTGGCCTAAAGATCAGAATAAACCTGAATGAGCGACCACTTGACAACGTAGAAAAAGTGCTGTGCATTGTTGTGACTGATGCGCAGCTCGATGTGTGCTGGCATATCTTGAACGGGTCTGTTGACTTCTGTGAGGTGTCACCTTTCCCCGAAACAAAGTGGAAGAGAATTATCCACTTTTTTTTTACCCACAGACCGATCCTCAAGATTTCCTAGTCTTGCGCTCTCCATGTATTTAACAGGCTTCCAGCAATTGCTAGTTTGGGAAACAAGACAAACATCGTTGTACCCGACGGCTGTTTGCAGTATGTTGATGATCTCAACATAGTTAAATCTGTTCATTTTAAGTTAAAACCTTAAGGCAGGGCTGAGGTCTAGGGTTCGGGTAGACATATTCTGGTGCTGCATAAGCCCTTTAACACGACTTCAACATCAACTGCATGTTCTTTATGTTTGTTCTTGTTTCAGATTGATCGTTTCAGTGGCGTTTCCAAAAACCTGGCTGAAGATACTGAAATAGCCATAACAGGTATTTATGCCAAGATAATGATAATAATACTAATATAGAATATAAGTTGATAACTTTGGCGTGTGATTGGTCACTGACATGTTTGTGTTTTCTTTTTTCTTCCAGTTGACTGTAACGGGAAAGGGAAGTTTGCAATAGAATGGGTTGTGCGCTACACAGAATGCAATGGGCTGACTCTGGTAAGGATGGGAGTCTAAAACTTTCCCAAAAACATTTAGTCAACACTTCAGAAAGGTTGCCGCCTGTTCCAGTATGTGTGCAGAAGCTGCAGTCGCGTGTCTTTGTATACACATGTACAACCTTAACGTCCTAGCCATTACTTTGGGATAAAGAACTGAGTACTACAGAATACTACTTCTTGCCAACTGACCGGCCTTACTTTAAAGGGACGCCTTTATGGATAAAAATAACAGCCTTTAGATTGTTTAGTATGTTTTCCAGAACCTGTTAAAACCGGTTGTATCTGTGCTCAGAGTCCATACCTTAAAAGCTTCTGATCAAAGTAAATCGTTCTGCTGACGCAGGCATTTCGATGTTGGTTTTTCTTACTCAATTTGACAGGAAAATACAACGCATTTCATCAGTAACCTCTTTGAGCCTAATGGAGATTTAGGGACGATGTTTGACGTTGAGGACTATATCGCTGTACAGAGGAGCGATGCATCTAACGAACTGAATTGTGAAACTCCGCATTTACTCCTGCAGGTGGGTACAATTGTTGGACAAAAACACCATTCTCTTAAGAGATAGTGAGAACTTTAGGTATTAAGCTGTACCCTAAACTACTTTGCATCCACTTTTCCTTTGGTTTCAGAACAAAAAATGTATTTCAGAATAGCGTCAATTGCCCCCCCCCCCCCAAAAAAAAAAATTGCTTCAGAGTGGAACACCCTGGTCCAGTGTTTATGGAGTTTGACTCATGTGCAGTGATACTGGTACATGTATGTGGGGTCTAGGGCCCAACTAAGATCACGGTGTTTGTGTTCATAGGCATCAACCCTAACCACCCCAACTCCATCAAAATTCATCATCCCCCCCCCCCCCCCCCCCCCCCCCCCCCCCCCCCCCATTTTGGTGGGTTTTGGGGGACTTGTTCCAGAAGGCCTGGCGTGTCTGAATATTGATGGAGTATGATGGACTTGGGCCTAATGGCCTGAAGCAGTGCTAGCGGTATCCCATTGATTTTGTCTAGCTTCCTGTATTGCTATTTTGATAAAAGCCATGTACAGTTTTGTAGTAGGGGAGAGGGACGGGTACCAGACTTTACCCCGCCCCGCCCCCCTTCCCCACCCCTATGATCCCCCTGGCCCCGCCCCCACCTGCCCCCTCCCCTCCCCCTCCCAATGATCCCCCTCCCCTCCCAATGATCCCCCGCCCCCAAATAGATCCCTCTCCCAATTATACCCCCTCCCAATATCTCAGTCTCGAAATAAGGCCAGGCCCTTCATATTTACACTCGCCCTCTTGGGGATCTCAACACAGACTCACAGTGACTGGTGCGCGAGTCTACATTTGCCTTGACTCTTAAGTGACCGCAGTTTCCCCTCGTGTTTTAAAGTCAGGCTGTCATAACAATGCAGGTCGCGCTGTTATGACAAATTCTATAGAGCCTCAGGCCTACGTCAGGAGATTAGGTAAACATTCTTGATTGCACAACCTGAGATAAGCGCTGCAACGAGCCAATTAGCATATCGTACAAAAAACGAAAAGAAATTCCACTTATAATCAGGATGACTCAGTTCTAAAACTGAGTATTACTTGTAATAGTCTAAAACTGGGTATTAAAAAATAACATGTAATCAGTCAATCACTGCCAAATATAGAAATCTATTTCTAAATGGGAAAATTTGGCATAAAAGGCTTGGTGATCGTCAAAGTTGCACCATAGATCGAGCTAGGACCATCGCATGCACATTGCATCAAAGCTGTCTCTGATAGTGCATTTCGTTGGTTAGGCCAATATACATGTACTGTTTGACGGAACTCTATTTAACACTTTAAAAAGATTGGTTTCTGCAAAGTACGTCTGTAGCCTTACAACCAGCAGTTTGAACAGGAAGATCCATCTTTTGCTTTCAAAGGTAATGCTTTAGTAAGACATCTATATTACATGTTGAAGGTTAAAAGACTCACCAGAATGTCTATATACAAAACAGCCAAAACTGGGCTGAGTCCATGAATATTGGGCAACTGATCACACCGTGAATGCAG
This sequence comes from Patiria miniata, assembly GCF_015706575.1. Classification (NCBI taxonomy): domain Eukaryota; kingdom Metazoa; phylum Echinodermata; class Asteroidea; order Valvatida; family Asterinidae; genus Patiria; species Patiria miniata. Next base: position 39,053,132 of record NW_024037074.1, on the reverse strand, counting down.
CGATCACGATCCATCAATACACTATTGGGTGTGACAAAATTCATGCACAATGGGAGTCCAACTGCATCTGGCTGTATCGCAAGCACAGTGGTTGACCTTCCTTTGAACTAACACTTTTATAAGGTGCGTTAACCCTAACTCCCTAGGCCTTTTTGCTAGGATGTAGCCTCAATCCTGCAAAATCCTCCAATTGGCCTCATGGAAAAATAGCATATAGCCTCAATCCTGCAAATTCCTCCGTTATTTCTTGAATATGGTCCATGGAGGGATGACCACTGCCTGAATCCTGCAAAATCCTCCGGCTATGTCTGTCAATAGGCTGAGGCAGAGGCAGTGACATCCTGGAGCAGTGCGGAGGATGTCAAGTATAATCAAGGACTAAATTTATGCACGGCTGAGCATAAACAACACAAGGTCCGGCCCAAGACCTTGACACAGTGCGTACTCCGAAATCAGCAACGCACTTTTGCCATGTAACCTCAATCCTGCAAATTCCTCCAATTTGCAAAAAGGATTTTGGAGGATTCAGGGCGGTTAGGGTTAAAGGTGTAGTCTAAAACTTAAAGGGGACGCTTCAGAGTTGAGTATAAATGCTTAACTTGTTTTTGTTTTGTTTGTTTGGGTTTTTTAGACGATGGCTTACCCAACGCACACAGTTGACAAGACGTACAGCCAAGAAGCATTAATCTTGGCAAAAAGTATGGTCAACGAGACTAGAAAGTGTATTGGAGAAAAGATCGGCAGCATGATGCAACAGTGGGAGATTGCGAAACACCACTTGGGGGAACACCGCCACGACATGGCATTAGAAGTTTTGTCTGTAACGCCAGACTTTAATCAGCCACCACCTCTACCAATTCTAACAAGCAATGAAATGGAAGAAGAAGATCAACAGCCTGAAAGGGTAAAAAACCCTGTTGATCCCCTAGATATTTATAACGAAATTGTAGCTAAATATAATGATATAGACCATCAAGTGAATGATAGTGTTATCCCCTGCGTGGTAGACCATGAACGGTGTAGTTAAGCTATTTAGAAAATTGCGTAAAACACTGTAATGAATTATATAAACGAGGGGAAAACTGTGCTTTATACAACGCGGCAAACGTCGGTAATTGGCTAGAAGTTTCTGTTAAAACATTTCAAAGGGATAAGACAAGGGGGAAGTTAAATTCAGCAAACTTTAACACTTGGTTGAAAAACAATTGTAAGATAAAAAGAACTTGGGCAAAAATACACAGAGACTTTTACGACCTCACCAAGAAGTACCCGCATTTACTGCACTGTTGCCTACCCTTAACGTTCTTCAGAAAAAATAAAATGCATATTGTAAACTATTTTACAAGTAATTTAGAAGTAGGATCAAAATGGACACATGCTGTGCTTTGCAACTGTGGCCAGTGTGGACCTTGAGTAAAAACCTGTTGATATATGACAAACCAAACAGCTATTTAAATGAGCTAATTTGAATAACAACGAAAAAGCCACTTGGAGTGGCTTTTTACTGTATATATTAAGACGTATGAAAAGCTATTTAAATGAGCTAATTTGAATAACAATGAAAAAGCCACTCAGAGTGGCTTTTTACTGTATATATTAGATGTATGAAAAGCTATTTAAATGAGCTAATTTGAATAACAATGAAAAAGCCACTCAGAGTGGCTTTTTACTGTATATATTAGATGTATGAAAAGCTATTTAAATGAGCTAATTTGAATAACAACAAAAAGCCACTCGGAGTGGCTTTTTACTGTATATATTAAGACCTTTGATCCTTCCCCTTTCTGGTCCCTCCCCTGTTTACACAAGACCCCTTGTGGTTTGCCCTCTCCCTTTGTTTCTTTGTTCTCTCATCCACCCTCCCCTGCATCTTTCCACACCTTTCACACCTAATCCTCCTTTTGTGTTTCTTCTTTCAGCCCTGCATGTTTGTGTGCACCCCCATGTTAATGTTTTGTACCTCTGTCATTTCTGTTTTAGCCTCTGAAGAAGAACTTGCTAAGTTCGCAACGTCAGGCCACATTAATTTTAAGATTTATATATTAAGATGTCAGAAAAGCTTTTTAAATGAGCTAATTTGAATAACAACGAAAAAGCCACTCTGAATGGCTTTTTACTGTATATATTAAGATGTCAGAAAAAAGCTATTTAAATGAGCTAATTTGAATAACGAAAAAGCCACTCTGAGTGGCTTTTTACTGTTTATATTAAGATGTAAGAAAAGCTATTTAAATGAGCTAATTTGAATGACAACGAAAAAGCCACTCGGGGTGGCTTTTTACTGTATAAATTATAATATATGAATATCAAATAAAGAGAACGTATAAATGATCGTTTTATCGAGTCCAAGTTCAATTATAATAAAAAACCAATAGAGGGCGCTATTTCTGTGTGGTGAGGGATATCAAAATTAATATAAAGTGGGCGGTATAATAAATGATCGATTTATCGAGTCCAAGTGCAATTATAATAAAAATCAGCAGAAGGCGCCATTGGTGGTGAGGGATATCAATTATAAACAGAGGGTGGTATTTATTTTTTATGATGAGGGGTTCATGTACCGATAAAAACAGGGTGCTATTAACGGGCACTAAGCGATCTGATTTCAATTATATAAAGATAGGTGCTGTTCAATAAAAAAAAAAGATAGGGCGATATTTAAATCTTTATTTAAAAATGCAATCATTTTTATTTAAAGTTTATTAAATAGATGGAATACTTTGAGACGCCGCAACTTGGGGATAAGTGCGATCACCATATAATCATCAAGAATGTTTTTTTAATTTGTGAAACGTGCGGTGGAATAGTCTTGCGTTACTTTGATTTTTCGGCAGAAAATGCGCAAGAAGATCGTATCAATTGGTCAATTTTAAAAAGAAATAAAAGAAAAACTGTGGAGAAACTTATTTTTTCTGTGTGTCCAGAGCAAGACTCAAAAGATGTCCAAAAAACAATCAATAAATATAACGAGCTCGTTAATTACAAAACATTGAGGGGAAACGGATGTGTTAAACGCTCGTTAATAGCATCGTGTTTCTATAATGTAGTTGGATTAGACAAAGAACGAGTTAGAGATTTATTTAAAGTGACTCAAAATCAATATAATAAAGCACTAAAAAGATACGATGACCACTACAATAAAGGCGGGGCTGAGGGTGACGCCCTAAGAGGTGAAATAGAGGTATAACTCGGCGGATCGCCTTCGTAATGTTTATTTACCGAGAATTTGATCTTGTAAGTTTTACGATAAGAGATTTTTTTTCTTTTGCCAGCCGTTCGTCTACCCGTTTTTTAACTTTTTTTTCAAAGTCTGTATCGTTTTTAATTTTTTGAAGCTTTGTGCTGGTCTTTGTTCTAATTTTTTGCTTAAGCTCGTTAAATTTTGCGATTTCTCTCGTAATCAATAAGAACTCTTCGTGCGATATATCTCCGTTGTTGATGGCTTGAGACACGTATTCTTCAATCGTGTTAATTTTGGAGTCTGCTAATATCTTTATCTGGTCGTGCTTTTACAGCTTGGCGGATAATCGCTTAGATGCGATTCTAAGCAGAATATCTACACCAAAAGCGCCTATAAACGTTCCCAGTAACACCAATCCAACGGGGGCTGATATAACACCCAAGAGAGCGGGAATACTGACAGCCCCCGCTATAGCCCCCAATCCTTCTAATCCTAGCTCTACGTAATTAATAGTATACAAATATTGAGTGGCTCAGCGTGGAATGGGAGGAATATTATCGCAAGGTAAAATCTGTACTTTTCCATTTCACGAGGCGAAGCCAAGTGAAATGGAAAAGTCCAGATATTACCGAGCGATAATATTCTTTCCATTTCACAATTTAAAGCCACTCAATATTTGTTTTATATAACTGACATATAGATCCTTGTCATTTGATATATTTGAACTTTTATTTCAATACAAACCTGGAGGAAAATGTATTTGTCTCTTCCAAACCACCCCTTCACGAAAATGTTTGAACCCAATGCTGTAGCGCTGGCTCTTTGGAACAATACGCGCTACGCGCAACGCTGAACGTGCACACCAGCATGCATTTGCACACAAATACCGCGTCATGATCCTAACTGTTGAATAGTATTTCCCATTCCCCATGGGCGGATAGTACTTTTTGAGCCGTGGCATGAATGGGAGCAATAACGAATGCAACGTGATATGAGTTCCACCAATCAAATGACTAGGATCTGTATGTCAGTAATATAATGTCGATCATTCTCTTTATTTTTTTATAAGTGCGCTTTCGGTGGTCTGTCTCTTTCAAGATTAAAGATCGAATCTCTTCAATCTTTTTAAGTCTGTATACTACGAAAGCCCATTAGCGCCACTGCAAGTATATATGTTACAGATTGTGTAATTCGTTATAACGGATTATTTAATTCGTTATTACGGATTATTAATTCGTTATTACGGATTATTAATTCGTTATTACGGATTGTTAATTCGTTATTACGGATTATTAATTCGTTATAAAGGATTATTAATTCGTTATTACGGATTATTTAATTCGTTATTACGGATTACTAATTCGTTATTACGGATTATTTAATTCGTTATTACGGATTATTAATTCGTTATTACGGATTATTAATTCGTTATTACGGATTATTAATTCGTTATTACGGATTATTAATTCGTTATTACGGATTATTTAATTCGTTATTACGGATTATTTAATTCGTTATTACGGATTATTAATTCGTTATTACGAATTAGGTCTGATGTTCTCACACGTGGAGAGCACGTGACCAGGGGCCTGTGTATATAGGGCCGCTAGGCGGCGCTATCTTTGCATACAACATTTGCACTCCTGTGCGGATTATAAACGGATTATTTAATTCGTTATTACGGATTATTAATTCGTTATTACGGATTATTAATTCGTTATTACGGATTATTAATTCGTTATTACGGATTATTAATTCGTTATAAAGGATTATTAATTCGTTATTACGGATTATTTAATTCGTTATTACGGATTACTAATTCGTTATAACGGATTATTTAATTCGTTATTACGGATTATTAATTCGTTATTACGGATTATTAATTCGTTATTACGGATTATTAATTCGTTATTACGGATTATTAATTCGTTATTACGGATTATTTAATTCGTTATTACGGATTATTTAATTCGTTATTACGGATTATTAATTCGTTATTACGAATTAGGTCTGATGTTCTCACACGTGGAGAGCACGTGACCAGGGGCCTGTGTATATAGGGCCGCTAGGCGGCGCTATCTTTGCATACAACATTTGCACTCCTGTGCCATACTTGCCGAGTATGACTCAGAACGTATGAGTAATTCGTAATAACGAATTAATAATCCGTAATAACGAATTAAATAATCCGTAATAACGAATTAGTAATCCGTAATAACGAATTAATAATCCGTAATAACGAATTAAATAATCCGTTATAACGAATTAGTAATCCGTAATAACGAATTAAATAAATCCGTAATAACGAATTAATAATCCGTAATAACGAATTAATAATCCGTAATAACGAATTAGTAATCCGTAATAACGAATTAATAATCCGTAATAACGAATTAAATAATCCGTTATAACGAATTAGTAATCCGTTATAACGAATTAAATAATCCGTAATAACGAATTAATAATCCGTTATAACGAATTAGTAATCCGTTATAACGAATTAATAATCCGTAATAACGAATTAAATAATCCGTTATAACGAATTAGTAATCCGTAATAACGAATTAAAGAATCCGTAATAACGAATTAATAATCCGTTATAACGAATTAGTAATCCGTAATAACGAATTAATAATCCGTAATAACGAATTAAATAATCCGTTATAACGAATTAGTAATCCATAATAACGAATTAAATAATCCGTAATAACGAATTAATAATCCGTTATAACGAATTAGTAATCCGTAATAACGAATTAATAATCCGTAATAACGAATTAAATAATCCGCAACATATATACTTGCAGTGGCGCTAATGGGCTTTCGTAGTATACTGTTGTTTCTTTGTTACTATTTAATTGGAGTACATCTCCAGAAATATGAGGGTATAACACCTTACCATCTACACTCATGTTTTTAATATAAAAAGATTTTAAAATTAAAAGATCTCCAACTCGATAATGATACCCTCACCCTTGTTGTTGAATACCTGTCCTTTTTCACCGCTGATAGAAAATGTCAGTTTGTCGATTATACCGTTTTTAAGATTTTTGAATCCCTCAGCTCTATCAATATCGGGTTTGCGCGTAGCCACGGGTACGATTTTTAAGATGTCATCAGGACGACCATTTAACTACTACATCGCATCTAACTACTACCAAAGAGTAACCGCTTGCTTTGTGAATGTTTGTCTTTTGCGTGTTGTTCTTTTTATCGTCCTAGTTTTTTTCTAATATCGATTCAAAGTCGGCGTAAACTACAAACGGTGCTTTTTGTTTAAACCTGTAGTTTTTAAATTCTAATATTGGCACATCGTTTTCGTCGACTATCCACTCGTTATTTACATATTTTCGCTTAGCGGTAGGAAATACAATCTTTGACGGATGTGTATCTATACCGTTACAATCGGTCATGTGTCTATCTAATTTCACTTGCGTTCTATAATGACTCAGGCACCTTCGACAAAAATACTTCTTACTTTTATCTTTTGTAACGTTGTGAATCAATCTCGAAAAATTATTTATCCAGCAGTAGTGATGCTTGCCGCCCTCAGAAAACAAAACAGATCGATAGGTCGTGACTCTGCTTTGTAGTTTTTAGACACGTATAACGGATATATTTCCCCCTCATAACCGTATACGTTTATCATTAAATTATTTTGTCTTTCTATCTTTGGTATCTGGTCGATCGGTGTTGGAAAGTCTACGCCTTTAAATTTGAGTCCGTCGTCTTTGGTGTATACAACAGGTTCTTCTTTATGAATTTTATATTTAGGATCGTTTTTTATGTTATTTTTTACTTTATCCGTATACAAGCCAAGAGCAGCTCTCAAACACCATCTCAAACACTCGTCTTCTTTGTTATTAATGTTTATCATCGCTGTTTTCTGTTTGATACATTTTGGTAGGTCAATATAAGAACTACCCCTCACGGGGTTAAACCTGTTGATGTTGATATACAACGCCATTATCTTTTTTAAAACCCAACCCGATCCTTGATTCGTATACCTTTCATCCTTTCTAAATATCTGGTCGATGTCTTCTTTTAAAACCTGTTTTATTTGACTTTGATTTAAAACGACTCTCTGATCGGTAAAATGTGTAGCTTCGATTGTTTCGATCGTACCATCTGGTTTGGTTTTTTCGTATCTTATTTTGATTGTGAGCTCTATTTTTAAACCTCTTAGCTCTCTCAATTCTGACTTGATTTTATTTACAATTTGATATTTGTGCGTATCAAAAAATCTGACTAAATCGTCGTTAAAAAGTCTAGGAATCAGTTCCCAGTTTCTAAAGTTGTTTCTAAATCTCCTCGTCGCTCTAAACTCAGCCTCTTGAAAATCCTCGGGTTGCCTAGAGTTTTGAAAAATATTGTTCAAATTTTTCAAGGGGGTTGTTTTTTTTAGCAAAATTGTCTTGGAAGATTGTGCATCCATTGCATTTTTGATAGCTTCTGTGTATATTGGGAGAAAATGCCTTGATTGTGAAAATGTATGGTCTGGAAACAGGACAAAGGGAAAGCCAGCAGGGCGGTCAAACGAAGAGATACAGATGGCCTAGATGCAGACAAGAACCCGGGGCTGATTTCAGTCACGCTTCACTGCTCTCCACAAGTGCAGTTTTTTTAATTGGCAGTGACTCTCTGTGTGAAAAAGTTACTTTAACACATCATATATCGTCACCTGTAACGGACTTGCAGTGATTTGAAGGGTTTTATATTGCAGCCTCTGAATATTGACTTCCTACTAGGAGGGTTAAGTTACCAAGTGCAGGAATTTCAAACAAAGTCAATTGTACAAATATTAAAAATACTCTTTCTGCTGATTTGTCTTGCGTAACAACCTTTTCATTTAATTTGATGTAATTCCAAACAGGATGAATCGGGCCCTGACAGCTACACTTGCTACTCCACATATAAAAACCAACACTGTCAATTCCGTGGGGTATTGCCACCAACAACAGAAACACCAGCAGCAGCACCAGCAGCACCAGCAGCAGCACCAGCAGCAGCACCAGCAGCACCAGCAGCAGTACCAGCAGCACCAGCAGCCGCCAAACCAAAGGCTCCAGCGGTGAGCATTTGCAGTCGTAGTGGCTTCAGTGTGGATGTTCCATTTTTCCAAATCCTGCCTTTAAGAAATTGTAGTTATTACAAATTAATTACTCATTCTTTCTTCTGAGTCTCGCTCCTAAATCCAGAAAGAGTTTTGAGGGCAATGCTACAATCATTCGTACCTAGTGACGTATCAGCCCGTGCATGTATGGTTATTTTGGAATCGCGTTTTGCATTTGCCTGATCCGATCCTAGCTACGCAATGATGATCACATAGCAGCGCAGTAACCCCAAGGACAATTTTCATTAATTGGGTGTCAAACTTGCGCCAGACTTGAAGCTGGAAACTCACTAGAAACTTACGGTCAGAAACGCACTTTCGGCAAAAATATTGTTCAAATTTTTCAAGGGTTTTTTTTTTTTAGCAAAATTGTCTTGGAAGATTGTGCATCCATTGCATTTTTAATAGCTTCTGTGTATATTGGGAGAAAATCCCTTGATTGTGAAAATGTATGGTCTGGAAACAGGACAAAGGGAAAGCCAGCAGGGCGGTCAAGCGAAGAGATACAGATGGCCAAGATGCAGACAAGAACCCGAAGACAGTGGCAACTAATCCCTCGGGGACCCCTAAACCCACCCCTAAACCTGCAGCTCCTACCAAGAAAGTCAATGCAACGCTATCGGTAAATCAAATGGCTATGAAGTAACAAACTCATAATTCAGATTTCCTGTCTGTATTCCTGACTGATATTTACAGCAAAGGTTTCCGATAGTTTCGTTTTTACCCTAATCATCCTAGATCTGTCAAAATCCAACGTAAGGTTCTCTAGGATTGGTGGGTACAGCCCGGCCACTTTCCTTTTTATATTGTTTTTTTTTTTCACAGTGATAAATTAAAAAAAAAATTGTTAAGGTCGTAAAACAAAAATGGCTTGGGATTTCAGGTTAATGGGTTTGCAGAACTGTGACCAGTTTATAATGTGTACACAATTGCTTGAGTCACAAAAAAGGCTGAATGTTGATAGAAACTGAAAGTTGATGAAAGAAAAAAGTGTGACAGAAAGGCATTAGCCCTAACCTTCCTAACTCAATCAAAAGTTTATCCTCCGGTTTTGGGGGATTTTGGCTGACAAGCCATGAGTACCAAATCCATCAAAATCCACCTATAGCATTTGTGGTGGATTTTGGGGGATTTGGGCCTGAAGCAATATGTGTGAAGCAGAGTCAATAATGGATTTCGCAGACTTGGTACAGTTCTTAGTCAACCCAGAGTTTGGGTTGATGATTCAAACGACACACAATTCAGTGCATAATTGTTTGTTCTTTTCTACGTACATTGCTCTTATTTACCCTCACAAATATGGATGTTTGGGGGAAGATATCCAGTATCGTGTACACTTGTGCATAGCAGAGCATAAACAAGGTACGGCTTAAGACCTTGACACAATGCATCGTCCAAAATCAGTCAACACATTTTTGCCATTCAGCCTCAATCCTCTAAAACCCTCCATAGGCACCTGGTCGATTTTGGACAGCCTCGACTCCAGGGGCGTGCGCTCGTTCCTTACACTAACCCCTGGCTGTGATGATGACGTAAATGAAGCTGAATGGCTATTCACAACGTTCTGCGCGGGCATTTCGATGATTGCACACTGGGCGCGCCAATAATGCGCTCGCGCTCGCGTGCTTAGCTTTGCACGTAAGTCACGTACAGAAAAAAAAATTATGATTCAAAAGTCGCGATGCGTGTACGATATGGATTATGTCAGCTACGTTTTTCGCTTAGAAAACCCTGTTTCTGTGGTTGTAAAGGCACGAAAGGGGTACGTACATTTAATACAAATCTTTGCTAATTAACACAACGTCCAAACGTTGTGTTTGAAAGGATTGATTCTACAAAATCACAACTTTTAACATTTTAAAGATGGCGTCGGCACGTAAAACGGATAAACTGCAGCCCTAATTTATAATGTACCGTATTTTGGTATATTTAAATTACACAATTCCAGGGGTTACGATCGCGCAAGGCATGATGGGAAACAACATGGCGCTGCAAGATCGTACCCACGGGGCACGAGGTTGGATTTTGGAGGATTGAGGAGGGTTAGTGTCAATACTTGGCTGCTGATTGTAAAAGACTCAACCAAAGAAAGGACTCGACCGCTTTCACGTTGTTCCGCTTTTCTGTCTCATTGCACAGAAACCGCTGAAAGGAAGAGTGACCAGGACCAACAAGCGGGCTGGCCGTTACTGGGTCCTGGTACACCTTAAGCCCCTCGGACCCCCCGATCAAACGTTGCAGGTCACCCGTGAGTATTTGTTTTGCTTGTCTGAAGGCGAGCACCAGATTTCACGAAACTCATTGTAACTTACGATGCATCGCAGCGCTGCGACGCGTCGTATCCCTACGACGCGTCGCAGCTGCAACGCGTCCTGCGATCCATTTCAGAAATTATGTCATACATCTTCTTCTTCTTCCAGTTGAGTGCTAACTGTACAATTGAAGACTGCAGCACTTCTACGTGCGACGTGTCGTAGGTGTATTTGTAGCACAACTCGGTGACTGTTTTATGTATCAGCGTACAGTAAAAGGTCATCTGATATTTAACAAAGAGTCGTCGGATATCCTCTTGAAATTGATAAAAAGGAAAAAACAAAATGGCGGGCGTGCGATGCAATTTTTAAGGAAAACAAGCTCCCAGTGGACTGTGTAGCTACTTTGGAATTTCAACTGCAATATTCCAGGCTAATTCATAATTATTTATAATTATTATAACCCTAACTCCCTAGGCCTTTTTGCTAGGAAGGAGCCTCATCAAAATGCAAAATCCTCCAATTGGCGTCATGGAAAAATAGCATATAGCCTCAATCCTTTAAATTCCTCCATTATTTCTTGAAAATGGTCAGTGGAGGGGTGACTACAGCCTGAATCCTGCAAAATATTGCTTCAGTGACTGTCAATATGTTGAGGCTTGGCCAGTGACATCCTGGAGCAGTACAGAGGATTTCAAGCATAATCCAGGCCTATATTGATGCATGGCTGAGCAAAAACAACACAAGTTCCGGCCCAAGACCTTGACAAAGTGCATCCTACGAAATCAGTAACGCACTCTTGCCATGTAACCTCAATCCTCCAAATTCCTCCACTTTGGCAAAGAGGATTTTGAAGGATTCAGGGCGGTTAGTGTTAATGTATATGTAAATGAGATAGAGCTTCCATGGATGCAGTGACATGGAAACGTACTTAGAGCAAAACAAGTGATTTATCAGTTTGTTTTTCCAAAGAGAGTATGAAAAATACATTCAGCCTATTTATTATGCAGTGTCATTTGTGACATTCCATTGGAATGTTCTATTTTCAAATAAAGTCCTAATAAAGTAACTAACAATTATTTCATTTCTTTTGTGTTTTTTTTTTTTTTTGGCAGTCACCATCACAATGAAATCTCCCAGTGGCTTCTTGTCTGCCTACCAGGCTCCACTGCTTGTTGTAAGTGTTGAAAATATACGTATTTTTAAAAATACGTATATTTTAATTAATAAATTAAAAACTCTTTATTTTAATGTCAAATAGATAATTCTGTATGATAAATAAGTGAGCCTATAAAACGTTAACTGCACAGTCTGAGATTCCCTCGTAAAATTGTTTGACAGTTCTACGGTGTGATGTGCGGCGCCTACTCCATCCTGACGTTCATCTGGCTGATCTTGTTGGCCATGCAGTGGCGGGATCTGTTGAGGATTCAGTTCTGGATCGGTGGGGTCATGCTGCTGGGTAAGTGTCCTGATAAAAAAAAAAACTCTTAGAGGCCATGATATGTGTCACTGTGGTCCTTATGGTCAAGTTTTAAAGATGTTCATTTCAAGATTTAATGCTGGAGTCCATCATTTGCAGCTATCCAAAAAGTAACTGGTGTAATTCTTGTTGAAAAACATACTTGGTTGAAAGATAATAAAGGGGACTAAACTCCCTGTGAAATTATTCTTTCTAGAAAGCTGTCATTTTGAAAAAAATCAGCAAAAGAAGGCCTTTCCAAAGGTGCTTCTTAAGACGCACCATAGGAAATTTAAATAAGTAGTTCGTTTCGTTTTGCGGCAAAGCGCGTGCAAGCATTGCAGGACCCACACACGCGCGTGGTTGCGCATTCGTCGGATCAGTGCGCGACATCGCGTAGCTGCAATCGGCTCATTGAGAACGTGTCTCGGACGCTGAATTAAGGCCCAATTCAAAACATGATTCAGCAACTTTTGATTTGAAATCGAGATCCTAGAATGCTGTTTTTCTCGGAATATACAGCTGAAGCTGAGCTGAAACTTCATCAGTTTAGTTGTTCAATAGCCTTCTTTAGATTTTGAGCACGTTTGTTGCTTCAAACGAACAAAATGCACAAATTACAAGTGATGGACTGTACCTGTAAGTGTAGTCAATCATGAAACAGCAGAGCTATCATCAGATTGAAGAGATGTATTGAATGTATTGAAAGTTACATGGAGCAAGATACATGTACCTTGGTTTCTTCAGCAAAAATTTAAAGGTAGGGTAGATCATTTGTCTTTTGTGAACTTTTTTCGTTTGAAGCAACAAAAATGCTCAAAATCTAAAGACGGGTGCTGAACATATACGAACCTGATGAAGTTTTATCTCTGTGAATGCTGTATATTCCGAGTTAACAATATTCTAAGATCTCGATTTCAATGTAAAAGTAGCTGAGTCATGTTTTGAATCACGCCCGAAATCAGCGTCTAGGTCATGTTCTCACCGCGCCGATTGCAGCTACGCGATGTCAACAAGTGAACTGAAGAATAATAGCAACCACGCTCGCATGTCAATCTTGTCATTTATGGATTTGTCGAATTACAAACCAACTACTAATAGAAATTTCCAAACATGCATCACTTGACACATCTTTAGAAATGACCTTCTGTTATTGTTTCCTTCAAAATGACCCTATGCCAGAAAGAATAATTTCACAGGGAGTTTTGTGCCATTACTATCTTTAAACCAAGTAAGCTTTTCAACAATAATTTTGTCAGTTCCTTTTTGGATAGCTCCAAATGATCTATTCTACCTTTAAGGGAGCGTTTCAATAGTCCAACAAGTGGGAATGTTCCAAGCAGAAGTTCGGGGTGACTTTACCTGTTTCAAATTCAGACTGATGTTCCAGATTGGCTTTGAACCAAATTATTCTAAAGATTACGTGCACACGCCATCAAAATATCAACCGTTGCAGTTGTTTTTATTGGTTTTAGAGCATTTTGAGTTTTAGATGTCACTCAAGTTTCATTGAGTTTGCCTGCCTGAAAGTGCTCTTTGTGGGTGCGACACAAGAATATTGCACTTTGACAAAAAGCCACTCTGACAAAAAAACACTTTGACAAAAAACGTTTTTCATGGACGCATCAGTTCTGGCTGGTCGAGTGATTTTTTTTCTTCTTCCGAATCTGACTAGGCCTACTTGAGAAGGCAGTGTTTTATGCTGAGTACGAAAACATCAACAATTATGGCATGTCTGTTCCTGGGGCTATCATCGTGGCTGAGCTCATCTCATGTTTCAAGCGCTCATCAGCCAGAATGCTAGTTGTTATCATCAGCCTGGGCTACGGAATCTCGAGGTCAATCTCTTTTTTGTCTTCTTCTTTTTTTAGAAGATAATACTTTTCCTTAAAAGTGCATGCTGAATTTTAACCCTAACTCCCTCTGCCTTTTTGCTAGGATGTAGCCTCAATCCTGCAAACTCTCCAATTGGCCTCATTGGAAAATACCATACAGTCGCAATCCTGCAAATTCCTCCATTATTTCTTGAATATAATCCGTGGAGGGGTGACCACTGCCTGAATCCTGCAAAATCCTGCAGTAGTGACTGTCAATGTGTTGAGGCTTGGCCAGTGACATCCTGGAGCAGTACGGAGGATTCCAAGCATAATCCAGGCCTATATTTATGCATGGCTGAGCAAAAACAGCGCAAGGTCCGGCCCAAGACCTTGACAAAGTGCATCCTACTAAATCAGTATCGCACTTTTGCCATGTAACCTCAAACCTCCAAATTCCTCCACTTTGGCAAAGAGGATTTTGAAGGATTCAGGGCGGTTAGGGTTAAAAGTGATTGACAAAAACTGATTTTGTATCTCCTCAAGAGTGCGTGCTGAGTTTTAAGATTTTTGGCCTTGCATGATGTAATGGTACAGACTGATCCAGGCAAGCTATCATTCCATCTCGTTTGCGCTTTTCGCTAAGAAAAGCATTGTGCTAGCTATTGTTCAGATAATCCATCACGGGGCAGTTGTGCTTTAAACAATACCGTGCACAATGGTTACTCCATTGAAGGGGCCTCGTTAGTGGACAGCGAACGCATGCCCGGATTTGTCTTTGCAGAAACATCTTGTAGCAATAAGTTGTATGTCTAAGCTGTTACAAGGGTTCCCAAATTGAGGTCTTGTTAGTGTTTTCACCTGTAATGTAGTCTTTGTAATAAACCATGACGAAACTATAATATTTGAGCAGATTCGCTGATTAATTATGCAAGACAGTCGCATCTTGACCTCTAGATTTTGACCAATCAGCGGGCACTTTCTATATTGGGTCTTCGGTCATTCACCGTTGTTGCGTAATAGACATGGATTAAAAAAAAAATCAAGACACAGCAACAAAGGCTGTGGTCACGCGCTCTGTATTATGTTACGCGACACGCGCCCGGCTGTTGATGCATTACAAAACACTGCATTCGAATTGACCAATCACAGTTTGAGTCCTGATTTGAGAATGAAATGACGTCGCGATTGACTGAGGCGCACGATTGCATAAATCTGCCTGCTTCGACAAAACAGACATTATACAGGAGACTTGGCTCCGTGGATAACGGGTGATACTCAGACCAGACATCATGAGGAAAGTGCTGGAAATTAATGTGAAAAGTCAATTGCCAACAAAAATGAAACAGAGAGAGAGAGAGATAACAGAAATGATGTTCTTTCTTTATTACATGGTGTCCATTTAGTGTGTTTAAGCTTCTTTTTATTTTTTTGCTTCTCTTGTTCTGATCAGACCTCGTCTTGGTAAGGATCTGCACTGGGTGTTGGGGGTCGGGATGCTGTACTTCATCATGAGCTCAGTGGAAGCCTACTTCAGGGTCAAAGGAGTAAGGATGTTTAAATGAAACAAATTTTCAGTTACGTTTAAACGAAAGCCGCATTATGAACATTATGTTTACTCGATCTGCCCTCGAATCTACACATTTTCCAAGAATCAAGGATTCCTTGAAACCAATATAATTTATAAAGCATTAGAAACAAACACGTAGTACTTGATCACAATCCGGGTAGCTAAGTGTAAAAGTTTTCAGTGACTGCCGGCTTTCTACCGTGTCAGTTATATACAATGTATACAATTATGGGTTTTTTTTTCAACTGCATTGCAGATGTCTGTCGTATCTCATACCATCGCTGTATCTAAAGACAGAGCGTGCAGTGTATTTCACTCAATGTGTCTAATTAAATTGTCATGTGACACTACAATGATATGCAGACATGCAACCTTGCCTGGTACAAGTACGGCAACTTTGCCATTGCCAAATCTCATGGTCATAAGTATCTGTATGTACTATCTCTTTGTTTTTTATTGCATTGCTGGTTGATAGCAAATGTCCGCATGCTTATTGTGGACAATAACTAATCATATCATATCACAAAGAGTAGGAAGATAACTAGACTCGTGTATGAATTTGTCAGAGGATGATAATTCATTATTGAATATTTGTTTACTTTCTTTTCCTTTCATTTTCTCTTTTCTTCAGACTGACCAGAGCGATATGATTGCCATTCTCCCATTGTCTGTGCTCGACTCAGTCATCTGCTGGTGGATATCCTTTTTTTCTAATTCTTTTTTTTCCCTAAATGGTCAAAATTTTGTGATAATTGTTAATTTGTTTTTTATTTGATGGATTAAACAGATTGTTATATTCAGATACTGGATCAACTCAAGCCAAGAGTAGATCGTCCTTTAACCAGTTCTCGCCTGAGGCCGTGATAACATGCACTGGCTGTTTTTGTACACAGGCAGGGCTGACGGATTAAGACGTCAAGATCGCCTCGACTCGCCTCCAGGTGACGTCGAAACAGGCTAATCCCTCGTGCCTTTTGTTCACACACACAAAGTCTGTGTAGTCTGTGAAGGCGGACCGTGTGCTGACCGTTGTGCACGGCCTATTGTTGTACAGTATTTAAACATATGAGGTTATGGCCAGAAATATCCTAAAAATTCTGTTGAAATCACTCTTGCGAATCAGTATTTGTGGTGTTTGGCCTTATATCAGAAGTTGGCTGGGAAATTTTGCCTTTTGAACATTGTTTATTTTTGTCAAGAATAAACCCGCGTGAAGTGGTTAAATTATTTTTACAGCCATATGTGGGAGAATTATTTGGGGAGAAAATGTGTTCTACTTGGCCTCTAATGCTGCGAATTTTTGCTGTCATTTTCTCTTCTTTGGCTGCCAGGGTCAGGTCGTGGCCGGGAGAGGTCCTCCAGCAACACAACCTCCCATTATTTCCCCTTAGTTCAGAAGTATATATTGGGTCATGGGCGTCGCGAGGGGGGGCAAGGGGGGGCACTTGCCCCCCCCCCCCCCCCCCTGGAAAAGCAAAAAAAAAAAAAAAAAAAAAAAGGAAGAAAAAGAAAAGAAAAAAAAGAAAAGAAAAAGAGGAGCGAAGACAAAGTGGTGTAAATTTTATGAGTTGGGGGGGGGGCAAAATGTCCCTGCCCCCCTCTAGAAAAAATCCTGGCGACGCCCATGAATTGGGTCCTGCAACATCAGGATATCTTGCTGTAATGTTCACTCTTGCATATTCCTAAATCTCCTATAAAAAATTTCAGGGCCCTCAAATTGAAGGGTTTGCCTTGTAAACTCAAGATCAGTCAGATCAGTCAACACAAGAAGACTTTCACTTGAATGTACATGTATTGATATCTACAAAGAAAAAACTCTAGATTGTTTTGTTTTTCCTTAACGAGCCTTTACATTTTTAAAAGCCTTGTAGACACCACCAGGACTCTGCGCCTACGGCGCAACTTGGTCAAACTCTGGCTGTACCGGCACTTCACCAATACTCTCATCTTCTGTGTGGTGGCTGCTTTTGTCTTCCTTCTGTGGTCGATGAGAGTCCATCGTTGGACCGACTGTATGAAGGTCAGAATATTACTTTGACAATCCCACTTTTTCTCCTGGCTGCCGAACGACAGTTTCGAAAGCTGTAATATAATTAATAACAATTTGAGAATACAATAAAGCAAAAAATGAAATTAAGAAGCAGCTGTAATGTTTTTATTTTTTACAGTGTTATAACCGTGCAATTTTTTCACTCTTTCAAGTGGATAGATCATGTTTTGGAAATAAAGTCTTCATATGTTGCAGTGTATCGTACATTTGCTCTGAATGTACATTGCAGGAAGCATAGACCATCCTTTAAGTGGAATCTTAACTCATCTTCTTGTTGAAGCAGTTGGGGTTTTCATCCTGAGATTTGTATGCATAGCATCAAAGACCAAGATGTTCTCTTTT
Source organism: Patiria miniata (assembly GCF_015706575.1). Classification (NCBI taxonomy): domain Eukaryota; kingdom Metazoa; phylum Echinodermata; class Asteroidea; order Valvatida; family Asterinidae; genus Patiria; species Patiria miniata. Next base: position 39,035,348 of record NW_024037074.1, on the reverse strand, counting down.
ACCTTTATGTTAATATTCAGTTGCAGAGAGTTTGGGTTAAAAAAAAAAAGATGGACATCTTTTACGAGAGCTAACCGTGGTTGCCCTTTCTCTTCCTGTTGATTTTGTTTATTCAGAAGTGGAACTACCTGTGGTTGGACGACGCCTACTGGCATATCTTATTCAGTGTCTTCCTCGTTGTTATTGTCATCCTCTTCCGCCCGACGGCCAACAATCAACGCTACGCTTACTCCCCACTCACCAATCGAGAAGGGGACGATAAAAGCATAGAATCCATGCTCATCGACGCATTTGGTACGAACTGAGGGGAAAAAATGAAACTCCTAAATTAGAAACGTGACTCATGTGTAAAACCAATAATACCGGAGTGTTTTACAGCGCATGTATCTACCAACAATTAAGTACTCAAGGCGCTAGTAATTGTCTATTTTTTAAAGACGGGTAAGTGAAGCCACAATCTAGCCACAATAGATTGCTCTGGATTTGTCCACAAACTCTGCCTATTTGGTTGGTGAATATGTATTAAAATTGTCTTTAATAAGAACTGTGATGAATATGTGATGGTCTTGTAATGGACTGAACTGCAACATTCCCCAAGATTCCGACCTTGACCACGAACAGTCCAAACCCCTGTGTTCCTATCTTTTCTTCTATCATTTGAATCTTGCTTCATAAAGTCATGGGCACTAACGTGCAAACAAAGTCAAATGGATGAGTGTGCATACTTTTTCACTGCTATATAATGTGTTTCACAGTTGGCATTTGAAAGTTTATGTTTTTTTTTTTTACATCCACATTCTCCAGGGTGGGACAGGAGTGACGAAAGTTCTTGAACTCATTCGAGATGAATTCAGCCTTTCTATGGCCCTATCAGGTTGGTTATTTATCTCTTTTCCCCTTTGATTGGACATTTTAACAAAGCCGTCCTAGCAGTCGAAATCAATCGTGTGACTGTTTTTAACAGTTAAGAGCCCCCAGCCTACATAAAGCAGGATTGACAGGCTGTGACTGTTGATATAACTACAAAGCTTTTGCCTTGACTGTAGGCGATTGATGAGCCAGCTGTACCTACCAGATACCTGCGTTTGTCTGTTGACGGAATTTGACTAGCCAGAGTGCTTATGAGAAATTTGATCGGACTGTTGGTGACTAGCCTGTAAAGGCATGCGGGGAAAGAAGATTGATTTTTCGACAACCTGTGACTGTTTAGACAGCAGGACAATTTTTGATCTTAATGATCAAATAAACCCTAAAGGGAATTTATATGGTGCATTTTTAACTAATACCAGTACAGTAGATCATAACATTCTCATAAATCGATTATCTGCTCTCGATGTCACAGGCACAGCTCTACAATGGTTCCAATGGTATCTCACTGATCGTCATCAATCAGTGTGCATCAACAACACAACATCTTCTCCGACTCTTCTTGCTTGTGGTGTCCCGCAGGGGTCTGTCGGTGGTCCTTTGCTGTTCTCTATCTACACCAGTCCAAACGGCAAAATAATCCAGAGACACGGCATCCAGTATCATTGTTATGCAGATGACTTACAACTCTACATGTCCTTTGATCCGGTACAGTCCAGTGCATCATCTGCCATCGCCAACCTTGAAGCATGTATTGATGAAATAAGAACATGGACAACTGCCAATACTCTGAAGCTGAATGATGCAAAATCAGACTTCATCTTATTTGGCTCCAAGCATAATCTCAATAAAATCAACATCTCATCAATACGGATCGGTTCTGCTGACATCACCCCTTCGCTCACATGCCGCAACCTTGGAGTGATTTTTGCTTCCCAGCTGACATTCAACGACCATATCTCCAGCATATCCAAGTCAGTCGGATTTCATCTACGCAATCTTGGATTTTTTCGCCGATATTTGAACCGTACAGTGACTGAACAACTTGTACATGCACTGATTTCATCTCGTCTGGATTTCTGCAATTCACTCCTCTTCAACATTCCGCAATATCAACTAAACAGGCTCCAGCGACTTCAGAACGCTGCAGCTAGATTAGTTACGCTGACCAAGCGCTCCGAACATATCAGCCCAGTGCTGAGGTCTCTTCACTGGTTGCCCGTATGTGATCGGATATCATTCAAGATTTTGCTGCTGGCTTCCAATACGCTTAGTGGACTGGCACCAGAGTACCTCATTGATGCCTTACCGAGATACTTACCCGCACGGAACCTGCGCTCTTCGGAATTGATCAAACTTGTTGTCCCCCGCACCCATCGTTCATGGGGTACTCGTGCATTCCAACACTCTGCAGCATCCCTTTGGAACAATCTTCCTTTACACATAAGTTCAGCAGACTCAACTAACCAGTTCAAGAGAGCACTTAAGACTCATTTATTTGCTAAGTAATACTTGTCACATTAGAATTGTCATTGATTTTGGGATCAGACTAAATCTGCTTGTCTGTTATGATCATTTTATTCGTTAGATGTGCCCAGTTGTTTTTATTGGCAAATTGTGTATTTTATACAATATATCAATTTTATGTGTGTTTGTATAATGCTTATATATGTGTATGTATTTTGTATTTTTTTAGATGCTTTAGATGTATATGATTTGTTTCTTCCCATATGATTCCTTACTGTAAAAATTTCAGTTTTTCTTTGTTTTTAAAGGGGGTGTATATATATTTTTTCCAAAGTGATATCTGTCATATGTATTTGGTTTTATCCCTAGCATTTTGCTTGTCCTGATATATTTTCAATTCTTTCGGTCAATGTCTCTATGGGTTGGTAATTTGTATGTGTATAATATTTGTATGTATATATAATGTGTGTCTTTTTTTGGATACTTTTATATTTTTTGGATTGTGCGTATATTAAGTTTTTCTATTTTACTATTTTTATCTTTGACATTTTTATTACTTGTATCAACTTTTTTAAACATTTTAACATTACAGTTACTCTTTTTTTATATATATAATGCTATAGTATTAGTTTATGTTTTAAACTTGTAAAGCGCCTTGAGCGTCTTTTTTAGACGGATTTTGGCGCTGTATAAATGTTCTCTATTATTATTATTATTATTATGTATAACACTAACAAATAAGTTGATGGGAGCGGTGTTTGAACTCTCCAATGGTTTCAGGTTCAATTCCCTATGCAGTCACTTTTCTTTTGTTCAGCTTGATAACGAACCTGATTAATTCAGTTTCTAACTTGCAAAAATTGGTCACATATATGTTTTTTTGAAATCTGGATCAAGATGTTCCACCCGTTGTCCTTTCCGTATTTGATGTTAGTCTCAGTAGAAAGCAAGTTAGCTTGGTAAAGTCTGGATTTGGAAATGTGGCAGCTTTTGTGTACTCGCATACATGTACATTTAATGCAGGTGTAAATGGGTCATTCTATAAATTTGGGTGCACTTTTTTTCCTGTCCCTGTCACATCTGACTTCTATGATTTTATCATTCCGAAGCACCCCTGAATGCAGTCGTCCTCCAAGAGCGAATATGAATAGCAAACTACCTACCCAACAAATAAAAAAATAATTTGAAGTCATTCTTGATACTTGAATGGCATATTACAAAGTACCATAGGTAACAGGGACAGAAAAAAATGTCACACTCTGGACCCTAGCTTGGGTTTTAAACCTTGGTATAGTGGCCATCTGTTCACGGTATCCATCCCCATGATCGGTCATCCGGGCTGGATCGAATGTTTTTCGCAGGATTGATTGAAGAAGTTCAACTGTTATCTGTTAGGACAATGGGGAAGTCACTGTGAGAATTTGTGAGAGAATCATAAAAATTATCATTTTTATCTTTTTTTTTCATTCCTAGGTTGCACCTCCATAGCAGATATCACACCGGATCTCGTACGGAAAGACAGATTCCTTGTCATGGCAAAAATGTAACACTTGAAAATCAAATGCATCTTACGATATAGCAGAATGAATCGTTCAAAAGTTCTTAATAATTTAAAATGATACTGTTTACGCTATAGTCTGAGGTATTTTTGTAATACCTTTTGGTTAAATTTTTGAAGAGTATGATCATTGGTACACAGATCAAAATTTCTTAATCCGACATAAAAATGGACCTAATGATACATCTTTGTTTGTTATATAATAGATTATTGTTACAATTATGTTTCTTTTATGTAATTTTTATATGGAGTTTGTACTCTATAATTAAGAACCTTCGGTGGTTGCTAAGTTTAATTCCTTGTTATTTGTCCAAACTTCAGATAAGTTTCCCAAACCAGTCCCCCAAAAATATTATTCTCAATTTTTGACATGTTTAAATGACTGAATATTAATTGGTCTACTGGCAGATCATTTCTGAGTGACTATAAAGCTTTTGAATGTGGGAAAATTGTTTAAAAATGGTTTTAAAAAAGGGGGAGCCTAGCTCTATCATGCATTAATTCATTAAAAGTGATTTTTTTTTGCTCTGTTTATTATAGCAAAGTAACAGTGGAATAATTTTCAGAATATGGTGATTATAAAATTCATTGAAAATTATCTAATGAGAATAGCATTAAAATGGGTTCTTTGACAAATTGAAAAATATGTAAAAAACAAAGTGCTCAATTTCATCTTTTCAAAGAGGGAAAATCTTGTCCAGAAAGAAATAGGTTGAGTCTCAAAAATAACTATGCAAACATGTGACAGTCGACATTTAAAAGGTTTATAATAAGTATTTTCCTTTCAATATTTTAAAGTGACTTTAAATGTGAAATAATGAAAAAATATAACTACGAAGATTGTACAGATAAATGAAATAAACACCAAAAGAATTATACGATACTGCCTCGTCTATCCAATTTCTTTTGTGTTGTATTTGCGTTTTGAAATGGGGGTGGGGGGAGTGCCCCAAACCACATTGAAAAACTATTAATTTGAGACGAAAACTTTGAATGTCCTTCGACTCGACCAAACGATTGGATCGGGGGGAGGGGAGTAAACCCAGGCCTGGTGTTTTGAGGTCTAGCAGTCTTGGTAAATTGCAACGATTTAGATTCTGCAAAGCCGGCCCCAGCCATATCTGTTCCTCACCATGATAACATTTTGCCATTAAACATGTTTTTCGTTTAGGTAATCCCGTAATTTAATATAGTCCTATGGTTTATCCAGAAAACTCGGTTAAATTCATAGAGCTATTGTACTCCAAGCGCACGTGAACGTCTGATTGCGAGACTAGCACTTTCGTGGGGAGAAACTTTTGTCACATCGATGTGTGGTGGCGCTCTTCGATTCGGCGAAAAAACACCTCGCTGGTACGCGGTACATGTCTAATGCGTTTGGACCGGAAAGCCTGGAAACCATCGTGCACTGCCAACGTACAATTTGCCAACATGGAGTCGAGTCTTCGGATTTTGTGTCTAGTTTCGTTTTTGACAGTTTTCGTGAATTTTTGTTCTTGCGATAGCCCCGAGCATGGAATTTTTAATGTCACTTTGAATGAGGTAGTGTTTAAAATAATGACTTTTTTTGTTCCAAAATTGAGTGCATTTTCTGTATTAAACTTCACATTTTGTAGAACTTGTCCAATTTCCGGACAATTTTTTTCAAGGGGGGGGGGGGGGGGGGGAAAGAATGTTGCATCCTGATGCCACTTTTTTTCATCATATATGTAATGATATCTCAATGAAGGTCAGTCATTGCAAAAATGTTGAAAAGACCTGAAGTTGGACTGACATGACCTGATGACTGAAACAATTTCAATTTTGTTAGAACATGTAGAAAATAGGCCTACTTTGAAAATGCACTCGACTCTCAGTCTTACTCTAGACTAGTGTCTAGCCCCATAATTGTGGCTAATTTACTAGACTACCTCCATAAATAAGGGCCACACTTAGAATGTGTACCCGAAAATGTAGAACTAGAAGTAGAACTTTGTCATATTTTGAATTTTCACATTAATTTAGACATGTTAGACTTTGTTTGTAGTTTATTTACGCTTAGGTTAGAAGCACACTCACCCTCTTCATGGCGATGGAAAAGAAGTCCTGCCTTTCTCAAATGTCTCTTGTTTGTGTAATTTCCAGGCTCATTTGCACATGTTTGCGTATCTAATTTCCAATATCAAAAAAGATCACGCGTGTGCTGGATCGTTTCTGCTGTCAGTCACGTAGACTTGAGTTAAGGTGCTCGTGGTAACCCGGACACTAGTGCAGAGGCCAACGAGCTCCGCCACTCGCGTGGTCTTGTTTTGTGTCTGGGTACAAAGTCTAAATGTGAAAATCAAAATTTTACCAAGTTCTACATTTTTGGGTACATGTTCCAAATGTGGCCCTTATTTACGGAGGTAGTCCAGTAAATTGGCCACATTTATGGGGCTATCGAGTCTCCATCACGTCCATCAGTCAGTGTCCATAGACTTTGTACACAGCCAACGAAGTGGTGTCTGGATATTGCTTTCTTTCCGGGATTTTTTTTTTGGCAGTAAGCATCGCCAATGGAACCACGATTATTCAGTAGTTTCAATATTAATTATTCTTGAGAAAAAGAAGAATTACGTCACAGCATTGTTATGACTTAGCTTAAGACTAGAGGCTTAGTCAATTAGGCTTACAAAAAAAATAACATGACTAACTAGTTAATTTAAACGTTAACCAAATCGAAGAGTTTATTAAGCCGTGAACCCGTCCCATATTTTTTCACCCCACCTTGTGATTTGATTGAAGACAAATCAATAGGTTTGGCAAAACTGAAAACATCTCGGGAAAAAGGTGTTTTTAGAGCTCCATCTGTTTAACACAAAGTCACAAAGACAATGTTACTAGCTCGTAACCGGATGAAAAGTCGTTATGTAAAAAATTTCTGGGTCCCAAAAAACAGTCACTGCGCATGTTCAGTGCCATGCTCAGCTGGTGCAATACTGAAAACAATTGCGTCACTGTTAATTGCGTTATGAAATTAATCTTGTTGCTCTGGCTTCACGAGTTGCGTTGCGATGGCTGTTTCTTGTGAAAAATCAATCTGGTGTTGAGTCCCATTTTGAGGTGGAGTGCTTCGGCTTAAAAAAAAAATGTGAACTTTTTTTTTTAAACACGTGTTCGAGAGACGTATGAAAAATGAAAATTATGATGAGGATCAATTACATGTACATGTGAAAATCACCCTGTAATACCTAACTATCAGAAAATACCTGAATGAGCGACCACATGGCAGCATAGAAAAAGTGTTGTACATTGTTGTGACTGATGCGCAGCTTGATGTGTGCTGGCATATCATGAACAGTTCAACTGTGAGGTGTCAACTTTCTCGGAAACAAAGTGGAAGAAAATTGTCCACTTTTTTGGACGCACAGACCGATCAGCAAGATTTCCCAGTCTTGTACTCTCCATGTAAAACAGGCTTCCAGCAATTGCTAGTTTGGGAAACAAGACAAACATCGTTGTACCTGACGGCTGTTTGCAGTATGTCGATGATCTCAACATAGTTAAATCTGTTCATTTTAAGTTAAAACCTTAAGGCAGGGCTGAGGTCTAGGGTTCGGGTAGACATATTCTGGTGCTGCATAAGCCCTTTAACACAATTTCAACATCAACTGTTCTTTATGTTTGCTCTTGTTTCAGAGGGATCGTTTCAATGGCGTTTCCAAAAACCTGGCTGAAGATACTGAAATAGCCATAACAGGTACTTATGCCAAGATAATGATAATAATACTAATATAGAATATGAGTTGATAACTGTGGCGTGTGATTGGTCACTGACATGTTTGTGTTTTCTTTTTTCTTCCAGTTGACTGTAACGGGAAAGGGAAGTTTGCAATAGAATGGGTTGTGCGCTACACAGAATGCAATGGGCTGACTATGGTAAGGATGGGAATCTACATTTATTAAACGTTTAACAAAACTTTCCCGTAGCGTTTAAACATTTAAACAATTAGCCAACACTTCAGAAAGGTTGCCACCTGTTCCAGTATGTGTGTGGAAGCTGCGGTCACGTGTCTTTGTGTACACATGTACAACCCTAACGTCCTAGCCATTACTTTGGGATAAAGAACTGAATACTACAGAATACTACAAAATTATGAATGCAGGCACCACGTACCAAAAAAATACTATGAGTTTTATGCCCACTTATATGCTGAAGTACTGCATGTTCAGTTTACTACTACATGTAGTAGTAGTATTTTGTAGCTTTAGGTGAGGTTAGGTTAACCATTTTTTTCCCCAACTGCTGAATCCAACAGGATCCAACTATGTCACATACCCAATGGAGCCTGTTGGATTGGGCAGTAAACCCCTTGTGTACATTCCTCATGTAAAATGTTGGACTCAGCAGGCAACTGAACCGCATTATAACGCCAAGTTGGACTCTGTTAGATCCAGCAGACAACTGAAAATAAGGCACAGTGGAATGAGCAGGAAACTCCCGTTGGACTCTGTTGGATTTAGCAGGGTAGTCCTGAGGAACTACTAGGGCGTTGTGTTCAGCGATATCAATCCATGATGAGTTTATTGCAATAAACAAAACTAGAGGCAATGTGCACTTGGCATCTTTTAATTTAGCCATCTATATGGGTGCAACTCTATTTTCTCCTTCAGGTTTTTACTTCTTGCCAACTGACCGGCCCTACTTCAGAGGCCAAAAAATATGAGAACCATAGAACTAAAACGGGACGCCTTTATGGATAAAAATAGAGTCCATACATTCAAAGCTTCTGATCAAAGTAAATTGTTCTGCTGACGCAGGCATTTCGATGTCGGTTTTTCTTGCTCAATTTGACAGGATAATGCAACGGATTACATCAGTAGCCTCTTTGACGGTACTAGAGATTTACCGTTACATGAAAGGATGAAGTTTGACGCCGAGGACTATATCGCTCTACAGTGGAGCAATGCATCCAACAAACTGAGTTGTGAAACTCCGCATTTACTCCTGCAGGTGGGTACGATTGTTGGACCAAAAAAAACATTAACTCTAGGGATGGTGAGAACTTTACGTATTAAGCTGTACTCTATACCACTTTGCATCCACTTTTTCTTCGGTTAGAGAGCAAAAAAAAAGGTATTTGAGAATGGCCCCCCAAAAAATGCTTCAGAGTTGAACACCCTGGTCCAGTGTTTATGGAGTTTGACTCATGTGCAGTGATACTGGTACATGTATGTGGGGTCTAGGGCCCAATTAGGATTATGGTGTTTGTGTTCATAGACAAGACATTAAACCCTAACCACCCCGACTCCGTCAAAATCCCCCCCCCCCCCCCCCCCATTTTGGTGGGTTTTTGGGGGACTTGGTCCAGTAGGGCCGGTGTGACTGAATATTGATGGAGTATGATGGACTTGGGCCTAATGACTTGGATTTTGCCTAGCTTCCTGTATTGCTATTTTGATGAAAGCCATGTGAAACAAGTTCATGAATGTCAACCAGTGCATCAGTGGTGGATTCTATAGGTTTTCCCGGACAATTTTGGAAAATGTGCACATGAATTTGTAAAAAAAGCATTCGTTTTCGTGCGAAATAGAATGAACTTTCTAAATTCCTGTTTCTATTTAACAAATGATAATTCTATTTCCATGAAGGTGCATTCATTCGTAAAAAATCAGCGTACAGTTTCCCGACTGTGCACTGAATTTGGTGTATTGAAATTTCATTTTAGAGCGAAATCGAAGGCACATCCGCAATCCTGTATTCCTTTTAATTTATCATCAATCTATTTCGCTATATGTGCAGCCGATTTCCTGCGCAGCGTTGTTTAACGTATGCCTGGTCAAGCATTGAAATTCATTTATGTGTTCACAAAAGAAACACGAGGAATGTTTGATTGAAGGATTGAATATTCATGATGATTGAACTAAACCAAGTGGTGTATAGTTTTTTTAAACATACAATACAATAAATCCTACATAAAGACCTAAGCTGAAGACAATCGTTCCTTTTTTTTGTGCTCAGCATTTGCCACAAACGCATCATATAACCAAGCATTCGAACTGATAAAATGAGAGAGAACTTTAAGAAATACAGAAAGATGTTAAAATACAATTAAGACAAAGAGCCAACAGTAAAAGTATCCAGATCCCATGTAACATGACACATGGTGATTTCTTTACCGTCCCAATATTAGCCTACAAGACTACATTGATTGATTTTATTTTGGTAAGATTTATTATCTTTTTAACATTTCATTTGCCTATTTATAATAGGCCTTTGTGTACATAAGAACAAACTCATTAATGATCAATTAGGCCTACCATACATTGATTAATTAATGAATCAATCAAAGCTGTATCGTGATTTGTATAGGCTGTATAATCTATTTAAATTAAATGCAGACTTTGCGAATTTAAATTATGACAAATGAAAAAGAATGTACAATTCAGCCCCTGTCACAATAACAAATAAATTTTCTGCAAAATGGATTGCACATTCGTAATAATCGGCAATACATTCGTTAAACCGAAAGTCTAATTACGTTTTTGTAATCCTTTAAATGAAACGTTATTGCACATTAATTCCAGGGTTCTCCCCACGTACAAACGTGCGTATCGGCCCGATACGCTGGAATTGTGGCCCGATACGCCGACAAAAATGCCGATCACATTTTTCAGCCCCCGATACGCACAATATAATTTATTACACAAGCCATTAAAATGCACAACATTATCGTTTCTTACGCCATTATTTCATCTTGACATTCAAAATCTTGACAAAAATCCCGTATTTCTGATGCTGCATGTGTGATCAAAATGCACACGATGACGGGTCTTTCGCGACGACCGCCAGCACCCAGCTATATATTAGCGCATTCAGCATGGTACACTGGTTCCCTTCGCGTGCTAACAGTATCAATGCTATGATGATGAAGGACCGGAACCAGTGACTACTGCCTTGTACGTGCATACATGATGATTTCGGCCGAAGTTGGATCGTAAAAACACCAAACAAACATCGATGGAGAAAGAGAATTTCTGCAAATTAATTCACAGAACGTGATCTCTATTTTCTGTGTATGTATTTTCCATTAAAATGACGAGATTGCAAAGCTCGAACGTATGGCGAAACATCGTACGCGTAGCATGCTTCTTAGAAGCAGTGGTGCAAAATTTTCAGCCACATGGGATGGGCCGTACACAGTTCAGTAATGCACACTGATGCTGCGCCGTGTCGGTACGGTGAGCACAGCGCGATGTACAGCCGGCCAGACTGAATGTTGACGGCGCCAGGGGCCATGATGTACGTTAAACATATTGTGGAATCAACTACCTCAAATATATTTTTAATTAGGTGAGGCAAGTTTTAATCACTTTTGATGGTCAGTCTTGATAATTTTCGTGGTGCAAAGGAAAATAATCCAGGCACAAAACTACATGATTCCTTGTTCAATATGCTCCATTCAATCAAGTGTTTTTATTCCTCCATGATTCAATCAGCAGCCCAAAAAATTGGCGAAATAATTTTTCCGACTTACCGACGCTATTTTGAAAGGCATGTAATCGGAAGCAAAAGTGATATTTTTCTTCACCTTAATTTCTTAATTTGAAACTTGCTTGTTAATATAATTCATACTTTCTAGATCAGGAAGTTTTAACACAGGTTTTGAAATGTAGATTTTTTTTTTTAAGTTAAAAATTTTGATATATTTTTTTCTTTAATTACAAAAAATATCACATGATCTCCTCTAAATTTTAAGAGAAAATCTTCCTCAAAGACTCCCCAGATTTGCTCTAAAATGCACCAGAGAGCCTCTAAAGTTCAAAATTTTTCGGGGCCCTTAAGCGGGCCCCGAACCCCACGCCATGGCTTTGCAGGTTGGTGAATCACAACAAAACTTCCCCCACAGGTTTGAAAAAATCCTGGGGAGAACCCTGAATTCATTTATTTAAATGATGCAAAATAAAATTGAATGCTAGTTATTGCGAAAATGAAACCAGGATATACATCGTTCCCAAAATCAGTGCCAAATTGAATTTTTGTTTTACAAATTCAAATGCACATTTTCCGAAATTGTCCGGGAAAACCTATATTATGCCACGTACAGTTTTGTATCGGAAGCATTGTGATTGATAGATATTGATGGACTTGGTCCAGTTCCTTGTAAAAGACGTGAAGGAGCTAGGGTTAACCTACAATAGGTTGATCCAAAACCTCCTACTGTTTCAACGCTCACAGAGAGTCAAAAAGTCTATCCACTTCCCCTGCCATGTGTTTTAAACAGGCTAGCCACCAACAGGCAGATCATACTTGAAGCAAGCACTCTGACTAGTCAAATTCAGACAAAAGCAGGCAACTGGTTGGAACAGCTGTCTTATCAATCACCTACAGTAAAAGCATAGCTGTATCAAGTTATATAAATAGTCACAGCTAGTCAGGAAGCACCGTTAAAAACAGTCACTTGACTGATTTTGACTGAAAGGACAACTTTGCACAAAATGTACATTTGCAAAGGAGGGTTAAGTGTTTTGAGACAATTCCACATTGCACAGTATAATTACTAGTAATGGCTTGCTCGTAGTCTATTTCACAACCCTTCAAGTTTTGCAAAAATACTTTTGCCCATAGAGTTAGCACCCACACTTCAAATTCCTTTGAGACAATCTTCTGTAGAGTATGGATAGCACTTCAAATCCCTGCAAATTGTGTTTTTGTGGTTAAGCTCAGGGCAAGCGGGCAGATTTCAGTCACGCTTCACTGCTCTCCACAAGTGCTGTTTTTGTAAAGAGGTTGTGGAATGCCTGAAGACATTTCCGTCATTTTTCGGGTATATGTAGCCTATTAAGGTGTGATGAAATAAAAACGACTATTTTGTCTGTCATGAAATGAGTACAAAAGGTAATTTTGAGAGCTGTTTTTCAGGTCCTGTTTCGACCCGAACGTGCAATTTGTGTAAAAGTCTTCGTTGGGGGCAGCAAACAAAACATAGTAAATTGTGACGTAATAAACAGGACTCCCGATGCAGCGTAGAATAAACGAGTCCTGTTTATCACGTCATGATTTTTCTCATTTTACGAAGAACCCGACGATTGTTGATTTCAATTATGCGCTCGCCGACCAACAAATTACTCAATGAATTTCAGTTTTATAAACATATAAACGCACATTACAAAAGAATGGGACTTTGTCATTATGATATATATGGGTCTACTCTACAATAAAAAAAATATATAAAAAACAAAACGACTTTCAGCATTCCACAACCTCTTTAATTTGCAGTGACTCTCTGTGCGAAAAAGTTACTTTAACACGTCATATATCTTCACCTGCAACGGACTTGCAGTGATTTGAAGGGTTTTATATTGCAGCCTCTGAATATTGACTTCCTACTAGGAGGGTTAAGTTACCAAGTGCAGGAATTTCAAACAAAGTCAGTTGTACAAATTTGATGCGATCAAGCTTAATGAGTCGTTTGTCGATTTTTTTTTTCCACAGGTTTGAAAAGAGAACAATCTCAGCATTACTGCTGTGAAAACAGCATGCTGGTACCATCTTTAGTTCAAAAATTGTGGAAGTTGGAACACCAAGAAGTGTGGTGATGTGATGAAGTGGTCCGATTTTGGTCTGAATCTCCAAATGAAAATTCCCGACAAACGATTCATTTAGCCTGATCACTTCACTAATATTGAAAATACTCTTTCTGCTGATTTGTCTTACGTAACAACCTTTTCATTTAATTTGATGTAATTCCAAACAGGATGAATCGGGCCCTGACAGCTACACTTGCTACACCGCATATGATAACAAACACTGTCAGTATCGTGGGGTATGGACACCAACAACAGAAACACCAGCAACAGCATCAGCAGCAGCAGCACCAGCAGCAGCAGCACCAGCAGCAGCACCAGCAGCAGCACCAGCAGCACCAGCAGCCACCAAACAAAAGTCTCCAGGGGTGAGCATTTGCAGTCGTAGTGGCTTCAGTGTGGATGTTCCATTTTTCCAAATCCTGCCTTTAAGAAATTGTAGTTATTACAAATTAATTACTCATTCTTCTGAGTCTCGCTCCTAAATGTTTACTTGTGTTTCTTGAATTTGCAAATGGTTTAACCAGATATGTGCACTTTGAGACCATATTTAAAGCAGGTATATACATCCTTTTTCAAAATCTTTGTTTTCTTGTACTTTTTGTCTGAACAAATTTTAAAAGGAAAATAATATCCCCTAAAAAATAAGTTTGTTTGTTTGCATTTGCAGGCTTTTACACAGTTTTAAAAAGTGTTTTTAAATGACCCGCAGAAACTTCAGAAAGAGTTTTGAGGGCAATGCTACAAACATTCATACCTAGTGACGTATCAGCTCGTGCATGTATGGTTATTTTGGAATCGCGTTTTGTATTCGCGTGATCCGATCCTAGCTACGCAATGATGATCACATAGTGTTTCGCAGCGCAGTAACCCCAAGGACAATTTTTATTAATTGGGTGTCAAACTTGTGCCAGACTTGAAGCTGGAAAAAATATTGTTCAAATTTTTCAAAGGGGGTAATTTTTTTAGCAAATTTGCTTTGGAAGATTGTGCATCCATTGCATTTTTAATAACTTCTGTGTATATTGGGAGAAAATCCCTTGATTGTGAAAATGTATGGTCTGGAAACAGGACAAAGGGAAAGCCAGCAGCGAGGTCAAGCGAAGAGATACAGATGGCCTAGATGCAGACAAGAACCCGAAGCCAGCGGCAACTAATCCCTCAGGGACCCCTACACCTACCCCTAAACCTTCAGCTACTACTAAAAAAGCCAATGCAACGCTACCGGTAAGTCAAATGGCTATGAAGCAACAAACTCATCAATGATTTCCTGTCTGTATTCCTGCCAGAAAGTTACAGCAAAGGTTTTCGATAGTTTGGTTTTACCGTAATCATCCTTGATCTGTCAAAATCCAACACAAGCTTCTCTAGGATTGGTGGGTACGGCCCGGCCACTTTCCCTTTTATATTGTTTTTTTTTCATAGTGGTAAATTTTAAAAAAATTGTTAAGGTCTTAAAACAAAAATGGCTTGGGATTTCAGATTAATGGTTTTGCAGAACTGTGACCAGTTTTGTAATGTGTACACAATTTCTTGAGTTACAAAAAAGGCTGAAAGTTGATAGAGCCTGAAAGTTGACGAAAGAAAAAGAAATTGTGACCAGAGGAAGGCATTAACCCTAACCTTCCCAACTCAATCAAAAGTCCATCCTCCGGTTTTGGGGGATTTTGGCTGACAAGCCATGAGTACAAATCCATCAAAATCCACCTATAGCATTTGTGGTGGATTTTGGGGGATTTGGGCCTGAAGCATTATGTGTGAAGCAGAGTCAGTAATGGGTTTTGGCAGACTTGGTACTGTTCTTAGTCAACCCAGAGTTTGGGTTGATGATTCAAATGACACACGATTCAATGCAATTTTTTTGTTCTTTTCTATATACATTGTAAAAACTCAGCATTGTTATATTAGGTCAGCTGTGTAATAAGTTTCATTGTTGTCTAGTTTGCTATTATTTACCCTCACCAATATGGATGATTGAGGGAAGATATCCAGTATCATGTACTCTTATGCATAGCTGAGCATAAACAATGCAAGGTACAGCTTAAGACCTTGACACAATGCATCGTCCAAAATCAGTCAACACATTTTTGCCATTCAGCCTCAATCCTCCAAACCCTCCATAGGCGCCTGGTTGATTTTGAAGGATTGAGGAGGGTTTGGGTCAATATTTGGCTGCTGATTGTAAAAGACTCAATCGAAGACAGGACTCAACCGCTTTCACGTTGTTCTGCTTTTCTGTCTCATTGCACAGAAACCGCTGAAAGGAAGAGTGACCACGACCAACAAGCGGGCTGGCCGTTACTGGGTCCTGGTACACCTTAAGCCCCTCGAAACCCTCGATCCAACGTTCAAGGTCACCCGTGAGTATTTGTGTTGCTTGTCTGAAGGCGAGCACCCGATTTCACGAAACTCATCACAACTGACGATGCATCGCAGCGCTGCTACGTGTCGTATCCCTATGATGCGTCTCAGCTGCGATGCGTCCTGCGATCCATTTCACAAAACATGTCGTACGTCTTCTTCTTCTTCCAGTTGAGTGCTAACTTCACAATTGAAGACTGCAGCACTTCTACGTGCGACGTGTTGTAGGTGTATTTGTAGCACAACTCGGTGACTGTTTTATGTATATAGTCGGCGTACAGTAAAAGGTCATCTGATGTTCAACAAAGAGTCGTCGGATATCCTCTTGAAATTGATAAAAATTAAAAAACAAAAAGGCGGGCGTGCAATGCAATTTTTAAGGAAACCAATCTCCCAGCGGACTGTATAGCTAAGTTGGAATTTCAACTGCAATATTCCAGGCTAATTCATAATTATTCAATGCATTTTCTATTTACAATTTTACACACATTGTCTTAGTATTAGAATCTCATTTATGTATTTTTATGGCATAATACTGGCTAAGATAAGGATGCCTCCTATTTGCAATGACCACTAGGCACGTCGTAACTTGCGACGTGTTTAAGCCGTTGTCAAGGAACTTAACAACGCGTTCAGCACATCGCAAGTTTCGTGAAATGGATCATACGACACTTCGCGGATTGCAATGTGTTACACGTCGTAACTCAGGTTTGGACGCGTCACAGCGCTTTGTGACTGCACCCGATTTCACGAAGCGCTGCGACACGTCGCAACTCGAGTTACGACGTGTAACACATCACAACTCGCGACATGTCGTATCATCCATTTTACGAAAGTTGCGATGTGTTGAACGCATCGTAAGTTCCTTGACAACAGCTGGAGTCACGTCGCAAGTTACGACGTGTCTAGTGGTCATCGCAAAATAAGAAGAGTCCCTTTCTTAGCCAGTTTAATGCCATAAACATTACAAAAACGAGATTATGATACCGAGGCAATGTGTAAAGTTGTAAATAGAAAATTTATTGAATAATTACGAAGTACACTGGAATATTACACTTGAAATTTCAAAGTAGCTATACAGTCCACTGAGAGCTTGTTTTCCTTCAAAATTGCAACGCACGGCCGCCATTTTGAGCTGAGATCCAACGACTCTTCGTTGAATATCAGACGACTATTTACTGTTTGCTGTCTAAAGACACAAAACGCAACCACTGTTTTAAAGTTCTGTCCACAGATCACAAAAAAAGGTGTGTAATCTTTCAGCAAAACGAAAACAATTCACACACACCCCTATGTGATTTGTTTTCGTTTTGCTGAAAGAACACTTACCTTCTTCCCTGGACAGAACTTTAAAACGGTGGTTGTGTTTAAAATTCTGTAACTTGAAAAGTACCTGAGTGATTTGAATGATTCTTGCACTAAAAGAAAGCTTATGGATTGGGCTTTCGTATCCTAGATTTTAGAAGTGCTACATTCGAGACTTCACTAAAACAATAGTTTCGACATTTGGGTTTCGCTTTTTTTACTCGCCCTGTATGTCCGACCTTCATGGTTTGATATCAGTACTAATGTATATGTAAATGAGATAGAGCTTCCATGGACACTGTGACACTGAAACGTACTTAGAGAAAAACAAATGATTGATCAGTTAGTTTTTCCAAAGAGAGCATGAAAACATAAATTCAGCTTATTATGCAGTGTCATTTGGACATTCCATTGGAATGTTTTTAATTTTCAAATAAAGTCGTAATAAAGAAGCTAACAATTATTTCATGTCTTTTGTGGTGGTTTTTTTTTTTTGGTAGTCACCATCACAATGAAATCTCCCAGTGGCTTCTTGTCTGCCTACCAGGCTCCGCTGCTTGTTGTAAGTGTCGAAAATATACTTCTTGCTATTTTATTGTTTGCATATTTTTTTAATTAAAAAACATATATATATGTTTTTTTAGCTGCGGGATAGCAGCTAAACAAATCATCGTGTCTCTCCGTTATTCCGATAATGTTGACATTGTCTATCGGTCCTATATATTTTTACCAATATCAACTAATTTTGTCAAAGTACATGTATCAGTAGCCCAGCCCCACCATGTCACATGACCAAACTGGGGTCAAAGGTCAGCATGGGGTCACTGGGGTCAAAAACCTGATTTTGTACTCATAACACTACTCCTGCCAGAAATAACATGACGCAATCACGTGACTCATGCATGAACACAAAATCATTGGTCCGCAGCTTCCGATATAATTCCGATCGATATTGTTGAATGGAGTCATAAAATTGTGCAGATATCTTTATGTTTGTCTTTCCGGGCATTCGGGCACATTAGAGCATTTTAGCCCTTCACCATTTTTTAAAAAATCATTTAATCTGTCGGCTATCAGAAACTGTACCTTAACCCTAACCCTCCAGGGTATGTTTGCTAGAACCCTGCCAAACGCAGCAACATGCAGCACTTGACTATTAAGTGACAAGCCTGCCAAATGTAGCAAGATGCATCAGGGGAAAAGTCTCAAGGCCACACTGCCTCAGAGTCCGTGGTCACTGCACGCAGCAGGATACAACTGTGGCATTGTTCAGTGGGACTTAGCTCTCATTGTTTCAGAGCTGGCCATTCATGCGCTGGTGTTGGCAGCTGAATGCATCAAAGTGTACCAGTTCTTTTCCACCTGGTGCACTGTGTTGCGTCTGGCAGGGTTAGGGTTAAGTAGGGTTCGACTTTAGCGGTAGCCCGCTAGCCAAAACAGCAGCGAGCTGCTTAAGTAGCTCAGCTGGCGAGTTAAAAATTATTGGGCTACGGCAAAGATGAAAGGACAGGAAGGAATAAATCATTAAATTCAGAAAGCAAACCTGTATCAATTTGTGTCTGATTTTATTGACTGTTTAGGGTTTAATTATTAGAACTGTTGATTATAAACACTGACAAGATTGCCTCAGGATACATGTTTTACATGTATGCACATTGTTGTTTATGAGACACTCTATAAAAGAAAAGCATACGGGCTATTGAAAATGCCCGCAGGCTAGTTAAGAGTCTTTTCAGTAGCCCGGCTGGCTTGTTAATAAAAAATGAGTTAAGGTCAAACCCTGCCTTAAGCCATTGAAGCTTCTTAGGTAAAAGATTTTGAATTTAAAATATTATTTTGTACTTTAATGTCAATACATAATTCTGTATGATAAATAAGTTGAGCCTATAAAACTTAACTGTACAATCTGAGATTCCCTCGTAATATTGTTTGACAGTTCTACGGTGTGATGTGCGGCGCCTATTCCATCCTGACGTTCATCTGGCTGATCTTGTTGGCCATGCAGTGGCGGGATCTGTTGAGGATTCAGTTCTGGATCGGTGGGGTCATGCTGCTGGGTAAGTGTCCTGATAAAAAAAAACTCTTAGAGGCCATGATATGTGTCACTGTGGTCCTTATGGTCAAGTTTTAAGGATGTTCAGTCCAAGATTGAAGTGTAGTCGGTCATAAAACGGCAGAGCTTTCGTCAGATTGATGAGATTTATCGAATGTATTGAAGGTTACATGGAGAATGATACCTTGGTTTTTTTAGTAAAGATTTAAAGGTAGGGTAGATCATTTGTCTTTTGTGAATTGTTTTCGTTTGAAGCAACAAAAATGCTCAGAATCAAAAGACGGGTGCTTAACATATAACCTGATGAAGTTTTATCTCTGTGAATGTTGTATATTCTGAGAAAACAATATTCTAAGATCTTGATTTCAATTTAAAAGTAGCTGAATTATGTTTTGAATTGTGCATGAAATCAGCGTCTGGGATACGTTCTCATTCAGCCGATTGCAGCTACGCGATGTCACGCACTGAACTGAAGAATAAAAGCAACCGCGCTCGCGTTTGCGTCTCGTCAACACTTGCGCGCAACCCATTTACAGGTTTCGCCAACTTACAATCCAACTACTTACGGAAATTTCCAAACATGTGTCACTAGACACATCTTTGGAAATGACCTCCTTTTAGTGTTTCCTTCAAAATGACAGCATGCCAGAAAGAATAATTTCACAGGGACTTTAGCGCCATTAAACCAATAATTTTGTCAGTTACTTTTGGATAGCTGCAAATGATCTACTCTACCTTTAAGGGAGTATTTCCATAGTCCAACCAGCGGAAAAGTTCCAAGCAGAAGTTCGGGGTGACTTATACCTGTTCCAAATTCAGACTGACGTTCCAGAGTGGCACTGAACCAAATTATTCTAAAGATTACGTGCACACGCCGTCAAAATATCGACCGTTGCAGTTGTTTTTATTGGTTTAAGAGCATTTTGAGTTTTAGATGTCACTCAAATTTCATTGAGTTTGCCTGCCTGAAAGTGCTCTTTGTGGGTGCGACACAAAAATGCCACTTTGACAAAAAGCCGATTAGGAAAACGTTTTTCATGGATGCAACAGTTCTTGCTGCTCAACGCGTGATTTATTTTTCTGTTTTTTTCCAATCTGACTAGGCCTACTTGAGAAGGCAGTGTTTTATGCCGAGTACGAGAACATCAACAATTATGGCATGTCTGTTCCTGGGGCTATCATCATGGCCGAGCTCATCTCATGTTTCAAGCGCGCATTGGCCAGAATGCTGGTTGTTATCGTCTGCCTGGGCTACGGGATCACAAGGTCAATCTCTTTTTTGTCTTCTTCTTTTTTCAGAAGATAATACTTTTCCTTAAAAGTGATTAACAAAAGCTGATTCTGAATCTCCTCAAGAGTGCTTGCTGAATTTTAACCCTAACTCCCTAGGCTTTTTTGCTAGGATGTAGCCTCAGTACTGCAAACTCCTCCAATTGGCCTCATAGAAAAATAGCATACAGTCGCAATCCTGCAAATTCCTACAATTATTTCTTGAATGTGGTCCGTGGAGGGGTGACCACAGCCTGAATCCTGCAGAATCCTGCGGCAGTGACTGTCAATATGTTGAGGCTTGGCCAGTGACATCCTGGAGCAGTACGGAGGATTCCAAGCATAATCCAGGCCTATATTTATGCATGGCTGAGCTACTTTGGCAAAGAGGATTTTGAAGGATTCAGGGCGGTTAGGGTTAAAAGTGGTTAACAAAAACTGATTCTGAATCTCCTCAAGAGTGCGTGCTGAGGTTTTAAGATTTGAGGCCTTGCATGGTGTAATGGTACAGACTGATCCAGGCACGCTATCATTCCATCTCGTTTGCCCTTTTCGATGAGGAAAGCATTGAGCTAGCTATTGTTCATATAATCCGTCACAGAGCAGTTGTGCTTTGAACAATATCGTGCACAATGGTTTCTCCATGGAAGGAGCCCACTGATCTCTATATAAAGACTGGATAGCGGATATGCATACAACCTTCACACAGTAGACTTTGCATATTGACCAATTCGCCCCCGGTCTCACGAAGATGGCCGCGTATATACGAACGTTCTACGCGTAAATACGCGCGCGTTGTATCAACAGTTGACGCGCATTTTGGTCACGTACACATATTATGATGTTCTAAAAAGGACACATTTCCGTAGTGATTATTATTTCAAAAACGCCGAAAAAGTGATTTGCGGCATTATAAAAGTAACCACGACGTTAGAAAAATTGTAGTAAACCTTGGTCAGTTGGTCAGTGGTGGTGGCCAAAATATAAGTCAAGTGAACCGCGACGTTACAAAAGAAATCATGCTGTCTATAAAGACGGCAACTTGTCCTTTGTAGATCACCAGCCGGTCTCACCAATATGGCGTCAAATTCGTACATTGTGCGGCTCTTTATTAGCTATCCAGTCTTTATATAGAGATCAGTGAAGGAGCCTGGTGAGTAGACGGCGAACGCCTGCCCAGATTTGTCTTTGCAGAAGCACCTTGTAGCAATAAGTTGTATGTCTAAGCTGTTACAAGGGTTCCCAAATTGAAGCGAGGTCTCGTTAGTGTTTCACCCGTGATGTAGTCGTCATGAGGAAAGTGCTGGAAATTAATGTGAAAAGTCAGTTGCCAATAAAAATGGGGGGGAAAAAAACGAGAGAGAGAACAGAAATGATGTCCCTTCTTTATTACATGGTGTCCATTTAGTGTGTTTTAGCTTCTTATTAGCTTTTTCCTTCTCTTGTTCTGATCAGACCTCGTCTTGGTAAGGATCTTCACTGGGTGTTGGGGGTCGGGATGCTGTACTTCATCATGAGCTCAGTGGAAGCTTGCCTCAGGGTCAAAGGAGTAAGGATATTCAAACGTTTAAACGAAAACAAGTTCTTAATCCCTTCACAAATTTTCAGTAACATTTAAACGAAAGCCGCATTATAAACAACTGATGTCATGTTTACTCGATCTGCCTTCAAATTTTACACATGCTTTTTCCAACGAATCAAGGATTCCTTTAAACCAATATAATTTATAAAGCATTAGAAACAAACACCGTAGTACTTGATCACAATCCGGGCAGCTAAGTTTATACGTTTTCAATGACTGCCAGCTGTCTGCTGTGTCAGTTATATACAATGTGTACAATTGTGTTTTTTCTACATGCCGCTGGCGCAAGATCAACGCTCATTGTGCTGTAAAGAATGAATTGATGATTTTTTTTTAAACACGCCCGAGTGCAAACATCCTGGGTCAGGCGTGCGTCTTTGTGAAGTGGCTAAGCGTTTAAACGTTGCTTAATGGTTTTGCTATCGTGTACAGAATTAAGCGCAAAGTCTATCCATAGTACAATACTGTCATGACGGACATCATAAAGGAAAAGAAGATGGCATGACGTAAGACAGACTGTTTGCACGTGCTATCGTACAGATGGGGTTTGTGGGGTACTCGCACTTCGTTACACTTTCCCTTGTTAGGGTAACTTCTTTACACGTTGGGGTCAGACAAAGCCCAACTTGTTGGGTACAGTTGTTCCCTTTACCCACAAGCATCCTCTCGGTATAAAGCACACAGGCTGGCACACTTGTGGCTTGGAGTACGCTTTCATCTGAAAAACATGTACATCTTGTGCATGAATTTGTCGGAGGATAATCATTTGTTACTGAAGACTTGTTCACTTTCTTTACCTTTCGTTCTCTCTTTTCTTTAGACTGACCAGAACGATATGATTGCCATTCTCCCATTGTCTGTGCTCGATGCAATCATCTGCTGGTGGATATCCTTTTTTTAATTCTGTTATGTTTTGTTAATTTGTTCTGTATTTGATGGATTAAACAGATTTCTATATTCAAATACCTGATCAACCTTAGCTAAGTCCAAAAAAAAAAGTCTCCGGTTTCTGGTATGCGCGCGCGTCGCCGTAGCCATGCGCGTCGGCAAAATGAAAAAGTTTTTTTTTCAATGAAAGATGATGTATCAAAACCGCCAAACTCACTGGTTTGACTGGAATTCTGCTGCTGCGCAATTTCAACGTGTTTTTAGATACACAACCTCCCATTTCCCAACCCCCTCCCCCTTAGTCCAGAAGTATAAATTGGGTCCTGCAACATCAGGATATCTTGCTGTAATTTTCAGATATAAATGCCATATTCCTAAATTTCCTATAAAATTTCCTATATAAATTCAGGATCAGTCAACGCGAGACGACTTTCACTTGAATGTACATGTATTTATACCCAGAAAGAAAAAAACCTCTATATTTGTTTGTTTTTTTCCCTTAACGAGCCTTTACATTTTTAAAAGCCTTGTAGACACCACCAGGACCCTGCGCCTACGGCGCAACATGGCCAAACTCTGGCTGTACCGGCACTTCACCAACACTCTCATCTTCTGTGTGGTGGCTGCTTTTGTCTTCCTGCTGTGGTCGATGAGAGTCCATCGTTGGACCGACTGTATGAAGGTCAGAATATATTACATTTACTGTTTGGAATACTTGTTTGGAATACAAAAGGGTTGTGCGTGGTTTTCCACTTTTTTCTCCAAAAGTGTAATATCCACTGAGCTGGAACTTTAACTGGTTAGGTTTGGAACAGTTTTCTCTGGATTTTGAGTGGTGTTATTATTGGAAACAGACAAAATGCATGAATAGCAAATTATCCTGTATGCCTTCAGTGACCCTCGTATGCAAACATACACGCTGTGCAAAGTTGTCTTTTCAGTCACAATCAATCAAGTGACTGTTTTTAATAGTTACGAGCTCCCAGCCAACTTAAAGCAGGATTGACTGGCCGTGACTGTTTACGTAACTTACGGAACTTGATACAGCTATGCTTTGACTGTAGGTGATTGATAAGCCAGCTGTGCCTACCACTTGCCTGCTTTTGTCAGTTGACTTAATTTGACTAGTCACAGTGCTTGCTTGAAATATGATCTAGCTGTTGGCAGGGGAAGAGGATTGAATTTTTTTGACTGTCTGTGACTGTTTAGACAGAAGGAGGGATATGGAGGCCTTGCTTCATTAGGTAGTGAGACATGCACACAGCAAAGGCCTGTTTATACAGGGTGGATTAAAAAAACCCCGAAACTGAGATATTATTGCTAATTGGAACAGAAGTAGGGCACATGTGAATCAAAGGGAGATATTCTCTGTTAGGGTTGAATCTCCTCTTTAAAATGACACCCTGATCATGTCCTTATATTCACGGTTGACTGAGCAGTGACCAATTTTATCTTCCTGTTGATTTTGTTTATTCA
This sequence comes from Patiria miniata, assembly GCF_015706575.1. Lineage (NCBI taxonomy): Eukaryota > Metazoa > Echinodermata > Asteroidea > Valvatida > Asterinidae > Patiria > Patiria miniata. The sequence continues at coordinate 39,010,976 of NW_024037074.1, read as the reverse complement.
GAAGTGGAACGAGCTGTGGTTGGACGACGCCTACTGGCACGTCTTATTCTGCGTCATCCTCGTTGTTATTGTCATCCTCTTCCGCCCGACGGCCAACAATCAACGATACGCTTACTCCCCACTCACCGACCGAGAAGGGGACGATGAAAGCCAAGAACCCATGCTCAACGACGCATTTGGTACGAACTGTGAACAAAAAAGTGAAACTGTCCTAAACTAGAAACGTGACTGTGTGAAACTTTGACAATCAAGCCACAATAGATTGTTGTGGTTTGCCCATAAACTCCACCCGTTTTGGTTTGTGTATATTTATTAAAATTGTCCCTAATTAGAAATGTGATGAGTTTGTAAAATTTTCGACATGATAGTCACAATCGACCTTTCCAGATTGGACCATAAGCCCCACCCTGTTTTTGGTTTGTGTACACTTCTCACAGTGCTTTTTCTGGGTACCTGTGGTCACCTGACCAAAAGTCACAATCTGATTGGTCAGTGTGCATTGTTTGATTGACAGGTGGGATGGTCCATTTACTGACCAGTCTCACTGCCTTTCCAGGCCAGTCTGCTACAGCTGAGGGTTTTTTTTCCCTTCAAATTTAAGATTCATTTCATTCTCCTTATGTGTGAATTTGATTACTTGCTTTCAGAAGTAATTATATTAACAGTCCAAATTAACATGCTTACTGTCAAGTTAATATTCTATGTAGTGTTTATAACACTTCAAATCCTCGAGTGTTTTTGAGGGATCCCACAGTACCATTATGATTCCTAGTGAAGTAAAATGTTCAGGGTTGCAGTGCTAAAGACAAAGAAACTTATACCTTAAAAAAATATAAGTTACTGTATTTAAACTCTCAATAAGGAAACAATTCGGGCGATTCACAATGCAGTGCGCCACCAAGAGTTTGCCACGGAGAGTTCGTTTTTCAAGTTTACGGTCGACAAAACATGGCCCATTTGAACGAGTGTCAGTAGAGAACTTCAGCTAATTTGTTATAGATTGGGGCAAAGCGTTCTGCCGCCTTACAAAAAAAACTCCATATTGATAAAACGAAAAGAAAAGGGCAAACAGATACTCGAATCATATGCTTACGAACTTTCTGGCCGGAAAAACTAACAATTTCAAATGTCCCGCGCTGCGAATTTGTTGACCATCTCCCACAATGCACTGGGAAAAATGAACTCTCTGTTGCAAACTCTAGGTGGCGCACTGCATTGTGAATCGGCCGAATTGACATAAATTTTTTGTCATCAAATTCATTTACCTGTCTTGAGTCATAGACATAATTCCAGCATCTTGAGTACCTAATTGTTGGTAGATACGTGCACTATATAAGACTCCAGTAAGACTCCGGTATTACTGCCAAATTTTAAGACAATTTGTTTCACTTGTATCTCAATGTGTTGGAGTTGAATCCATCACAAGTCCATCACAAGATCTCCAGTCTCAAGTAAAGTCACTACCCATTCAAATGAAATGAGACAAAGGCATTCCTTTGTTAATATGCTGATCCCTTGTTGTGTGTGACGGGACTTGTGATAGCCCCACCATAGGCGATTGTGCAGTAGCATACAGATACTTGTGTAAGCACTGGTGCCTCCTGTTCAGGCGGAACAGAAGTTTGAATCTTTGAGGGGAATTCCTGTTGTGAGATATTACGTCAAATATGAATGTGACCTTCTCTTTGTCAACAGAGGGCATGAAGATGCGGAATGTTGTGAGTAACCGCAACGAGAGCCAGACCAGCCACAAGACTGACGATGACCTGAAGTGGGTGGAGGACAACATTCCTGCAGCAGTGGCTGATGCGTAAGTACTGTGTCTTCAGTCAATCACAAGCCAACGCAAGTCAATCACAAGTCGTCACAATTCAATCAGAGACAATCATAAGTAATCATGAGTCTAGTTAAATAGCATGACAAGTCGGTTACAAGTTTATCACAACTCGGCCCAAGTTAATTACAAGACATCGCTAGTAAATTACAAGTAATCACAAGTCCTCAAAAGTCATTGCAAGTCACTCACATGTCATCGTTAAGTCGGTCACAAGTCGTCATTATATCAGTCAGAAGACATCTTAAGTCCTAACGAGTCATCGCGAGTCGATCTGAATTCGTTACAAATAGGGCTGTGCATCGGAACCGGGTACCCGAGTACCCGACCGTTGATGTCAGGAACCGGTTCTGGATTATGGGATTGGGTACCCGTAACCAACTTGACAAATTACTGAGTAACTTCTCAGACAATGAAAATGAGAGGTTTTGAATGTCATTTGTGGAGAATTTTCAAAATGAAAACCAGGCTACATGGGAAAACAAAACATATTTCCTGTTTATGACGCTCGCAAAAGTTGCAGTTTACACCGTAAAGCTATAGGCTCACTGTACACACTTGTATCTTGCTGTATTGATGTACCGGTGTGGTAGTATTATCGTGCGGACCTTTATTAAACAATCTGAACGGCAACTTCCGTGATTTGAATTGTGGGTTGGGTTTCTTTAACAGGTACCCAGGTACCCAAGTTTTTTTTCAATCGGATACCCGGTTCCCGTACTACCTGTAAAATGCACACCCTTAATCACAAGTCATTATGAGTCAAGCCCAATCACCACAAGTCATCCAGTCTCAAGTCAAGTCCCCTTGACCATAAGGAAATAAGATCATGTAACCATACGTGGCTACCTTCTTCAAATCAGAACATACCAGTTTGTGTGTCATCAATGCATTTCGGTACTGTATCTGTAAGTCGGCGTGCAGCAATTGCTTCCCAATAATGCACACCATGCATAGCATCAACATGCATGACGTGACTGGAACAGTGCAACAAAGTCCACACCAGGCTCCCGGAATGTAAATTGGCAAAGGGGGTGCAATGTCATTATGTCACAAGTTTGTGCAGACCAAAAACAGTTTACTCACCATAAAATGTACTGTGATCATCAAGTATCTACCCTAAATATGTTCTTCTTTAAATTCTGCTACAGTGCCCTAGGTGCCTTCGACGACTCAGAGGAAGAACTCGTTACCAACTTGGAGAGAAGCAAGATGGAGTAAGCAACACGGCCCTCCCAAACGTCACAGCTAGTACCAGCAATTATGTACAGATGTACCTGTGTGAAAACGGGAGCCAGCTAAACAAGTCTATGGACAGGTGGCAATTATAAACAGGTTGCCGATATGTGCAGATTTGGCCTGCGTTTTGACGGTCAAAGTCTGGACATGTTATGACTGTTGCGTCTCTGTCCAAATAGCCATGAATGCCGGTCCGAGAGTACAGATGCAGAGTTGTAATTGAGTCGCTTACAAGTCAAACAAGTAAATAATAATAATAATAATGTGTATTTATAAAGCACACGTATCCGCCAGTATTGGTGCTCAAGGCGCTACATCAGTATTACCCTGCACATTGGGCCAATGAAACATTCCAAAGACAATGTCAGCTCCCTGGGGAGTATACAGCTTGATGCTGCCATTTCGGCGCAAAGCAGCTAAAATCAACCACAATAACCACCTCTGCCCTTACAGGTACCCATTTACTCCTGGGTGGAGAGAAGCAATGAGTGACAAAGTGCCTTGCCCAAGGGCACACGCACCATAACCCCAGGCTTGACTCCAACCCACAACCTGCAGAATTACCCACAGACCACAAATTCAATGCTCCAGACCACGGGGCCACGGCACTCCACAGGTTACAAGTAAAAGGGAATGAACATTGACAAAATAGCTCCATTGTCACAGTTGATTCGAATAGCTTGTGACATGACTTGAAACTTGCAATGTGATTGACTTGTGATTGACTTGATTAGAAAACGCTGCAAATGTTACAAAAACTTATGGACCGACATGAATGGTCTTTAAGCAACTTTTGATAACTTAAAAGGGTATTTTTTTTTCTTCTGCTGTTAAGTCACTTATTTGACATGAGTGTGCTAAGTTTTAGTTCGTTGGTTTTGGGGAGTGGATAAACGAACCATGGCCAGGTCGCGAATTTTTTCCTCCCAAACGACATCCACATACGGGTGTACGCTATGGCGTTTTGGACTTAACTTTTATAAAAACATGAGAAGAAAATATAAAATTAGAAAAAAAAGGGAATTTGAACGTTATGAAATTTGGACTTATTTCCCTTTTTAAGAAAAATCCTCCAAAGCCTCAGGTTAGAAAAGGAAAAAAATTCGGTGCAAAACCGAAATTCGAACCCGCAACCTCGTGGTGCGAAATCCTACTCTCTATTGTCTGAGCTGTCGCACTGCTCGCCAAAACGCGGGGAAACAAATAATTAAATACCTGCGTGCGTATCAAAAAAAGTATCGTAGAGGGCGCTAAACAACCATGTATGCGGATGTCGTTTGGGAGAAAAAAAATTTGCGCCCAGGTCGCGGTGATGTACATTTAGATGAGCCAATGGTACACAAATATTGTAGTATATTGAATGTAGACATAGTTTTCAGTTAAATAAACACATCTCAAAATCTAGGTAATTTTTTTAAGTTATCTGTCAAATGTGTGATCTCCAAATCTAGTTTAAAATGTTCATTTTTCTCTGAATTTAGTGAATTTCAATTTAGCGCACGCTATGTCTCAAACGTAATTAAAGTCTAACCCTCTTAAATTATCATAGATTTCAGTGGTTTTTTTCTGTCTGCAAGGAGCATATCCACACATTTTTTATGTCATTAGTCTTTGCGATGATTATGTATTTAAAGAAAACGTGGTGTTAGATGCGGGACAAAATAGGGACCTTTTTTTTTTTGACTTAAACGAAATTGTACATCAGGCTTGTGATGGATTTTGCATTATGATAAAGTACCTTTAAAGGTAGAGTGGATCATTTGCAGCTATCTAAAAAGGAACTGAGGAAATTATTGTTGAAAAGCTTACTTGGTTTAACCCTAACCTCACCTAAAGCTGCAAAATACTACATAGTAGTAACCTGTAGTATGCATTTCTTTCCATACAAGTGTGCACAACACATGTAGTATTCCGTAGTATTTGGTCCTTGAACCCCAAAGAGCCCTTACGACGTTAGGGTTAAAGATAGTGGTTTAAAGATAGTAATGGCAATAAACTCCCTGCGGAAATTATTCTTTCTGGGATGCTGATTTTTAAGGAAAACAATTGTGAAAAGGCCATTTCCAAAGATGCGTCTAAAAGTGAGGCTTCAGTGAAAGCATGCCAAAGGCGCGGCCTACTAGGGGGGTCCAGGGGCATGTCCCACCCCGAATATTTTCTACAATGCTTTCTTCCGCATTCTAAGGCAGTTTGAGAATAATGTAGTGTTTTTGGCCCCACTTTACTGGTATAACATAAGTCGGGGTTGGGGGGGGGGGAGGGGGAGTTGCAACCTGCTGTTTATTGTCATTTTTTTTGGAGGGAATTGTAAATACACGTAAATGTTTGCCGAGGTAAAGTTCTAAAACCCATATTTACGGCAAGCCATTTTCTGTGGCTTTTGTGTAATTCGTGGTGGTTTGTTTTGTTTTGAAAAGTCAAACACTCTTTCACTAGATCATGATTTGTTTCAGAGTTTGTTTATTTTTTGGTAGGCTATTACAATCATATTTTTGTTGTTGGAAATATTCGTTGTTATATTTTGCGACCAAAAAAAAGTTCCAATAAAGGATTAAGGAATTACTGGAATGTAACTGTGAATGGGAAGTAAAATATCGGGGTTGGATGGCCATATTTGAGCTCAGTGGTAGGCATGTGTGTAAGGTCAACAAACCCAGGTGGTAGGATGCATAGCACTTAGATGACTTGGGTTTTAATATGTATGATCTTTTGTATCAAGACGAAACATAAGACAAGGTTTATGGGCTCCGTGCACAAACAAGAGAGGGCGCTATTTTTGTTAACTGCTTTTGAGAGCCCATTCAACATTACACTACAATATAGTGTAAACATTACACTATAGTATAGTATACAAATATTGAGTGGCTCAGCGTGGGATGGGAGGAATATTATCGCAAGGTGAAATCTGGACTTTTCCATTTCACGAGGCGAAGCCGAGTGAACTGGAAAAGTCCAGATTTTACCGAGCGATAATATTCCTCCCATTTCACAATTTAAAGCCACTCAATATTTGTTTTATATATAACTGACATATAGATCCTTGTCATTTGATATATTTGAACTTTTTTTCAATACTAAACTGGAGGAAAATGTATTTCTCTCTTCCAAACCACCCCTTCACGAAAATGTTTGAACCCAACGCTGTAGTGCTGGCTCTTTGGAACAATATGCACTACGCGCAACGCTGAACGCGCACACCAGCAGCATGCATTTGCACACAAATGGCGCGTCATGATCCTAACTGTTGGAATAGTATTTCCCATTCCCCATGGGCGGATAGTACTTTTTGAGGCTCGGCATGAATGGGAGCAATAACGAATGCCACATGATGTGAGTTCCACCAATCAAATGACAAGGATCTGTATGTCGGTTATATAATGTGAAACATGCATGACTTATTTTATTCTGAATGTGTACAAAGCCATAGCGTCTTTTCGTGAGCGTCAGGCGTTGTCGGCAATGCATTCGCATGTCAATGACAGTAGTCTTCCACAATTCTGGAGCCCAGACTCAATCTGACATGGTTCGTGAAACAGATGGGGGATTTATTCACCTTTATGCCCGTGTTTTTATAGCTGTTAGAATTGTGCAAAAGTCGGTCTTCTACCATTTTTTGTGTTAAATCCCCAAGGAAAGCATTTTCTTAAAATGAAATCCTCCACCATTGTTGATTAAAAAGGTGCTAATTTGAAAGGAGAAAAATTATTAAAACTCACCATTATTTCAGTCATTCCTTTTTCCCAAGTATTTATATTTCCTTTTACTTGCTTCTTGTATTTAAATTGCATTGTATTTGTTATAATTCAAATCATTTTTGAAATCTTTTAAAGTGTAACAAAGAAATTGACTGGAGCGAGGTTTGAACCTGCAACCTTTAGAATACCATACCCGTCAATTTCTGTGTTCAACTTTATAATTAGTGATATGTACACCTAGTCAATTTGTCTTGTTTATTGTAATCTTATTCAAATATTCAAATTAAAAGTTATGCGAATGTTTATGTTTTGCAATGTGAGCATATTTGGTGTAACTAAACCATGATTGTGTCATAATCGGTTATTGTTCCAATCGTTTATAACATTTGCAAAACCAGTGTGAAATTTATATATTTGGTGATTTCAAACAATTGTAATGGAAACACAGTGTGACAGTTGATTGATTAGTTACTCAAGGTCTGGACAAAAAAAACTATTTTACCATCTTCATATAGTTTCAGACATATTAGAACGTTTCTCTTAGTGTAAAAAATAAGAAATGCCAAACACAAAACACTATCATTAAATTGTATTTTCCGTTAAAATGTTTCCAGGAAGTATTTCTAAAAGCATGATTTGGGTAGTCTGTGGAATATCCCCTTGCACAGCAAGGGTCTATGATATGGGAGCAGATTTGGCGATTAATTATGCAAAACAAGATTGCGTCTTGACCTCGAGATTCTGACCATTCAGCGGGCACCTTCTAAATCGGGTCTTCGGTAACCCCTTGTATTACAAAAAAAATGGAATCCAAATTGACCAATCAGCTTAGTCCACATTTGTAATCAAAATGACATCACAGTTTCTAAAGTCGACTCCCATTGGCTGGCACGCGGGGTCACACACATGTTTACATTACATATATGTAGTGTGGACATTCCTTTTTTGAGTAGTTAAGAAAAACCTGTGAAAAAAGTCACTTTACTCACACTGTGAAAACTCTTTCAACCCAAATTTTTTTCTATGATTCCTTTCAGTGTTTCTCTTCGTTTTGCAACAGATATTTCTAACCCAAAAATGCCTCTAAACCTGTTTTCCAGAGAGGGGGAAACACTGTGTGGACGTGGGAAAGTCCACACAACGTCGCTGCTACCTGGTTTATGTGGACCTCTTTTGTTCGGAAGTCCACACAGTGAATGTAATGCTTGTACATAAAATTTGCATGTTAGTATATTTCAGACGTTCGACCATGGCTCTGCACATGTGAATGTCTGATCCTTTGACTATGATTTCGGTAGAGTTCAGAAAAATTCTTTTGACTATTCTAAAAAAAATTTAAATGAGTTCACGTCCCCTGATAACATTTGCTGTTGTTGCCCCTGGTCAACATAATTGTTGAGTAATTTGTGTTTTGATCTTTATTGTTTACTTTTAAGTGCTTGCCCTCAATTTGAGATTTTCAGTGTGTGTTATTAGCTTCCAATTTCATTGGTTGCTGTTCTCAATTGTCTATTTCTATTGTTTTTGTGGCTATTTTCATATTATGTTCCCTGTTTAGTTTGATGCCAAATAAAAAAACAACAATAGGGAGTCGAACCTCTTGGACATATTTATTTTGTTATTTTTTGACATTACCATTTTACCACTTGTACTTCATCAATTTCACATTGTGTTTCACCAGTACTATCTTTTACATGGGTCATCCTTTCCGTGAATCATTCACTCATAATTGCAAATGTTATAATTGGCTGGAAATGATGTCTCTACAAAGTTATGATGTCTAAACTTTTTTGGAAAAAAGGTTTTTGTTTTTGTGCATGGATTAATTTACAAGTAGATGATTTTTATTTTAAAAAAAATAAAACACTTTGTGATGTCAGGGGAAATTGTAAGTGAGTCTTGTGCTTAGAAATTGAGATTTGATATATGCATATGAATAGTATTTAAGTAAACGTGCATGCAAAGGAGCTGACGAAATGCTCTACCATCTGTTTAATATATACTTAAATTTTATTCCTGAGGGTTGCCAAATCACCTGGCAGATTATGTGAATATCTTTCTTTGGTAGGAAGTTTGTTCCTCAATAAATCGAGTGTGCAGAAAGACAAATGGACTTTTGTACTTTGTACATGTAGTAAGATAAGTCAGCTGTTAACTATCAGCCTTTTTATCTCCTGATCTATATAAATAGGCAAGCCCCGCCCCCCCCCTCCACTCCACTCCTTCCAAATCCACCAATTAATAAAGATGGGAGTTTCTTTTTGACATGTAAAGCAATAGGCCCCGCCCCTTGATCTAGATATTTTTTTAATAAGTGGTTTCGAAAGAATCAGAAAACACAGTGAGCCCTCTGTGTATATCATATCAATAGGTATATAGAACGCCCCCCCCCCCCCCAAAAAAAAAAACAAGTGAAAATTCGGTGTTATCATATTAAAAGTGCCGATGTGGGTCATGACTGTGTCAATTCACGGCCGGCCAAACGTACACGCATCAACTCTTTCAATAAAAAGAAAGGGAAATACATACATTATTTAACGTGTAGTTGAGGAACTCGTTGTTGGGACTGGTAACCAGACTAACTTGTCGAATGACTCAACCGCTGCGACGTTAAGTGTTGTAGAGGTACCGTACCTGTCTACTCTAAACTGTTGCCATCTATCCGCCGGTTGAGATTAGCGCGGATGCACAAAAAGCCAAAAGGACACGGAGAGCAAGGTCGTCTTTGTTCGGTGAAAGGTTTTGGGATACCTGGACCGAATTCCTCCATTATTTCTTGAAAATCCTCAAAGATCGTGCAATCATACGAACTACAAATATGGTTGTGATGGAAAGAAACGGGAATTCGGACTCAAATCATCGGACGAATGGGGCGAGTTCTGGTGGCGGTAGTTCGAACAACAGCAACCATTCAGAGGATAGTTCAAGCAGTTCCGAGGATGAACATGGTAAAAAAAAAGTCACAAAAGTAAAACTAAAAGCAAAGTAAAGGGACGATGCGCACAAATGTAAATTGGTTTATTTGATTTTATCAGGGTCTTGAGCTTCTTCAAGGGTTATCAAACCGTGAAGAGATACATGTATGTGTGTTTTTGTTTCCTTTTTGTGTGGATTGTATGTTTGTAATGTTTTAAAAGTTGACATTTATTGATGATGGGCTAAGTTAGCCATGTATTTGCCAATGTAGAACAAATGTAGTTCCTTCACTTTATTTGTTAGTATTTGTTGACAACATTTTTGGGAGGGGGAGTGGGGTTGAAGTCATTTGTTACTTTGTGGATTTGAGGTTTTGTAAGATGCTTTAAATTTATTAATAGTTTTTCATAAGTTATTATTTCCTTCTTTTTTTAAAATTGTGTAACTTGTATTTTCCCGTTCCTTTTTTAGTGGGCAAAATAGTATTTTGAAATATAAATTATCATTACTGATGTTTTGCATAACGTAAAAAAAAACTTCAGAGTAAGACCCGTTAGTTAATATTTGATTAATTGGATGTTCATTGGTGTGCATGATTTCAAACATTTTTTTCTAGTTTCAAAAAGTTGAGATTAGGCCAAAAAAAAAAATAAGTCGGTCTCTGGTCAGCGCGCGCGTCGATTTTAATCATGCGCGTCAATTTTTTTTTCCCAAAATGTTCCGCGGTAGCTCCAACAGCGCCCTCTATTATCGCCGCACCTCTTTTAGACCATTTTGTTTGCTTGTTAGCAGGTTAGGTTTTTTGTTCTTTTTTTTGGGGGGGGGGTTGCTTTGCTTTTATTAATTTTTTTATTATAGGACTAGGACTAGAGAGAGAAAGACAAATAATACATTTTCATTCAATAGATAATGTACATGATAGATAATGTAAGGAGTTATTTTCTGTGCCTTGTGGTTAAAACGGTGTAACTATTTAGAAACTATTCGCAAAGGTATATTTTCACTTTTCATTTCTGAATTTTATAGCCTATCACACAACCTTTAAGCAGCATATTATTGTGTTAAACACCAACAGAATACATGCGTATAACTTTCATCTTATCAAAGTAACTGACGTTGCATTGTATGCAAGTGTAAGTTAAGCAACATTTTAAAAAATCTCAAAAAAATAATTAAGAGAGATGCTTATTTTCGAAAATCTTTGACACACTAAGGCTTCTTTACATGCAGGTCACAGTTTTTCTTTGAATTAACACATACATTATGTACTAGTCCAAAAATTTGGGACTCTTATAAAGTCTCAATACTGTGTATGAGAGTCTCAAAATTTAAGGTATTGAAAACATGCAATGCAAGAAAATAGACTGGCACCTGAAACAACCAGTCCATCACAGCTTCAGTACTGCATCAATCAACTGTGCCAAAAGAAACATCTGGCATGTCTGGTACTAGTCTCTATCTCTACACATTTCTTCATATTCAGCCACCAGACTAATGACAATGAATGAAGAGGTCTGTCTTTCCAAACAGTTGGACCATGCATGGTTGGACCATGGAGAAATTTCTCCATGATTGGACAACCATGGAGGAACCATTTTCTTCCTCCATGGGACAACTACCAGTCTAGTCAATTTAAAATTACTTGACTTCCCTCTATGTGCAAAATGTTGAAGAAGAGGCTCCTTTAAAAATTGAATTGTGTCTTCAAACTTGGTTGGTGAAATATTGAGGACCTTTTTCTTCGCCCAATGAAAATTTTGGAGAAGTTTGCTGGCTGGCTAAAGGGTTAGTAAAGTTGGCCTGATTTCATTTTACATGTTTTTCAGCACCCAAGGTCCCAGTCTGATTATGTACATGTACATACATGTATGTATGACTGCTCATGCAAAATATTTTCCAATTAAAAAATCATGTTGTGAAGCTAATAAAACTTAAAAGACAGGTCTCTCTTTTACAAACAAACATAATATCAAATTCAGTTAAATACTCATGTGATTTACATGTATGAAATGTGTGTTTTGGAAAAATATCCGAATACGTAGGTTTGTTCCTTAAAAAGTCTTAAATGGAGTAATGCATTATTTATGTAAATAACACTTTTTTATAACAAAGTGCTCATAAATCTGTTTGTACATGTATCATAGGTTTGTTTTGGTGTAATATGTTAATTTGTACTTGCTAACTGACGTTAAGAAATATTTTGCCAAATCCAGTTAATATAATCAGTTAACGATATCTGGAATCAGTGCAGTGATCTAGGCATATTAATATATGCATGGCCAAGCATAAACAACACAAGGTGCAGCTAAAGACCTTGACACAATGCATCCTCCAAAATCATCAGGCACTAAAATGACATACAGCCTCAATCCTCCAAAATCTTTCAAAGCTGCCTGTTTGATTTTGGAGGATTGAGGAGGGTTCTTTGTCGAGACCTCATTGAAGCCATCACAAGTCAACCTGTACACGTCCATCCTAGCTTGAACGACAACCATTAACCCCATGACCTCAGCTAAAGCTACAAAATATTACTGAGTAGTACATGTAACCTGTAGTATCCATTCTTTCCATACATTGTGTGCTCAATAAATGATAAACGAAAGGTTTGCGGAAACACCATGTGCAAATAATTTCTCAACTAAGAGAATGGTTCTGAAAAGAACCAGAGGTGTAAACTCGACGTTCCGGTCAGTATGTACGTGTTCTACATAACCCCCGAGGACCGACACACAAAAGGAGAACAACAGATCCTTTCAGTCCTCGAACGACGGTGCTTTTGTTCGAAACTGTCCTCAATCGTACGTTTACTTGCTTAGTCTATGGGAAAGTGTTTAAGTACAGGGACAAAGGGAAACACAATAGGTTGTCCTCAGGCGTATAGTAAAACACGACTGTGTGCTCTGGAAAGTGTGCACAACACATGTGTTATTTGGTACTTGACCCCCAAAGAGCCCTTAGGGGGTGAAGGTTAACGAACTATTTCTATGAACTGTGACAAAGGCATTCCTTGTCATTGGTCATCCCCTTGTTACTTGTCATGTGACTTGTGATTATGCTTGTGATTGTCTTAGGATAGAATTGACTACAACTCTGCCATGAATATTCATTAAAATCTTTAATGCTTGATACATGTAAATGTATACAATTTATTTTGCAGAGCCAGGCATGCGAGTTGGTGCAGACTACCAGGCAGAGATACCTGAGATAATAAGTGGTAAGTTGATAAGACCGATTACCAGTGATGCATTTTTTTGTTGTTGACCAATCATAGTGCGGAGGGTAGGGAATCATTCATATTAAAATGGAATTGTTTCTGTTGCTTTATTGGCCAATAGACCCGATCCATTCAGCACGGCCCAATTTTTTTGACCAATCACAGCTTTGACTAATGTCCCACACGTATGGGTGCACAAAAGTCTGACATGTGGCACATGTATGTGACACATACGGCTGAAAAATGCTATGTGGCATTGCAGGGCTGCACATTTTGGTTGCCCACGTCCGCAGTGGCTGGGCATGGGCATCGCGAGGGGGGGGGCACTTACCCCTCCCCTCCCCTCCCCCAACCAGAAAAGCAACCCAAAAGGGGGGGGGGATTTGAAGTTGTTTAAAAAGATTGACCAAAAAGGAATGTCAAATAATTGTCATGCATTTAAGAGGAATACACAATTGCACAAAATATGTTCCTAAGTAAAATTCATGTCATGGTAAAGGATTTATGTTATGGTAATGTTTTACTGTAAAACTTATGTTTAAAACAAATTTATGTTTGTATGACAGTGCTTACAAAGGAAAAATATGGAAGGGCAGTATACATTTTCAGACTGTTTTTTGTTGTCTTGACAAAAACGGATGTGCTCAGTGATATTGTTACTGCAAGTCTGCAATTTTAAAGAGCATTTGACACTCGGTATAATGACACAGCTCAAACTTCACTGAGCTAGTTCATTTACAGTGGTGGATCAAGGGGGGTGCGGAGGGGGCGTCCACCCCCCCCCCCACCCCTCCTCCCCCCCCCCCCCCCCCCCCCCGGCAGTGATGAAATTGTCTCAAATAAGGCAATTTTTCACCCAGCAGTAACCTCTCTGGATCCACACTTGATTTATGGGCCTTTTACACTGAACCCAGTTCCAACACAGAGATTTGCAAGAATCCAGCACGGCTCCTACATGGGTCTGGCATTCTGCACAAGAAAAATCCAACTCTGGTCATTACCAGGGTTGAGAAGCTCTAGCCGGGTAGAAAATCTTAAATCTACACCGTTGTGAGTGTGAGTGGTACCCCTTGCCTCCCCATGTTCACTGATGCCTGGTTTCGCTTAGGGTAGACCCGTGTCGATTTCAACATGGGTAGGCAAGAGGATTGTGTGATAAAGCCTTTAGCTAGTTCAGTTTGTGTGTCTCATTACACATCCATGCTCTCAGCCTTTCTTTTTTTAATATTAATTTCAAACAGATGTTCCAGCTGTTCGTCGGGGTGACAGCAGACAAGAGGCATTGTTGGTCTGGCTGCCTGATGGAGAAGTATCCGACACAAAGTGTAAGACAATTTTCTTCTTTCAAAACCATTCTGAATTTCTAGATCAGTATAAATTTCAAGGTTCTTGTTTTGTTGTGTTTTTTTAATTTAAGGCCAAAAAAAAAAAATAGTCGGTCTCTGGTCAGCGCGCGCGTCGATTTTAATCATGCGCGTCAACCTTCTTTTTTTTTTCAAAATGTTCCGCGGTAGCTCCAACAGCGCCCTCTATTGCCGCACCTCCTCAATTTTTTTTTACCAAAGAGCTCAAAGGGAAATTGCACCAAGGCAAATGATCGAGGGCACCAAGGTAAATTATGGAGGACACCAATGTACATGAGGACACCAAAAAAAGCAAAATAGTACCCCACCTTGTCTGTACAATCCAAGCTTGAAAGAAAAAAGAAAAAAAAAGCCGCGTCGCCACATCAATTCTTTTATTTGGCCTAATACGATGTGTTTTTGTAGATTTCTTAATTGGGGTGACCGGTATCAAATGGATTAACAATATTCTAAATTGCACGGGAAAATGAAAAAGAAAACAATTCCTTCACTTGATGTTTCAATTCTCTTAGAAGCTTTCTCAAAATGAAAAAGATTATTTTAGAAAGATAAACTACTACCATTTATATCTGAGGCCACCATCAGACAGGTAGTTTGCTGCAGCGTATCATTTCTTACAAAAATCAAGTTTGCATTATCAAGCCGCATGAATCTTTTAGATTTAAAATAATTTGAATTACACACATGTAGTAGTTTTTGTAAAGAGAAACAAGATTTTTGTCAGATTTTTCTGGTTTTCGTGCATAAATTAATTGCAAAACATCTGTCTCGTGCTCATTGAATTATTCAGGCATTGGACTTCATCTTTTTTACTGTCTCAACAATTTTAACTTGGCTTAGCCCAAGCATGTGCACGCATACATGTGTGCATGCACCATGCGTAACATCTGGATAGCAAACATATGCCTGCTTTACTGCTTGCATGAACAAAACTTGATTATAATGCTTACTACATACTTATCGGGATATTCTCAGTGTCTGATATTTAAAGGTATGTAGAAAAAATTGTACCGACCAAATTAATGAGAAAAATCCTTGATCCAAGTGAACAGAGGACTGGTCCCATATACCCAGTGACATTTTTTCTGCCAGAAATTGTTTCGATCAAAAGAAAATAATCTTTGAAGGGGGTTAAGAAATCATGGCACACTTTTTTTTTTACGTACGTTGGCAACAGAATCCAGTTACAAGACCCCAAAAAATGTGCAAAATGTAGAGTAGCCAATGAGCTAAAAGTTCAACAGGCTACAAATGGAGTTGTTATGAACCACCTAAGATTTTTAGCAGTTAAAATTGTTGCTTTAGCCCTAACTCCCTCTGCCTTTTTGCTAGGATGTAGCCTCAATCTTGCAAAATCCTCCAATTGGCCTCATGGAAAAATAGCATATAGCCTCAATCCTGCAAATTCCTCCGTTATTTCTTGAATATGGTCCATGGAGGGGTGACCGCTGCCTGAATCCTGCAAAAATCCTCCGGCTATGACTGTCAATAGGCTGAGGCAGAGGCAGTGACATCCTGGAGCAGTGCGGAGGATGTCAAGTATAATCAAGAACTAAATTTATGCACGGCTGAGCATAAACAACACAAGGTCCGGCCCAAGACCTTGACACAGTGTGTACTCCGAAATCAGCAACGCACTTTTGCCATGTAACCTCATTCCTGCAAATTCCTCCAATTTGCAAAAAGGCTTTTGGAGGATTCAGGGCGGCTAGGGTTAAACAAACAAAAAATGCAAAGAAAGCAATGATCCAATGTACCTTTAACTGTAGGATTTTTTTTTATATAAAAGTGGTACTCAGTTGTATGTGGAACTCAGTTGTATATCTGCATTTTTGTGGTAGTGTAGACCCCTCTCACAGACAGCCATCTTGGTAGGCAAATTGCAACTGCATATATTCAAAGCCATCAAGTATGTGTACGTGCATACATGTGCAAAATGTTTTAAACATGCACACATGTAGCTTGAAATTTCTTCAAAATATGGCACAGCCGATGTGCGTCATGAAAAGTTGACCCAAAATGCCGATGAACGTGAGAATCTGTAGGCAGTGACTTCATTTGAGAGGGGTCTAGTGACTTAATACTTGCTGTGTGAAGTTGCCATTCAATTCATATTTATACTAGCCTCAATGTACATTTTACAAGGTCATGTTAAATACGTCTAAGCACTGTCGATATCAGAATTTTCAGTAATTGATATTTCGGAAATCCTTTTATCGAGACACTTTGATTTTTTTTTTTTAAGCAATCTTAAGTTCCTTATTTCCATGGTTTTCTCTGGAGCATATTGCTCAACCTTTTAAAACAAATCTCAGCACAGACAGTTTGTCCAGAACGGGCGGTTTCTTTTGAGGTTTTACACTGGGAGAGACGGTGAAATCCAGGGAAGGCAGAGCACAAAGCGACGCCGCTTAGCATTTCGTGATTTTTATGCCCCGCGGCGAAGCCGAAGGGGCATACTGTTTCCGCCTTGTCCTTCCGTGGGTGGGTGGGTGGGTGTGTGGGTGTGTGTGTGGGTGAGTTTGTCTTACATACGCAGTGTGGACTTCCGAACAAAAGACGTCCACATAATGTAGGTAGCACCGACGCTGTGTGGACTTACCCCACGTCCACACAGTGTTTCCCCATTTCTGGAAAACAGGTTTAGAGGCATTTTTGGGTTAGGTTTATCCGTAGCAGAATGAAGAGAAACACTAAAGGGAATCATAGAAAAAAAATTGGGTTGAAAGAGTTTTCACAGTTTGAGAAAAATGAGTTTTTTCACTGGTTTTTCTTAACTACACGAAAGCAATGGAAAGTCCACACTAGTCATGTGAAACAAGTATGGGTGGGTGTGTGGGTGTGTGTGTCCGGACAAATCTTGTCAGCGCGATAACTTGAGAAATACTTTACATATGAACTTCAAATTTGGTTTGTGGATTGTCCTTGGTAATCCTAAGAAGCCTTTTGCATTTGGGGCCGAAAGGTCAAGGGTCAAGGTCACAGTGGCTGAAACAATAGAAATTTTGTCAGCACGATAACTTGAGAAATACTTTACATATGAACTTCAAATTTGGTTTGTGGATTGTCCTTGGCAATTCTAAGAAGCCTTTTGCATTTGGGGCCAAAAGGTCAAGGGTCAAGGTCACAGTGGCTGAAACAATAGAAATTTTGTCAGCGCGATAACTTGAGAAATACTTTCCATATGAACTTCAAATTTGGTTTGTGGATTGTCCTTGGTAATCCTAAGAAGCCTTTTGCATTTGGGGCCGAAAGGTCAAGGGTCAAGGTCACAGTGGCTGAAACAATAGAAATGTTGTCAGCGCGATAACTTGAGAAATACTTTACATATGAACTTCAAATTTGGTTTGTGGATTGTCCTTGGCAATTCTAAGAAGCCTTTTGCATTTGGGGCCAAAAGGTCAAGGGTCAAGGTCACAGTGGCTGAAACAATAGAAATGTTGTCAGCGCGATAACTTGAGAAATACTTTACATATGAACTTCAAATTTGGTTTGTGGATTGTCCTTGGCAATTCTAAGAAGCCTTTTGCATTTGGGGCCAAAAGGTCAAGGGTCAAGGTCACAGTGGCTGAAACAATAGAAATGTTGTCAGCGCGATAACTTGAGAAATACTTTACATATGAATTTCAAATTTGGTTTGTGGATTGTCCTTGGCAATCCTAAGAAGCCTATCGCATTGGGGGTCAAAAGGTCAAGGGTCAAGGTCACAGTGGCTAAAACAATAGAAATCTTGTATTTATTCTGAGATCATAGGGATTAGGGATTAATTCATATAAAACCTACAGAAGACACTAATGCTGTCAATGAACGTTCCATTTGACCAAGGTACATGTAAGTTGATGTTAGAGTGGTGTTATGTCATGGAAACAGTCACGGTTGCGGGGCATTTGTGTTTGTTAACACACCTGACTTGTTTTATTTTGAGTCACAAGCACAAATTTTATTTCATTAAACAGCAAACGCTAAACACAAATTAAAAGCACAAATGGGAGATTTATTTTGGCGATAATCTGAAGCATTTCGATATTTTCAACATTCCTCAATATTGAAAATTTCAAAATTTCAATGTGATTAAAAATTTGCTTTCGGTGATATTGATATCAAAATAATATCGAATAATCGAGTAATATCGATAGTGCTTAAATATGTCCAGTATAAATGTAAGTGACTTAAATTAGCAAAAAAAAGGAAGTTTGAAGCCCCAAAAAAAACCTTATCAAAGATCAATGTTTTTTGTACATTACAGTGGATGAGTACATCCTGTTAGCCAAGGAGCGTTATGGCTACAACACGGAGCAGGCCCTGGGGATGCTGTTTTGGCACAAACACAACG
Organism: Patiria miniata; assembly: GCF_015706575.1. Taxonomy (NCBI): domain Eukaryota; kingdom Metazoa; phylum Echinodermata; class Asteroidea; order Valvatida; family Asterinidae; genus Patiria; species Patiria miniata. Next base: position 38,992,381 of record NW_024037074.1, on the reverse strand, counting down.
TGGACAAGTCCCTGGCCGACCTGCCTAACTTTACCCCCTTCCCTGACGAGTGGTCCGTGGAGGACAAGGTGCTGTTTGAGCAGGCCTTCAGCTTCCACGGAAAAAGCTTCCACAGGATCAGACAAATGGTAAATAATAATGACCCCCCCCCCCCCCCCCCCCCCCCCCGATGCCCATTGTTGAGTGGTGATTGTACTACAGCCGAGTCTCGTTAATACAAACTCGTCCGGACCTAGCCAAATTGTTTGTTATATCAGAATTTTGTATTAAGAGGAACATCAGTCCCATTCATTGTGCACATAATTGCACAGTCAGGACCAAGGCTCTATGTTTGTTATAACCAGAATTTTGTATTAACAGAGTTTGTACTAAACGAGATTTGACTGTATTACTAAGAGATACAGTTCAGACTTTTCTGTTAATCAAGGTGACACTCTTTGCATCTGTGACTGATCTGAGAATTTTACCTTTTGATATTTTCAGGTTTATTGCGTTGTTCCTTATTTAAACATAGTATAAAGTAATCCCTTTGGAAAGCAATCAAACTCCTTCCAAATGAATGGAAAAAAAAACTCTTTCAAAATAAGCTTACAGATAAACATAAATTTATTGTCTCTTTTTACCTTGGTCATTTCTTGTGTGTTTTCCCAGCTGCCGGATAAGTCTATCAGCTGCCTTGTGAAATATTATTACCAGTGGAAGAAGACGAGGACTAGTACAAGTCTAATGGATAGGCAAGCAAGGAAGCTTGCTGGAGGACACAAAGAGAATGAGAGGTGAGATTCCACATAAACCTGTGGAGTATAGACGGACAGGAGTTTCACATTATGAGACCGTAATCTGTACAACTTTTTTTCCTGACTTTTTGAAAAGCATTTCCGAAAGATGGTTGCCACATTGTCTTTCAAATGGAATTTAAAACATTAGGCACATATCTAGTCTTTGTGTTGTAAGCATACTTAACAGAAGAGAAATCACACAAGTACAAAGATGTATTTCAAGGGGACCGATATGTAATTATTTCGCTGTTTAGATAATATATAGGTTATGATTTTTCTGTGTTTTTTAAGTTTTCTAGAAACCACACCTCTCCCCCCCCCCCCAAAAAAAATTCTATATATAAGTTTGATGAATCAAAACAAGGGAACATTATCAACACAATAAACTTCATATATAGGGTACTGTCTCACCCACATTTTAAACTTTAAAATTTGACACAAAAATGAACCCATTTGCGGGGGAGGAGAGAATTTATCCTTGATCACGAGAGCTTTGTGTTATTCTGTCACCAGTGAGGCCTCAGAGATGGAAGAGAAACCCGAAGAGAAACGGGACGAGACGTTCGATCCCGAAAAAGAACCCAAGGTAAATGTTTTGCCCAGGATCTTCTAGATATGTGATCAAGAGTTTGAAATGGACCACTCCCCCCGTCAGTCAAACAGTGTGCTGTGTCCAATCAGATCTGGCCTATTGGTCAGGTGACCCGGTAGTTTAGTCAAACATGGCTGACAAGCACTATGATTTATGTACACAAACCAAAGGTGGGCGGGGCTTATGCCCAAACTGGGGGCAGTCTATCCCAGGTTTACAGATATAATGTGCAGAATAGAAGGGAGAAAAGAAATGCTGACGGAATCATAATCCTTAAAAATGGAAGAAATAAATTGTGTTGGCATTCATAAATTATATGTAAGATGCTTAAATGATGGACTTAAAGGTAGAGTAGACCATTTGTAATTTGTGAATTTGTTTTCGTTAGAACCGACAAAAGTGCTCAAAATCTAAAGACGGATGCTTACAACCCCCTATCCTGATGAAGTTTTAGCTCTGTGAATGCTGTATATCTCAAGAAACAGAACAAACAAAAACACAGTATTCTGGGTATCGATTTCAATTCCAAATTTATATTTTGAATTGAGCCCTCACGTGACACAATCCCGAAATCAGCATTCGGGACATGGTTCTCATTCAGCCGGTTGTCGCCCACTCACGGATTCGCCCAATTACAAACCAACTACTAATTAGAACGCGTGGGGGCAGATTCATGGAAATTTCCAAAAAAATGTGTGACTTGACACATCTTTGGAAATGACCTTCTTTTTGTTGTTTTCTTCAAAATGCATGTCCAGACAGCATGCCTGAAGGAATTATCTCACAGGGTGTTTTAGTGTCATTACTATCTTTAAACCAAGAAAGCTTTTCAACAGTAATTAGGTTGGTTACGTTTTGAATAGCTGCAAATGATCTACTCTTCCTTTAACACCAATTTGGTTTGTGCACATTCATCAAGTTCGTATGGATTGTACATTCACAAACCAATGTGTACACACAGTTTAATAGTCCCACTTTAATACTAGAGCTCTTGTGGATAGTCACACAATACTATTAACTTGGGTTAGTGTAAGGGTTAGGGTTAGGATTAAGGTTAGTTCATCAACAAAAGTGCCTGTAAGTCCTACATTGAGACTGGGATATTAGCCCTGAAAGTGAATGGTACAGAAACTGTTAAGATTAATAGAGCATAGTTGTACAAAATATATTTAGTACTCCAAATTTCATCATTTTAAAGACTAATGCAACTAAGACCATGTCCGATCTCTCGGCTGTGGCTTGTAATGACACATGCGTCTATTGAAGCAGCTGAAGCCACTTCCCGTAGACTAGTCTTTATGCTAGCCATAGCCGAGTAATCTGGGTATGGCCTTAGTCAAAACCCAAAACAACAAAAAACAGAGGTGAATTCCAGACGTTATAGTAAAGAATTTCTTTTTTTTTATCTGTTTGATTTAAGACTCCACAGGTAGAAGGAGTCGTCAAAAGCATCTGTTCCAACTGTAATAGCACTGTCAGCCAGCTGCACACCACGCCAAAGGGTTTACTCTGCAATGCTTGCTACAGCTTCTGGAGGTAGGCACAGGGTTGGATTTTTACCCTTTTTAGACTGGCATTCCAGAGTCTCGCTGAATCAAATAGTATTATTTTTGGTTTCAGACAGTTGAACTTAATTAAATCATTTTTCCACTGAGGTGTTGATCTTTCACTGTAGTCCCTTCTGACACTGTAGTCACTGTAGAACTTTACAAGGGGTGTGCATTTACAGGTAGTATGGGAACCAGGTACCCAATTGAAAAAAACACGGGTACTTGGGTACCCGTTTAAGAAAACCAAACCCAAAATTCAAATCTCAGAAGTTGCTGCTCACATTGTTCATAAAGATGCGCACGATAATATTGCCACATCGGTGTGTCAATACAGCAAGATGCAAGTGTGTACAGTGAGCTTTTATAGCCTAACATTGTAAACGGCAACTTTTGCGTGTGTCATAAACATGAAATTTGTTTCATTTTCCCATGTTGCCTGGTTTTATTTTTTTTAAATTCCCCACAAATGGCATTCAAAACCTTTCATTTTCATTGTCTGAGAAGTTACTAAGTAGTTTGCAAAGTTGGTTAAGTGTACCCGATCCCATAATCTGGAACCGGTTCCTGACATCAGCGGTCGGGTACTCGGGTACCCGGTTCCGATGAATATCCCTAACTTTACAAGTACTTAGTTTGAATCTTCTGAATAACTGAGTTTGGCACGCTTATGGAATGCCAGAATGAAACTGGTGTTAACTAGTTTGGGGATTTGTGGGGTTGGAGGGGGGGTAGTTCAGAGTTGTAGTCAAATTCATCACAAGTTAAATCACAAGTTGGATCACAGACTAAGTAACGTTAATCACCAAGGAAGGTCACAAGTAACAGGGAATGAAGACTGACAAATGAATTCAAATGACTCTGTCATAGTTCATTTGAATAGCTTTTTATTGAGACTGGATGCTGACTTGGGATTGACTTGTGACGAGTTGAGATGACTTGTGATGACTTGACTGCAACATTGGGACAGTTGGTAGCAACTTTTGAAATGCTTGCTAGAGTTAGACTGCATAATAAGTGCAAATTTATAAATAAGTACCTCAATCATTCAATATCGTTTTCTTGATGACAGACGGACCGGTGTCATGCGTACCCACGTGGGCCCTGTCCGCAATGAGACCACCAGTCATCGCCATCACCCCTTCAGGACCAAAAAGAAACCCCCCAAAGGGATGTACTTGGATCCCGACGACCTGATGGCTGTCACCACCAGCCAGGGAGAAGCCATCTTTAAGGCTCTGGATGCTGAGATTATTAACCTCAAGAGACAGGTAGGTTGAGGATACTTCCTTTTCTGCCTCATACCTGAATATTAACCCTGACTTTGACCAGCCAGAAAGAAGCGAGCTATCTTTAAGGCTCTGGACATGTAGATTATTAATCTCCAGGGACAGGTAGGTTAAGGATTTTTGTGACTTTTGCTGTCCTCACTACCTACATAGCAGCCCCCCTTAGCAGAAAATAGTGTGCTTAGCTGCACCATGAAATTTGCCCCTAGATATTATACAAATATTGACTGCTTTAACTTGTGATATAGTAAAACTAGCCTTCCGAGGTGATCCATGGAGCATTTTATTTTCAGAAAATGGAATGCTCCATGGATCACCTTGGATCATTTGGGAGGCTAGGATCACCTCGGGAGGCTAGAATCACCTCAGGGGGCTAGTTTTACCATACCACGAGATAAAGCAGTCAATATTTGTTTTAAAAACCTCACCCACATATTCTGCTTGATTTTAAGAGATAACTGCTTAATTTAATCTAAATACAATTAAAATGTATTTCTATTTCAATTAAAATTAGTTGAAAATTTACTTGAACTTTTCCAAGCCACCCTTTCACGAAATATTTGAACCCAGCTCTGCAGTAGCGCTAGCACTTGGGAACGATATGCGCAACGCACACACCCGTATACATTTGCGTACAATACCGGTCACTACGTGAATAGTGCTTTGGTTGCCATATCTATAGAACTTTGGTTGCTATGCGTATAGTCTTTTTAGGCTGTGCACAGTAAGATAGCAAAAATAGCGAATACCATGTGACTTGCTCTTGGCCAATCAAGATACAGAATCTGTTGTTGAGGTGTTATAATATCGCACTAGTCGACTGGAATGGTGATATTCTTGCATTCTTTTGTTGCTGCCATTCTCAGATCCAACTGAACAAGCAATTCCTAGGACAGCAGAGGAGCAAGCTGTTTGATCTGAATGAATACCGACAGACAGAGTCTGTTCCACGTAACAATTCCCGCTGGACCAGTGAAGAACAGCTCATTGCTGTACAAGGTAAGGGCTTTGTCTGAATCACTTGACTACGGCTTGCAATTACCATAGACACGTGTGCTAACTGCCAGCCGCAGCCTAGTAAATCGGATGCGGCTCTAAGCATCAAAATATCAAAGTGAATGCTGTAATAAATTTTTTTCAGTTAATAACTTTTTTTAAATTTACAGAATTCTGTTGAAGTGGGAAAAAGAGATTTTTAAGTGGATTATTGTAACCTTTTCTGTCAAAATTTAATAAAAATTAGTCCAAAAGTGCCCTAAGGAACATGCTGTTTACACCCTGTAAATGTTTTCACATAAGTCACTAGAATTCTAAAAACAGCGAGATAAAATTGGCAATATGTACTCTATTGTGTTAGAATAACAAGGTTTTGTTTACATATTTGTGTACATGCCAGTACGTAAATTTGTGAAGTCTTCGGCGTTGAAATCTCTATGTTATCAAACAAATTGAATTTTAATCATATCAAAAATCCTTTATTTTTGTTGACACAAAAAAGTCCCTTTTCTCTTCCAGCAATCAGAAAGTATGGTCGCGACTACCAGGCCATCGCTGATGTCGTTGGCAACAAGAATGCGGCACAGTGCCGCAGCTTCATGGTGAACTTCCGCCGTCGTTTTGACTTGGACAAGGTGTTGGAGGAGTGGGAGGCAGACAACAGTGCACAGCTCAAGGAGTTCAAGAACAAAGAGGAAGCGGAGGTAAAAGTCCAGATAAGAGTCGAAGGGTTGCATTAGCTTTCTTGAGATATGGTGGACATAATATGAGGGCGCTATTCTGGGTGGGCATATTGAGGTAAATACAAAAGAGGTTCCCCACTCAAATAGGGCCATCCATTGTGTTCCTGGGTGGGGGAGGGCCCTGGTACTAGTGGTTAGGGTTTGTGAGTCATGATCAGAAGGTTGGGGGTTCAAATCCAGGTGCTGGGCATTTGTTGTGTCCTTGGGCAAGCCACTTTATCCCAACTTGCCTCTGTCCACCCAGGAGTATAAATGGGTACTGGCATTACTCAGAGAGTAACCTGCAGTGGACTGGCATTCCTCCGGGAGGAAAAAAAATATTCTCAGTCGTTTCATGCCACTGAAACCGGAGTTGAACGCAGGCCTGATGAGCCATATTGGCTCGTTGACAGACTTTACTTTACTTTTGTGTCCGCCATACCTCAGAACAGCCAATGGTGGTGGCAAACATAAAAGTATGTTTGCTGTTGCGAAAGTTTTTGACTTTTATCTTTGCTAGCCTAAACTGGCTGCTGCCAAGCAGGATTTGCGTGTTGAACATTATTAAAATGATTCCCTGTGTGTTTGCGTTCACAGCAACAGACAGACATCGGCCCATCAGTAGCCACCTCAACCACACAGACAGTGAGTGCTATGAACAATGCACCCCCTCCTCTACTCAGACCGGCGGGTCAATCCCCTGCAATTAGACCACCCCCACTACAGGCTCAGCAAAGGTTAGTGTGGAAGTAATATTCGGGATATGATCTCTGTGCAAAAGTACACCTCGGCAGTTACAATGAGAGAAAGTCAAAAGCCACGTAGGATTGTTTGCAATTAGCCCGAGAAGTACCTACCGATTCAATGACAGGAACCTTGCTCAAAGTGAAAATAGGACTGGTACCAAATACCCTGTGAAATTATTCCGCCTGAAATGGTATGGTTCGGAAGAATACAAACATTGAAGGCGGTTTCAAAATAGGGTGCCCAGGGGCACTCGTTGTTACGTTGTGGAATCCCGTTATGAGACCCCAACTATTTGAGCGTATGTTTTCGCTGTTTTCTCAAAATATATATTAGTCACTGAGTTAAAAGTTCAACAGGTTAGTTGTTACGCACCCTACTAAGATTTTGAGCACTTGCCACTTTGTAATGCTTCAAACATAAAAAGCAAACAATCATGAGTATCTTTAAAAGGGCCTCTTGAACGCATAGCCAATGGCGCCCTACGCTTATGCAATAGACCTGTATCATGCTGCCACCATTTCAGTCATGTTCCCTGTATCCAATAACAGTACTGAATGATAATAAGTTTTGTGCAAAAAGGAACCAGACTGTTTGTCCTTCCTGCCTCGCTTTGGTTACATTCATTGATCTCCATTAGTCAGACTGGATAGGACACAGCGCCCTCCATCTTGTGCAGGTACGCGTAGTCATCGGTGAGGGTTTGAAAGTTTGAAATGCGTTTGTCACAGACCATGCAGCACGCGCACGTCACGCATGCGCGGTCGCAAACGTTAAACCCTCACTGTATTACCCAGCTGTTTGTGCCCGCGTTTTCCAAATCTTCACTGCGCGCAAGTATACGTGTGTCCTATCCAGTCTTACTAATGGAGATCAATGGTTACATTGATTTGAACGGGAAAAAGTCAAATGGCTGCAACGTGATAATGGTCTATGACGCCACGGGTATATGTACATTTAGAATAAAATAGGTCGTGCGTACTTTGCGTCATACACACATGAACCATTGTATGCACTTGGTTTGTCCCTCCTTAGCACTGTCTTGAATATACCGAGTATTCCACTATTCGATCATCAACCGAATATATTCAAATAGCTTTTTGCTGGTTCTAGTATACACACACAACTGTGATGTTATTTTAATGTTCAAGTTGCCACATTTTTGTTTGTCGACGGTGGTTCATTGTTCCCGTCCTTTTAGCAGGTTAAAGACGTTGAAACTTGAGGAACACTTCACCGCCTTTGAAAAACTGCATGTAATAAATGAAAGAAGCAGATAATCAAGTTGAGCAAATTAAATTTTCTCGTCTGTAAATTGTTCCTTTCAACTCTTAAACTGTTTCCTCTTTTGTTGTAGGTTTGTTCCTCCTCGAGTCTCCCTGCTGCAGCCACCGCCCTGATTCGGCCCAGTGTCGCCCCTCCTGCTGGTCCTTTAGCACGCAGCAGACCCCCCATGATGGGACCGCTCTCGGGACCCCCGCCCCAGCTGGTCGGGAGCCAGGCCGAGCCTACTTCGCAATAAACCCCATTTGAGAAAACTGCCATTGATCCTCTCTCAAAAGCAATTACTAGAGTTGTAATCAAGTCCTCATCAGTCCATCGCAAATGGCTAATATGAGTCTTTCTATAAATTTAGGGTCCCAAGTGTGATTTTTTTCCTGTTCCTGTTACCTTGGTACTTTGTACTTTGCCATCCGAGTATCATTAAGGATGACTTCAAATGATTTATTGGGTAGGTAGTTTGCTATTCATAATCACTCTTGGAGGACGACTGCATTAAGGAGTGCATCAGAAATATAAAATCATAGATGTCAGATGTAACAGGGACAGGACAAAAAGTGGACCCCGAATGTATAGAATGACCCTTATTAACCCTAACCTTCCCGAATCCTCCAAATTCCTCTTTGTAAAATGGAGGATTTTGCAGGGTTGAGGCTATAGGGCAAAAGTGTGTGGCTGATTTTGGAGGATGCACTGTGTCAAGGTCTTGGGCCGTACCTGGTGTTGTTAATGCTCAGCCGTGCATAAATTCAGGCTTAGATTATACTTGAAATCCTCCGCACTGCTCCAGGATGTCACTGGCTCTGCCTCGACATATTGACAGTGATTGTTAGAGGATTTTGCAGGATTGAGGCAGTGGTCACCCCTCCAAGTACCACATTCAAGAAACAACGGAGGATTTTGGAGGATTGAGGCTGTATGCAATTTTTACATGGAGGCAGTTGGAGGATTTTGCAGGATTGAGGTTGCGTCCTACCAAAAATGACTACGGAGTTATGGTTAAAATGGCAAAGCAAGATTCTGGTATGGAGTTCCACAGTGATGGCATACGAAGAAAGAAAGTTTAGAAATACCTCACAATTCCAGTCCTTGTAACAGTGTTGTAGGCCGTTCCATCGCAAGTCCTCACAAATACATGAAAGGTCATTCGCAAGTCTTCCAGTCTCAAGTCAAGTCACAAGCTATTCACAAGAACTCTGAGGAAAGCCTTCTTTTGTCATTGTTTACTGTTCATTCCCTAGTCTTGAGATGACTTGTGATTTGACTTATGACTGGCTTGAGATTGGATTTGTAGCTTGACTTACGATTTTACTTGATCACACCAAAGTAACAAGAATATCAAGTAGTGCTGCTTTACAGTTTTCAACACCAGGATGAGTGAATGTTGAAAATGGAAAAATCTTTGATTTGTGAAGCAGTTCATTACGGATTAAAAGCAAGGGGGATTGCAGTTGTAGGTGTTCCTGTGGGAAAAGTGTTTAGCAACTTATCCTACTTTTTTCCTGCGGTTCCTTTGACATTGGGGGCCATTGTTGTCTTGTTCCCAGAGGGCACGACATTGCCACAACACTACTTATGAGATGTAGACAAGTACTGTCTGAATAGTTAGCGTGTTATCAACTGTTATTTGATAATGTTTTGTAAGCAGAGCCATACCAGGCAAGTGTGCTTCTTAGATACAAAGAAAACTCAGAATTTTGTTCCTAATAAAACAATTTTCTGAACTTTAGGGTTCCTCGGGAGGACAATTCAATTAAAATATGTTCCGTCCTGGTATATTGGGGACAAGATCGACACTTAGGATCATTAGTGTAGACATCATTAGTGTACACATAAGTGAAGTTGGGAACTTAGAAACAAAAGAAGTCACTGTTTTGGGGCATGACTTGCAAATAGTTTGCATGGGTTTTACTCTGCGAATCTTTGGGACTTGTATATAATCGGAGGTTTGTGTCTAGGAATGTACAATAGCTTGCATTTCTAATTGGGATTACTTTGTACATGTTGGTAGATTGAAAGCGTTTCTGGTAAAATTCACTTGGGACAAAAAAGGAAGATTAAAAAGACAAAATGATTTGCTTCGCAAAAGGGTTAGGAAATGTGAACAAATACTAGCTTGTTAAACTTGAATTTAAGGTTGTTTACAAATTTGCATTGTGTAAGATACTGATTTCTGTGAATTTAAGCCGGTGAAAAAAAAATGTGTTAAAAAATATGATGAACATATTCTTGCAAAACGTGCCATTGTCATGATTTGTGAATGTGAAATCCGTTGGTGGTTGGAGAATTGTTTTCACTTTTCACAGACTAAGAAAACAGTGTGATAGTATTCACAGTAACTTCTCATTTATTATTAGTTTTTTTATATCTGTGCATTTATCTCTGTGTCAGAAAAGCAAGAAGTTGTACTATTGACATAATAACTTAAAGAGGTTGTGGAATGCTCGAAAACATTTCCGTCATTTTTTGGGTATATGTAGCCTAAGGTGTGATGAAATAAAAACGACTATTGTTTCTGTCATGAAATGAGTACAAAGGGTACTTTTGAGAGCTATTTTTCAGGTCCTGTTTCGAGCCGAACGTGCAATTTGTGTAAAAGTCGTCGTTGCGGGCAAGAAACAAAACACAGTTAATCGTGACGTAATAAACAGGACTCGTTTATGCTACTCTGCATCGGGAGTCCTGTTTATTACGTCACGATTTACTGTGTTTAGTTTGCTGCCCGCAACGACGACTTTTACACAAATTGCACGTTTGGGTCGAAACAGGCATGACAGGACTTGAAAAACAGCTCTCAAAGGTACCTTTTGTACTAATTTTATGACAAAAACAATAGTCGTTTTTATTTCATCACATCTTAGGCTACATATACCCAAAAAATGACGGAAATGTCTTCGAGCATTCCACTGGAAATGGCGGTTTTTTTTGTTATGTTGTTATTTTGTCGATCCTATTCAGAACTCAGTCACCGTATGAATTCTTTTGTGAGTCAGTGTGTGTGAGTTTGTGTTTTCTGATGCACTTTTCTGATCAAGATGATGGTGGATCAAGATTTCAGTTATTAGTTTCTGTTGTTGTTTTTTTCAGGAAAATTCTCACTCTGAGTTGTAGCTTTCTCTCTGCTTTGGCCTGTTGATTTCGGTCTTTTTGAAATCGATAAATGTACAGAGTGCCCTCACTGTGACAGTGAAAGTGCCAAGTGTCTACTCAAGGGTATCGCAGGAACAAAGACCCGTCCACATTTAGGGCACTCTATGCAATTGGTCTATTAGCCGGGAATTGTGTGCTTCAACACCATAAAACTGAGACCAATGCACATATTGTTGCTACGCCCAACTATGGCATCATCCCAACTGTAGTTGGGACGATCCCAACTACAGTTAGGATTGTCCCAGAAATTCTCAACTATTGTTGAGACTGTCCCAACTATAGTTGGGACCACTGGCAAAGTTGGGCGTAACATTGTCATTGAATTGTGGCACTCGTGGTACTAGGGGTAATGACAGGAGTGTTCTGATTGTTTTTCTTCCGTTTTCTTCTTCAGGTGAATAAATGTGCATAATTAATTTATTGATCTCAACTATGTTAAAGTCAACCCCTTTAAAAATCTACCTCTTCATTTATTTGTAGAATCTAATTCGTTGTTTCTAGACGTAGATGTCGTTTGCGTAACAAATCTCAGTTTGTCTTAGAAAATATTTTTGAGGACTTTTGTTGGCATTTCCAATCAAGATATTACTTATGAAATAGGAAACAAACTAATGTAGTATTTAGAGAGATAGAAATTGTGTGTTGTGTGGTTTTTTTTTCTCTGGTTAAACTTTTAAAACTGTACTTTCCTTTTCTTTTCAAAACATTCTTTTAGTGGTAAGATTTATAATATTTCAAAGGAGTTTTTTTAGGGCAGTCCATGATGCCAAATTCTATCTTGTAAATATTTTGAACTGCCAAAGTAGTTGAAATCAAGGCCATAAAAGAGAAGTTGACGCCGTTTTTCTGATCGGATCGAGAACTGGAACAATACACATCTTAAAAGTCTTATTTTCACAATACTGTCAATGGGGTACGTGGTTTACCTTACCCAATTTAATACGCTTTTCACTAAGCTAAATAATTGTAGTTATTACTGACTTCAAATTCTGAGAGTAAAATTACCACCAACATCAATGCAGTCTTCATGATGTCAGCAAATAATAATATAACCATGACTTCTTACGTCCGAATTCTATGGCTATGGCTTTCAATTATACATGTGCCTATGGAAGCAGACAAAGCCACTTCCCATGTGTATATTACTGCCAGCCGTAGTCTCGTAATTCGGACCTAGCCTTACTGAGATGACCAAGCAGTGTAAATACCAATTTGTTTTGTTGATACATAGTTTATGTAAATAGTATTTATAATTCCAGTTACAGTTTAAGGTCAGTGTGACAATGTAACGAGCTAAAGATGTTTCCAGAGATTTCTTCATTTTTTAGATACTTTTTGTGAGGTAGGAAAGGATTGGTTTTGTAAAGTGTTAAATACGGTTAAGAGTTGCTGTAGGTCTGCAAAACTTAAAATTAAGGGAGAAAACTTGTCAAAACTTGGTATGATTAAATGTGAAAAAGAGGCATGATAAATGTATTTGCAATGGAAGAACATTAATTAAAGGTAGAATGGACCATTTGTCCTTTTGGACCTTTTTTTTTCGTGTAAAGCAACAAAAGTGCTCAAAATCTAAAGATGGATGCAACTAACCCGGTGAAGATTTATCACTGTAAATGCTGTATATTTTGAGGAAACACAATATTCTGGATCTCGATTTCAGTTCAAATGTGTCATATGTCATATGCCATGTCATATTTTGAATTGCGCCCTCTCTTGACACAATCCCAAAATCCGCATTTGGGACATGATTCTCTTTCGGCCGATTGTAGCTACATATCTCACACTGAACAGACGAATAATAGCATCCGCACGCATGTGTGCGTCGCGTCAGTGCTTGCACCCATTCATGGATTCGCCCAATTACAAAAAAACTACACAAACTGAAATTTCCAAAAATATGTCACTTGACAATCTTAGGAAATGACCTTCTTTTATTGTTCTCTTCAAAACGACAGCATGCCAGAAGGAATAATTTCACAGGGAGATTAGTGTCATTACTATCTTTAAAACCAAGTATGCTTTTCAACAATAATTTGGTCGGTTACTTTTTGGATAGCTGCAATTGTCCACTCTACCTTTAAAGGGGCATTCTGCCTTCCAGCAGTACTATGGACAATGAGCCCTGCCCCAACCTTAAATGATTTCTTGTGAGCCTCTTTAATAATGGCCTTTCTGCTATCTGAATTAGCAAGTAAGTTTTAGGCCTGGTTTTGGCTCATGTCTTCAGTGCATCCCCACTTGCAATAAAAGTACATGTAAAGTTATCATTAATATGCAGGCTAATGATTTGTCATAAAAACGCGGAACATTTTTGTACTTTTTGCAGCCGCACTTATGCACTTGTCAATAGAAACATTTTACATTGGTTTTCCTATTAAAACTTATTGTTAATAGTAACGTTGATAGTAAGCTAGTAATCTCTTTAAATTATTTATTGGGAAAACTGCCAGAAACAATGGTACACCAAGTTAATTGAAATAATTTTGCACACAGAGTTTAATGATTTAAATGTAACTTGGTAAAATGAGAGTGAAAGTCCACAATGTTTCAGAAGAGTTGAAGGGTACAGTTTTTTCCATTGGAAGCACAAAGCATCCATTATAGAGTCATACTATGGGGGCATAAACCAATCATATGCCCCTCCCCGTTAAAAGAAAACTGATGACAACATGTGATAGATAATTTTGAAGGTTGTGCACTTCTGTGTTATATATTGCTGCAATGAGAATAAAAGTTAGATTCTCCGATAATTTGCATTGTGTATTATTTATTTACATCTTTAACTGCATCTTCAAAATTTCACTAGCACTGTTTTGATGTTTTGACATGGGGGGGGTAGGTGGGGACTATAACTGATGATATCATCAATGATGATATCATCTGACATCGGCAGTGGGCCGCCATCATACATAAACCCTTAACCCCAGCCACGCCCCCCCCCCAACATCTACCCCTAAAATACAGCAAAGAAAGGCACAATACTTCACAACAGACTTGTAGCGACTCTAACAGTTGGGTTTCCAAGGTCTTGTCACCAGGCTAGATCTACACAATAACAATGACATTGTGATCCATAGATCCAGGAGCCAGTCTGTACTCACATGACTGTACATTAATATACACGATATCGTAATTTCCGCAGTGGGCTACAGAATTCACTCAGCTTTCGAGGTCTACGTTTCGAGCTAAACAAAGTCAAAATGTCGGGAAAAGAGAGGATTATTGTATTTCCTTCTCGTATGTAAGTATTTTGTTCTTTTTCATGCGTAAAAAAGTGTTAACTCGCCTTACTTTTGGTAGAGAGTGTTATCTTTCTTGGCTACCAAATAGGCGTATTGACTGTACTAACATGACTAATCATGCTAAGTAATTGTAAAGAAAGTTATTGTATTTTGGCAGTGTATATTTTGCCGGAGACGGCAAACCTTTAGTAAACGTTAGTTTGCCGGATATGCACTGAACATGCGCAGTTACTGTTTATTTGTACTTTATTTCCCTTTAAAAAAAAATGCTCCAGAGCCACAAATCTGAAAAAGAAAATGTAATAGGCCTACTCTGCAAAAAATGTTTGAGACATGTTAAAATAATAAAAGAAGAATATTCTTATTTATTTGGGGATGAGAAAATAAACCTTAAAAATGTGGTGCGGTTGGAATCGAACGCGAGTCATCCCGCTTACTAGAGCCTTTGCTGAACCACTGCACCGTATGTGCTACACAACTTTTGGTGGGAATTTAATACACCTTATAATTCAGCCCTATTTTAAAGAGTACAGCGCCCTCTGTTGATATGGATTGCCGCCGGCAAACCTTTAGTAATCGTTAGTTTGCCGTCATTACCTCCGGCAAAATATCCACTACCTTGTATTTTTCATGTAAGCCTATCATTTGCATTTATCCCTAGAGTGTCTCATTCGCATTTATCAAAAAGCTTTAACTTGTTTGATAGGCCTACTTGTATTAAAGATCGTAGGGCCTACTAACATGCTGTCTGCCGTCTGGCTTTCTGTTCCTTGTTATAACATTACACAAAAATACATCTGCAAGCATGGCAAGGCTAAATAAGCATGATAATTTAAGGCAAATTCGTGCAAAATCATTTAATTTAGAATGTTAACATTGACGGCTATTTATGGAATATTGTTGCATTGTTAATACAGAGATATCCCAATTTGAAAAAAACCCAAATTGATTATGTGTGGCAGCAGTATAGGAAATGTTAAAACTTGGGTTATGGAGCATTTAATTGTTACATAGCCTATATTATTGTTACCCCCAGAACTATGGGTATTACTTGTAATACCCATAGTTCTAGGGGTATATTATTATTACGTGTACAGTCTTGACCAATCACAGCCAAAAGTATTACAAATTCTTGTATATATGCCTGCACTTGTGTATGATGCGTATAGGCCTAGCTGGAACTTGTAGACGTAATGTGGACTGGTCAATTGGTGGAGTGATTAATTTGACCTTAGATAAATTACATCATGTGACCACATATTAGGCCAAAAAAAAGAATAGTTCTGCTTCCGATTACATGCCTTTCAAAAATAGGGTCGGTCGGTCGAAAAAAAAAAAATTTTTTTTTATGCAGATTGAATGGGGTATTCAATTATATGCGAAGTTTTAGCCTGAACTATTTCCATTGCACTACAAAAGCTATACACAAAATGGCCACAAAAAGTGAATAAAACCTACCTTAATTATTGTCAATATATTTACGTTCGATAATTCGTAAAAATTTTTTGGGAAATTCAGGTCGTTCGCACCATAGGCACAACGCTAGTCAAGAAGGGGAGCTGGCCAAAACTCCGAAGTGTGTGATGCACTGTACATACATGTACATGTGTGGCCCGCGGCCAA
Source organism: Patiria miniata (assembly GCF_015706575.1). Classification (NCBI taxonomy): domain Eukaryota; kingdom Metazoa; phylum Echinodermata; class Asteroidea; order Valvatida; family Asterinidae; genus Patiria; species Patiria miniata. The sequence goes on along the minus strand of NW_024037074.1, from coordinate 38,976,416 downwards.
CGGGTCGAACATTTCAGGAAACACGCTGCATTGTATCACTCCAAATACGAGTAGTGCGATCTCAAAATGAACTCTTGAACACGGAAAATACATACACAGACAAGCTAGATCAAATCTGTGATTTAACTTGCAAAAATGTTCTTTCTCCATCGGTGTTTTCTTGGCATTTTTACGATGTCTTTCTCAGCATTTTTACGATGTCGAGTCCAACCAGTTGACAGAGCACGTGCCTGCGCCTGCATAGCCATGCTTGTGCTAACGATCGCATAGCCGTGCACAGACTAGTTACCGCATTTTCATAATTGGCCCCTGCGCGGCGCGGCGGGAACCAGTCGTCGCCGCATTGCGCTTATTACGCACGTGATTACAGACATCGAATTGCGAAGTAGTTGAATCGCGCAGCGAATTTGTAAAAATAACGGAGGTTTCTTTTGAAAAAATAGCGAATGTAAGTAAGAAAACAATAAATACAAGCATTTTTTTTATGCAAAAGGGTTGTTGAGGGGTATTTTGTGAAGACAGACAAGACATAAGGTTTTTATTTTTATTTATTCAATCATAAAATTTTTAGGGTCGCAGCCTAAAAATAGGGTCGGTCGGGTAACCGGAAGCAGAACTATTCTTTTTTTTGGCCTTAGTTAATAATTAATATGGCCACCCACTTCATTGATAATTTGTCAGGATTGAGGATTGTGATAGTAACTTAAAACTACTCAATGTGATTTTTACCCGCACTTTACCCAATTCCAAACACATTCTATTTCCAACCCTGCCTGTAACTGCCGGTACGTCTGTGGTTTTCCTCCTTCTCAGGGCTCTGACTAACATGAAGGTTCGTCTCAAAGGAGCACAGAAAGGACACAGTCTGTTGAAGAAGAAGGCCGATGCACTGTCGCTTCGATTCCGGCAGATTCTACATAAAATCATTGAGGTAGTTTTACCACTGACACAAAAAATCTAGGCCAGTAGTCAGCACACACCAAAATGTCCACCTTTCTTGGTAAAAGTGGACATTTTTCTTACTACAAAGTGTACGATCAATGCTGCATCTGTTAGAAATCTAAACGTGTACAAGGCATGACTTTGTACTATGGGTCAGATAAAGCTTTTTGTATTTTTATTTTATTTTGGTGGTTATTATGATCAAAATGAACAGCTTAAAAATGGACTCATGTCAAATATTGTGTTTGTCTTTCAACGTCTACAGACGCCCCCCCCCCCTTCCCTTCTCTGCCATAGGCCAACATCAACTGACCACCCCCCCCCCCCCCCTCTCTCCCTTCCCTTCTCTGCCATAGGCTCGAGATTAGAAGTTTCCTGCACAGGCACTTCACAAAATGTTTCTCTATCTGCTGGGTGGTCCCTTTACTTTAAATTTTCTCTGATCTTTTGAAATCCACCAAAAGGTTTTGAAAGTAGCCTTGTGCAATGAGTTAACCATGGAAATGTTCCAACAGGTTAAATATTTCTAACATGCAAATCCGCTGTTAAAAATGATCGGTTTCCTTCTCAAAATGTAAGTCTCTAAAAACCAATTTTCTAGCCAACATGAGTGTGTTTTGGCCATTATTGGGGACCTCCTGATAGATGAGCATTACAGACGGCCATTATCTGTAAATTTATCTGAAAGTTACTAGACATGATGGAATATAAACGTTGTACATGAATATTAAACCTTTCTGATTTTTTTTTACTGTGCCTGCTCAAGGTAGTCTGGCCTTAGCAGAGAATGACCCATGAAAGAGGATGTTTTCTATCAGCATCAAGTCTCTTTTAGTGCATTTGTATCAAATTATATCGTCGGTTACACCACGAACCGACGTATCGCTTTTTTTTGTGTTTCGAGAAAAAACAATTTAAACTTGGTAATCATTTTGTAGGCTCATTCTATATACTCCCTGTGTAAGAATTCAAGCTGTTTCGTTTTTGCTATTAAATTATAGATTGAACTTTATTGTATGCAATCCGTGTGCATCTGAGTTGCTTAGTTTTTGAGAAATTCAGTTCCAAAGTTATTTGTCACTTCGAGAAACAGATTTTTATCATGTTTATCGTATGTCATGCAACGCGCGTAATAGTGGCCGTGTGCCAGATACGGAGATACGTCGGTTCGTGAAACGCTAAATTCCAATTTTTCATGTCAACACTCTTTTGTGACGTCATAGCACTATGGGAATTAGCGTGTAAAGTGGCTTATTGGGATACGCCACTTCATGGTGCAGCATTTTTCATTTTTTAGAGACACGCCACACAGTCTAATTAGCGCTCTTAGTTAATTAGAACTCCGATCGGAATAAAACTTTCTGAGAATGAGCACTTTGATGAAATAATAACGTTAATGACAAAAACTCAATTTGGCAAAAAATCGAGATATGCAGGTTCGTGGTGCGACCGACGATATCATCAACTTTAAACATATCTGAACATTTCATATTATTTTGTTTATGAATTTGTGTGATTTATCACTTCTAGACCAAGACATTAATGGGTGAAGTCATGAAGCTCGCATCATTGTCCCTGGCAGAAGCCAAGTTTGCCTCGGGCGATTTCAAGTGAGTATTGAAACTTGACCTTTATAGCCGCATCTGAAGCACTTGGCTACGGATTGTAATAACACTTGCGCCTATGGGTGCGGCTAAAGCCACTTCCCATAGACATGTGTTACTGCGGCCATAGCCATGTCATAAAGACGTGGCCCGAGTCCCTTTAGCATCTTTGGATCTTTGATTTGACAATGGACATTTTATCATTAGGCACGGCACATAACCTTGCATGAACTATATTTGCCGATGATAAGTTGTAAAATGTAGGCTTTCTTTCCCAGAAGAAATATATTGTTTCTTGGAACCAATATGTTGCAGTTTTGATTTTTCGGGGATTCCATAGTGGTGTAAAAGTACGAAATTATTTGTTTTAATTCAACAGACTTATAAAAATGCGTTTCTTGATGTTTTGAGTCCTTTTGAACTTTTCTAGATAGGAAATTTCCACAATCAGTAATGGAGAAATCCTTGAAATTAAAGCAGTCAACGTTTCTATTATAACTGTGAGGCGTTCTGGCAAAATGAGACCGAACTGGGCAGAGGTCGAAATGAGGGTTTGCGGGTATTAGGAAAGAGAATAAAATTCTCCTTACAATGCTGTTTCTTGCACTTCAGTTGGATGTTTCGTTGACAAGTTGTGGCTGTTTAAATTTTCGCATTTATCGATATGTAAAAAAGAGTAACATACTGGGAAAATGGCCATTAAAGTTTTGACCGTTTTGTAGTGAAAATGAAAGATGCCATTTTTTTATCCTTAAAAACACTTTTATTCCTCGATTTTTGTACCATTTCTTTAAAATATGTGTGGTAGACATATCAAAAAGTACAAACATCAACAAATCTGAAAATCAACAAACAAATGTCCATCACGGCCTGTGTCCAGTTCCGTCCCTTTTTGCCAGAACCTGTCACATGAATGAAATTCCACAGCCACATCCAATATGGAGATACATACATCACTATTAAAATGCTGTCTGTTTTCAAAACTTTTTCTGCAGTCACATGGTGCTTCAGAATGTTACCAAGGCAAAGACCAAAGTCCGCTCCAAGAGGGACAATGTAGCAGGTAAGATACCTCGAAGAAAATACATAAGTTCACTGACAATTTTCAACAGGCAAACGCAAATCCCAATTTGTGGCCCATTCAATACCTACTTGTTGCATGTAAATTTCAGCCAGCGTGCGTGTATAAAATTCCTGAAACGCGCAAGCTAACTAGGCTGGCACATGTAAAACTTGATTGGCGCCTTTCAAATTTTCATCCGAATCCAAGTTCGAATTATCGGATAATTATTTATTTAAAAATAGTCCAAAGTCATCACTGTGGCATTCAAGCACTGACCCCAACTATTATCTAAAAATGAGAGATAAGCAACTATGGATCTTGCCATACCAACAGAAACTGTTAAAAATTGTTGGAGAAACAAACATTGTCTTGGGCATGCCTACTGCTCTTCCACGTTCCTTAACCCTTACTCTCTGAGGGTAGTTTACTGCATGTCAGTTGGTTATGCCAATGCCCTCCAGCTGCAGTTATTTGGCAGATAACAAGTCTTAACAGTGAAGGCTCCAATTGGCAGGAGTTGGAGGCCCTGGAGGGTGCCTGATACTGACCAGCTGGGGGCACTCACTTTGTTATCAGAGGACTCTCATTGTTCTCTGTGGCATGTATTGGAGTGCCTGTCCAGTTACCCTTGAAATGACATGGCAGATATTGGAGGGCCATGCAAAAAACATAGGAGATTTTCTTGAGGCACATATTGGCATGCGTTGGAGGGTCTAGTAGGGTAAGGGTTAATTCCTCATAAGCTTCATTTGTAACTCATTTAAGGCCCCTCTCAATTCATGTCCGGGACAAATTCAGAACAAGTTGTGGGTAGTATCATTCACTTTGTCTAGGAGAAGCTCTGCATTTGTCACGGACATGTCCTAGGGATATTTTCACTAACAATGATTGACTCACCAATACTGATAACTTCATTGTGGGAAGAGTGCGGGGAAGTTGTTCAGAATCCTGCAACTTATACCGGATACTGTGTCCGGAACTTGTCTTGAACTCATCCCAGATATGAATTGAGATGGGCCCTTACCTTACCTTTGGTTTGCTTTGTTCTAGGCGTTCTTCTGCCAGTATTTGAACACTACACCGATGGCAGTGACAGTAAGTGAAGTTTGTTTATCATTAATTAATCGACATTCACATTCCACTGCATTAGTGTGGAACGATCTTGTGTCAAGTTTATGAAAGATCTTTTGAACTTAAAGGCATATAGGATCATTTGTTTTTCATGCGTTTTGTAAATTTCCAATAGTAACAATGCTCAAAATCCAAAGAAGAATGTTCGAAGCCTAACCTGTTGAAGTTTTGCAGGCATGCAACTTTTCCTCGGATCAGCTGATTTCCTCTTTTTTCACTTCCATTGTGTGCCATTGAAAATAGAAAAACACTGTACAAAGTCTTGGAAAGATTTGAATTTCCCCCTTTTTTTTGTGACTTCCCAGTTGCATGCCTGGTTTTAGCTCGGTGTTTATTACGCTTTGCGAGAAAACAGTAAAAAAGCATGGGGTGGGTGGGCATGAATAATCAGTCATCCCGTTTAACCCTAATCATTCCAAATCCTCCAAAATCCTTCTTGCAAATTGGAGGAATTTGCAGGATTGAGGTGGCAAAAGTGCACTGCTGATTTTGGAGGACGCACTGTGTCAAGGTTTTGGGCCGAACCTTGTGTTGTTTATGCCCAGCCATGCATAAGTTTAGTCCTTGATTATACTTGAAATCCTCTGCACTGCTCCAGGATGTCACTGCCTCTGCCTCAGCCTATTGACAGTCATAGCCGGAGGATTTTGCAGGATTCAGGCAGTGGTCACCTCTCCACGGACCATATTCAAGAAATAATGGAGGAATTTGCAGGATTGAGGCCATATGCTGTTTTTCCATGAGGCCAATTTGAGGATTTTGCAGGATTGAGGCTACATCCTAGCAAAACGGCCTAGGGAGTAAGGGTTAATAACAAGACTAGTCAGCAAGTTCAGGTAACAGCTGACCTCTCTACAACGTAAATATGGTAGACAGCAAATAGCTGATTGAATTTTGACCCCTGTTACAATGTGTACTACAAACTGTAGTACGGTCCTGCAACTGGATCACTCAATTGCTGTTTCAAAAATGCTCAAACTGATTATTTGATCCTCGTTAACAGCGTACGAGTTGACTGGGCTGTCTCGCGGTGGGCAGCAAATCGACAAACTGAAGAAGAACTACGACAAGGCTGTCCAGCTGCTGGTGGAGCTAGCCTCCCTCCAGACATCATTTGTCACACTGGATGAAGTCATCAAGATCACCAATAGACGTGTTAATGCAATTGAACACGGTGAGTGTTGTCGGCTGGATTTACTGCTGGAATCATTACCACAAATGTGAGGAGTCAGTATTAAAGTTTGTGTCAGAGAATCAACTTTAGTCAAAAAATTTCAAAGGCATTCTCAATTTTTGTGGTTAATTTGTTGGCTCTTCAAGTTTAGTGTAATGCAATATTTCATGCTAAATACTGACACATGAGGGCGCTGTTGTTATGCATACAGTAATGCAATCAATGTGCAAGTTCATTCAAGAACTATATTTAAACCTATTTCAACTAACTCAAAACGAGTGTACGCTATTTGGCAATGGCTGGACTAAGTCTAGTTGACTATTTTCAAATGGTAAGACAGTGTAAGGACATGAAGTTCTGTTTGTCACTAAAAATTTGGTTAACACTTTTACATGGTACACGATAACTCACCAAGACTGTATCTTCTTTTTAATTAAAGGCGTTCAAAAATGAAAACTAAATATCGTTTACTTTTTGGCTACCTTTTTTTCCGTTACTCAAACATCAGCATTGGCACAGAAACTCAAACTAGATCAATCTATTATATTTCATCAGAGTTTAAAAGAAAAAAAATTGAAAAAAAAAAAAATTAGTATGTTAAAAGAAACAAAAACAAAACGAGAAGATTCAAATCTCTGATATAAAAATGGAACTTTTCAGGAATATACTAGACTAAAAAGAAATAACAGGAACTCCACAAAACCTTCTACTCCAAACCACCCGTTGCTGTAATAGAGATCATCGCAAGTCATCACAAGTCAATACAAAATAGATGACAATAAACAAAGGAATGCTTTTGTCAAAGTTGATTTGAATAGCTTGCGATTTGACTTGAGAGTGCAGGACTTGTGATGGACTCAAATACAACACTGCAACCACCAGCCCATTCCCTTCCCCTCCAAAAGAAAATAACTAAATGAAATGGCTCAAATCCTTTTTTAAGCTCTGGAAGGAGCTTCTTAATGTCACTTGGTGGTCGGTCTGTCTGTCTCCGGAAAATTGACCAAGATTAGCCCCACTAAGTTTCTCATAAAATATAACTACCAAATTTTAATTTTCCAAAAAAGCAAATAAAATAAATTAGATACTTAAAATGTTTTGCAACAATTGGGAAAGATGTTTATGAACAGGTTGTAAACGGAGACAAAATATGTGCAGTAATGTTATAGTCACGTGGTATTTACCACAAATCGCTATAAATCTAGGTTTAAATTAAGAATAATGGTGTTCCATATGTGCAATTGGCGTCAAATTTTTCGGCGTCGCATCTTTAAGCTCTGGCAAGGATCGTTTGGATAGATTTCATGCAAGACTGTCATGCAAGACGACCAGAGCTTAATGTGCTCTCGCACTTGTTCCCTTTTGCAGTGATCATTCCTCGCATCGAGAACACCATCGCCTACATCACCACCGAGCTGGACGAGCGGGAACGAGAGGAATTCTACCGTCTCAAGAAGATCCAGGAAAAGAAGAAGATCATCGTGGCCAAGAAAGAAGCCATGATGAAGGCGCGCAGGGAGGAGGCGGGAGAGGATTTTGAGGAGGCGGGGAATCTTATAGACGACGATAAGGACGAAGATTTACTTTTTGAAACTTGAGTCAGAAACTGTGGTATTAGGTAGATCGAGATGTATTTTCAATTTTTAGTCACAGCCACTTACGAAATTACTTAGCTACGGCTGCAGCCACATCCCATAGACATGTGTGTGTTACTGCTAGCCATAGTCAAGTAATTTTGGACATGGCTGCTGTAAATTTGATAATATGCCCAGCTTGCAATATCTTTTATCCATTAACATAAGGATAGTGGTTCATACAAAGCAGGGCGTGTCTTTTTTGTTTCAATTCTGAAAGTGAGACAGATCAAACTAAAATGTTCAATCCTCTATCCTCAAAGAGACTCTCTAAGGAATTCATCAAGAACAGCCAGTGGCATATAAATGATGCTTAGTGAGTGCATTAACTTCTCTGTTTTTATTTTTAAAGGAGGGAATCATATTACTGTGATTAATTGATATCTATTTAACCCTAACCTCACCTAAAGCTACAAAATACTACTGGTAGTAAACTGTGGTATGCAGTACTTCAGCATATAAGTGGGCACAGCACTCACAGTATTTTTTGGTACGTGGTGCCTGCATATATATTTTTTGTAGTATTCTGTAGTTCTTTATCCCAAAGTAATGGCTAGAACATTAGGGCTAGAACAAAACGTGGTATTTAAAATTATATGTGTCTGGAACCGGTCCAGTAATGAAAATCAACAACGCATATGTAGAACAATTTTTTTATTCATTTTTTTTGGATAGAAATGATTTTCTGTCAAACGTTGGCTGCCTCATCCAATTCATGTGAAGATGTTGTCAATGGGAGGGAAAGAGTATTTGTGAAAATTCTTTGGTCTTTGCTGAATTAAAAATAAAACCTACAAAAAGCGTCACCTTACAAAATACAACTCACTATTTTTTTACATTTTCCCAATTAGCAACAGTCCATTGGCAAATAATTTCATTGGGTCCTGCAGAGGAATGTTCATTTAGGTTTTTCTTTTATTTAGTTCCTGTGCTATAATTATGAAATATATTTTGTCCAGTATTTATTGTAAACCTCCAAGCACCAATATATCTTGTCAATGTGTACCTCGTATTTCTCTAAATACCATTAGCCAAAAAATGATAGATCTTCAATATGCTCCCAATTATTTACACATTTATAGCATGGCATTTTGAAGTAGCCGTGCTTATTAATGATGGTGGGTACCCTCTGTTAGATACTGTCTTCTGATTGGCTGTTTTCATGCCTGGTACTATGTCACATTGTTATTGCTCTATAGAGTCTATTGTTGCTTTACAACCACCCACTCCCACAAGCACTAGCCTCACAAGAAAGACTAGCCCGCTGCGACAGAGTCCTCACTGTGATTGGGCAAAGTGATCTAACAAACGTAAACATACCTTAATGTTGGATAAAACAATTTTGGCAAACAAGTGGGAAAACTAGATCATGAATATGTTTGGTTTGGTGTAAAAAGATTGGTTTATAAGCTAATAAATTCCATGAGAGGTTTAAGAAAATATTTTAAGTTTAAAATTTTTTGAAAAATTAACTAGAACTACTTTTTAAAAGAAGTGAAACAACTTAATATCTGTTTAGTTTATCCTCTGTGCTAACGTATATCATATAATTAAGTACTGTTAATGGAAAATGTTTATCATGTATCAATAGTGTGTATATGGTATTGAAAAATGTTTAAATGCAATAAATGGACAAGTCATAAGACATCTGTGTGTTTGAGTGTGAACTTGTTTCGAGATTTCCCGAATTCCGGCACGAACCATTTATGAGTGCATGACACACTATTGGAATAACCCCGAGACGTAAAGACGTCACTCTTTGTTTACATGTGCGCTTTCCTATGGGAGCCATTTCGGGATGACAGCCACCAAGCACCCATAGGAAAGCACTCATTTAACGAAAGCGTGATGTCATGGACAGTTTTATTGGTACACCTGGTCATCACACCGTCGCCTGGAAAAAAAATGATGCCACATTAAAAGGAAAACGGAACAAATTGCTACAGCAGAGAGGTTGCATTCAAAAATAATTTTTATATATTTTAAATTCAGAGCATTTCCTCCAAAAGTAAGAATTCAAATAATATATATTCACTTTTAACTAGGCAAAACTTAAAAAGAAATTAACTTCACTGATTTTCAACTTCAATTAAAGATGTATTTTCTGACCTCTTCAACAACAAAAATCTTTCCTTCTTTTTTTACAAATTTTCAATTTGTTTGGTTTATGTGAAAAAAAAAATTCTAATTTGTTCGCCTTTTTTTCTATAATTTTTTTTTAGTTTGGGGTTTTTTTTCTTCACAAACACATCTGTCCCTACATTATCAGTTCTGATTGGGGCGGGAACCAGTCTACTAAGCACTAACCAAATTATTGTCAAGTAATTATCCCAGTAACTAAATGTGAGCCGATTTTTTTGGGCTCAAATGTCATGTGAACAACCTCTGTAAGAGACATCAAGAATTTATTTTTTTTGAGTGAAATTCAGAAATAGCACAGACAATACATCTTTAGAGTTAAGAATAAAAATTGTAAAATTATAGATTTAGGCAACAATATCAATGTTGGCTCAATTAAAAATAGACCACTTTAACATAGAGATGACTTTGGAAATGTTTTGAAATCAAATTTGTTTACATTACACAAAAGCTGCATGAGTTGTACTGTGGCTGTATTCCAATAATTTATACACTCAATGTCACTTAAAATGAGTTCATATTACATTGTTTAGTCCTGGAAGAAAAATTGATTTTTTTTTTGTATTATATATATCCATGGAATCAGTGAATAGGAACAAATATGCTACCTCACTTTGAAGATCCAAAAGATTAGAATATCTGTAAAAAAAAAAAAAAATTCTTGGAGAAATATGCCCTACTTGTTTTTTTAACATTCCTGGATCTTGGTATGAATAATTATAACATTTTGACAATTTCAAAAACAAACATTAAAAAAATTGTTATAGTTCTCAATAACTTTTATATTTAACAATGTACAAGTGATATCCCTCGATATATTAATACTCATTTATAATGCAGATAGTTTAGAGACATTATGTAAGTTTTCATTCTCACTTAAAAAAAATTACATCAGAAAAGTTTACAATTGTTCACACCATGTATATTTGTGAAAATGTTCTTCTCGCCACAGAAAAAGGGAATTTTCAATGTGTATTTCAGTCTCTTAAATTTGATGTGCTCACATATCACAATAGGTTTATCAAGCCTCTTTTAGGAAAAGATTAACTCTATGACAAAATGATTTCAGCTCCCCCCCCCCCCCTCAGCTCAAACTCCATCCCCCTCCCCAAAACAGGGGTCTAGAATGATTCCTGGCTCACTGAGACTGCAGAGTTTTTGATTTAGATGCTGAACCACAAGCTTGTCGATTTTGTTTTCTGGGGGAGTGAACTGTTTGTTCTGTCGCGAACATGCAGCCTTCCAAAGGGGAATCTGTTGAGAGTGGCTTCTCCTTCCAATGGGGGACTGTGCAGCCAAAATGAATGATGGCAAACGTGTCTGACCTTGGTGGATATTGTCTTTAGTCATCCTGTAAAAAAAGAAGACAGAAAAGGTTTTTTTTCTTGTCCAGCATGTTGAAAATCTAAGCAATACCCTACCAATGGACTGAACACTTTAGCATGGCAACCATGAAAAAGAAATAGAAAAAAAAATTGCTAGAGTTGTAAATGAGTCGGTCACATGTCAGGTCACATGCAAGTCACAAGGTCTCAATTCAAATCACAAGCTTAGGCGGTTTACGAAACCTTCACTTCGTCTTCCGCTTCGGCTTTACTACCAAATTCTGAATTACTGAGAAGCAAACTAAACAGAAATATTCTAGCATTTGGCTTCATATCAACCGATTGAATGTTCCTGAAGCATAACAGGCACCAAAATGTAGCTGGAGTTCCAGAAGTTGGGGGCCTAAAATCTCCTGAAGCTGTAGAGGAAGACGAAACCTGGGTTTCGGAAAGGCCCTATGTGACAGAGGTACTCCTTTGTCATTGTTTACCCCCTGTTACTTGTGGCTAGACTTGTGTCCCAACTTGTGAGCTAACTTGTGATTGACTTGTGACTGACTTGTGATTGATTTGTGATCAACTTGTGATGGACTTGTGATGGACTTGTGATGGGCTTGTGACTGACTTGTGACCGACTTGTGACTGACTTGTGATTGACTTGTGACTGACTCATGATCGACTAGTGATTAACTTGCAATTGACCTGTGATTGACTTTGCAATCGACTCGTGATTTGACTTGTGATGGACTTGTGATGGACATTGCAATTGACTCGTGATTTGACTTGTGATGAACTTGTGATTGACTCAACATCATCTCACCCATTCATCATCCTCAGCCCCGCCGGTGTCCTGTGGCTCAGGTGCATCCTGGGCCTTCATTGACATGACCTTGTCAGTCCAGGACGACCCAACCGTCTCCCCTCCGGCGTAGTTGGACACTTGGCTTGTGACGGTGTCCAGTTTGGCTATTGAAACTGTTTAAAAAAAGGAACAAGAAAAGAACTTGCAATCCAGGCAAAGCGACCAAGTGCCAAAGCGACCAAGTGCCAAAGAGACCAAGTACCAAAGAGACCATCAAGTGCTAAAGCGACCAAGTGCTAAAGGGAACAAGTGCCACTCGGGGACATGTTTAAAAAATGTGGAATCTCTGCATACTTGGCGATCATGAAGTTTTAAGAACAGCAAACAGATTCCACTGTTCATGTGAGAGACTTTTACCATTTGGGACCTAACTTCAACTAAATGTGGGGGTTTGAAGATAATATGACACTTTGTTGCAAACCTATGATGAAAAGGAAGAGATATGATTTCTTTGTAAAGAACCCATGGCTTTCAACTCTGATTTAGTGGATCAGATATGTGGCTCATTTAATTTGATCATTCAACAAGTAATTAAGGTGACCAAGTATAGACAGATAGCTCCGTGGAATACTTCTTGTCATACAGCACCTGAATAAATCCTGTCATCTGATTGGTGAGTCGTTGATCACGTGTCACTGAATTATTTGCCCCACAAAAACAGAAGTTCCATACCACGGTAAATTGAAGTTCCATTGCACAGACACACTATTACCAACCAGATGACAAGGATTTTGTCAAGGATTGTATAAAATAAATGTTTCACATTTGTGCAATGGAAAGAAAAAACTTTGTTTGGCGACAGATGGAATGTTCCATTCCACTCGGCTTCACCTCATGGGATGGAACATTCCATCTGTCCCCGTTTATGCATCATGTTCATCACATGAATAGTTCAAGCAACTCACATATGAATGGGCAATCTGCTGTCGTCTTCAATCTGATAGTGTCCCCATTCTCCAGTTCAATCTTGTCTAGTTGCTCCTCCCTGGCCCACAGAGCCACGCAACCATCCCTGTTGTGCTTGGACGTCAGACTGCTCAAGTCTTGCTTACTGACGGTCGATATCACCTCGGGGGTTGAGAGTCTGTCTGATTTGCCCTTGGCCTCTGTTTCTGTAGTGGTGAAAAAAGGTAACAAAACCAGCCATGTTAGCAGTCCTTCCCCTATAAACTTTTGCCATGGTTGAATGCCCCATAACCAGTCAACATGCAAATCTGCATGCAGGCTGTTGACCCATTGCGCAAAGCACTGTTACTGAAGACACTTTTCCTCTTTTTTAATTCATTGACAAAGAGAGTATATATATATATATATCCTCATGCGTAACACAGAGGAACGCATGCCTGTCCTCAGTGAGGGCGCTCTATGCAAGGGGTCAATAGACCTTGCGCACTGCAGGTATCTCAGATGGTGTTTTTTGTTATTTTGATATACTAATAATCAACGCACAAAAGGTTTACACACAGGCATGTAACTGGGAGTTTAGGGAAAAACGAGGAAATTCCAAACCACACAAGACTTTGTACAGCGTTTTTCGATTTGTAATGGCATTCATGAGAAGTAAACAAATGAGGAAATCAACAGATCCGAGGAACAGTTGCATGCCTGTACACATGTCTTTCCAAGCAATACCAAACCATTGCGCTCCGACTCGGCCTTAACGCATAAGGTCTATTAGCTAACCCTCCCTTTGCTTAAGAGGTCACCAATGGTCAACATTTTCTTCCTCACCTCCTGGCCTACTGTGTACAAACCAATGGGGGTCTTGACCAATATTGACCCAAGTAATAAGCAGGCTGACAATGCATGTTTCCATAGGAGGGCTTTAGAGTGAAACGAAATAGCCAGTGCTGACACCAGACTTTACAACTTCGGGGTGGGCAAGTGAGGGGAAAGAAATATTTTTGGTGGGGACAATCAAATATCTGATTTCCAACGTTGAATGCAAATCACAAACTAGCGGGCGGGTCATTCTATTAATTTAGGTTCCAAAGTGTGACATTTTTCCTGTCTCTGTTACTTCTGGACTTTGTAAATTGCCATTCAAGTCTTTCTAAAAATGACATGTTTGGGTAGGTACTTTGCTTTACATAATCATTCGTGGAAAAGGACTGCATTAAGGAGTGCATCAGAATTATAAAATCATAGATGTCTGATGTAACAGGACAGGAAAAATAGTAGACCCTAAATTTATAGAATGACCAGGATAGAAATAAAACAACCACAATCATCACCGCATCCATTTTCTTCTTGGTAAAAGTAAAAAATAGTTGGAAGAACAAATTTCCGAACCAACAACTTGACTTACTGTATGACGACATGAGATGACCTTTGCTGACCTTCTGAGTGTCGCTGAAGTTGGGTTCAATCTCGATTCCTCTGCTGTCAAACTTGCGTCTGTGTGCAACCGTTGGCTTCACGTGAAGTACCACGTATCTGGACTATTATAGTTATCAATGACTAAAAATTAACTGATAGTACTAATCATTTATCCTTACCATTTCAAAATTTGTTAGATTTTGCATGACCTATTTTAAAATGAAAAAAAATTAAGTAAAAATGTGTACAAACTTGTTCAACACCCATACCTCCCACTGTGCCAGAAACCCAAATGTCCCTTTTTTCCTCTCTCAAATTTTGATCATCGTGTTTAATCAAACACTTATGATCTCAGGCTGTGCTTCGTGGTCATATATAGGTCGATGTGGCTGGCTGTCAAAGGGGCCTTTATATGCCAGCGGCTGGACCACGTTGTAGCCGCGTCCATCACAACTCAGCTTCCCAGCTGCGAGTGAGGATGATTAGCTTCCCAAATGATTATTCATTCACCTTTTTCTGGTTTGTGTCTGTGATGACATGTCTGGACCTCCCATGTAGGACTCCATCTAATAGGACACCCGGACCACTGTGAAGCAAGAAATATTACTAAGAAATTATACTGAGATATTGGTTCAATAATAATATAAATGAAACAATAGTCAACTTTTTGTCAGGAAATTTTACATCAAGTGTTTTATGTCAAGATGCAAAATCCCAACTTCATATCTTGAAAATGCATTGGTATACATAATAACTAATGCAATTTAATAGACTGTCATCCACAGTAGAATGACATCGCCAATAGAATGACATCCCCAGCAGAGCGACATCCAAAATAGAAAGACGTGCCCAGTAGAACGACATCCCGAAGTAGACTGGTATCCCTAGATAGTAGAAGAGTGAAATCCCCTGTAGACTGGCATCGCCAGTACAGTGACATCCCCAGACGACGACATCCCCAGTAGAATTAATGGCGTCCCCAGAAGAGTGACATCCCCAGTAGACTGACATGGAAAAGAATGTTGCAATCTGACGCCACTTCAGCGGTTGTGTACAAAGTCTTGGAGAGTCAAGAAAATTGTCTAAAGTATTTCCTAACAAAATTGGAAATGTTTCCAAGTCCCGGATTCATGTCTTATCATTTTTGCAATGACTGACCTTCAATTGAGATGATATAGTCGTGTTCCCTAACGTGGCGCACTTCGAAGCTTACCCGACTTTCCTCGTGTAGTGTTGCCAAACCTCTTTGTTGACAAACCTCAAATTCATGCAGTAGAATACTAATACTTTTACCTTATTAATGCTTGCTATTTAACCTCTGTGAACAGTTTCGGTTTCATGAAATTTAATCCGAAATTCAAAAACGATGGCGTCCGGAAATTGGGCACAAATTGGCGGGGTGTTCCCTAACGTGGCGCACTTGAATAAATCTCGGAAAATTCCAAATTAACATTTAAGAATTTCTGTAAACTTGATAAATTCTGATAAATAATTATTATCTCTACTTACATACCCAGCCAGATATTTGTCAGAAAATTATTTTCTTATTTTTCAGGGCATTTTCAAAGGGTTCACTTTGCACTTGAAAAAGAAATCGGAAAATCACGCCAAAATAAATTTTTCTTCTAACTTTGTTACGGGTAAATGAACTCGCGATTTATGAACAGGAGTGTTTAGAACTTGATGAAATTTCACTTTCTGTGAAATTTCAGTTAAAACTTTTGCTCTAGGTAGGCGCTACAGGCGAAAAATCAAAGTGCGCCACGTTGGGGGCCGCGCCACGTTAGGGTACATCAACAATATGAAGAAAAAAGAGGCGTCAGGTTGCAACATTCTTCCCGAGCAACGTATCCCCGGTACAGTAGAATGGCATCCCCAGTCATCATCATCCCAATTAGAATGACATCCCAAGTAAAACAACTTTCCCAGCAGACACAATGGTAGAGCAACACATCCCCAGACATTGTAACAACATCCCCAGTAAACCGGCATATTCCCAGGTGAGCAACTTCCCCACTATATCCCCAGTACAGGCACACGAGTTCCTTCTACGACACAAATGCATGCACAAGAATCTCGGTTGTAGACTTAGTAGAGTACTACATGTACTACTAGCCTTACTACTCTCTAAGTATCCCAAGTAACTATAAATAGTATAATTCTCAACCAATGCAATAACAGGCACAATTGCAGAATACCCCGCCACTCGATCTATCCACCTCGTAGCCGGCTACGAGGTCACGGTTGGTTGACCTCAATAAACATTCTCAGCGCTACTTGTATGTACTATGCGTCATGCTCCATTGCACTCCCACTTCGTGACCGCGTAGCCGCCAACAGGGTAGTTGGTTTGGACTTACAATTTTTTTCAGCAACTCCCATTCATTTTGTGTTGCTTCGTTCTCAAGCATATTCAAGGGGACTCCCACTCCGTAGCCTCGTAGCCGCCAACAGGGTGGTTGGTTTGGACTTACAATTTTTTTCAGCAACTCCCATTCATTTTGTATGGAAGTGTAGATAGGACATGGTTAAAAATAAAACTAATTCGTACGTACGAATTACTAAACCGTACGTACGAAATACTAATTCGTACGTACGAATTACTAATTCGTACGTACGAATTACTAAACCGTACGTACGAATTACTAATTCGTACGTACGAATTACTAAACCGTACGTACGAAATACTAAACCGTACGTACGAATTACTCAGTGGCGTAGCCACGGGAAGGGGGGGGGGGGCTGGGTGTGGGGGCAGTGGCGTAGCCAGGAATTTTTAAGTGGGGGGGGGGGGGGGGGGGGGGGGGGGGGGGGCGGGTTGGGGGCGGCGCTGGGGGGCTGGAACATTTTATGGGGGGGTGTCATGTAGATCAATGATAATTTTTTTAGAAACTCAAAATCTCAGTGGGGGCGACTGGTGGGCGACAAGGTTTCATGCGGGGGGGGGTGCTGTCACCCCCAAGGCCCCCCCCCCCGTGGCAGCGCCACTGCGACAGCCCCCCCCCATGAAACCTTGTCCCCCCCCAAGTCGCCCCCCCCCCCACTGAGATTTTGAGTTTCTAAAAAAAATTTCATTGATCTACATGACGCCCCCCACCTGAAATGTTCCAGGCCCCCCCGGCGCCCCCCCCCCCCCCCCCCCCCCCTGGAAAATTCCTGGCTACGCCACTGGAATTACTAAACCGTACGTACGAATTACTAAATCGTACGTACGAATTACTAAACCGTACGTACGAATTACTAATTATTTCGTACGTACGATTTAGTAATTCGTACGTACAATTTAGTAATTCGTACGTACAATTTAGTAATTCCTACGTACGGTTTAGTAATTCGTACGTACGAATTAGTAATTCGTACGTACGAATTAGTAATTCGTACGTACGGTTTAGTAATTCGTACGTACGAATTAGATTTATTTTTACCATGTCCTACCTACACTTCCATAATTTTGTGTTGCTTCGTTCTCAAGCATATTCAAGGGGACTCCCACTCCGTAGCCTCGTAGCCGCCAACAGGGTGGTTGGTTTGGACTTAGAATTTTTTTCAGCAACTCCCATTCATTTTGTGTTGCTTCGTTTTCAAATAATGGACCCCCACTCAGTATCCGCGTAGCTGGCAATGGACTTGAATTGTTTCTTTTCCAGTGATTCCAACCTCGTAGCCAGTGATTTTAGGGGTGTATTTCCGAGTGGCGGGGTATTCTGCAATTACTCCCAATAACATTGACAGTGGTCGCAAAACAACCTGTGGACTTCCGGGTTCCACTCCCCCTTCCAAGTTTGATTCTCCACGGGGACAGACTGCAGAGGCTGGTTGTCATATAAACGGGACATAGTTCCCAAGGAATCGGAAACAAAAATCAGAGGAAAAAGTAGTTCAATTCTTCAATAACTTTGAACTAGCATTGCATGCTCTCCTCGTCGGTCTTTCGATGATGCGTACACCGTGACAGCAGTGTCTGCAGATGGGTAGCGCCAGTATCACAACTCCAGCAGTACCACTTATCATAATTTATGCCGTGAACAGTACAGCGTCATCAAACTTATGAATAATATGTACATCGTCGGTCCGCGCGTGATCGTCGTGTGCATGTCCTTCTTTAGCAGGCCCACCAGCACGGTCACCCATACATGTACATGTCAAGGGTTCCGTACGTACATGTAATTGTACGGGGTGTAACATGTACAATGTTACGACTCGGCACATAATTGCCGTACACGGTGACCTTCGATACCTGCATCTACTTCAATTGTTTTAGAACTGATGTTGTTTGCAACCATATGCACTTCTCCTAAGGCACCGTTTAAGCTTGCACGGTGGGCCCCTATGGTTTTCCTCGATTAAAAAAAAGTATGGTAATTTTCTTGGTAAAACCACCAACCCTCTTTGGCACAAAAATCATTACACACACCTTTTTCTGCATGGCTTCACAGGTCATCTATTATTCCCTGCGAAAAATATCTTGACTTGAGACATGATAGGTCAACCATCCCAATTCCCATACACTAGGGTAAAGGATAAATCATAATTAGCATCTCCAAGGATTTCTGTGGTTATGGCGTTACGCAGTCCACGGATGCACACGGAAGTAATCATGATTGAAAACCGCGGAGATTTTTCAACGACAGAAATAAGATTTTGATACAGATTCAAATCCATTCATTCAAAATAAATTCTTTATTCAATAGCTTTTTTTAGAATATTAACAAGGTTTATGTAAATACGGTATGTCCTTTCTCTATGGTTGTGTCAAAAGGAAAAGAGTAAAAATAAACAAACTAAATAACAATTAATGCAAGCGTTCACGATAAAGTAATCATACCTACTTTTTGAATGCTAAAATGTAAAAAATAAATCATGGAAGAATATGCATGGGACCCGAATCATCTGCCCAAGCCGGTTAATTTAACATTGGTCATTTCAAAAACGAAGGCTCCCCTTATCTATTCGTATTAAGCGCACGTTGTAATCAAAATGCCGACACTGTGTAAAATAGTATCCGCCGAGCACGCTATACTTGACAAAGTTACAGATCAGTTAGCCCAAGTACAAGTAATTCTACCTCCGTGGTACAACCGAATGCTATTATAATTGTTTGCACTAGTTAGTTTGGAATGGGAAGAACGACATGTCACAGCTGGCTGTGCTCAAACACGAGTTACATTCCGAAAGTTGACCGATCATTCGATGCGAAACCTCCCGCTCCCCGGAGCTCCGCCACTGATCGCCATTGATACTGCAATTTTACGTCCTGTGACCTGACGTGCCTGACTTGTGGTGACGTAAGCATAAATTATCATAAGTGATACTGCTGGAGTTGTGATACTGGCGCTACCCTGCAGATGACAACAATCCAGTTTACCACTTTCACACACAGCGCCCCCAAGTGACCGAATTGTGTCAATCAATAGACCAAGACAGTGATAAAACTGAAACTTAATTACCCCTCGGACACTAAATGCATATCAAAAGTACACTTTGGATTTTGTTTTAGTTTCCATTGTGTTGTTTTCTATTTATTTGCCAGACAACAAACAAAGTGATACGAAATCAGCCCCGGCCCTCAAAAACATAATGTTACATTTTTCACATGGAGAATTAATTCTTTAATTATGAAAACTTTAGTCCGTGCTCCCAACCACCTGTTTTGTTTTCACAAATGTAATTACTAAAGCGATATTTGTTTATAAAATATGTAGTGATGAATTTTTTTTTGAAAGGAAATTAAAAGTCATTGGAAGTCATTCCTATTTCATATAATATGTCACCTCATGGTTAAATACTTGGGGTCATTGAAAACTGTTTTTGGTCATTCATCATACCCCCCACTCCTGCTAATTTAAATCCAATTCACTGGGATGAAATATCTTTAATTTCAGCATGGTTTCAGCAGTAACAATGTTTTGGAAGTATGTCAATTCTCTCAATAAAAATCCTAAGTTGTGATGGGTGGGGTGCATACCTATGTTCCCCAATATGTTCCCCAAAATCCCATACCCTTTAACCCTAACCCTAACCCTAATCTTAAGGATTTCGGGGAACATCGGTATTGGGGAACATGCCTGCCCTAAAAAAGGGTGACTGTAACGTCATTGCCAAATTCTGCTAAATGTACTTCACTTGAAAATCTGTCAGATTTATCAAAAATCCGCCAAATTCCCCAGAATTACTTGAAATACACTATAAACACTTAAAATCACATGCAGATGTTGCAGTATTGCCTTAATTAAGGTTCAAATTATTATAAACAATGTATAGTCACATAAAGATGTTATGAAATTATTGCGTAAATTTCAGGCAAAACGCAGTTGCTTCACGACGAAGTCCGGTTCCCAGTGAACCTCAGCACCCACACCAGCCAACCTGTCCCATTAACATGCAAGGATTTGTTTGAAAAGTTGAAGCATTTTTAAACAAATGTACCATTTTTTCCCCCAAATTTGCTATGTTTTTCTGTCAAAGAACCATGTTTGCAGAATTCTGCCAGAAATCTGCCAAAAAAATCCATTGTCAAATTTTCTGTCAAACTATTTTTTTTAAAACAAAAAATATGTCAAAGTTAGCCAAAAATCGGCTAAAACGGTCACCCTGACCCTAATCTGTGCGGATTGAACTAAAATAAATTTTCTTGACAATAATACTTTGATTTAGACCTTATGCATAGCAGGTACCCCAGAGGGCTTCTTTGTTATGTTAATTTAGTAACAATGAATGCACAAAGGTTGACTCATGCCCATCCAAGCGATACAAAAACCACTGCCCTCTAACTCCGCCTCAATGCACAAGGTCTATGAAATATTTCTAATCAATATACTTTTCATCAGAAATCAATTAATATTGTGACGTCTAGAGTAACAACACACACATTTGGTGATTTTTTTTTCTTCAGATTTTTATTTCATCATTTTAATCAATTTTATATATTTCTTTGAAAAAATATTCGGGAACATTTCTCTTTAGTCATCAATTACACACTTTCAGTGACACACCCACATGTTATTATTAGACCTACATAAATATTTGCGCTTATTTTACAATGGCACAAATAAAGTAAAACACCAGATTTTAAGAAACAATACAGGCTATAGTAGATAGGCGTATCAATACATTTAACTTGAGCCTCTGTGTACACAGAAAGATCAGTTCAAATAATTTCGGCCCATCAATTGTCAGTCTTTTGAGTTGTAAAGAAACCTGTACTGATAAGGAAATTGATTTACTTAAGAAAACATGAAAAACATTTTTAAGGCCTAAAATGTTTTATTACAAACACATTCCAATACATATCTTTATGGGGTCTCTTTGTGATATCATGAATACAAAACGTTTCTCAACATTTCCGAGTACGGTTGACTCCTCTGCATGACTCCTCTGCAGGTTTAAGTCTCAATCAACAGCCAAAACATCCATCTGACGATATGTGATATTCACAAAATGCACAACCAACTAAAAAACAACATTGTGTGAGTATGGTTCCCAAAAACACTGAGTACAGTATTTATATAACTGTGAGAGGGTGTTTTGATAACGAATGAAAGCGAAAGTGATCTGATGCTTTGAATTGTTAGGGGTTAAACTTGGGAGAATTTTGCAGTGACCAAGTTTTAAAATGAAAGTGTGGTTGTGAAAAGGACCAGGGGTTGTAACGAGATTTCAGTCATCCATGCTTCAGTAATGTAAAGGAACAAAAAATGGGGGATACTGACCAACTCAAAAACCCAATTTAGGATAAATATCGACATACATGAATTGTTATGTGCAGTGAACTATGCAGATGTAATGATGTTCTTTACAAAAGTGTCATCATTGCAATTATGGTGTGACAAATTACCTTTACAAGAACTTGGGACTGGTTTATGTACATTATTTGAGTGTCTGTCTCTTACAAATGCCTGATGCACATTTCAAATGTGTGCACAACAGACTTGGTGAAAAGAAAACATGAGTCATTCTACGGCGTGTTTGTAGGGCAGCTGAAAGCAGCAATTGGCAAGAGCAGGGGAAAAAAAGATTACACTTTTCAGAGGCAGTTTTCTTGTAATTGAAGAGACTTGTTGAAATTGTTTAAGATATTGCTTAAAACTACAAGATCTTGTTGTATATGGTGAAAACGGCGTTGAAAATAAAGCTCAATTTAGTAGGAAATAGTGGCTATTTACAGAAGAATGGTCAAAAACTAGTTTGTTCGCGTCTATGGCAGTCATGTAGACCAAATTACAATTAATGCAGTTCTTTGTGCATGCAGTGGTATTGTGTTGACCATATCTCATAGACTTGCATGTGGACAAACTGGTTTTTGACCATCTTTAAACCATCGCCATTTCTTAATTTAGGCTTTATTTCCAGCGCCGTGTTCACCATATACCATGAAGATGCTGTAGTTTAGGAATACCTTGAAACATTCCAAGAAATCTGCATTTGAAAACGTGTAAACTTTTTTTGGGGGGAGGGGGGACCACCCTGTACATACTCAACAAGATTTGCTGTTGAGCAGTAAGGACTTCGTGCACGAACAGCAGATGGTGCTTTTTGAACGCTGCAGAGATTACATTTTTAGGAACTCACTGCGTGCACGCACAAAAGTCTATTGGTTCAGGCACAGATGACATCAAGTGCTCACAAATAACTTCTTAATTAAATGTGCATAAACCTGAAGCGTTCCCACGCTAGCGGTTGGTGTACGGCGCCAATGCGTACTAGTGTCTTTTCGTCCCATTGTGATGTCAGTGGTCCTTCCCTACTCTCTCTTTATAATCATTGAGGGAGTACTCGTGCACGGAGTCCTTAACATCCGTTTCAGATTGACATTCAAGAATCCTGCCGAACCAAAAAGCATTAGAGATGACTCAAGCCGACTCAAATCGACTTTAAGACAGGCGAACCTTATGTATTAATTTCCCATTGACTAGAGAACCAAGACACTCTTGGAGTCGTTCTGAACG
The DNA here is from genome assembly GCF_015706575.1 of Patiria miniata. Classification (NCBI taxonomy): domain Eukaryota; kingdom Metazoa; phylum Echinodermata; class Asteroidea; order Valvatida; family Asterinidae; genus Patiria; species Patiria miniata. Next base: position 38,953,278 of record NW_024037074.1, on the reverse strand, counting down.
ACTTCAACAGTTGATCTTTAGAGGAAGTAGTTCTTTACTGTTTCAAAAGTTAACTTTTCCAGTTCTTAAAGTGAAAACTTTGGAATAATTTGGTTCGGCGCAACTCTGCAACTCGAGTCTGAAACAGGTTCAACTCATAATCCAGCTGATTTCACTTACAATATCTTGACTTGAATAATTTTGTGAAGCAAAAATCGCCTTGTATATTAAAAGGGAAAAAAATGAAAACCTTTTTACTAGCGTCCACGCCCAGTTTGTTGAGCACAGATGTTTAACATGCATGAGCAATTGCAAGATGGCAATAAATGACATGTAGAGAATTTTGTACATTAAAATTCACAATTATTACACATATTCTACTAATTTGTCATTGTTCTGCCTTATATATGTATACCGTACCCATGTTGGCATTTCAAATTAGCATAAACTGAGTACATATGACACCACTTATGATAATTAGTCCGAGCCTGCATAGAGGAAAAATGACCAGTTTAGATGTGCCTGAATTACCGGTGTGTTAAAATCACCACAAAATGGACGGATACCTTTACGGCCGATTAATTCATATTTCCCTGATGAGATCTGGGTTCAAAATTGTTTTAATCTCTATCTGCCGACAAAGTGTATATGCAGATTTATAACAGTCACCTTGGTAGAAAAGTCTGCACGATGCCACATATCTTTTACCATTCATGTGACATATGCTTCATATAACACATATGTACAATCATGATGATCGGGCTTTCTTGCCCCTAACTGAAGACAAACCTGTGCAACTATTTTATTTCGCCAGATATTAACAAGCATGATGTGGTCGTGGATCGTTCTATAAATTTAGGGTCCAAAGTGTGACATTTTTCCTGTCCCTGTTACCTTGGTACTTTGTAATTTACAAGTATCATTAAGAATGACTTCAAATGATTTTTCTTCATTTGTTGTGTAGGTGGTTTGCTATTCATAATCACTCTTGGAGGACGACTGCATTAAGGAGTGCATTGGAATTAGAAACTCATTCCGGTAAAAGCCGGTACTCAACAAAAATTGTACTGTATCGTGTACGATTGCATCAGTGGACATCTTGCCTTTTTTTGTGTGTGCACCAATACTGCTCAATAAAATGATCACATCTTAACTTCATGCGATAAGTACATATTAAACTGTGCAATGCAGCTTTTTGGGAGTGACCAAAATGACGATATAGAAAGTGCCATCTATATTTCATATATCAGACGCTACTAAATCCTATCATATTTAGGTTGAAGAACATTAAAATAAAGAGAAAATACTCAGATAACATAATTTAAAAGAAAAATTTAAACAAATACATAGAAGAGGGTTGTAGATTCTCAGTTCAAGACTCTTCCAACAAAAATCACATCTTAACTAAAATTAAATAAAATTTATAAAGAGAAACCTTCTTATTAGAAATTGGATGAATAAATTGGTGGAGCATTTTAAGTTATTTGTAGCCCTCAATACTAAGATATAAAAATTTGCACCTTCATAAATCAGACATCATCTTTCTCCCACTGATTAAAAACTACTGATGATTACTGATTTTAAAATTATATATCAATTTACAATTTTGTTTTATTATAATTTTTTTAATTTTTTTTTTGGAAAATTGGCAAGGCATTTAAAAACTTTGAAGTCTACAATTACACTGCTCTCCCTGTAAAGAATAGCGTAGGGGAAAAAAGAGGAGGATTGTAAGAAACCAACAACGTATCCTGCGAGATGATCTCATCTTTTTTTTAAGGTCACCATTTAACACCTGTCCAATTAGAAACTATTGGGGGCGCCTTGGGTTGATTGACACCACAGACATCTTTTAAAAGAACCTATACCTGTCAAGCCTTTTTTTTACGCTGTGGGTTTCTGACCAGAAAACTGTGCCTTCTATAACTGCCATGTTACGGCGAAGGCTCATTGTTATCATAAATAACACACGTCGTGCGACCATTCTCTTGCTCATTCATGCGCCCACCATGAGAGTTCAAATTTATGGTCAGAAAAATCAGGCGAATGTCAGGTCTAGTTTTTTGTTTCTAAAAGATGTCCATGATTCACACGTGCCAAGTTTAAAGTGCACTTTATTGATAAAGATGGCAAATACAAACATATAAGGTTTGCACAGGTCAAAGCCTGTATGTGCACAAAACTTGGGCTTGCTGTATGAGCTTTTAGCCGCTGTATAAGCCTTTAGACAATGTCTGATATGGCCACTCACCAAATTTGAAAATCCAAGATATTGACTGCAGTATTTCCAAAGATTTCCCAAGACAGTCAAGATGATTTTTGCTGCACTGCCCTTTTTTGCAATGCAAGAGTACACTCTTTTAACATAGGGCTCGCAAAACTGCTGCAAAAAGCATTGTACGCATGCAGAAACTCTTCTCAATCCAAAGACTTGGAAAACCTTTCCCAAGTCTTGGTCCGAATTCCTACGATTTCAGGAAAATTCCCAAGATTTTGGGAAAATTCCAAAAAGCATCCACAGGCAATTGTGTTGAAATACCTTCTAGTCTTAGTAGTTTTGCCACTTTTATGACAAGTATCCTTTCTTCAGCAAAAATAGTTGGATTTCCAAACCACTCCAAACTCGATGAGCAAGTAAGAGAGGAAAATTGACAGAGATGTAAATGGAAAAAACAGGGGGGAAAAAAGCATTTACTACGTTTTTTCAATTAATTGCACCCTTTAAAAAACAAAACTCAAATCAACTTTTGTACATCTTGATAACAAAATTCACAACTATAACTACATGTTCTTCTTTGGTCAGCCTACTTGGAAATGACAGAAGAAAAATGATCATGACTTCTTGCCTTAAGCAATAAAAGGCTCAAAAACATAATTCCATCAGAATAACATCTTGAGGAGGGGGGGGGGGGGGGAAGATCGAGACCGTCAATTGACATGAGGTTCCTTGGCCCCCTGGCAGATCAAAGAGTGTTACAGGCTGATCAAATGGGGTGGGTGGGGGAGTAGATGCCTCCACACACTCCCCCCCCCCTTTGATATTGCTTGATTATCCCTTTTTAGGCCCCACCCATACGAGACTGGGGCAGGAGAATCTATGTGACTAATGCTCAACTGAGAGTCCTAATAGATTAATGTCATGTTGCAGCCATCTTGTTTTTTTCCCCATTCAAATCAACGTAACCAAAGCGAGGCTGGAAGGAAAAATAGTCTGGTTCCTTTTTGCACAAAAAACATTAACATTCAGTACCGATATTGGATACAGGGAACATGACTGAAATGGTGGCAGCATGATAAAGGCCTATACATGTACATGCCCCTGAAGTGTACGGTTCATCCAGATTTGGTAACCCAAAAATTGACCCCCAAAAAAAACATTCTTTCAGATTTGCAACACAATCAAATCTCTGTTTGTATTTGATTCCATGCAATCACCCAAAGTACTGTTTAGATTGGGCTTTAAAAAAAACTGAATAAATGTTGACAAAGCAACACATTGTTTTAGTGTAAAACTAATCTCTTTGGCCACTGTGAGTTGGAATTTATACATGCCTCAAGCAATTATAGCTAATAAACTGAACACCTAGATTGACTATGCAAGAAACGCCTAATTAAAGTTCAGATTTTATTTTCGCTTGTGGCGATCTTCCAAACTATTTGCAAAACAATGAAGTGCTGACGTAGAAAAAGATTGAGCACACTGCACTCCTCTTGAAATTTGTCATTTTGAAAACAATGGCTTGGCCATCAAATCGTACACACTTTTCCAAAAAGTACTCTTCATTTTTAATTTCTTTTTTTTTTCAATTTAAAATTTTTTTTTTTAATCTAAAAATTTCAACAGGGAATATTCTCAGGCTTGGTTTGTTATTCTAAAGAATCGTAAGATGGGTTTTATCCCTGATTCTTTTAAGTCAATGTATAAACAACCGGGTGACATATATTAGATTTTGTTTCATCAAAAGTTTTAGCAGCATGTAGTTGGTTAAGTTTGCAAGGTTCAATGGAACACTGGTACCATTATGCTTTGACTGAAACACTAAAATCTCCTGTTTTGCATTTGCTTAAATTTTTGATAAAATATTTCCCTTCTTCGATGTGGGGTAAACGAGAGAATATTTGACGATTTATACATTGGTACTGTCAACGCAAAATGTGGCAGTGCATCACCAGGCTTTAATGAGCATGTCTTGGTACCAGACCCTCATACTTATTCACAATACATACAACCAAACCTTAAGTCTGGCACCCGACTGCATAATCACTGAGGTCGTTGCGGTAGATGAGTCCAAAACAAACCCTCACAAGTCCATCACAAGCCGTCCAGTCACAAGCTTTTTAAATGAACTGTGACAAAAGGCATTCTGTTGTTACTGTTTATCCTGTTACTTGTGACTGGACTTGTGATTTGCTTGTGATTTTCTTGTGATTTGCTTGTGATCGGACTTATGATGGACTCGTGATGAACTTGTTGTCATGCATTGTTGTATTTGAGTCCATCACAAGTCCACCACAAATGTGGTCAAAAGTAAATCACAAGTCCTTTCATAAGTTCAGTCGCGAGCACAGATCGATAAACAATTACATAGGACTGCTTTTGAAATAGTTTGTAACTTGAATTGAGACTGGAGGACTAGTGACGTACTCGCGACGACTTGCGATGGACTGGACTACTACACCGACTTCAACACTGTGAGATGCTGGCAAAAGGCCAAGAATATTCCCTTATCGAACAGACGGTTAATAACACAAACACACACACAAAAGCACCCACACACAGGGACGGTCAGCTACCGTCAGTGTCTCAGGTTGCCCATGGAGAATTTCCACTGCTGTGTTATGACTCGCCTTTCACACGTGTGGATCGTCAGACCTATCGTTTTGACGTCTTTACTGTCTAAGCACAGGTTGGTGCCTTGAAGTTTGAAAATGCGGTTGCTTTCGGCTTGTTCCCATTTCTGAAGCGGAAACGTAAACATGAAGAAATTTGTCAAAACTATATTTCTAGTCACACATTTGTAAATGGGCAGCCTCACATAAGAACTTCAAATTCTGACGGCAATCTATGCTACAGCCAAGACAAATTGTAAAGAAAAACTCAATCAGAAATGTCTCTCCTTATGGGCGAATTTTCCAAAATGTTTAAACAGCCTAATAACATAAAAATAATAACATTGCCTATGACACCTCATGTTTGCACAAAGACACTTGGCTTTGTGCACATTCAGAATAAGATCAGTCATGTGTACTTCGCAATTTATATGTACAAACCCGTAAGCGCTAGGGGCTCTTGAAAGTGGTCAAAAAGCGCCCTCTCATGTTTCCGCGCGGAGCCCATAACTTGAGAAATTGCTCTTTTAACCTTAACAGCCCTGAATCCTTCAAAAACCTCTTTGCCAAAGTGGAGGAATTTGGAGGATTGAGGTTAAATGGCAAAAGTGTGTTACTGATTTCGTAGGATGCACTTTGTCAAGGTCTTGGGCCGGACCTTGTGTTGTTTTTGCTCAGCCATGCATAAATATAGGCCTGGATTATGCTTGAAATCCTCCGTACTGCTCCAGGATGTCACTGGCCAAGCCTCAACATATTGACAGTCACTGCCGCAGGATTTTGCAGGATTCAGGCAGTGGTCACCTCTCCACTGACCATATTTAAGAAATAACGGAGGAATTTGCAGGATTGAGGCTATGCTATTTTTCCATGAGGCCAATTGGAGGATTTTGCAGGATTGAGGCTTCATCCTAGCAAAAAGGCCTAGGGAGTTAAGGTTAAAGGAAAGCTTGCCATATTGGTTTTTACCTGGTAACTATGATAACCTTTGCAGCTTCTTAATAACACTGTTGAGCCTGACGTGCTGTCTGATGCCGTCAAGCACAGGTCTGTGTGCTTAATCACCTTCTCTTTGGTGAAGGAGAACTCCTGAAACATTGGGAGAAAACACCAGAAGGATTCAAGATAGTTAACCCATTAGCATTTGTACTACATTGTGTTACATTGTGTTTAATCACCAAAGAATCAATAAAACCACAGCTTGCTCTGGTGGTTTCGGGCGCTACAGTGAGTAAAAGCAAGGTGGTTATGGGCACTATCCGTTCCGTTCACAAGTACCCCCTCACCGGCAAAGAAAGTACAGTTGGGGGTGACCGACCGACGCCATCTTGCCTGACTGCAATATTTTGCCGTGAAGCGCCACTGCGTGTACATAGTACAAATCCCCTGGTGTACGTGCGTCATACACAAGGAATGGTGCGCGCGAGTCAACCAGCGAAATGTATGTGTCCCGCCCATGGGACGTCGTTGCTAAGTAAACGGGCGCCCTCTTTTGTTGGCGCACGGAGCCAATAGTGACTAAAGGGTTAAATAAAGCACACCAGATCTTCAAACGCAGAAACTACCATGAACCCTTCCTACCCGTCAATCAAACAGTGTCCATTGATTAATGAGATAACCAGTTTTGATCAGGTGACCACTGAAGCTCGGCAAAACTCTGTCATAGGCACTGCGACAAATTTACACAAATAAAAGGTGGGCGCAGCTAAGTGCTATTTACGAAAAATTGAATTATTGGATTTTGATAATAATTGGTTTCTTCAGTTTGTTTTCAAACTGACAAATTGAAAGACTACGAATGTTGGGCTGAATAACTCAGTCATGCGCCTGAAGAGATTTACGGAAGTCAAGATACCAATCCCGCTCATTTTTTTTAGCTCAAACCCAAAGACCGCTCATAATTGGTGCAAAAGCACCCATAAACACAAATATGTCACGTCTCACCAACCGTTCACTACGCAGTTTCGCAAAAAAATCAACGTATTTCCACTCAGGCAAATTTCGCAGCAAATATTTTGTGACATTTACTTATTAATTTGCATATGCGCAAAGACTGAACAGGCCTTTAAACAGATTAAGCATAAAACCGAGTCCATTTTATTTTGTGGTTTATTAGGTGACCTCCGATAACGCGTTTTTTGTTTTTATCTACTAACCTGATTTCCACCACTGTTGTGACACTCATACATTCCTAGAACGCCGTCTTCTGTATGGCCTAGCGTGTCCATACACATTGACCCTTGCTGTAGCGCACCAAAGGCCAAATCCTGCTTGTCTGGTATTCTGTTGAACAAAAAATATTGAAACATAACTTTTGTTTCATTATTTAAATTCATTCAGGTAAACGAAAGAGGTGGTCCTACGCTGCAATGCACCAAAGACCAAATCCTACTTGTCTGCTATTCTGTTGGACAAAAGAATAATAATATAACTTTTATTGTTTATTTATTTGAATTCTTTCAGGTAAATGACGGCGGTGGTTCCTCAAAATTTACAGGCACTGTAGCTTGGAAGCCCGATAAAAGCATAGAGAGAGCACTTTTTAGAGATGGGAGGAAACCCTACTCTGATATTCCAGGGTGTAAATTGACAAAATCAGGTAGGGATTGAAAACTCTAACCTACATGATGATCAAGTAGAGAATCGAACCTTGGTCGCAGAAATGGAAAAGCAAGGAACGCAGCACTAAGCCATCCTGACTCTCCCAATCTGACCCATACTCCTGGTAACGGAACGATTATTGCTACTATGAATCACCTTAGCAACTGTCGACTAGCAAAAGCTCACAAAAGCTGATTATTTAACCATTTTTTTCTGATAACTTCAAAATGGGCTTTAAGTTACAAATTCCATCGAAAATAACGAAACTACGTCCATATTCTGTACCAAGCTTTGAAAAGGTTTCACGGTTGATATTCGGTACAATTTTAAACTAAGAATTGACCATTATGCCTTTTAGTCAACAAAAAATACCAATGTAAACAAAGAAGACATAAAATAGAACCGAAGGCCACTAAAAAATAGTGGCTCAATATCAACTTCCCAATGCATGTTTGCTTTACAAAAACCATACATGTAGATGTCTTGCAAATGTGGAGGTAGAAAAAAATAACTTTTGTAAAAATTGTTAGCAATTAAAAGAAGGGCAGGTTCATTTAAGTCCATTGCGTTTATTCCATGTCCTTATGGCACACTGCACAGCCTTTTTATTAAACAGGCTGTATCTGTCTTGAATTATTCAACTCCCCGCCGAGAGATACCCTCCGCCGAAACAATTTATTAATTTAAAAAGAAAAGAGACTCCACGAGCGCCTTATGCAGGGATGCAGGAACCACATCAAAGTAAATGATTCAAGTCTTGTTTCATATTGATTACGCACGCACACACACAGAGTCATTCACCACGACCAGTGTGGCGTACATGTATATGCGTGCGTCAGTTGTGCCAGCTGTGAAAATCAACACACGATCGTGGCGCTGTCCGTAGGGTGCTTTGAGGCAGGCCAAACCTTTCCCTTCTATTCATCTGGGAGTTATGAGACTCGTCAAGAAAAGAGAGTGTTTCGGTAAGCGCCGACTGTATCCACACATCTTTCTGTCTGTGTTTTGCAGTGCAGTCAAAGTGTTCTCGAAATAAAAAATAAACAAACTTTACCAACTGAATAAAGTTTTCTTAAACACAATGTGAGGGTACTTTTAGAATAATTTTTGGAAGCGTTTAATGTTGGCCTGTAATGAATTTTGGGGGATTCTTCTTTGACTGATCACTGTCAGTTATTCAGTTACAATTTTATAATGGTTTGATAAATTGAAAACCATTTTTTGAAAATGAAGGCTTCCTTTCCAAGTGTGTAAGAGAAAGCACAAACAAAATCTCAAGCAAAAATCCCCAATTCCAAGAAACTCTTTCACAAGGAAGTAGTATAAATACAAGTCAAGGATAGATGTATTTGAACATTTCAAGTTAAGATGAACATCCCTGAGAAAAAAAGTGAGTGAATGATTGGTTAAATATATAAAGCAATTTTCCGAGTTGGCAAAATTGTGTATTGACACATGTACTAATGGTCCTAAAATAACTCAGCAATTTGATTAACAGAAACTATAACCAAATTGAGAATGATTAATGAACTGAAATATAATCCTGTCTTTGTTTTGCCTATTCTCATGACCAGGATCACTGCTCAGGTTCTTCCAAACCATTTTTTTTTGCCAAAGCTTCTTCCCCGAACTATCTTGCAAGAACAATCCTGACACCCCCCCCCCCAATCTTTGTAAACATTGACAATCATGGACCCCTATTGTCCCTAATCCTCATCCCTTTATTTGTACTTATAACTTTTTAGCAACAGCTCTCATTTGTTTCGTACACAAATTTCAATCCCGGTTGTTCGGTCAATGCGGACATATTATTTGTGCCCTGCCCCTAACCCTTTTGTCCCAAGTCCACGATTGCCAGTGTTTACATACTCACATTCACACACATAAAAAATTAAAGAATGAATAAAAAATACAACTGTGGTTCCATGTTCTGGTTAAGTAATAATTCATTACATTTGTCTCAGGCACAGCAACTGTGTGGTTGCTGAATTTTTGAGTGCATCTCCCTGTCAAAATTTTGGCGCATCCTGGCTACAAGTTAAAAGGACCCAGCTGTGAAGCTGGCATCTAGCTCCTCAATTATTGACAAGGAAACCACAGGTAACACGTTTCTCACACCAAGGCTGGAGCATTTAAGGTGAAGGGAAGAAAAAGGGGGGGGGGGAGGGCAGGCAAGAGGCCGTCAAGTATTATTCCTGCTCAAAACCCCTCGCCTCCCATTGGCAAAGAAAAGGTGTGACTCGATCACTTTGCATACGAGTCACGTGACCGTGTTCAACGACTTTCTGCCACCTGGCTCTTTCAGAACAACTGAGAAAAAAAAAATGCAGAAATTAATAATGGCTTGCCACGAGCTCTACAGTGTATATTTGTGATGTGTCGGGTGGAATTTAAATGACGGAAACGACTTATTGCTTGTTTGTGTTCATCATTTCATAGTCAATTTCAACTAATTTACTTGCTAGCGTGCTTGCTTACTTTAATTAGTTTTTTTTTTATATTTCAAACATTTGTTTGCTTTAGTTGATACCCTCTTATTGTTTGTTCAGTCAAAGACAGTGACACATTTCTTCCACTTCCCCTGCCATGCATTTGTACACAGACTAAAAACAGTCAGATCACATTTGTATAAACCCTGTGTCTAGGCAAATTCCATCAACAGACAAAAGAGGTAACTGGTTGGTTCAGCTGGCATATCAATCACCTCCAGTCAAAGCATGGCTATATCAAATTAACAAGGGGATTCTTAACTGTTAAAAACAGTTGCTTGATTTTGACTGCTGTGCTCGTGTAGCTGAATTTGTCAGCTAGCGAGGGAGGGTTTTACTTAAATGTATCACTGACTGATTTATTGACAGACTGACTTATTGTTAGATTTTTTTCAGGAGATGGAAATTGCTTTAAGCAGATAAGGAATTTAATAAAAAGTTTTCACCGTTTTCAGAAGCAAGAATCAAAAACGTTTTAATTGAACAATTCTGTTCGTTTCCTTCAGTTTCAAGCAACGTCATCAGACATTAATCAATTTATAGACACAGTTGCATCCTAAACATATTTTAAAAAAATTGGTGAGTCTTTCCAGTTTACATGTCTTCCCCTCCCCCCCCCCCTTCACTGAAGTCAAAACTTGAGATGGTCTGACATTTTGATCTAAGCAGACTCTCTTTATTCCAATTTCATGGACAAATGCCACACAAAATTAGGCCAAGGGAGAGCAAACAAGCACAAAAAACAACTCTACCTATCAAAATAATATTTTTCTTCATCTGTGTTAATTTTCTTGCAAATACATGTTCCCGTTTTCAATCTATCAGCACCTACCACTCTCACTAACTGTCCCCGTCCACCCGAGCCATACCCTGGCACCAACCAACGAGTCCCCTGACACCCCCAAGTCTTCTCCCCTTTCCCAATTAATTCAGCCGGAGCTACTGGCATCTTTCCTTAAATTAGTTCCCCTTTGTTTTCTTCGGACATCTAGACATGTTATTAGAGAAGATTTAATCCATGTTTCCTCGGGGGAATTGGCAAAGACGTAATGGTTTATATCAATTTAGGGATTTTCTTCTTTTTTGGTGGGGGGGGGGGGGGGGGTTTGAGGGTGGCCTGGAATTATATGTTGAGAGATGGGGTTGTGATACAGTTTTAACATGAGAAAAAGGTCAGGGTTCATATGCATTTGGGTTAATAGCCATAAAGCCGTCCGCCAGGCTTCGAATTTATCAGAATCTGAAATGGCAATACGGGCAATTCCAGGGTAACTCACGTTACATTTGGAAAGGGTCTTCTGTCAACTCTGTGCTGTTATTCTATGGAGCCAAAGTATAGACCATTATCATGCTGCGGCCATTTGGATTTTTCCCATTCGAATCAACCAAAGCAAGGTTGGAAGGAAAAATAGTCTGGTTCCTTTTTGCACAAAAACATTATCATTCAGTACTGTTGTTGGATACAGGGAACATGACTGAAATGGTGGCAGCATGATAAAGGTCTATTGAGGTGGATGTTTCTTACAGAAGATCCCTTGAAATGGAGTGACTTAAGTATGAAAAAGGGCCAACAAAATATACTTCTGCTGGTTTGGCAATAAAGTTTTTTATCGGTAACTTGAGTTACAAAAAAAAAAAAGGATGTGAAAAAACCTTGAAATCCCTTGCATTTGAAAATGTCCTCATACCGTGCAATGTTGGAAGAATCTTTCTAGTGCCCTTACATTATTAGGGTATACATGTAGGTCAGATGCTACCGTAACACTTTTTATCAGTTAATCAATCATGAAATCTCTACAGGGATGTATTTCGGCACCTCGCGTTACGGTAACAGTTTTGTCCGCCCATCTTTGGTACAAGTTAAAACATAAAAGAAACTTATGATCAAACCAAATAAGATTTTTTTGGCATAGATTATGAACCTTTCTCTCTGCCTTAATAACAAAAACTCACAATAACACTTTCAAGTTGCATGTAAAAACAAGATGCCAAAATGACCACTTAAAATCCATCATTTTAGCCCCCCCCCCCCCAAAAAAAACCTGCTTTGGACCAAATTCCATCTCACTGACACCACTCAGATGAAAGGTCTTGTTGTCCCCTTTTAATTTGATACCAAGTTTGAGGTTGTGATGCCTGTAGTTCTGAAGATTTCATAGATTTTCACCTTTTCAGATGTGTCCACTTTGCGATGGAATTGCACATATTATGATTCACATGTATGCTTATAAATTGGGGAAAACGAAGTTCAGACCCTGTGCATTGTACACTGTTGACTGTTTTCACCATGGGCGTCAATCGGTGGGGGACGGGAGGGACAAGTCCCCCTCACTTTTTAAAGTGGGGGGGGGGGGGGGGGGTGTGATGATATCATATCGTTTGTCCCCCCCCCAACTTTATTCATCCCCGAATAAAAATTGTAGCGTACCTTTGATTCTATACTCAGGATAGCTGATTCAATGACTCCAAACTCGAAAATGTGTCCATGATGATCTTTTGCTCACAAAAATTGGTTAAAGTGGTCAGAAATTGCATCAGATCGCACAACAGAGCGTCTAGAATCCAAAATGTTCCCGAACCCCACGCTGTTAGGGCTCCGGGCTCGCATTACTTCTGATCACACCCCCCCCTCCCACCCCACTTTTGAGAAGCGATTGATGACCTTGGTTTTCACCACAGTCAATCCTCAAAGCAAAACAGTCCATGCCCATGGTGTATTACTCCAATGTTATGAATCATGCTTGGACTGCACACAGACAAAACTAATGGTACTCAATCAAGGTCTCGGGTTGTTCATGTGATGGCCATGACCAACTAACATAGCAATGTCACTGGATTCAGACATTCAAGCTGTCTACAAGTTTGAGAGATCATGCAACTCTTTCAGGTATTTGTCTGATCCTTCTTAAAACTTTTTTGCAAAACAACTTGTTAGTCCAAGGTTTCCTAACCTTTTAAGTTTTTTTTCATTTCGAGTGCCATTATAGAAGTAAATAAAACCAAAGAAAGAGTGAAGTAAAGATTGGACTATGGTTCAATCTTTGTAACTGCTGCCCTATTGTAACTTGTCATCCACAGAAATTAGAGTTCACTTCTAAAACAACTCTGACAGCATGTAATAACATGCATTTCCTTGACATTTCTTTTTAAAGTATGCCTCCCTCACTAGGATGGTACATATCTGGATGAGTTTGCAGTGACCTTCATCAATAATATGCAGCTATTTTGCAAACCCTACTCTTTTTTTTATTAGCATGCCCTACCCCCTGCAGAGGGAACAGCCAAGATCAAAAGCTCAAGGTTACACCCCTGAAATAGTAATGGCCTAGTAAATATTAACGTCTTGTAGTTGACAATCAACCTGGGCATTGGAAACCTGAAGAAAATATTTACCAAACACATTAACATGTTCTTTCTTTCCTCGTAGTATTTATCTAGTCTCATTATTATGTAATATCTTTGACCCCTGTTGTGTGTTTGTTTGTCAGTCCATCCTTGATTATTGTTTGTGTATCGTTTGTACTCATCCATTGGTTTGTTGGTCTTTCTTTAATTTCTTTGAAATTATCAGAATTATTTTTCAGTTTTGCATTTATGTAAGGCATGCCCCTATAAGGCTTTGTATAATCATGCCTCCATCTTAACATAATAACCTATTGTTCTCATGGTTCTTTTACCTTGGTTTAGATGGAAATTAATGTCATTGAATTGAATCGAATTGAACAGAACAATAACATTCATTTGAACACCTCATAGATAAAAAGCATGCTCACTTTAAGAGGTGAGGAAACTAGGAACAAAAAACAACAGAAGTGAAAGGGATTACAATCAGCAGCGTAGTGGGGGGGGGGGGGGGGGGGACGACTGTGGGCTTGGGGGCAGCATGCCCCCCCCCCCCAATAAAATGTTGCGCCCCCCTGTGGCCAGGTACGGAGGTCGGGTGTCCGGTGAAGAAAACCTGTCTACCTTTCAGCACAGATGAATGTTGTTGGCGCCCCTCCCCCATGCCCCCCCCCCTCCCCTAGGATGAGAACCCTGGCTATGCTGCTGATTACGATACTGGAGTGATTTTGGGCTGGAAGGCTCTACTGTTCAAACACCAGTACTCTAAGTTTAATTCACTCAAACATGTCAAAGGATTAAAATGAAAGTGACATGAATAACGAAGGATATCAAGTAGTAGCATGGCAACTGTTGCCACAGTAACTCTTTTCGGCAGAAAGTAGTCTCGTTTCAATGGTGGACATAAAAAAAGTGGCCACTCTTTAAGAACTCTTTCAAAGAGTATCTTATTTCCCAATATGTTGCATAGTTTGGTTGTTTTCCTTTGGTTTGTTCTCCAGTGTTGTCACCTCTCTTGCAGTTTTACGGGTTTTTTTTCCAGTCATTTTTCTTAATTTATTTCTGGTCAGATCATTTTGTCCTCTTGTTTATGTTTGTCTTTGACTTATAATTAACTAACTATTTGATTATTTCATGTCTTTGTTTTCTCTTCTAAAGGCACTCCGCTACAAGCCTTGGCTTATTAGGATTGTGCCTCCAGAATATTGTATTTTGCTTTCTGTTATGTTATTGTTTCAGTATGGAAATAAATGTAATATTGAATTGAACTCTTACCTTAACTCTGGATAAACATTGTCTAGATACCAGCTGAAGGGCTTGCATTGTAATTTTTCCCGCAGTTCTACTCGAGACTTTATACTGTGAACAGAAAGAGAAACATCTTGTAATTAAAAAAAACCTGTTTACAATAACTATTCACACAGATACTCTGAAACAAGTTTTCGAAGCAGGGACTTTAAAAAAAAATTCATTGGTCTTTATTGCACTTTTATCTTGTATTTTGTGTGGAAACACAAAAAAAGTGTCAATGCAAATTCAAAAAAATGCAAAAACTAATGCATGTCATCCACACTTCCTCCATCAGTTCAAAAGCAGATTTCCTAGTTCCAACAGTTTTGTTAAAAAGAAAACAAAATAGACCAATACTTGGTTGGCAAACTTGAAGGTAATATATTATATCTGCAATCATCAAAAAACAAAAGCACCAAATTATTATGAAATGCCTTACTGGACTGTACGTGAATAACAGTCTATAAAAGCATCCTATGAAATTATGGCACCTGGTGTGCTGTCATTTCCAAGAAAAGTGGAATTTTCATACCGGCTGACCATCATTCGAAAAATATGACTTTTTTTCAAATACTGTCCCCAATTTACCAAATTTGAAACCACATTTTGTTTGCAACCGATTACACATCCATGAACGGGTGCAAGCCAGCTACATGTAGTCTGGTTCCCTGACCTGACAATTCCCTGACGTCTATAAATTGCTCCATTTCGTCTAAAGTAGGGTCGGGGACCCATACTACAAGAACAGCATTTTCTTTCTTGCTTTTTCCAGCATTTATGAACACGAAACTTTTAAACAGGTCAGTGTAACTATATCTTATATAAAATACTAGCCCCCAAATCCATCCATTTCTCAAAATTACAGCAAAAACAAATGTTGTTTAAATACCTTTAACAAAACTCTACAATTACACACAAGCCATTGACTTCTAAATGAGAAAAATGGCAAATCAAAATGCGGACGGGCGGTCTGTTATTTGGGTGTTATTCTAACCCAATATTTCTGACGGCACTCGACATATCCACGTACAAGTTCAAAGGTCGTGGAAAAATGATGGACTCCCTGCCAGTTCTCCAGCAGACAACTTCATAAAAAAAACTGACTCGGATAGGTGCAGTGTCCTATCCTAGCCTTGATAATATACTGCTGGGGTTATTTTGAAGTCAATTTATCGGGGGCTATTTTTGAAGTCGAACCGCAAGCGCCGCATATCTGGAGTTGGCAGACTGTGAGATCATTGGATTGTTTGTGGGGAAAATTTAAGCCACTGTGAGTGGTCTGGGAAGCCGACCACAAATTGAAAATTTAAAAAAAATTCATAATACCACTATTTTTCTGAGCAATTTCTGAAATAGCAATGAAGCAATGGTTTAGGAGGCTGATCAGATATAAGTCTCATCTTTCAATCAATTTATAAACATTTTTCCCTAAAATAATTTACATTTGATTTATACGGATAGTCAAAGTCTCCAGACGATAAGCAGAGCATTTTAGGCCCTCCCATCCGAAACGCTGAGTACTGTATCACCCGGTTCTTTTCAGAACCTCAACAACTCACAACAGACATCTGTCACACGCTGCATCTGTAAACTTACTCTTATAAACCATTAACTGTTGTGTAGACAATTTGCTGTTGGTTGAAATCTGCTTTATGTGTACAGTATGCACATGTACACATTTTATGAAAAAATTGTAAACGCAGAGATTGTTCAGTTCCATCAATCGTGACTTGTTACTTATCCAAATTATAACTCAGCTGGGTTTTTTTTTGCAGTTCATTATTAAAGGACCTTGGCTTCTAAAAGGTCTGTCAATTAATTTTTTTTGGATAACCAAGGAGTGTGTGACCTCAAATGTCAAATTTTACATTATTGCAAATTTAATTGGTAATTAAATTAGAAATGCAACTGAAAACATTCATTGGTAAGCTTAAGGCCAAATTGACATTTTTGAGTAGAAATATGCAAGGTACATGTATGTTGAATTCCAAGCCTGATATTACCTTGACTAGGACTAACACTTAAAGAATTTCCGTTAATTCGGTCCCCTTTTTTGGGGGGGGGGGGGGGAGGACGAAGCCTCTTGAATCTCTTACCTGTGACCATGGCAAAATTCCAATGGGTAGCTGAGCAGAAAATACTGCTTAACAAATTTGTTTTTAAGCATAAGAAAAGGCCAGTACCAGTCAAGAGCAATATGCAGCACATAGGATATTGGCTGGTAACCCAATTTTGCTTACTGCTTAGCAGTATCTTCTGTGCTTAGCAACAATTTGTGTTTTGTAACTCCATGAGATTGCAATCAGACATTACCAATATACATTGTATCCCCAATCAAACTATTTTATGTTTATGCAATACATAATGTCAACAGGTTCCTTCTTTCTCTTTAAAAGCATAATTATTTTTTGCCAAATCTCATACAACTAAGCATGAGCTTTTGCTGGGACGGTTACATGAATATATATTGAAACAGGCTTACTTATTGAATGGAATCAATTCTTCCTATTTTGTACTGAGACAAAGCAACATGACATTTGCGGGAAGAAAATAGCACAATTGCTGTAAGTAATATCCCATAAGCAATCAAAATGAAACACATGAAACTGATCCTGTCAGCTTCAATAAACTTGACACAAAGCAAGGTCCCCACGTTTCAATCAAATCCAACATATGTCCCTGTGGTGCGGCCCAACTAGGAATCGCCCAGATGCAATCAAATTACATGTACTTTTGGAGTCGCCAGAAGAGGTCACTACACTTTTTCTTTTGAATGATTCGTCAGGAGTCAAAAGCTTGTGGTGCAACTGGTACTCTGCAGGGTACCGGTCTCTGCTCAAAATACACACAATGCTCAGTGGATCTCAGAGTTTTTTTGTGTGAGTATGAATGCGTGCACGACAAGATGTGTGGACCAATCAAGCCACTAAGGTGTGGACAATCTTAGGCTGGTACGGTCTGAAGGTGTGTGAGAAAAAGTGTGGGCTTGGGGGAGCCCTTTCGAAGTGGTGCGGCCAGAGGCAGCTGGTGGTTGAGAATCGAAGTGTTGAAAAGAACACTTCTGGGGTTCAAATCAATACTCGAAAGCCGCGTTTCCTTAGCTACCTCCAAACAACTTCTGGTTTGTAGCATCCAATAATTAAAAATAAAATGGAAGAAAAGTAAAAAAAAACATTGGCAATGGATAGGTGTTCTTTCTTTTGCAAAAGGTCACGTTGGTAGTGAAAACTGTTAGATGGACACTAACGAAAAGGGAATGAGTTGACTACAGCCATTTAAAACACTAATACTTGCACGTCTTCTCTGGTTTATTTATTTTTAACAAAATGCCTTTTGGGGGGGGGGTGTCATGGCCCCTGTTGCACCCCTACTCTCTCCCCCCTCCCCACCCCTTCTGCCCCTCCAGACCGTCAACGAAATTGAGGCTTGTTTTGAGCAGCCTTGCTGCTGGAGCAAAATCTTCTACCTCAGTTTCAAAAATAATAAGTTTTTAGAAATGATACAGGAAATCTTCAAAGACTTGATCACATATCCAAAAGGAAAAAAAAATGAAGGGACTTAATCACATTAAAACAAATAAAAACTGAAGGAAAAGTCAGTTGGCCACAAAGAGGCTGCGAGTTTAACAACATCCTGCAACAGATTTAATAGACGCTGACCAGAATAATGAATAAGACAGCTCAGATTTATCAGAAATCAAATTAGTTTCTGCAATGCATTTTCCCCCCAATAATGGCTAGTTTCCTTTTCCGACCAAGAATTTGAATGAAAGGCTTGCGTCTCTGACATATATAGGCCCTAGTCCCTTTATTTTATTTTCCCTGTTGGGGGGGGGGGGGGGGAATGATTCAAGAGATCGGAACTTTCTTAAATGTCAAAAGACTTTTTTTGTCATGGAAAGCTCCTTAATAGGCTCTGAGAAATCCTAAAACCCTTGGTGCTTCCGGGATTTGTCTGACAACGGGAAATCAAAAGATGAAAGAAGTGGAATGAAACGGAGGAGAAGAATACAATGTTACCTTCCATATGGCACGTTTCTGGCTGAAGGCACGGCGGCATAATAAAACTGTTTATATTCATCCATCCACACTTCTGCTGCTCGCTTTGTGTTCCTGGAACCAAACCAAACCACAAACAACCAAGTTGACAAAAGGTTTAAAAATGGAAACTAAAAATCTGTGAGAATTTACACAGTTTGTACGTCCACAATCTGCGTTACATTTATCAGAATGGTAAAAAGCCAACTCTGATATATGACTATATACATGTAGTCAGAAATTGCCATTTTGCAGAACAGTGGGGCAAAGCCACAATTTTAACAGGTGGTACTTTTTTCCCCTTTTTTCAGGCGAATCTCAATCCGCAAGTCCTGTTCTACTAGTTTTTTTGTTTTAATAACACATCTTTCAAATCTGTTCTCACCCTGTTTTATAGGTTGACTGTTGATTCACTATAATACAACGGTGGGATTTGTAAATGTCGTTTTCTCAGAAATTGTTTTTACGACTTCAATTTAGTTTAGACATTACTTTTACAACTTCAATTTAGTTTGCGGTCTATATTACTGAAACCCCAAATGTTATATCTCATCAGAAAGCTCTTGTTCTGTAGAATCCAGAAATAAAAATATCTCAATTCTTAAAAAAAAAATTTTATAGTCATTTTGTGGTGAAGGCTCACAAAACTATAATAGGCCTACATCTGCACTAGTATACAGGAAGTAAGGCCAAAAAAACCCCCATAATAGTTCTGCTTCCGGTTTATCTAGCCTATTTTGACAGCCCCTACCCTAACTTATTCTAGAAAAATGAGGGAAAAAACCTGAAAATCATCAGGCTTTACCCTTGACTGCACACAGAGACACCCCCATATGATCATACAAAAACAAAATTGCCTAAAAAAAATTATTATTTCCCTACCTACATGTACCTACCCTATTTTTAAATGCCATGTAATAGGAAGCAGAACTTTTTTTTTTCTTTGACCTAATTACAGTCCTGCACAAGTAAACCTGGCATTTTTGTAAAATTTAAATATATCAATAAGCTCTGACAGCCCTAGGAATGCAGTTCATACAGGGTGAGTAAAAAAAAAAAGCGAAACCCAAATGTCGGGACCATTGTTTTAGTGAAGTTCTGCATGTAGCACTTTCAACATCTAGGATATGAAAGCTCAATTCAAAAGCTTTCTTTAAGTACAAGAATCATTCAAATCACTTTTCGTTCATTGTTCTTTCAGCAAAACGAAAACAAATCACATAAGGATGTGTGTGAATTGTTTTCGTTTTGATGAAAGAACGCACACTTTTTGTGATCCGTGGACAGAACTTTAAAACGGTGGTTGTGTTCAAAACTCAGTACCTTAAAAAGTATGTGAGTGATTTGAATGATTCTTGAACTAAAAGAAAGCTTATGAATTGGGCTTTCATATCCTAGATTTTGAAAGTGCTACATGCAGAACTTCAATAAAACAATAGTCCCGACATTCAGGTTTCGGTTTTTTTTTTACTCACCCTGTATAGCACTCTGTCAGTTCAGGGCAGATCCTTGTTTATAACAATACATCAACTCCGCATCTATAAAACGTCACTTTGAAATAATTCTTTAAATGGTTCTAAACACCTTCTGGGATTTGAAGGTTCTCAAGAGCCTCAGGCTGTATTTATTTGCAAAGAGTAAACATACATGTACCTACACCTGTAGTTCACATTAATAGTATTAAGTTGCCCAACAACACATATGGTAAATGCATTGGCCTTGGCCTACAAAAAACATTGATTGCACAGGTTGTTTTGAGATATTTTTTTTTCCCACCTGGGAAATGGACAGGGTCACTGCACTAACGATCATGCAAGGTTCACAACCAAAGTCAGGGAACAAGTTTACAGCTAAAATTAAGGATAAGAAAACGTGAAGGCTTGTATTCAGCTTCAGTTTTCTTACGATGGACTTCCTTGATGATGTTATGAGTCAAACTGCAGAAGTTTGTTCCTTCGTAATATAGGGTAGTCCCAAAAAATCTTAACACTTTTTTCAGATGTAGATTTCTCAATATTGTGGAGACATGCTGAAATTGTTTTAAGCTATTCCTAAACTACAAGATCTTGGTGGCAACGAAAAGAAAGCCTAAATTAAGAAATGGTGGCCATTTACAGAAAAATGGTCAAAAACTAGTTTGTCCACATGTGTGTATGAGATAATATCATTGTTACTGCAGTTCTTTGTGCACGCATTACTATTGTTTTGACCATGTCTCATAGAATTGCATGTGGACAAACTGGTTTTTTGACCATTTTTCTGTGAATGGCCATCATTCCTTAATTCAAGCTTTTAATATTTTCAATGCCATTTTCACCGTACACTACCAAGATCTTGTAGTTTAGGAATATCTTAAAACAATTACAACATGTATTCCCAATTTTGAGAAATCGTCGTCTGAAAAAGTGAAACTTTTCTGGACACTCTGTAGAGCCACAGAGTAAACAAAAGATACACCTGGTTTGCTGCGAACAACATATATAGATACACACGGTGACAATTTCACTTTCAAATTAATTCAAGTTTAAATTATAAAAATTATTAAATTATAAACAGTGTTAATTTCCCTTAATTACAAA
This sequence comes from Patiria miniata, assembly GCF_015706575.1. NCBI lineage: Eukaryota > Metazoa > Echinodermata > Asteroidea > Valvatida > Asterinidae > Patiria > Patiria miniata. The sequence continues at coordinate 38,932,131 of NW_024037074.1, read as the reverse complement.
TTTCATTTTCAACCTGAACATTACATGTATACTTCGATAAAACTATGTTCTTTAAAAGAACAATATTGTTTACTTGTAAACATATTGTTTACTAGTAAACTGTTCTGGCTGAATATAGCTGTTTGAATTGAAAAACAAAATTAAAAAAAAAATACTTTCAAAGAACAATATTGTTTACATGCAAACTTTTTTGGCTGAATAAAGCTGTGAATAAAAAAGAAAATCTGTTTGGAACTTAATTTTAAAATCAAGGACATTTCTCATTTTCTTGTTGATTTTACCTTGCAAAGACATTACCACTCCCTCCAGGGAAAGTGTAGGGATGCTGCTTTCGGAACACATGGCCCACACGACTACATGGAATGATTTCTAACGTGCCACCACACTGCCAGACCCGAAACGAGATTTCTGCTCGGAGGAAGAAAGGAGAAAAAAAGAGCAACTGAATACCGTAATTTGATTAGGATTATTACATTATCGTGGCGGTGATGTGATTATGCAGCCATTTGGAAGGAGATGAGGCACAAAGAAACAGATTGATATATTGTGTTTACATTTGAGAGAGTTTTCGTTTCAACACTTGGGGTTTTTTTTAGGTCAAGGGAAATGACCAGGAAACTGGCTCCTTAGCCATGATGATCAAGTCTGGGCCCGACACTGATGAGTGAATTGGAACAGGAAGCAGGTTTTTGCTCCATTAGAAAAAAGTTTACGCTTTAAAATCCAGTTAAGTAAAATACTTCCCTTCAAGGGTCTTGGAACATTTAATGAAATGAAACCCTTCATACGCTGTGTCTATTATTGATTAACATCTGGATTATTTTTAATGATTCAAGGCAATATCCATTAATGTTGAATATAATTCATAAATGCCTGGGATGCTTTACCAATTCCTATTGGTCGAGAGCCTATCATGTGGGAGGTTTTAAACTGCCAGCAGAACACCGCTGCATTCTGTGCCACATCGTGCAGTATGCATCCCGCGCCACATCGTGCAGTATGCATCCCGCACATGCCAATTCCATGACTTTTAGCACTACTCACGCGAGGTACGTATATACCATAGAGAAGGCCAGTGGGGTGTTTCACAAAACATATGAAATAACATTGTTGAACAAAATCGTTGGAAATTTGTGAATTTTTGACTTGTTTTGACTTGTTGACAAATAGATATTTATGTGTATGAAAACACGTGCTTGGCCAGTATAAAACAAATACGTTAAAACCGGCTAGGGGCCTGGACACAGATAAGACCCTTGCCTTCAGCTCGGGCTATTATCAGCAAACAGGCCCATACTTGTTTAAAGCCAGCCAAGCACATTTTTATTCCCTTAATCAATTAAAGATATCTTTGTGTACCCTGACATTTCAGCGGGAAACTTGAGGTATTAACAGAACTCAACCCATCAAACCCCAACGGCCTGTTTTGTTGGAATCTGTCAGGATGGGTACAGTACCCCTAAACTGACAGTCTTTTACACTGGGTTGACACACCTCCGGAATCAAAGTCAGAAATATGTGTGTGCAGTTTCCCATATGGTGTTGCAATTTGCCAGGATGGGTATGGTTCCTAGTAAATCATGCTAGGGATTTAATGTGACCTATGGCACCCCTCAAAAAAGAAATTTGTAATATACAAAAAAATCCTGCAACTACGGGTGAACATACAAACATGTATCCTTTTATTTAATCAACATTTGATAATATGAAGAAAAAAAATGAAGGCAGTGATGTCTCTAGGAAAATATAAAGTAGAACAAAACAAATTAAAAAAAATTAAAAACTCTGACAAAAAATATTTGACAGCAAGGATGCATGTTAACAAACAAACAGCCCAATAATCTCACAAACACACGAAAAACATCAAAATGCAGCATGAACTTGTAAGTATTTAGTTCCCTTCATGTACATATATAAATGAAACTTTTCAGCTCAGTGCTTGGATAATGTCGTATTGAAATGAATTCTTGAATTAAAGACAGGAACAATAACTCAGCTTGCAGAATGGTGATGAGCATAGACTAAAGTGGCGACAGCCATTTTCTGCGGTGGCACCAGGCTTGCGTGAGTCGCGCTCAGGTAAGTACGCAACGACTCCGGGCTCCTTCGACCAATACTTAAGTGCGCGTACGCCTCGTCTTTAAGAACACGTGCGGCATACACGCGTGGGCATGGCACCACCACAAAAATGGCTTCTACTTTTGTTCGGCGAATTTCAGTAAACCTAACAACAGGCAACCTTTTTGATGCTCTACAAAAGTTTTTGTCTAGACAGGCATTGAATAAACATATTGTATTACACAAGTATAGTCAGTTTGTCTCACATAAGGAAAGGTATGAATACAGAAACGAAATAATAAAACAACATATCAAAGCCGGTGCCGAAATGCGACGGGACTAGCAATATTCATGTCTGAACTTGTTATCTAACCCTAACATTGATTGAACTTTCAGCTAGCCAACAACCACTTTGAATTTGTTCATCTAAATTCAGGTTTATATGTTTTTGTTGCGACTTGTATGTACTGAAGCTTGTTTTCTTACACGTACTTGAAAATCTCTCGGGAAATTGAAACATGCTTTGAAGATGATTTTAAAGTCAAATTGGTTCACTTTGTTCTATATAACAGCTTTAAGTTTCATGAATATAGACCATATGACTTTCCTGTTTTTGTTTTTCATCTGAATAATATTTTCTGGTTTGAAAAGAAAAAATAATATTTTTGTACTATTATGGAAAACAGGAAGAAAGTTCCAAAAGTTCAAATCAGTAAAGCAAAAAACAAGAAATGTGCAATGTAAAACTGCTTTTAATTTAAATAACCTATTAGCCCAGATTTCCGCGCAGAACTAAATTATTCTGAAGATTTGAATTTATTACATGGGAAGTTGGACACTTGGGACAGTTAGAGGTGACCTCTTCAAAAGACAGGCTTTGGAAAGATTCCAGGATCTGGAAAATCTGTACACAAAAAGTTAACCTGTCTCAAACTAATTTAAAGTTGAACAAAGAAATTGACTGCAGTGGGGTCTGAACCTCTAACCAACCGTGCTATCCAGCCCTTGGCTGGTGGTTCCCAATTTTGTCAATGTCTTTGTTCAAGGGCAGCTTGTTAGACCCCATAAGGCCCACAAAAAAAAGTCTCCGGTTTCTGGTATGGAGCTTGCCCAAAAAGTGGTGCGGTGACGCGGCTTTTTTTTTTTTTTTTACCTGATTTTTTTGCTTCAAATGTCGGCTGATGACTGCAAATGTTGCCCAACTAAACTTAATGCAAATATATGGGAGTCCAGAGAGGCCACATAAAGCTTATTCTCGACCATAACCCAATCTAAAAAACACGTTAAAATTGTGCAGCAGCAGGATTCTAGTCAAACCAGTGAGTTTGGCGGTTTGAGACATCATCTTTCATTGAAAAAAAAACATTTTCATTTTGCCGATGCGCATGGCTATGGCGACGCGTGCGCATACCAGAAACCGGAGACTTTTTTGGGGGGCCTAAGCCCGGTATATGCCATGCAGCTAAAGTCACGATGCTAGCAATGTTTGCAATGTTGCAAACCTGGGAAATAGCAAACGGGAATCTGTCAGAGATGATACAGGTTTTTATTACAAATTTCAAAAAATCACAATGGGACACTGACTGGGTGCACAATATTTTGAAAGTTTAACAAAGAAACTAACTGGAGCAGGGTTCGAACCTGTAACCTCTGTAGTGTACCAGTAAACATCTGTTTGAGTTGCCCGACTTACCTAAATTTTCTCCACCCCAGACGTCCATCATCATGTCGTACTTGCCGGACTCTTCAAACCACTGTTTGGAGATTGCAAATAATCCCCCAGCTATCATTGGAGTTCTGAAACAGAGAAAAGGCCCCAGGTTACAAAGTTGATATGATGGAAATGTTTCTGTTGGTACATCTTTAAGCCCGACTTGCGGGAGCCAGCCGACCGGGCACGCTTGGTGTTCGAGTGGTAAGATGTCTGCACTAGTAAGCAGGAGGTCGTGGGTTCGAGTCCCACCAGAGTGATTTTTTTTTCTGACAATCACCCAGGAGAAACAATGAGTATACAGTGTTTATAAAAATACGTCGGTGAAGGACAAAACCAAGTATTGCAGGAGCGAAAAAGATTGATGGCCCATTGTTGCAATACGAAATTGGGAGGGTAGGCTCCAGACATTATAAGGTTGCAATATTCTTTTTCTTCAGCACTCTGTTCCTTGTTGAATAAGACAAAAAATCCACAGGGAGATGGCTTCATGCTAATGGCATAGCTAGTCGGTCCCACCATGAAGTGGCATATCGTGTGCACGAAGTCCATAAAAGATATGTCACTTTTTTGTGCACCTGACCGAAATTGGCTATAGATGATTTATAATGCCAAGGCCAATCAACGTGAGGGTTAAACAAAATGAAAAAGAAAAAGGAGGGCAAGGCATCTACAGAGAGGAAAATTAGTTGCGATTGTGAAGCACTTGAAGTGGGACTTGCTTGATATTCCTTCACCAACATATTATTATTTGGAGCTCACCAACTTATTTCTGAATTGCTTGGTTTACTGAGCACTGGAAAGGTACTGTAGAGATTGTCAACTTGAGTTTACTTTAATAATATAGTCTTATCGATGTAAATATCCTAATGGCAGGATAGTATATCAAAAATAGATATAATTGCATTCTCTCTGAGTGATCCTAAATTCACAGAAAGCCAGGTGCAGTCATATTTTTTTTGTTCTTTTGCGGCAGAGTTTTCTGTAAAAATGATGTTTCCGTCTTGACTCAATTTAAATCTCATTTGAATTTCAATGCCTGTGTGTAATCGCTGGTGCTTACTCCATCAATCGGCTGAAAAGCTTCAAAGCATTCAGTATTCCATGGATAGCTGTAAAAATAGGTTCTTTTAGTAAACATACATGCATAACTTTTGATAGCAAGGATCAATTTCAGTAATTGTTTTGTTCATATGATTTGGAGAACATGCATGTTTAATACACGCTTTATTGGTGTATCAAATTTAATTGCTTTTTAAGGGAGAAAAAATTAATCCTGAACATATATGACTTGAAGCTATGCATGGCAGATGAGATAAAGTAGAAAGATTGCGGGTAACACCATGTGGAAAGTAATCTCTTCTTGGAAGGAGTGTGGTTCTAAAAAAGAACGAGTTGGTTGAATGTAGAACTTGACATTTCGGACAGTGTGCTCAGGACGGACAGAGCACACTGTCCGAAACGTCAAGTTCTACACTCAACCAATCGGTTCTTTTCAGAACCACACTTCTTCCAAGAAGAGATTACTTTCCACATTACCCGCCGATCCTTCTACTTTACTTAATCCTGGCCACTTTCTTTTTCACTCGACCTGTTGTTAAGAATAAAATCTGGTATCTCAGTTCTGGCAACTTTTGACCAATAAGGGTTGTAGTCAAGTTCTCAACAGTCACTCCGAGTCTAAACTTGTTCAGGTAGTAAAAAGCTATTCAAATGATCTGTGATAAAGGTGATCCTTTGTCTGGAGTTTGACTTGTGATTGACTTGTGATTGTCTTGTGATTGTCTTGTGATTGCACACCTAAAGTTTTCACTTGTGATTGACCTTTGATTAACTTGTGATTTCACTTGTGTTTTCACTTGTGATTGACTTGTGACTGACTTGTGATTGCACAACTTAAGTTTGTATTTTCACTTGTGATTGACCTGTGATTTCACTTGTGATTTCAATTGTGATTTTACTTGTTTCGCTTGTGTTTTCAATTGTGATGGACTTATGATATCACTTGTGATACCCTTGTGATTTCACTTGTGAATGACTTGTGATTGTTTAAAATGAAGTTTAGAAACAGGTGTTATATTGTTTTTATTCTTTAAAGTTTCATAACTGTGCAAATTTTTCCTTAAAAAAAAAAAAATGGATATACATGTCGCGTTTTGGAAATATACTCTTCATACATGTATGTAAAATGGCAAATGGATTTTGGGGATAATAAAGTTTTCGGTGTATTGTACTGTATTGCATTGATGAATCCATTGAGCCATAAGGTGCTGGGTGGTTAGGGGCAATACAGGGAGTAACAAGCAGGCAAGGGGGGGGGCGGTACAGGGACTTATGTTAAACACTGGACCCACCTAATTGGTGCAATGGGATTAGATCTTCTACTGGCTCGTTCCGTGGGCGTCATGTAATCCCATTTGAAGACCAGATTCCAGTCAAAGCCACCCTTCAGGTCTGCAGAGGCTGCCACATATTGGAAGTTGTCCATGTTAATGACGTCGATGATGGGACTGACGACCGCTTTATAATTCTGTAAGAATCAAGAGACAAATCAAAAAATAACACCTGCTCTTGGAAAACATCAAATTAATTATTTTTTATGTTTGTACAAATCAAAGCTTACGGATTAAAGCCAGAAATGTGCAAAATGGTGAAAAATTACATATACCATATTTTTTACTTTTAAATTGCCAAAGTATTTGTGGGAAATCTAAGCTGAGGGACATGGCTTAAACCGGTAATCTATTTTTGTTTAATATTGCAACTGGGGTGGAAATTAATATCTTTGTTTGTTCAGTTCTCCATTTCTGAACACCTGCTTCACAATGTATGCAGTGGCGCACCCAAGGGGGAGGGGGGCCCCCTCGGGGGGCTCGAGCCCTACCCAAGAGGTTATCAATTATTTTGGTCCATTTTTTTTCAGTGGCACGATTTGACTGTGGTGATGTGGACTATTTTCACGTAGTATAATAGGGGTGTAAATTGCGCCACCAACGTCAAAATAGTCCCCCCCCCCCCAAAAAAAATATTATTTTCTGCGGCCAAATATGTTGGGCAAGATTTTTTGACAAAAAATCAAACTTCTTTAAAAAATTTGAAAAAAGAATGTGTGAGCCCCCCCCCCCCCCTCCCCCCAGCCAAATCCTTGGTGCGCTTCTGAATTGTATGCTCAAAATTCTAATTAGCCAAAAATGTTGGGCAAGATTTTTTGAAAAAATTCAAACTTCTAAAAAATTTGGGAAAAAACCCAAATTGGTATTCCAACTGCACATATGCGTAACAAGATTCAACTGTTTTTAATGCCAAAAAATGTGCAAATAAATGCACATGAGTCAATGGGGGACGTGGTAACCAAATCTGCATTGTAATTTTTCAGGCAATTAAAATGTCGATGGAAACTTTCGTGGGTTCATAAAACACCTAAAACACTTTGCTGTCTAACCTTTTTTTGAAATTTTGTGCTCACAATTTCTTTAGTTTTGCCGGTACCCGCTATTTTTTTACCGAACTGGCATATTGGCTGGTCAAAATGCAAATATCCAACAGGCTAAGTAACTTAATTAATTTCATACGACTTATGCAAATGTATTTTCTAATAAACTTTTAATACATCTTTTTGAATAAAGGGACAGACAATTTCTTAAGATGCAATCAATGGTGGTGGTCTTGAATTTTGTTTTTAGTTCTTCTCAGCATTTTCTTAAGCTCCCATCCAAATTCTGTGTACATTTAAGTGTTATGCATCATCTGGGTCCAATTTCATAGCACTGCTTAACAGTAAGCAGAAAAGTTGTGCTTCCTATAGCAGAAAATCCTGCTGCTGCTTAAGCACTATTTCATGCTAATGGTTGCGCGCGCATGGAGATTTCTATTGTTGCGTTACTGATTTAAGTAAAGTTTTCTTCTGCTAAGGTTAAGCGTGCTTTTGCTGTGATTACTGCTTAACGGTCCTTATGAAATAGATGGAGGCTCAGTAAGCACAAAGTTGGCTGTTAAGCAGCGCTATGAAATTAGGCCCAGAAAGGACACCCATCATCAAAAGCTTATGTTTGAACATTTCAATCATACTTTTTATGTGGCACAGGAATGTAATACTTGTCTCCAGCGACATACATGCACATGTACCTGTCCAAATTTCATTTCATTATGGCAGGGCTCTCCACGGCAAAGCAATAAAAACTGATTTCGACACAAAACTCCCAAGGCAATCTTTCCATAAAATGGTCCAGGGCAAGAACTAAATTGACTTTTTCTTATCTGGAGGGGGGTAATAAGACACAAGCCCTGCTTCGTGTGTAACAGATCTCTATCAGCCGGAAATAGGAAATGAGGCTTTTAAAGATGCACAGTAGTTTTTATCGATTGTGGAACACTTCAAAAATTTTATCAAATTTGAAGAGAGCCTGATAGCCTGTGCCCTCATGTGCATAATGCTTGTTATTATCCGTCGGAAGAAAACGCAACAAGAAAAGCTCCAAATATTGTAAATCCTATACGACCCCCAAAGTAGGGACGTTTACATGTTGAAATGTTTTAAATGTTTAAACAAAGATAATTCTACATCCGTTAACAAATTTTCCAAAACGTTTGAACGAAACAAAAATTATTAAAAAGGGACAGGCTTTGTTAATGCGATCTTCCTTTGAGTTAAACATACCATACATAACACAAATATTTATCGATATTTTTAGACCTATTTAATCTACAAAACCTTAGAAGCACTGCAGAGCTTGATTACATTCAGGGTACACGTAGTTATGTTTTTATATTTTTAATAACTGCCCGCTAATTATTATGTCAAGCATTGCTGATTTATCATGTCACTCACGTCGGTCTACGACTGCGGACATAGTGGGCTGGCGTCAGCCTTTGAGAAATGGCTAAATGTTTAAAACGTTTAAACGTTTAAACGTTTAATAAAATAGTTACAAAATGTTAACAAAATCAAAACGGAAAGTCACATCCATATTGTTGTTATTCAATATCTTCTGATGACTGTGCTTTTCATTAGAGCAACTCAACAAATCATATAAGTCGTAATTTTGAATTTGATCTCAATAATGCTCCGTAAAAAGCTTTTACAGAAACTTAAGAAATTGTAATTAATCATCTGGAGTAGTTTTTGTAATTTCACGGTGCTATGCGTTAGACCGGACTCCAGAGCTGAATTTTTAATGCATGGTTAGGCACAAAGTCCTCCTTTGTATGCACACACTTAGTCTCCGACAGCCTTCAAGTTCTTTCTGTAGTATCATCACACACTTAAGTGTAGTTGGAAAAACCTACTACTTGAAAAGCCAATAAAGGGACTGGATGACTGTACAATGTCAATGAACAGGGGACATGGGCACAGGCAGTGAATGACCAAGGTAAAGGAGTTGATTCTTAAAACAAGATGCATATTAAGATATCAACATGCACCTGCATGTCATGTCCAACAGTTACTTTCCTTGTTTAGAATCTGAATCTTCTTAAACATTGTTGTAGTTCGAGCCCATCACAAGTCAATCACAAGTCAAGTTAGAAGTAAATCCCAAGTCCAGTCACAAGTAACAGTTAATGAACAATAACAAGGGAATGCCTTTGTCAAAGCTCATTTGAATAACTTGTGAGTTGAATTGGGACTGGAGGACTTGTGATGGACTTGCAGGGACTTGTGATAGACTTGTGATGGACTTGTGAGGACTTGTGATGGACTTGTGATGGACTTGTGATGGACTTATGAGGACTTGTGATGGACTTGTAATGGACTTGTGAGGACTTGCAGGGACTTGTGAGGGACTTGTGGGGACGTGTGATGGACTTGTGAGGACTTGTGATTGACTTGTGAGGACTTTTGATGGACTTGTGAGGACTTGTGATGGACTTGTGAGGACTTGTGATGGACTTGTGAGGACTTGCAGGGACTTGTGAGGGACTTGTGAGGGACTTGTGAGGACTTGTGATGGACTTGTGAGGAGTTGCAGGGACTTGTGAGGAGTTGCAGGGACTTGTGATGGACTTGCAGGGACTTGTGATGGACTTTTGAGGACTTGTGAGGACTTGTGATGGACTTGTGAGGACTTGTGATGGACTTGTGATGGACTTGCAGGGACTTGTGATGGACTTGTAAGGACTTGTGGGGACTTGTGATGGACTTGTGGGGACGTGTTATGGACTCGACTACAACACTGCCCTTTAATGAATCCATCACCGTACACATAACCAGTGGCACATTCCTTGTACATTATTTGTCTAGGAATATCAAACTCCATGCCAAGTAAAGAGGCAGGTCTCTGCTTTTCTCAATCCTACACAATATCTGGTAGATGTTAGAGGACCTGGGAGGTACATGTATAAAGTGTAACTTTTGAAATACAACAGGTACAAGCATGCTGCAGTATCACTAGTATTGAAAGGCACTGCCACAAAAGTGATCCAAATCGGACTCCAAAATAATTTTTTCAACTACGCAGTTAGGGTATAAATCAACACCTGATTAAGACATATATTAAATCATAATACTGAACTAAATCAAGATGTTTCCAATCCTAATATTTTTCCTAATTGGTAAAAGGAACATACAACTGACAATATCTTTTCATAATCTACTTTCATTCGGGAGGAAATGAAAAAGAAAATAGAGAACCCTTACATCATTGTGTTGGTGTTAGCAATAATATTTGTCCTGCATTACTATCGACTACAGAGCACAAAGTAAACTTGCAAGTTTTGTTTAGCCAAGTATTCCAAATCACATAGGTTTTATGCATGAATGAAACATAGTTAAAGAGAAAGTATTTCCCAACTGAAAGTGAAATGAACTTCCAAAATGAGGAAACCAATTAAATATTTTATATACCAACTAAGCATTTTCTTCTATAAAGTGACATCAGCTGACATCTGATTCAGTATTTGAGGAATGAGTTCTTAAGTCATTAATAAATAATAGTAAACAAACCAATCAACATCAGATTTTTATCAAAATGCTTGGCTACACCACCTTTTTCCCAGTCAAAGGCTAGTACCAGTACAACATTTTCTTGCAATGAATCCACCCTCGACCTCAATTCTCCCAATCTAAAGCTTCCACTGCCACACCCTCAATTTGAAGTCCCAACACCAACCTCATTTCCTCACTAACCTCATCTCGCCCACCCTCAACCTCATCTTCCGCTCCCTCAACCTCAATTCTCCCAATCTAAAATGCCACTGCCACACCCTCAATTTTAAGTCATCGCCCCAACCTCATTGTTCTACCTCTACCTCAACTCCCCACTCTCAACTCCCCACTCTCAACTCCCCACCCTCAACTTTAATTCCCCCAACCTCAATATATGCTTTTACTCCCACACCCTGAACTTGAACTAGCCCAACTTAATCACAAACTCCGCAACCATAAACTCCCCTACCCTCGATTGCAATTCCCCCTTCTACATTTATATCTTCCTCATTCGACACTTTCAACTTCAACTCAACTCTCCTTAATCTGGAGTTCCCCAACCCTCTCAACTCTTCACCTCAACTTTCCTAGCCTTCAACATCAACTCCTCGTCTGAGCCGGTAGAACTTTGATTTCCATAATCCCTCACCACAACAAGAAAGTCTGAAGTCTAAACAAAACAACACTACAACACCAAGAGAATGTTATCTCCAAATTGACTTGTATAACATCCCCGGGGTGCTCACTTCGCCGTCCAAAAGAGACTGTGATTTCAATCCCATTAGAAGTTTTTGATAACTTAAAACATGAACACGTGGGAGTATTTTGCAAGTTTTGAAACTGAAGACATATTTTGCCCCGTTCTTCTGGGACGGACCTCTGGGGAAATCAACCGGAGATTTCAAAAGGCCATTAATGACGAATCCACACTTACCTCTTGTATTCTCTTCAGCAAGGGCTGTAGCCAGTTCTCGTTGCATTCGCAGTGACTGTCTAAAAAGGTTAGGACAGAGCTGGAGGCTGCATCAGCACCTTTTATTCTGGACCGAATCAAGCCTGATGTAAAGTAAAAAAGAAGAATATAAAAGTTTACACATGTAAAAGAAAGATGTAGTAAACTTTTAGGGGTTTGTGTACGTACATGTATCTCAAGAGTAACACTGAGTAACATTCCTCAAATACTTGAAAAGTAACTAAAGATAGTAATGAACATCTATTTTGTTTTTCGCAGCAGAAAATTATGACCCTGCATACTGAAAATGTATTACACAGGAAATGTATTATACAAATCATTGATAAATTGTGTCAGGCGGCTAAAAAACAAGAACACTCTTTGAAAAAAATGAAATTAATGAATTTTAAAATTTGTTTTTACTTTGACAAATGTCCTGCTCAGGACCGAAACATCAGGCCCTCTATAGTTGGTGATTTGTATATTTCAGGTCAATCCAGTCAGCAAGCAGTTTGTAGCATTTTTATTAATTTTCATACTTTTTAAATTTTGAACAGTTTTGGATTTTAAAAACTTCTACCAAAAAATTATTGTTGGACCTGGTTTTGCAGCATTGTGACAGATTCCGAAGTACTGTATTTTGAAGCCCCCATTATTGGGTACACAGTTCGGTATCTCGATGAAGCAGGCTTAGTCCAGGTCAAAGGTCATTCAGGATAAAATCACTGATGCCATGTTATGCGATGTTACACAAATGCCCATTCTACTTGTTAATAACGCCCGAGTGTTCAATTATCTCTAATGACCCGTGACCCATATCATTGTGCACATGTGCACTTTGAAACACCGAACCGGCTTACTGGGTATGTTAGTTTTCCTCACAGTATCATAACAAGCTGTGGCCAAGAAGTCAAAATTATCTGGTATAAAATAATCGAGTCCGATAAAAATCTAGATATAATTACCTTCCCTTCGTTCATTTCTGATCAGTCTTACTTTTTCGATGCCCAATAAAAGTTTCCCATCTTGTGCTGAAAGATAAAAGAAAGAGACAAATTCAAATTTGAAAACCTCAAAAATTAAAACACCACTAAGTGTAATGGTTTTGAAATTAGTTGGTTTTTTTCCCTGCAAAGTGGAGATACCATGCTTTTACATGTATCTCCTCTTGAACAAGACTCCAACTCAAGACTTCCCTCTCTTCTCTTCTTAAAGGATGTTATCAATTCTCTAAACAATTCAGAAGTCAGTCTTCCGGTAAAACCACAAGTCAGTCACTTCTCATAAACTTTATTTACCCTTCTTTAATAATTGACATAATTTCCAGCGCCTTGAGTACCTAATTGTTGGTAGATACGTGCGCTATATAAGACTCCATTATTATTATTATTATTACAAGTCAGGACATAAGTAACAGGGGATGAACAATTATCGGCAAAAGCTTTTGTCAAGTCACAGGTCGTTTGAGTAGCTTGTGAATTCACTTGAGATTGACAGACTTCTGATTACATTTCAAAGGCTTTTGAGAATGCCTTTAACTCTTGTACATTTCACTCAATTTTCAATCACCTTTTTTTTTGGGGGGGGGGGGATAAGTGGTGGGTTTAATATCCGAATATTTTAACGTTCGGTTTGAATTCCATTATTCGGTTTTGATTTTGGAAACTGGATGTTCGAAACCAACCTTTAACCCTTACTCTCTGAGGGTAGTTTACTGCATGTCAGTTGGTTATGCCAATGCCCTCCAGCTGCAGTTTATTGGCAGATAGTTTTATTTAACAGTGAAGGCTCCAATTGGCAGGAGTTGGAGGCCCTGGAGGGTGCCTGATACTGACCAGCTGGGGGCACTCACTTTGTTATCAGAGGACTCTCATTGTTCTCTGTGGCATGTATTGGAGTGCCTGTCCAGTTACTCTTGAAATGACATGGCAGATATTGGAGGGCCATGAAAAAAACATAGGAGATTTTCTTGAGGCACATATTGGCATGCGTTGGAGGGTCTAGTAGGGTAAGGGTTAAACAAATTAAGCCTTCAATTTTTTGTGTGACTCAGGCTAAAGAAAACAACTGGAACATCCCCAATGTGCTCCATGGTCTCTGACTGTAACTGCTTTCGCTTGCTAGTGATCTGGTTGGTTCATGGATAACCATTTTTTTCCCCGGCATTTCAGATTTGGAGGGCATTTCATGTGGGGATTTTGATGGATTCAGGACATGAAGCCTAGCGGAACTGCAGGATTTTGATGGATTCAGGATACCTCCATATTGAGCAGTTGGGGGCCTTTGATGGATTCAGGATCTCAACAGATTTACTCCCGGCTAACTGGTAGATTCTGATGGACTCACCGGCCACCAAAATTTGCTTGCATAGCAAAATTGATGGATTTTGGTGGATTCAGGATACTTTCCAGTAAATATACCCAAGGGGTTAGAGTTAATGTCGATAATAATGAACAGCGCCAGTCTCCATGGAACACAAACCATCAGTGCAGAACCACCTCTAGATGAAATGATACATTTTGCCTGTTTGTAAAACAAGACGACAAATTTCTAGCAGACACTCGCAATGCCAGATCAATCACCGAGGCTCAGTGAGTAACACCAGCAAAGTACACTGGCGCACGCTCGAGCTGCGACTCCGTCTACAGTTTGTTGCCTCCGGCTAGTAATTTATATCAGTCCGAGATGAGTGATGGAGCGGTACATGACGGTCAGCCAGTCAAGTGTTTGGGTTGGGTGTGCGTATCAAAAACACAGGCGCGAACCTGCAGGAACCTTCTGTACACGTGTGTACCAGGTATGCATGACAGAGGGGCCTACCGGTAGTAACCACACAGATATAATACACAGTATCATGCCCAGGGCGAGCAAAAATCTCGGGCCTATCGGGACACAGGACAGCAAACATGGATGCATTTTTGAGTACCATATTTTTGAATACCATATTTTTGTGGTAAAATGCACAATTTTGATATACATGTACATGTTGTCGCTCTCATCTTCCATATTGTTTGCGTAACATGTAGGTGCACAAGAGATGGAATCTTTTCCCCCAATTTGTTTATTTCTTTGTTTATTTCTTTGTTTGTTTGTCTTTGAAACAAGTACTTACAAATGAAATTCATTACAAATTATATTTACAGAAAGGGCATACATGTACATTAAAACTTTTTACGATCTGAAAAGATCCAAACTGCTTGTGCAACCTTAGGACTTACAATGTACATGTGTAATAATAATGAAACTCAACAAAGACAAAGACTTCCCTTGAATTTCCACTGGAAATTATCTATGTGTGATATAAGCAAAAGTCTAATGAAAAATCTATTTATACTTTTATTCATAGCAGTACATACATCTTTGGGATTAAGAAAAACAAAAAGTGTTTGGAATAAAAGTGTCCATGGACAGCAAAACTGAAACTTTTGGTAAATGTAGTTTCAGGAATTAATGTTGAAATTTCACATCGTTGTACAACAGAGAACTACAGTTCCTTAACCACAAACAAACAGACAAAATCAATAAAGGACAACGAACCAAGGACTGGTTCCAAGAAGAAAAGTAACATTGAAACTTTTGGTAAATCTAGTTTTAGAAATGTATGTTGAAATCTCACATCGTTGTACCTGCCCAACAGAGATAACTGCAGTTCCTTAGTCAAAAACAAACAGACAAAGTCAATATTGAGGACAATGAACCAAGGACTGGTTCCAAGAAGAAAAAATAACATTGAAACCCGAAACAACTGGGACGCTACTTACGTTCATCACTGTAATCATCAACTAATATGATTTCCTCTATCAGCTCAGGAGGGCTTTTTTTTAGAACACTGAAATGAGAAAAGAAGACATTCCAAAAATCATTGAAAATTCCATGAAAATGGATGTTCTTTTTATTTATTTCATTAATAATCACAATTGAAACTGAGAATTGATAAAAAACTCTCTGTTCATGGAAAAAGGCAGATGCACTCGAAAATAACTGTGTAGCTCCATTACGATAAACTATTACAATAAAAATCTAAACACAGAAACCATCACAGTTTCAATATTAACACAAATTAATGCAACCTTAGGACAATGTTTATAAACCAGTTGTACATTGTATACACTGTATTTTAAGGGAAGATACAACATTTGCAAACATCAAAAAAACAAAATGATCAAATTATCACAAAAATACCGATTGTTGGGGAATGACAGTCTAAAGCATCCTGTTAAATTGTGGCTCCCGGTGCGCTGACATTTTCAAGAAAAATTGTATTTTTCCAACGCTTGTCTGCCGACCAGCGTTGGAAAAAAAATTTGTTTTTTTCAAAAACTGCCCCTAATTTTTCAGTTTAGTTATTCCGCATTTTCTTTGCAATTGATTACACACCTATGAAGAGGTACAAGCCAAGCCTTATTCTCTGACCTTACAATCCCAAAAGTCTACAAATTGCTCCGTTTCATCTTAAATGGGGTCAGGGAACCAGACTACAGAAACGTTATTAGTTTTCTTGGTTTTTCCAGCATCTACGAACCAAAAACGTTACACAAGTCAGTTTAACAATATTTTCTATAACAAACTAATCCTCCAACTCCATTTATTTCTGAAAATTGCAGCAAAAGCAAATGTTGTATGTTCCCTTTAATAACTACATTTGCTGGACTGACTATGTCATTTGTTTAAGCTCCTTAATGTTAGTGCTGGGGCAGAAACTGAAAGAGAAAATAAATGAGGTAACCGTACCAATCGATCTACTGTATACAATCTACCGGTACTTACAATCTAATGCCATTAAAAAAAATTCAAAAGAATTACTGAGAAAAAAAACCAATATCTTTCAGTCAATTTCATATTTTTCCCAAAAGCCCCTGCATATAGTATGAATCTTTGAAGCAACAATTTCTACAAAATTGAGGTTTACGGAAATTCCCAAAATGGCAATAATGCCACAAAGGGATCATTCAGTTTTTAATCTATACATACAAAGCCCCCCAAAAATCAGTGGCTTGAAAATCCCGAAGAGATACTGTGTGAGTCAGCTTTTGACATTTTCTAAATGTCAAACGGCATGTTCGTGTTTACTTTGCCACTAAATGGGCTCAATGACTGACAGAAACTTTTCAGAGACATTCTGCCATATCCATAATGTAATTACAAAATGGAAAGGGTGGCTAATTGAACATTTAAGTGCACAAACGTGTTTTCATGGATACACGTTTCAGTATTATTATATGTGTGTTTTTTTAGTTTTTTTAAAGTTTTTTTGAGGGCATTAAATAATAACTGCATGCCGCATGCCACATGTACATGTAATGCATGTACCGGTACTGATATCGTCACCGTTTTCAGGCGCTGCATGCTTTCAGTTCGCGAAAACAGCATAATCAATCACTTCGGTTTCATTAACTGACACGCGGGTCTCCGCACACTTCGTACACTGTCCCATAATAGAATAATTTTGCTTTTCATGAACTGAAACGCAAGCATGTGGTAGAAATATAATTCAGAGAAAAACACTTTAAAAGGTTTGACACGAACTTACTCCATCTGTACATTTGTGGGCTTACACAAACATTTAATGAAAAAAATCTTTTAACTGGTGAAATTAAGACAGGTTTCAGTTCGTGAAACCGAAAATGTTCCGAATTGGCATGTAGTACTTGGGAGTCAGTTCGTGAACACCAAAATTACATGGTTCTGTAACTTACGCGCCCAAGCCAGGCTCTCACACACCACCGAGTATCAGTTTGTGGTGTCGGTGACGATATAAACAGAATAGAGCATTAAATTCTGAAGAAGAAAAAAGCCTGCAAATGTGGAGTGGGTGACAGTTGAAGTGACCAATGTTTTAGATATTTGTAAAAAAAAAATCATGAAAGAAATGGTATGCAATATTTAAAATCCTGGTCCACAGCAATCACGGGTTAACAGCTTTTGATCTCTGAACGTGTTGACTTGGACACCTAAAGCAACCCCTTCGCAACTTCCTGGATCCACCACTGAAATTGGAAACTGCACCTGTCCGTCTTGAATGTTGCCCAGTACCGTACTCAAGGCACTGAAGGCAGTGACAGCAGGTCGAATCATCGTCAGTCCCCAAGTTCAAAAATGGCAGAAATCTTATTGACAAAATCGATTGGCAAATTTTCCTGCTAAGCAAAAATCAGCTGGGAACCAGTCACACGCAATATCAATTGCATAGGATTTTGCCTGGTTACTGTTTCTGCTAAGCAAATATTTTATGTGCTTAGAAGATTTCTGCGCTTAACCGCTCACTGATATTGCGCTCACTACTCAGACCTCACTCTCAAACCCAAAATACTTATAAATAAATATTTTTCAAGATTGCAATGGTCTTCAAAATCAATTCTATATTTGGCCAATGAAGTCCAGACTTGTGCAAAATTCAAACAGTGGGATACATTGAGAAATGTTTTGTGAAGCTTAATTCGGCGAACAACATTAGAAGCCATTTTGAGGTGGGACCACGTCTGCGCTCATGCCGCACGTTTTCTTAAACACGAGACGTGCGCGCAAGCCTCAGTACATTCAGCATGTACCAGTAGATTGCAATATGAGACAGGTTGGCACAATTTTCTGCTAGCAGACCTGTCTACGTTTCCACTTCTAAATGATAATTGAGTTTCAAGGCTACAATTTCTGGCTGTGTTGCCTAGGATCTGTGACAAGGACTGACAGCAACTATAACACTTGAGTTCCTTGAGATCCTTGAGATATCTGGCCAAAAAAAAAAGTATGCAAATCCAAGTACACAATATAAGTACACTTCTAAAACACGGTTGTGCTGTCTACGACAATTCAAAGCAAGATCAACATACATTGTCCTCAATGTAAAATGAGGAAATTGTTTTTGTTGTTCGGGAAATTGCTTGGTCTGCCACATGTTACTGGAGAGTAGAGACAGGTGAAATCAACACGGAACAGCTGACATGCATGACAATGTGGCCCTGGTACAGTCAACATGAAAAACAATGTTGGTGGGTTGGGGAGACAGTACATAATATGTGTAGCTGTCTGCAAAAAGGTTAAAGGGGCACTTACGAGAGAAAGAACCAATTTGAGCTTGAAAATGGGCTGACCAGAAAACAATACATGTGCTTGGAATTTGAGGGCATTTAAAAGTAGAACGTTAACATTTATACAACTATACATTGTAGCTCAGAAATTTGCTGACATTTCGGGGTACAGAATTTGGATCCTCAAGAATTGAGTCATTAGAAAGCTTGTCGTCATTCACGCCACAAACATTTCTTTCAAAACATTCTTTCTTGAAATAATTACAAGTAAACAGTTTACATTTGAAAAACATGACATTTTTGCAAAATCTGGCTGAGCGTCAGCTTTAACTTGTAGGGGCAAAGAGCCAAGCTACACAACCATCTCCCCTGTGGCATATCAATTTCAGGAACATGTAAACTCTGAGAACATTCAAAATTCATTTCCCATTAGAACATGCCCCTAGCTGGGGTTCATATATCACATTTTCATGACAACCCCCCCCCCCCCCACCACCTCCCCCCCCCCCTCCACATCATTCAATTGAAATGTGCATGACTTCAGTATCCTTTTTGAAGCAAATGCATGATTGAGCAACCAAAAACCATTGCAATGTATTAATTCTTTTAATTCTAAAAAAATCGAACTTGAGTTTGAGAATTTCTGGAATATAAAGTTATAGTGTGTGTGAATCTCCCATACCTTTCCCTCTCTCCAAAATATTCCTTGTGTGACACTAATATTTTGTGTGACATTTTACGACATTGTTGTTGTTATTTTTTTGGTAGGGGCAGATCTAGCTTTCAGTAAATGGGAGGGGGGGGGGGGGTGGGGGAGGGGGGTGCGGATGGGGCATGCCTCCAGGAAAATGTTGAAATCTATGATGCTTTTTCCTGCATTCTAAGGCAATTTAACAATAAATGTAGGGAAGTTAAGCCTTCTACTTATTATTTTTGGCCCCATTTTACTGGTATCATAACATTGGGGGGGGGGGGGGGAGTTTGCAACCCCAGTAGCACCTCTTCTAGATGCTGGTTGGATATTTATTTGTTTTGGTTTCTAATTTATTGTCAGGCCCTTCTGTTTAGTGGCGGCGCTGTGTGTCCCCAACCCTACATGTGTCCCCAATAAGGCCCACCAAAAAAGTCTCCGGTTTCTGGTATGCGCGCGCATCGCCGTAGCCATGCACTTCGGCAAAATGAAAAAGTTTTTTTTTTTCAATGAAAGATGATGTCTCAAAACCGCCAAACTCACTGGTTTGACTGGAATCCTGCTGCTGCACAATTTTAACATGTTTTTAGAGGGGGTTATGATCGAGAATAAGCTTTATGTGGCCTCTCTGGACTCCCATATATTTGCACTAAGTTTAGTCAGGCACCATTTGCAGTCATTAGCCGACATTTGAAGCAAACAATTCAGGTAAAAAAAGAAAAAAAAAGCCGCGTCGCCGCACCACTTCTTGGGCAAGCTCCATACCAGAAACCGGCGACTTTTTTTTGGAGGGGCCTAAACTAAGCTTTTTTTTTCTTTGACCACATGAATGTGGAGGCTCATGTCGCAAGGCAAGGGAATTCTGTAAAGGTGTTTTGAAACCAGAGGAAGCGGTATCAGACAAGGTATTCACAACAACCTACCGGTAGTGGAGACAATGATCACAAAACAAAGTCTTATTTTACCAGTTTCCTTCCTGGACAATTTCTGTACAGGAAAAACAATCTCATTGATTTCTTGTATAGTACTCGTTGATCTCCATTAGTAAGACTGGATAGAACACCCTGCCCTCCATCTTGTGCATGCACGCATAGTCATCGGTGAGGGTTTGAAAGTTTGAAATGCGTTCGTCACACTGCGGCACGCGCACGTCATGCATGCGCAGTCGCAAACGTTAAACCCGCACTGTATTACCAAGCTGTTTGTGCCCACGTTTTCCGAATCGTCACTGCGCGCAAGTATACGTGTGTCCTATTCGGTTTACTAATGGAGATCAATGATAGTACTACACTCCATTACACTGTACATATTCCTTGATGTATAATAGAGCGCTAGGGTGGTTTGGGGCGGTATAAGGAGTAACAGGTACCGGTAGGCATTTAAGGGGAGCACAGGGTCCGATAGATTCAACTCTAATATCGAAATCTGATTTGGTGTAAGCTGCCCACAGACGAAACACCCGTGAACGGCTGCAGATGGGAAAATTATAGCCAGACACTGAATACAACCAACCATTCACCCTGTTTGTTGAACAAATTTTATGCTCTAAGTGCTTTCTAAATACAGTTTTTGACAGCTGCGAATTGATTAACTAAGTCAGTTTTGTTCCTGCAGTTTTGTGTCTGACTCGCCCACTGCACTATAATCCATAGAGTGCCATCTCAACTTCCATGCAATCTTAGCAAAATTCTCGGTGACAGTTGTTTTTAGGCGATGAAACTTTGTGAGTGAATTGCAATCGGTTCGTTAGTGTGACGTCACTTCAATTTAAACCACGCCCACTGCACATTCAGCAGCATTGGAACCATTGGAACCGGATTTAGTGCAACGTTGTGTGTTTAGCCAATGAGCGCTAGTAATCAGTGGTGCGTGGGCATGTATGACGAAGTCACTTACGAACTGGAGAGACCAACAGATCAAGCCCTGCCCAGTGATGTTCTGGCCAATCACAGCTTTGATCAATGTCCGACAAAGTCCGACATGCGTACCTTTGCCTATGATGCGCGAGTCTGGAACATGCACTGCGCAAATTGAATTGGTTGTTAGATTCTTACCTGACAACTGTTCGTAATAACGTTGATCTAGCTTCATTGTGATACGTAATAATAACCGTGGTGGCTGGTAGGACATGGTGCCAGTCAATATTTCTGCATCTGTGTTGATATAAAACAATAAAAAACAGCTTTTTTTTAAAAAGGTTAAAGTTTATCTTGTCAGCAAATCAGGAGGGCTTCTGCATCAGAAGTGCAGATTTTGAATGAAAAGTGTAACAGTCCTTTAAAATTGAACTTTTCACTCAGCTTTTGAGGTACATGTACATGTACATTTGTATTACAACAGAAATTTAAAAGTTCTAAACATTTGTGATGCGATCAAGCTACATGAGTCGTTTGTCGACCCTGGTCAACAAAAAAATTATTACAGATTTGAAAATAACGCAATCACAGCATTAATGCTGTGAAAACTGCATTCTGATACCATCTTTAGTTTAAAAATTATGGAAGTCGGAGCACCAAGAGATGTGATGAAGTGATGTGAGGAAGTGGCCCTATTTTGGCCTTTATCTCGAAATAAAAATTCCTGACAAACAACTCATTTAGCTTGATCGCATCACATGTGTATCATCACTTTTGACTGACTACCACTGTACGACACACATGATGAAACATGAAGTGCATTTTGATATTTAACTGTTGATTGTTGAAATGATTATTTCAGATATCTTGCATCCATTGTGACGTGCCCCCGGGTACCGGTATTACGACAAGGCCCGATAAGCTTCTTAGATTTGCGTACGAGGGAAAATCTGAGCGGCAAGGGACCATTCTTTGGCCCTAAATTAGCAATGGCGTGCATCAAAATCACACTATAGTAATGATGCAATAACTATGCAAAGCTTGTTTTTTTCCCAACTGGCAAACGAAGATATTATATCTCGTTTACAGTGTGTAATCGATCAGACATAATCATGTTATTAAGACAGCTACAGGAAGAAAACAAGTTCAGAACAATGGTTTAAAAGTTGTTAAAGCCTAATCCAGGTATTTTGTAAGGAGCCTGCTGAATCAAAAGTGAAGCCTTCCGAATCAATTACAGTAGAATTCTGGATCTATTGTTCGAGAAAATGCAACAGAAAACTTTTGTTGTTGGTTTTTGTTGATATCAGCAGACATAACGGCCTTTCACACTATCCAAATTCTCGGTGTGTTGGACCCCAACACGGAGGTTTTGGGAACCCCTTTCAGACGAGCAGAGCATCTAGCACAGCTTCTGCACTGGCCCCGGTTCTCTACCAGTTCTTGGTAAAATCCAACCCTCAATCCTGGCCAAATCTCGCTGGGCCTCCAACCCCCCGGCCCCCGTTCAATGTTGTCTCTCATTGTGCGGTGTGTGCTCCATCAGCTGGAGAGAACAACATTGACCGGGGGGAGCAGGGGAGTGGGTGACCGTGGCAGGCCCAGGAAGTGTCCCAACCATTTTGGCCGGGATTGCTGGTCCAGGGTTGAGAGGCTCTAACCAGGTAGAAAATCCAAAATCTACAAACCAGGTACATGTACATAGGCCTATTGGTGTACTGGGTCAGTGTGAATGGTATGCCTTGCCTACCTGTGTTCATTGGGACCCGGTTACTCTTACCGAGGACCCTAGTTGATTTCAACATACGTAAACGAGACCATACAATGTAGTGTGGAAAGGCTGTAAGGGTTCATAGCCAAATGCTAAAGAATGTGCAGATGATAATCCTATGTCAATTTATATGAATCCCTATTATGCTCTGATTCCAATTTGTAATGTGGCTGCGAGGGCTTAACTGCCCACAGATTACAACTGCAAGACCATAACAGAGCAAAAAGTACATTGTTTACTGTGATTAATAAATAAGCAACAACAAAAAATACATTGAAAAATAAAGTTAATTAGGTTTGTTTTAAAGTGCTAATTTAAAAACCCACATTGGTAATTTAGGCACAAAACACATGGGAACGCAACCACTGCCACCACAACAAAACATTATGTACAATGTATATGAAGTAAAATATTCACAATTCACGATTCAATCTGACAGTTGATTTTGAATTCTTGTGCAATACGGCATTACACTGCTTCTAAATCTATTGGTTAAACATCACATTTCAAATTCCAAGAAGAGTTGGACCAAAGCTCAGGCCAAAATCAAACTTTTCCACAGAACAAGGGAAACTTTGTGGTCGCGAGTTGCACTCGTAACATCCCATCACCCCTATCACCTTGCAGGCACAAAATAACAAGTGGACGCTTTCAAATATCAAAACAAATCCTTGGTATCTAGAGGGAGAGAGAGCAGTGTTCTTTGCCTTTTAAAAAAAAAAGGCCTCGCAATCGATGCAAATCCTCATATGAAATATTAATTCGGATATACGGTAGCTCAGAGAGAAATCTACACCCACGTACTCCCTGAAGAATCAAAACAAGTTTTTTTGAAATCAGCTTTAAGAGATCGGTAGGCAAAGTGCCATTCAGCGGCAACCGTTTTCTCTGTCAATTATTCCCAACACATCAAGCGTGTGGTTGACAGATACTGAGTGCTCCAAATTTTTTTTGTTCAAATTTCGTTGCAATGGTAATGCGGCTTTTTGAATAAAGTTACGTTCGGCAAACTTTTTTTTGGTCTCAATACCAATGACTACTGGTCTACCAATGTCTACCATTCGTTGATCTGCTAACCACACAATTCCTCATTTATGCCAATCATTCTGTGCTAGTCAAACACATTTGCAAACAAAACATCTGTGCTAATCCTGTAAGCTTGGAATCCTTATAGTTAATACAGGATGTACGCATGCGCATAAGCCAAACTTCCTCGCTAACCCGTGAAATATGCTAACTGTAAGCACGGACGGTAAGCAGAGTCATGAAGTGTGGTTCCGCCTCAGAAATTTCGGTTGTCGAATTAGTTTATAGTGTGAGTGTTTGAAATACATAAATGTGTAGCTTTTTTGTATCTTTGCTGGTTTATTTTTTTTTCAGCAAAAGAACTAATGACGACATCCTCATTTAATAATATTCTCTTCTCATTCCAACGGAATGTCAGAAAGCCAAAGTTTTATTTCCTTTCCATTAAAAAAACAACATGTGCTCCACTTTGTCTGACTTAGGGTAACTTTCATTTTAACAAAACGTTTCTTCAAATATTATCAAGCCATACATGGGGACGTTGGTACCGGTATGCATGTACAAGGGAAGGAAATATAAACTAGACTACAAAGATACTTTCTGAAACTCAGCCACAGATCACATTCGGAAATGTAAACTTGATGATTGTAAAAATAATGGAAACACAAACCTTCAGCTGGCCCAATTTCACGACGCTGCTAAGCACAAAAATTTGCTTAGCACAAAAAAGTCTGGCTTATATAAGCAGGTTACCAGCCAAAACTCCATGTGATTTTCATGCTAAGCAAACAACAGCTGAATACTAATCACAAGCAATATACATCACGTCCAGAGTTTTGGCTGGTAACTTGCTTTTATACGCCAGACTTTTTTGTGCTAAGCAAATTTTTGTGCTTGGCAGCGCCGTGAAATTTGGCCTGGCCACATGGGAGAATATTTCGGTTTCACTTGTGAGCAGGAAACCTCAAAAAGTTTCTATTGGAAAATACATCTAGCATCAAGTAACACGACTGAGCAATTGATACAACTGCATGTACCCACCGCTCCAAAACTTTACAACCATATCTCGAACAGATGGTGATGAAATATTTCTAATGCAACTATCTGCCCACCGCTGCGGATAATTTGGAATGTCTGTTTGAGATGAAATTTCGACGACAGGTTGGTAGGATTTCAGAATAGGCACTATCAATGTGAAAGGTTCAGACATTCCATCCTGAAACCAGAGAGATGGCGGGCATTCTGAGACGGAAAGAGTCAGGAACATATGTTTCTACCATGTGCAATACAAATGTTTATTTGACAACTTGCTCGCTGTCACATCTATTTAGGTCTGGTTCATTTCAGTTTATTTTTACATTTGGTGGTTTTTGTTTGGAATGGATTATTAATTGGTATATATGACGTGGTATGTCAAAACCAGGCAGAATTGAGCAGAGCTACGAATGGAGAAACAGCTGCAAAATGACATGGGGGAGGTTTCAGTGATTAACATTTTCTGTAAAATGTTTCAAACTGAAATTTTATCTGCAAAATATTTTTAAAAACACTTTTAGAGAGGCATGTCATTTCACAAAATGACACTTTGTTCAAGATTTTGTTCGTTAACGACGCAAAATTAGCCCGACATTTGGGATAGTCCGTTTTCAAAATTTAATAACTTTGCTTTGGAATATCCAATTTAAAAAAACACCCAGCGTTTGAAAGAGCAAATTTTATATTTAACCAATATTGCAATAACTGAAAATTGACTTCTTGCCCAAAAGTGCCTGATTTTGACATACCGTGTCACATACATGATTTTCAATTATTTTACAGCAATTGCTTGTAATACAATTTTTTTGGTAACATCAGAAAAACAATTTTCAACTTGTTTTTTAAATAATGACAGTCACAACATCTTTGTTATGAAAGTGTTTATTAGAAAGCAAGAATTAAAAATGAAATCTAACCTATTCGTTCCCTAGGGTCATTTCTCTGTTATCCAATTGTGATCTAGATAAACTGCGGAGCAATACCGCTTAACTTGACATATTCATCAAATCTTTGAAGTCGTCTTGACAGGGCCAAGCCTCTGGCTCCATGAAAAATGAAATTGATATTTCTTGCCCAAAGAAGATTAGGTACACAATTGCCTTACCGATATCTCTTTCATAACATTTCCCCGCATCCGATCTGTCTCTGGAGAAATTTCTGCCTCGGGTGACGAATTTATGAACGTTGATTGGCAGCTTTGCGGCAGAAATAATCGTCTTGTTTTCTGTTGCTGGCTATTGTGCGGTTTGTGAGGCCCCCAGATACACTGGAGAACATGTGTGGCAATAATTGAAATAGCTGAAATAAGTTCAGTCAAACAATTCTGCCTAAGTCCAGGACAAGTTCGTGTTTCTTGAGGCAAGACTTGGGCCTCATTGTTCAGCAAGTGTTGGGCCTCATTGTACAGCAATTCTCTAATGGTTAAGGATTAAGACTCATCAGATAATCAAAAGCTCCTAAGCCTTTTGTACTTCTATAATGCGAATTAATAAAGCTTATTTATAAAGTGCCACTGGAATTGGTGCCCAAGGACTACTTATTATTTCCCCTGCCATTGAGCAATGAAACATTAATTTTTTTTTCTTCAATCCTACGTTAAAAACAATTTCCATATTAAGTATTCAGAAATTGACTTTTCCATAACAACCTGAAGACAGTAATTAATTTTGAATTATGACTATGGCGAAAGTAGCCCACCAGAATGGCACCTTTATTTTTTGGGATAGCCTGCAGAACTACGGTAGATCTTCATTTGATTCTTGACTACAAACTAGATCTTATTCAACCAACGGATGGAGGTAATGAACGAAGATAGTTTGTACTGTAAAAGTGTTATAAGTGTCCGGTTAGAGTCGTGCTGACACTTGTATGACTGTTAGAACTTAAAAAGTTTTCTGAAGGATAAGATTTTGAAGTCGGCCATAAGCGTGTTTTGTGGATCTAGGGACATGCTCTCAATGTACACATTTAAATATATCATAAACCCATGCTGATTAATAGGACAAAACTTGCCTATGCCAGCCAAATCACGAATTATAAACTGTCAATTTTTCTCTTAATAAATAGAAGGTTTTGTGGCCTAGATGTAAACCGGTCTTTGAACTTGTATATCTGGGGCGGATTGTAATAATCAGTCTTAAAGCTGTCTGTCGTGTTAGGTGGTCTTAAAGCTCTGGCTGTCAGTCGGTCTATAAGTTAGACCATTGCAATGATGCAGTCTAAGTGTTAAGTCAGTGTTTATAGCCCCTTTAATTTGATACCACATTTGAGGTTGTGATGCTTACAGTTTGAAGATTTCATAATCTTTTAATTTTTCAGCCATGTCCACATTCTGATGAAATTGCCCTGATACACATTGTAGGGTGCATCACACAGTGACATATCATCAATAGATGGGCTTTGTGCACAACGATACATCACTTCGTGGTGTAACCGACGACATTTAAACAACTGAAATAAATTTAAAACAGCAATTTCAACAAGCAATAATCCACCTCATCCCATATTTAAGCTACCAATTTCAGCGAGCGGGTATCGGTAGTCCCAGAGCCAATTTCACTAAATGACTCCAGAAGTCACTCCCGTAGGATTTTGAACTCACCCAACGATAACGACCTGCGTACTCGCGTGCTGCTCCAATACGCTTCTTGTGTTTTAAGCGCGTGCTCCCTCAAGCAAAAATGCCGCGGGGAACAATTTCGTGGCAGCAATATATATATCGCTGACGACTCTTCAAGCTCTCGTGAGCCACGGCTATTTGAGGAAGGAATCGTTTAAATGCAGCCCCAGCAATATACCGAAAGACCTCCCCAGTTGACGAATGGAAACTGCCTCAGTGCATGGAATTAAATTTGGCGAGGAGAAGCGGACAGGGGAAAAAAATAACTGGGACAATTTTTTTTTAACGTGACTTGAATTTGATATCAGAAGATGCTGTGAATAAGATGGGCACAGCCATGCATGTACATGTACATGTACATCTTCATTTTTTCCATTTTCAATATTTACTTCTGTAGTTGGCACTCGGAAGATGAAGCAGAATTATTTATACATTTCTGCTTTGTAGACTAAGCCTCCCATGAATTTATTCATGAGTGAGATTGGCTCACTTTCATTAATCACAACTGTCTGAGCTGTTTATTTAATTTTTTTGGTCTGTGGTTTCTGCGGGGAAGAAAATTAAAAAGTTCTTTCGAGCATAAATTCCGTGCTTGCAACAACACAAGTGGTTTCAAAAAAACATGGTCGGTACATTTCATAAAGAGCTAATTGAATTTTCTGTAATTTTTTTACAAGTATAATTGCATGATCCTGCAGCACAATAGCATCACCTTTATGTGGAATCAATTTTCATATTTAAAGTTACTTTGATTTTGCCGGACTCGACTGACTTGTGTTTAAGAATAAGCAAAGACATTAGCTTTGTGACTTATTGTTTAAGTCCATGTACAGTACATATTGTGTTGACAGAAACTGTACGCATGCCTTGTATAGATCTGTTCTTCTTGGTAGCAATTGGCAACTTAAAATTTCATCTACTTTCATTTTTTTTTATTCTAAAGATCCAATTTACCTTGCTACACTTTTTATTAAAAATTATTATTAATTTCTGGTAATGAAACCAAGAATTCCTCAAAAAGCGCTAGGTGCTATAGCTTGCAAGCCTCAATAAAGCTGTAGAGAGAAGACAATGAGAAGAGTTTTAGAGGTGGGAGGAAAACCCCACAAGAATTTTCTGGGGAAAACCCACAGAATCAGGTAGAAACTGAGAACACAACCCACACGTGGACCAGGGCAGGAATCGAACCCGGGCCATAGAGGTGGAAGGCGAGGAAAGAACCACTGGGCCAACCTGATTTGTACATGCTCTTCCTTTAGTGAATGAAGATGTTAAAGATGTTTGTTAAAGATGTTTGAGAAATCAAATGGTCTACCTATTATACAAGAGCATGCTTGTAAAAAAATTTACATTTTATATGTAACAGCTACCAGTACAAGCTTTTATTTAAACAAGTCTGCAAAAAAACAGCAATGGTTGACAAAATATAACATCAACCAATACTGTCCATTATTATTAGGGTTATTATGCCACATCCGCATGCCCTCGAGCGCCGCCACGCTATGCCTATCAAACCCCATTATCGCCCCTCATCACATCCTAAGGAGTTGCGACCAACAGCTTGAGATGCTTGGAGAAAAGTGTAAAGCCTCCCCCCTTGCTTCCTCACTCCAAGAACAGACCCCAGATGTGACATGAATGAGCGACGACGATATTTATAATGACTCATCTGTGAAATAACGACATGCTTGAACGACTCTAAATTTGCTGAATTAACAATGTACAAGGCCGAGGCTGGGAACGTCACGGTTGATTCCCTATTGCGAAGGGAAAAATGAAAGTTTTTTTCTCACACTATTAGCTCACCTGCACAAGGATCCGTCTAGAAAACCATGTCAATGGTCTAAATGATTTTTTCTTCTACACTCCAAATAAAAAAAATGCTAAAAATAATTAATGAATGTTTCACTTTCAATTTATATTAAAAAAAATTCTTAACTGCTATATATATAAAACCATAAGAATACTAGCTGTGGTCCAACGGTTAAAGTTGTTTGACTCATGGCGCCAGCGCCAGCCCCGAGCATGGGGGGGGGGGGCCATAGTACCAACTAGGGGGGCCCACTACCATGAAAAATACAAAAATACATACATGTATGTATGTATGGCTTTTGCCGTTGAGGAGGGGGCAATTGCTCGCCAAGGGGGCCCGGACCCACCAGGCGCCCCCCCCCCTCCCCCCCCCCTCCTTGGCGACAAACCTGACTACTTAGATGACTTTACTGAATTTGCCAGCCAGAAAGGGAATGGTAAGCAAAAGAAGGTAGTCAAAATATCATACTTCTTCCCTAAATTTAAACCATGTTGTTTAGTTTTTGATTATAAAAAGTGAAAAACTTCTGGGGGGGGGAGGGGGAAATCCCTCCCATGGAATGCATACAATCACTTGTCAATCATAAAAGTTGTCGTATTGTGATCCAATAATTTGATGTCCACACGCTACATATACATGTAATCTGGGTGAACATGTACAGTGTACATGTGTACATGTACTTCTCTGGCACAATTGACCAGTTGGATGTTTGTACACATGTTCCAAGTGCTTGTGCGGACTATTACTTCAACGCGTTGAAACACTGCCCAATGAAATAAGCGCATTTGGTTCATGAATATTTATGAGGTTAGGTAGCGCCTTCCACTGATCATGTAAATTTAACACTATCTTCTAGGCCATTATGCCCCCCCCCCTCCCCCATTAAAACCATATCACACGTTATGAAGCATGACCAGCTCCCACAAATATCTAGACGGCTCCCCTTTAAACGCGACTCCAAACTGTGAAGGGCTCACGGATCAGCACGCCCTTTCCCCGCCAGTATGAATATTACATGCACATGTACATGACTAAGATCGATAGGGGGCACTAGGCAATGAAACTTTGATTAGGAAAAGGTCCCATGCTGGCTAAGTACCTGTCTATAGCTGGCCCATTGGTTCTACATGACTGTGCAGGGGCTAGCTGGTTAGCGTTAAAGGAACACTTTCGACTGGAATGCATCTCTTGGCTCTTTCCCCAATACATGTTGCTTACGAAATGATAGTAGACAGAAAGACCGATAAAATTTCGTAAGACAGAAAGGCCAATAAAAAGGAGAACATAAAAAACCACAGCCGGGGATACTTTGTACATTTTGTTTTCATCCAAACAATTCTCGTTGCCAAAAAAAACAATCTCTAATGCCAAAAAAAAAGGCTTCAGTTTCTGATATGGAACTTGCCCCAAAAGTGGTGCGGCGACGTGGCTGGTTTCTTTTCTTTTTTTTTATACTTTTTTTCCGTCAAATGTCGGCTGATGACTGCATAATGATGCCGACTGAATTTAGTGCAAAATATATGGGAGCCCAGAGTGGCCACATAAAGCTTATACTCGATCGTAACCCCATCTAAAAACACGTTAAAATTGTGCAGCAGCAAGATTCCAGGCAAACTAGTGAGTATGGCAGCTTTGAAACATCATCTTAGGCCAAGTTCGGGCAAGGACCATTAGTCGACTAGTGGTTGATTTGTGACGTACCTTACGCCTGCGCACTGATAGCAACGTGCGAACGTCTTTAGTCAAACGCTGGTCAAAATGTCATCGCAAAACTTCTGGATCCTGGCTCTCTGCTTGCGTTATGAATGCGCGCGGCTATTGGTTACCAGCGAAGCAACCAACCCCAGTAGGCTGGTTCCAAATAGTCGACTAGCATAGTCAACCACCGTCGACTAGACAGAGTTCGAGCAAGCGTTAGTCGAACTATGGTTAACTATAGTCCTTGCGCGAACTTGGCCTTACATTGAAAAAAAAAACTTTTTAATTTTGCCGACGCGCATGGCTACAGGCGACACGTACGCATACCAGAAACCTAAGCCCAAAACAAGAGAAATATATTCTCTGTGCTCCCACCTACGGTAGCATTCAGACAGGGATCGGATTTCTTCAAGTGCATTCTCTGAGCACCTACCTATGCAAATTACCGGCACCATCGAGTTTCCAATTGCAATTCACCCTGAAACACGTACATGTATGCATGTATGGTACAGCTCATACTACAGCAAAGCACATTGCCTTTTCATAGATATATCCATACACTCCATTTACATTTTAGTCATTCTATAAATTAGGGGTCCACTTTCTGCCTATCCCTGTTACATCTGACATCTATGAATTTATAATTTTAGATGCACTCCTTAATGCAGTCGTCCCCCTAGAGTGAATACCTGAAGCAGACAACCTACCCAACAAACGAAAATCGTTTGAAGTCATTCTGAATGATACTTGAATTGCAAATTACAAAATTCAGAGGTAACAGCGACAGGAAAAGTGTCAGCTTTTGGACCCTAAATTTATTGAATGATCCAATTGCATTACATTGTTGCTCTGCTTTCTCCAAGCTTGCATATTTGTTTTCATTTTTTTATTGCATAAATTGAATTTTCATACATCACAATCAAATGTTATGTGTTAATTTTGTGGCAGCACAGTACCACCGGTACTTTTGGCCTGTAGACATGGCATGAATGTCACTCAAAATGTGATGTGCATCAAGAAATTTTGTTTTTATTTTTTAAAAGTACTAAAAATAAATAAAACTCCATGCAGTAAGGGATCATCTATAAATATCGACATTTTCTTAAGCATACAAACGGTTTTAAGTTGAGTTTATTTTTCCGCCAAATTGCAGGTGTTATTTTTGGGGCCCATTCAATAGTGCTGTAATAAGAAAGAATGAACTTTCACAACCAAAAATGGCCGTGCCCAGAATTACATGTATCTTTGGCCGTCATGCCCCTTAAATGTTAACACTTGGAGATTTTTTGGCAAAATGAATTCGCACTCGTGTTCGCATTTCCACTTAATCTTACTCCAAGACAGTGGCTGCCCCAGAGCATTGCATGAAACAGAGAGTGCGCTGTTACACGTTGGCTTGGCTTAACCACCATTTAACGCTAGTACAAATACACTGTAAAATTCAACATTTTCTTAAGTACTCTCTGGGAGGGGGGGGGGGTTCTGAATAGAGTACTCTCTATACTCTTTAGAAAATATTGATGATTGTCGATGGCCCCTTAAGTGCAAGAGGAAACTAGCTTGCTGAAGCAGAAACATACGTGTCTGATTACTTGCTATGCTTCATTAACTTCTCATTAACTTGTAATTGCTAAAATTTACCCTATAACTGGCAACTTCAATGGTAAATATGCAATTAACATATCAAAAGAAGGAAGAGAAAACGAAGGACAGGCAGACAGCGGAAATTCTTAGCAGAATTGTGTGTGTATTCGCATGCGTGCATGACATAGCATGTCTGGTTGCTGCACGTACAAAACGTACATGTAGTAGGTCTGCGTGGATTAAGTCATCAGTTTTGTAGCAAAGAAACTGGGCATTGCAAAGCTAAAATAAATCATCACATCAGTGCAGTTCGTCAATTTGACCGTGGCCATGTTTCGACTGATCTGTACAGTCGATACCCATTGCACGTGTACATGTTATATCACCTGACTAACAGTTTTCAAAACAGCCCTTTTTGTTTCCACCAGTGCGCATGCACTGTTACTTTGCATATTAAGTCACGCACTGTTGTAATGCAAGATTCCCAAGACGTTCTTTGAGTGCGGTTTGTCTACCGAGTCAGGTTCGTGAATGGCACTATGGGACCAGGAACATGTTGCGCACGGTACAAAGACTGTACCGTCTACCGTGAATTACCTCGCTAAGAACGTCTTGCAACGAGACTAATTTACAGTGTGCTGTTTCAAAACCAGCTCTAGAAACTTCAATACGCCGTTGTCCTACATACGTGTATATTTCACTGGTTTGCCGTATCAGTTCTACTCCATGTGTTAAATGTATACAGTGCATAGGATCGCTTGGGGAATAAAAATCTGCCCTCCAATGATAAATTCCATGCAAAGTTTTATCTGACCGGTGTTTTGTTCATTCAAAATCAAATGAAAACAACACAAAACAGGCAAATAAAACAAAAAGCAAGCCAAACGCATTCACACCAAATTGAATGTGTAATTAGAAAATTTAGTAAAAACCAAACTTAGATTAATTTCACTCATCATTATGGAGTATATCGGCATAAATGCTGCTTTTTGGTTAAATTTGTTTACTGTCTGTTGTAGAGTACACCAACGGAAGTGACCAGTTCATGAATTTTTACAATCTTAAAATCTACATGTACCGATAGGCCCTACAAAAAGAGCAGTGAAGTGCCTCTGTGCATGTATGTGGTCCTATTACTGATTTTGTTTTACACAAGCCAATAAAAATATGCATGAAATTTGCTTTGTGATTCTGTTGCATAAAATTTAACAGACCATTAATTTAATGGAAACAGGTGGTGACGCTACAGGTTAAGCCTTTTGACTTGGTTTTACATGCATAAATTTGTATCAGACAGTATGCATATTACTGACGCACTGGTCTGAAACCTCTGTGACAAGTTACGTAAAGGATCATTTGCTTTTCATGCATTTTATTCATTTCCAATAAGAAGAATTTCCAAAACCTAAGCTGGGTTGAAGAGCTCAGGGGAGAAAACAGTGAAAAACCATGCACCTTGTGATCACAAAACACGATTTCGTCAATAGCACTATTTACTTCCAAAAATCAGTCAATTGACTAATCATTGGAAATCACCTACGTTGTACATGTCTTGATTTGTTTTCTTAAATGGCAGAAACCCAAACAAAATAATTTTACAGGGTGTTTAGTACCAGTACGATCTTTAATTAATCCAAGTAAGCTTTTTGCTAATAATTCGGTACCGGTAGGTACAAATGATCCAATATGCCTTTAAAAGTGTATTGGTAGTGGGTTAAAATGTGTACATGTAGTTTGCTTTGTTTGCTAATAGACTAATGTGACGACCAGCCATTACTGAGGGGGGACCCCTGATCAATAGATACACACTGACACACACTTGCACGCAGGTGGAAGGTGCATGTATTCACTCAATGCTCGTTTGACTAATAGTGTTGCTAAAATGCATGTGCGCCTCTACTTAAGGAATGCATGCGATATGTGCGCAATCAATCATCAGCTTGTACCATCCTTGGAAATAGATACAAAAATTCTACTTTTCTTGAAAATGACAGCACACCAGGTGCCATGATTTCACCGGATGCTAGAGACTATTATTCACTTACAGTCAAGTAAGGTATTTTATTAATGTGGTAGTTTTGTGTTTTGATGTTTGCAAATGCTATACATATTACCTTTAAGAAAGTTCAGTTAAAAAAAAAAAAAAAATTTATCAGTGTTTATAAACGGAACAAGCAGTAAGCAGGAGCAAGTACATGTACGTAACACGACACAAAGAGTGCACACAAGACAAACAATTGTCAAGGTAATGGTCACACTATGGCCTGCTTCTCGGCAGAGTTGAAGTGTGTCTCGTGCAAGTAAATAAGTCCACCGCGCTCCGCACGCATCACTGTCCATCAAGAACCGATACTTGGTTGAAGTAATGATGGAGCACCGTTGACATCCATCTGACTTTTCCCGCACCGCGACATTTGGGTTGCTGATTGCTACCCGAGATGTGAAGCATGTGTCTCATGAATGCATTCTGTCGTCGACGAAACATGCTGTTCATATTGGATTGCTGAATGCAATGCAAATTGGATTTGCTTTTAAATTGACTGGTAAACTGTAAACGAGGATGGATGCATTTGCCAGTGAAAATTAAAGTTCTTCTTCCTCTGCTCATCGAGAAATTAATTATTTTTTTGTCAAAATGGATTTACTTGTTTTACCTTTGACCAGCAAATGTTTTGGGGTTTTGGGGATTTTTTTTTGGGGGGGGGCATCTAAAATACTCTGAAAACAATGGATGTTTTTATTATAGTGGGTTGTTTTGTGCTTAGCTATACACCAAAATTCCTTCCTGACGTATTGTAAACCGCAAATAATTTGAAGAAAAGTTGTAAAGTACACTTCTAAATAATGGTGATTTGTTCTTGTGTTTCGCTTTAAAAAAAAATTAAAATTTTTACATATTCAGGGCTGGAACTTAAAAATAAGGGGAAAGGTATGTAAATAGGCCATAAATGTACATGTATGCATCTGAATATATTGCTGAGTCATTTTAATATCAATCAACTTACATGTACTGTCTTTCCAAATTGTTTGCTTACGAAACATGAGAGGACAAAATTTATTACAAAATTTATTTGGATTTTCTTATGTTTTCGATCATCACGCTTGGTTTTGTTTCCTGCATTTTCTGGGTTCAGTAAAGATAAATGGAAAAACGATTTGAAAAGGAAAGTGTATTTTTGCTTGTGGGAATGAACCTCATACATGGACATGTTGTAAAAATGAAACACTCTAAACCTACCAGCGCATCTGCTCCCAGCAAACAACTGATAACAATTGTAAAAACAAAATCAACATTTCCTGAGATGGCCTCTGTCAATCCACGAAGTCATATGGTTCATATTATATCATTAAATGCACAGCTAGCCATATGTGATCCATAAAGTTCATGAATTTGTCATGTGTAACACGCCACATGTACTTTGCGGTGAGAGAAATTTGGGTGCATGTACTTCATAAGATCAATCCTTGAAAGTTTTTAGTTTTATCAGGTTTTTTTCTTGGGGGGGAGGTTGGAATTTAGTAAGTTTTCAAACGCGAATTTGAAAAATCAAAGGAAATAATGAATCAGGACAAAAAAAAATTGGATGTTTTGTTTAGTAATCTGTGTGCAGTATTGTGGTCCAAGTGTTACGGCGTTCAACTTATGTGCAACTCATGTGGGTTCAAACCGTGACAGTGTTTGTGTTTTTGGGCAAGACACTTTACTACAATTGCTTCTCTCCACCAAGGAGTATAAAGGGGCACAGGTACATGTATGAGGGTTAAATCTGCACTGCGCTGATCTTAAGCTGCTGCAGAAAACTGGTCAGATGGATAGGGGTCATAATTTTGTGAAGCACTTTTTATGACTTGTGCAACGTGTAACGCTTCTTTGTGAAATGGTTCGCAGGGCGCATCGCAGCAGTGCATTGTAAGTTACGGTATGACAAGTTTCATGATATCGGGTGCAGGAGTGATGAAGGTGAAACCTGTTGGTGAACATCAGCCATTAACCCTAACGGTCCCCAACCAGCCAAACTCCAACACCAGGGTTTGTTGGGATCTGTTAGGATGAGTACTGCACTAGTAAACTGACTGCTTTACATGGGAATAGGCATACCACACAAAAATAGAGTCCAACTGTGTATGTCCGCAGTTTACCATATGGTGTTGGGATTTGCAAGGATGAGGAAGGTTCCTTGTAAATCACCCTAGGGAGTTGGGGTTAAAGTACAGCATTTATCACAATGTCCAGCCCAGCATGTGAAATTAGACTATTAAAGTTCAGAAAAGATCACAGGTCAATGATAAAAAAAACACATTTAAAACATGAACAAGACTGGAGACAAGAAGCAGATTTCATGAGAAGTGTTCTTTAGGTAAATGCGTAACGTCATGGGGCGCCGTGGTCAAGTGGTTACGGTGTATAAATGGGTACCCGTGAGGGTAGAGACCAGAGTGCGCTGATCTCGGCTGCAGAGAAGTGGTCTCATGGCCTGATGAGCAGGGGTAATAACGGTGAAGCGCTTTGAGACCTACATGTAGCTTTGGTGGAATGCGCTATATAAACAACACCCATTATTATCATAATTACATTTAATTGCATAAATTCTGCAACATTCTATGTCATGAACAATTTCATGTACATGTATGACACATTACATGAATGCTTTGCAGTTCACAAGTCTGTGACTTATGCAGCAAATTATGGCATAACTTACGCAGTCATTTATGGTGGCGTAAGTTACGGCATACAAGCTTAAAGACAAGCTTAAAATCGACGATTTTACTGACTTATCCTGATCGTTGTAGAGCCTGAAATTGCCCAACTTATCAAGGTTGCGACTGTTACAGCAACAGTTCCACAAACACATGTTCCTGTTAAAACAAAATCCAAGATTAAATCTAGGAGCAAGTTAGGGCAAGAACTATGGTTCACTATAGTTCGGCTAACTACACTCTAACACAGGACGGTTGGACTACTTGGAACTGGACTATTTGGAACCGGATCACAGGGCACGGTTCCATCGCTGGTTACCAAAAGCCGTGCGTATCGTAATACACAGCAGGGAGCCAGGATCAAGAAGTTTTGCGACGACATTTTGACCAGCGTTTGACTAGATGTTTGCAAATTGTATTAGTGCAGGGGCATAAGTTAGGCCACTATGCAACTGATGTCCTCGCCGAACTTCGCTCTAAAATGAAAGCAGCTGAACACAAGAGGCTGAGCCATATACTCACTGTGCATGTCTGGTGTCCGGGATGTCCCTGTCCATCTTGAGTTTGTCGCTCTCCTTCTGGTTGAACTTGTTCCTGGCGTAGGCGTCCTCCCCTTTCTTGACCAGGGTCTTGGCGATGTAGGCCTTCTGGTCAAAGTTCTGCCAAGATTTGTCCAGCTCGCTGGGCTGGCCATGCTGGTTTATGCCGTTCGAACCGACAACCTTCCCAGCATCCCCGACGACGAGTTTGTCCTTCCCAGGATCCTCGACTATGAATTTAAAGCGCTTGGCTGCTTCTTTTGGCTGTGGGAGAGAAAGACAGATATCACACTTTGGTTAATTCATACTGATACAAAGCACAGTTCCTTTTTTTATTTATGACTGGAGCGAGGTTTGCACCTACGACCTCCAGAAAACTGTATTGAAGCTCTACCAACTAAGCCCTACCGGGGTATGTTGGCAGTTCTCCAGTTTGTCAAAGTCTTTGTTCAGAAGCCATAGACCAGTATGGCCAGGTGGCCATAGACAGGATAGCCAGGGATCACGCCCAAAGACACGATACTAGCAACATTAGCAAAGCTAAAACCTGGGAAATAGCAAACTCTTTTTTCTACTCTTTTTTAAGATCTTTTCAACTATTTTCTTTTTAGCCAATGTGCACTTTAAAATAAGTACAGAGAACATAACAGGAAAACGGGTTCCCGATGTGCAAAACTGTCCTCAGTTTGCAAAACTGTCCTCAGTTGAGAGCTGTTGCAATCCATTAGAAAAACAATGGTCTGACCTTAAATCCACCATAAAAGCACCTGTACATACCAGTACTTGTGTATTAATGCAATGTAAAAGTTGGTGTAATCATCCAACTTCCTGCATGAAAATTTGACACAGGGTATAAGACTGCGTTGAAAGTTTTTTTACTCAAGACGGGTAATGTTGGCTTGTGATCCATGCACTCAGTTTCAAAATCGTGATTTTAGAAAAGTACACTTTCTTGAAACATTTTTAGAGCATAAAAGAATCAAAGTGATACACTTTTTTGAGGGGGGATGCAATTATTTTGAAATATCAATGATGTCATCAAAACAAATACGCAAAAGTGAAACAAGAAGTGTTTTTGTAAATTTTACATTAGGAGATTTTTTTTAACTAAAGACTTCATCAAATCCATTAAAATTGGAAGAGGAAGCGATTCTGTGTTAACATTCTTTATTATTGAATACAGCTTCAAACAAACAACTGCTCCTCGAAATTGATGCACTGCCAATGTATGTAATTTCATCGTTCTTTCTCGGTATCCACAGTTTCTGATCTTGCGCTGGTATTTGAACTGGTACAAGAATGCGTGGGCCCGCTAAGGAACACACAGAATCCCGAGCCAACAATTCAAACGTATGGATTTCGTTTCTGTCTGGCTGCTGGAATTCTTCTGCTTGCCAGCCAAACTGACATTGTTGAATGATCTCCGCTGACCTCCAGTGACCCCTGATCGCACCCCGAGGCGGTTGAGTGACATAGTCACATAGTACATGTTTTTGTTTCTGCCATTGGCAATATGTTGTACACATACAGGAAAGACGGCGGTACACAACACTGGTACTTACAATCATCACTACCATGTGTGGATTATTTGTCTTGGAAGTGAAATATAGGTGAACTGGGTTGACTTTCCCTCCACTGAGGGGGTCTTATTGCAACAAATGTTACGGTCTGGTTCTGTCACAATAAACATGGATTTCTCAAAGGAGGGGGGAAGAAACAGCCAACAGAGACCTGGTTGCAAAATGTCAAACACACTCGCAATTCATGAGGGAAGAACTTTACATGTGTTTACTACGTCGCCTTAGACGACTTCAACATATTTGTCATGTATCATGTGACTGTATGCAAACACAGTGGAGCTTAATGAATGTTAACATTGTCATATTTCATGTATGGTGAGGGGCCACTGCATATTTGTCTAGACCCTCAACACTGTGTACCATGTGTACACATTCTACTACCCCTGTGCAGACCGTGCATATTTATATACAGCTTCCATATCAAGTCACATTGTAGAAATATTCTACAGGGTACATTAGAACCCTAACCCCCTCGTACTTCCTCAGGACTACCCTGCTCAATCCAACCGAGTCCAACCGGACTTTCCTGCTCAATCCACTGTGCCTCATTCTCAGTTGTCTGCTGAATCCAACGGAGTCCAACATGGCGTTATAATGCGGTTCAGTTGCCTGCTGAGTCCAACATTTTGCATGAGGAATGCTCAATCCAACAGGCTCCATCTGGTATGTGACATAGTTGGATCCTGTTGGATTCAGCAGGGTTAGGGCTAGGCCCGTTCGCAATCAAAAATATCCATGTTTGACCCGAGTTGAACTTTGAGATGTTGGCACCCTCTTTCACACTCGCAAGAATCGAACACGGCTTGTACACAGGTTCCGTACTCTTTTGGGTTAAAAGTCAACCCTGGTCGGGACCAGGGTTGAGAGGCTAACCGTGTCAAATTTTTTTTTAAATATGAGTGTGTACAAACTGGTACAAGTGTCAACAGTACATGTATACCTTAACAACCTGTGCTCGATCGAACCTGAGTCTGCTCAAAAGTGCCTTTTGAAACTGCTCAATTCATTAACCCTATTAAAGTTTATCTCCCTAGCATGATTTACTAGGAGCCATCCTGGCAAATTCCAACACCATATGGAAAACTGCACACAAATATTTTTGACTTTGATTCTGGAGGTGTGCCAACCCAATGCAAAAAAACTGTCAGTTTAGGCCCCCCCAAAAAAGTCTCCGGTTTCTGGTATGGAGCTTGCCCAAAAAGTGGTGCGGCGACGCGGCTTTTTTTTTTTTTTTGTACCTGATTTTTTTGCTTCAAATGTCGGCTGATGACTGCAAATGGTGCCCAACTAAGCTTAGTGCAAATATATGGGAGTCCAGAGAGGCCACATAAAGCTTATTCTCGACCATAACCCAATCTAAAAACACGTTAAAATTGTGCAGCAGCAGGATTCCAGTGAGTTTGGCGGTTTTGAGACTTCATCATTCATTGAAAAAAAAACTTTTTCATTTTGCCGACGCGCATGGCTACGACGACGCGCGCGCATACCAGAAACCGGAGACATTTTTTTTTTGGCCTTAGGGGTACTGTACCCATCCTGACAGATTCCAACAAAACATGCTGTTGGGGGTTTGATGGATCGAGTTTGTTAGAATTAATGGGACTGAGAATAAACAAGGGCAACTTGATTATCCATATATTTAATAGGATCTGGTTTTCCTGTGGTAGGACGGTTCTGTAGAGGTGCTAGTCACCTGTTCCATCTTGCCACTCGCTGGTTTAATCCGTATTCTTAATTTATTGAAATTGTAAATTTTAACCTGTGATTCTGTATATCTTGTAATATTTTTTTATATCAGCCAGTGGAGAAGTGTATTAAATAAATAAATAAAATATCACGTTATATACAATACCAACTTCAAATACAGGTTTGCTACAGGAAACTGTAGCCTTTCTATGGTCAGTTTATACATGTTATTGTTTGACAGCTGCAGATCGAAATGTGTTTGATCGCATGCATGTTCCATGAGTGATATGCACACCAAGGTTTGTCCATAGTAATTTCCTAAAATATGCCTTTGCACAATCAAATCCAGCTGCCTCTTTGGTCTCCACCTGCAAACACTTGGTTAAAAATACACACTGAAAGTCAAGGCCACCGAAGCTGCATTGTTCTGTCTCCATGTTATTACAAAATGCTGTGTGTAAATCTTGTCTAGTTTTTAGCTGCGGATGGCAGCTCAACAATTCGTCGTGTCTCCCTGTTAGTTAGTTAGTTAGTAACAAACGTAATCACCTCGTTCCTCAGGCCCTGGCAATGGGTGTACAATGTACAGTATATCAATGCGTCTCTCAGGCCCGGGCCCTCTTTTGTGGCACTTTAATGAGTCTCCACTGACAGCCTACCAATTTAATGCAGTCCTGAAAAAAGGGTCACTAGGGTCAAAACCTGATGTTTGTACTCAAAACACTACTCCTTCCAGAAATTATAAGGCACAATCATGCCAGTCGTGCATTGATCAACACATATTTGTTGGCCCGCAACTTCCGCGATCATTTCGAGCTTGTTTTTCTTCTTTTTCAGACTCCTGTCCATATCATTTGTACACGTTTTTTTTTCTTACCGGCACTTTGGGCACTTTGATGAATCTGATTTACTTTAAAGTTGGCAGAGACATCGACCAGCTACCGTAGATATAGTCATGTAGTTCAGTATCGTGTTGTACATTAGTGGAAATCTTGTCATAGGGAGGGAAGAACATGTCATCCTCACACTTTATGGCTGTCATTAGTTTGATAGTGCATAGATGATATTCCTGATTAGTCCCCCCCCCCCCACCATTGCCCCCCAAAATAGACTCATTTATTCAATTGCTATTTCCTAGCAATATCAAAGTTAATTCACATTTGAATGAGAGACCAAAAAAAAAAAATTCACAGACCTTTAGTTATTTAATATTTCTTTGCAAAAATGGAATAAATTGCAGCCCAAAAGTAACTGTACTCTCGCAGGGTGATTTCATTTGTGCACAAATTGAAATTCTTTTTCAGAGGGTTGCAAACACCCAATATTGGAAAAGGTACCGCTATGTACATATATGCCGACGATTCAACCCTCTGTGGGTTTCTCCTGAATCCTCCAATACTTCTCCCAGTAGGGTGGCCGACTTACTTGATAGGGATCTAGAGAAGGAATTGAGATGTGGAATTGGGGGTAATCTCAATAGTTTCTGGCATTTTTGTATGTCTTACCCTTTTGAGGTATCCGAAGGAATTTCACTGACAAATCATGCACATTCCCTAAACTCCGATTTCAGTTGTGGCTCAAATTACATGTTCCTTTTCATTTATAACAATTCTAACTATTGCCTCTATGTTTGAGTTCAAATCCCCCTGGTGACTTTGCAAGAACAAACATGTTCCCATTTTCCATTTCAACTGCAGTCAGAAATTCAAAACGATCAGTGATCCATCTTCCCCCAATGTGTTCGTCAGCGAGAAGCCTTTGCCACTCTACTCACTATTAGGAAGTCTAAGCTTCATCCTCTACCCTTAACATTGATTAGACAAGCACCCGTGGGAAATTGTCTTTTCCTCTTAAGGGTCTTTTCTTTTTCACATCGCATCGGCATCTTCTGATCAATGCTGCATGCCGACTCAACGGTACTGGGAGACGGACCGTGGTAGTGTAGCATTCATCAATTCGTCATGGCGACCATTCCGTGTGACGATCCCGGTCCAGGCGTAAAGGTGTGAAGGAGAAGGGAGGCGGAGCATAAAACTAGCGAGCACTAATCCAAACAGATGGGTTTAATCAACTGAAGCACGCGAAGCGGGGCAAATTCTTGGCTCGTGTTTGAAGACAAAAGTTGTGAACTCTGCATTCCCACTTCTTTAACACCCTCCATGGTAATAAAAACGACCTGAAAAATGTAAATCAAGTCTAAATACAACGACCGTTCAAGGCACGTCCTGGCAATATCAAATACTGCATCTTGGCATTGGGCCAGCATTCAAAATCATCCACAACAAATGATTGGTGGAACAATCATAAGCCAGCTACTGTGGTCACACCACAGGAAATGCTTCCTGCAGTGAGATCCATGTAGCTGATACATAATCAATCATTCATTCTTTTGTCAGATTTGCAGACTGGACGTCGACGGTGAATTGATTCAGCTCTGCTAAGTGCTAATGCTGATTGCGAAAAACTGAGAGGGGCAGTCTCAACACAGACCTTGGGACAAAAATTGCCCAGAGAAGGAACAGTATATTCCTACCATTTGGAAAATATTGCAGTATTTCAGTATTTCCTTCAAATTCACATATTTCCATGTACATGTACACAAAACTGGCTGAATTACTGAAGAAGTACAAGAAGAACACGAAATTTGTAATTAAGGTGAAAGAAGAAATCTTTTAGCAATCTTTTAGCTTGAATTGTGACAAAGGATGCAGGAAAATAGGGTTCTGGCAAAACGTTCCACAATGAGGCAGCATGACAGGAGAAAGAACATTGAGGAATAGTTCAACGTTAAGTTGACTTATCAAAATGAGTCTTCAGTAAACATGTATGAAATTGAAATAGCTTTTCCAGATAATGGTCTGTATAAAGCTGAAGCTGTAGACACATCAATCTCCCCGGATCTCTTGAGGGAAATCACGGCTTGGTAAATATTTGGATTTCACAGGGCCCCCAACACCTTGGGAAACTCTCTATCAACATTTTAGTCTGTTATGGGGGAAGTTGAGTAGCTGAAGTTTCTATGGCCGCAAGCCTCAGGAATGACTGTACAGACGTGCGGGGAAAGGGATTTGTGTATATGATGAAAATAAGGTTCACAAGAGACATGTACAGCAAAGTTGCAGTAATAAATTTCTTCCCACTTAATCTACAAGTATTC
Source organism: Patiria miniata (assembly GCF_015706575.1). NCBI lineage: Eukaryota > Metazoa > Echinodermata > Asteroidea > Valvatida > Asterinidae > Patiria > Patiria miniata. The sequence continues at coordinate 38,887,709 of NW_024037074.1, read as the reverse complement.
TTCCGAGGTGAGATTAAGCGAAAATTCAAAATCCATGATATAACTGGCACTGGGTTTGGAGGTCAAAGAGGGCCACAGAGCAATGCATATGAGCAAGTTCGATCAAGGACCATTGTTAACCATAGTTGGACTAACTCTGATCCAACGCACTCTAGTCCATGATGGTTGGACTAGTCTAGTCGACTATTCAGGACCACTTCAGATCACTTTTGTCACCATTGTACAATAATAGTGGTGATTATGTTGAAAGTATCATAAAACTACGAAATCACCATTATTTGTGTATAAAATAAACAGAAACATCCAAGTGTTGAAAAATTGAACATGTACGACCACCATTTTCTCACGGTCGTTGACAAGACAATAGTTCCACTAGAGTCGTTCCCACTTCAACTTCAGTGCGCATGAGCTTGGTACGTCACAGACCATCCACTAGTTAACCATTGGCCCTTGATCGAACTTGCCCCACGTACGTATGTATGGTGTATGGTGTGTTTGTATTTGCCCTGAATAAACTTTCATCTAATATCTTTGGGATCATCTTCAAAAATCCTCTTCAATGCAAAATCTTGGCATGCAAGTGAAAAAATGGCAGTGCCTGAAACATTTCCAAGAAAAAAATGACGCAAAACGTTGGTAAATAGTTCTTTCATCTCAAGTCCAGATCAGATGAATAATGAAGAAAATGGTGATAGATGCACGTAATTGTTTTCCAAACGATTTTGGTTTCTCCGATTATCAAAAGTAGTAGGCCTATTTACCTGCAAGTACAGACTTGTGGGCAAGTGTGGCCTAGTGGTTAAAGTTCATAACTCACGATCAGAGGGTCAGGGGTTCGATTCCAGCTGCTGGCCATATGTTGTGTCCTTGGGCAAGTCACTTCACCCCCACTTGCCCCTCTCCACCCAGGAGTATAAATGGGTACCGGTATTAGTGGGAAGTAACCTGCGATGGACTAGCATCCCGTCCAGGGGGAATAAATATGTTTCATGTTGTTTCATGCTACTGAAACCGGAAATAAACGCCGGCCTGATGGGCTACAATGGCTCCTGAGGGACTTTACTTCTGATTTTTACAGACTTGTACATGTACATGTACCAATACAAACTTGTACAGTGTAAAATTTAAAATTACTGCCTTCGTTTCTAACCCACTAAACTTTGCGCAGATACTCATTCATTGTACTAAAAGAGCTTAATTAGAATTAGGGATTCCGTTAAGAGCTCCGGTAGTACCATCCAGAATTTAGTGAAATCAATACCCGCACTTTAGGATTGGGAATGATAATTAGCATCCTGAACAGCCACAATGGGACTATTTGTCTAAGCAATCAATACTAACGAGTCAATTGTATCGGGGCAATTAAGACGGTGGAAAAGTGTGAGGTAATTATGAGCGAACAATTTAGCTGAAGGCCCTAGTACAACCTTCAACCTTGTACTATTTATGGAATGATTTATTGTTCCCTACATGATAACAGTAGCATTTAATGGGAAACAAGGCATAAACAAATGTCTTTTGTCAAGGGCATACCCCAAGGCTTCAAATGGTTTATTCAACAATAGCATAGAAGCTAGTGGTGGACATGTGTACCAGTATATGTGAGAACATTTGCTTCCTAGATACGAAGTAATTTTCCAGCCACCACATCTTTATGTGTACAGATTCTGATTCAGATATTTAAAACAATACAAGAACTTAAATCATTTTCCTCTAATTGGGTGTTAGATTCAGTCACCAGTTTACCTAGTTGTGTTCTTTAAATGATTATCTTTTTAAATACTTTTGTCCAAATGGCAGCGCCCAGCTCTTCAAGTGGCACTGAGTGGTTAGCAACTTTTTAAATCTTCAACAATAAATCGCCAGTGATACATAATTTTTTTTTTGAGATTTCTGATGTAGGAACGGCAAATTTCAGCTCCCGACAGCTCACGTGCTTAGAAAATGTCTGCGCATAATGTTCAGCTCACTAAAATTGGCCACAGTGATTCTTGTTCCAGGGTTCTCCTTTGAAGTGTCCCACATATCAGGAATAGCGACCTCTGCCTGAACTCCTCATATCACAGTTGGCAATCAGCACATAATACACACGTAGGGGTAATGCATGGACACGAAAATGTTCCCGAAAACATTCCTGCACACCATCAAGTAGTGCAGAAAAAATAAACCCTCAATAGAAATGGACCCTCATTCACATTTCGAAAATGCCAGTGAAGACATCTACATGTTTACATGTAGTGTTCACATGATGCACATGTACATGGGTAACTGTCATTCTCAAAGGTACATGTAGTCCGTTGTCACAGAGCACTGTCTCTTCATAACTACATGTACTGTACATGTACATGCATCAACTGTTCATACTTTCAGGCATGAGAATGAATTTCAATGAAAAAAAAAGGAAACATGTGCAAAAACAGGGAAAAAAAGATGTGAAATCAGGCCAAAAAAGCCCCAAAACAGGCTCAAAATAAATGAAAATGCGGCAATTTGGGCAACAAAAAAAACAGGAATTCCTGTTTAAACAGGAAGATTCTCATGTCTGTACTTTGCGCGAACGCGAATTTGTGATGTCATTGCAAGTATTCACGCTGCTAATTCGTTAAAAAAAAAAATGAGCACATGTCACGTCAGCAAATTTCGCAGTGCATATTTCCTTTGTCCAATTCACTTTGCATTCGCAAACATACATGCACATGTACATGATTTGCATACCGTTAACATGTACATACATGTTCACGTCCCCTTTTTCAATGTGTTTCCACCACTTCAAGTAGTTTCCACCAGCGTGCACATGAAAAGATTAAAGACCACCGGCCCGCACGTACTGGATTATTCCAGCAGTACAGCTTTGGGCCTTTTTATCATCAATATCTCATTTATAACTCAAAGTGAATCATCGTTCTTTGTGCATCGGGAAACACTGTCAGACTGATTCTAATCGCGAGGCCTCGCGGTTACCGCGCACGCATTAAAAAAAAAATTCTCCCTCTCTCTCTCGTCTCCCAGCGCGGGGACAATCAGCGAGATTGAATCAATAAGAATTATCTGACTTTAATCGGGCAGCTGAGGCGACAGAAGCCGGGGAGGCCACTGGCGTCTTGAAGGAGGCATCTGTGATGTCTTAGCATTAGAGGAGATGGCATTGTCAGCTTAGACCTACCATAAGCTCATTCAGCCAAACATCTGCGAGTGCTGTCTGTCCTTAACCCTAACTCCCTTGGCAGATTTTGCTATGATCCTTCCTGAATCTTCCAAAATCCTCCACTGAGCAGGAAACTGGATAGAAAAATGTTTGGTCAGGTCTTAGCTCCATCTTCTTCAATCCAGCATTCTGAAAGATTTGACAGCATTGAAGCCGGTGCAGACTATGTTACCTGTGGCGTCATGCCAACAGGCAACTATCTGCCGGGCAATCCAGACATTTAAGCATCTTTTGCACATTCTTTGGCCCACATTAAACAGTAAATTATGTCAACATAATGGGGAGTCAGGTTGGCATAGCCATTCTTTCCTTGCCTTCCACCTCTAAAACTGTAACTTCTTCTCATTGTATTTTCTTTCCACAGGTTTCTTCAGGCTTGCGAGCTACAGTGCCTGGGGCGCTTTTGAGGAATCCTTGGTTTGATTACCAGAAATGATTAATAATAATAATAATAAATCATAATTTCGTACTTCAACAGATATACTGCGTATGCAAAGCTGAAGAGAACCGTTTGCTGAAAGTCAGCATCACGTGACCACAACATCCAGTTTTGTAAACAAATGTCACAAGGTCTATACCCTTAGGCATAATGTTCAGTGAAACATTTCATTTTGTTGATTTCTCCTTTTAAGCAAATTATGTTGGGAAATTATACACTGAAAAGTACTAAATAGCAGCAGCCATGCAAACACAGTAAAGCTCTGCAGAAAAATATTGCCAAGTACCGATACATGTACAGTACAGGATATGCCAAGCAAAAACTATCTGCGAGGTCACAAGCAACATTCGTAAAAATGTTGGTGCTTATCAGATGTTTGTACTAAACAACTCGATCAAATTGGCCCTTTAGCTTTACCAACTCAAATGTGCAAACACAACTTAACCCATCTAAAAGCTTATCCCAGGCCCCAATTTCATGCCTCACTGCTTACTGCAGCAAGACAATTCTGTGCTAATGGTTAGCGTATTTCAAGAAATTTTGGCTTATGCGCATGCGTACATCCTGTAACTAAGAACTCTGTGCTTTCAAAGTTAGCACAGAATTTTCCTGCTAGGGCTGTTAGCACAGAATGGTAATCGTAAGCATGGAATTCTGTGATTAGCAGAGCCATGAAATTGGGCCCTGTTAGGCACAAACATTGCTATAACTTAAGCACAGATAATATTTGCTTCATAGCAGACACAGGTTACCGCACAATATGTCATGCAAAGAATACTGTTCGAATGGTACTCAGCAGACTTTTGCTGAGCAGATACATTGTAAACTTGCTAAGCAACCTTTTTTTACTTTGCTATTGTGATTTGCACTATTGGTGATCGTGCAAAATTTGTTTATATGCGTTTGTGCAATCTATCGATCATGTAGGAAATCTCAAACTTTACTTCCTTTTTTCAAAACAATCTTCCAGAGACGTGAATAAGAAGGAAAAGGCAAGTGACTACTTAAGAGCAACGCAATTGATTGAAGGCAGCACGATTGACCGACAAGGCAGCACAACTGACCGACAGCACAACTGACCGACAGCACAGCGCGACTGACCGATGGTGCAATAGCACAGATCGACTGATCGCACCCAACAGCTCGGCGAATTTGGGCCCAGGTGTTTCCGTCCAGCCCAGCTTCAACAGCCTGACACTCTGTGCATGTCATTAACCCAATTCCTACCTAATGGACAGGTGACACACTAGATCGAATGCCCAGTCATGATAATTCATCTGTTGTATACCTATCAGGTTTACAAGTAGGTGTTATGGGGAGTTTACACAATGTAATAGGATGTCACTTCAGTATCAAGTTTCTGAAAAGGGCTGATAATTTTAAAATAGGGTTTTTTTTGGAGTGGGGGGGGGGGGGTTGAGGGAGGGTTTGCCTTCCTGTTTGAAATTCAACAGCGTTCAAGAATTCACAAATGTGACTGGATCTCACGAAATGAATCTTATCCCCAACCCCCTAGGCCCTTTTTGCTAGGAACCATCATCAGTCCTCCAAAATCCTCAAAAATTGTTCACTTACGTTCAAATGAAGGATACCCAGCACCTCAATCCTTCAATATTGTCAGACAATCCTGCCTCTCAAAATGTATTAATCCTCAATCCTCCCAAATCCTCCTCCTCTTCAACCACCGTTCATCCTCAATCCTCAAAAATCCTCACGTGCTTCAACACCATTCATACCACATCCACCAACATTCTCATGTTTCTCAAACACCATTCATCCTCAATCCTCCAAAATCCTCAAAAACCGCCGGGAGGATGTTGGAGGATTGAGGTGGGTTAGGGTTTTAAGGACATCTAAGGCCAATTTTGTATGTGCTCTTGATTTTCAAAAAATGTACCACTTAGTCCGAAGTCTTTATGTACAGTATGTACGTGTTCATTGTGTGTCTGAAAGGTTGAGTGTTTCTATTGATAAGATTCTGTTCAAAGGTCAATTACTCAAAGTAGCTCTAACAACTTGTGACTCATCCAATGGGGTTGGCTAACAAATGAAATAATATTTTCTTTACAAATTTGAGAGTAGCAGTCTTCACTTTGCTCTTTTCCCCTTATTTCTTAGTAACTGCTCTGTCCACTGCTCTACATCATACCTTGCAGCCCGCGACCCATCCCCATGTTTAGCAGAGCACCTTTAAACCAAAGGAAACTGCACCTCCAGTGACCGTGCCCTGCACTGTTCTACTTAACATTTCTAATTTTGTTTTGATGAGCGTTTCAGCTTCCTGAGTTTCCGGACACTGCTCGTCAAGATTCTGACCAACTGTGATGTGCTCCATGCCTTTCCCCGGCCCTCCCCCACCCACATGTAAATGAAGTCCCCGCAAGAATTCAAAATCAATATCGTGGGTATGCCCTTAAAGGGAATATACATCATTTGCTTTTGCTTTAATTTTCAGAAATGGATGGAATTGGGGGGTTGGAAATATAAAGCAAATAAAGTTACACTGACTTTTTGAAGGTTTTGGGTTCGAAAATGCTATAAAAACCAAGAAAAACGATCATTTTCCTGTAGTCTGGTTCCCTGACTCCATATAAGAAGAAACAGAGCAGTTTACATACATTGGGGAATTGTAAGGTCAGGGAACCAGTCTAGCTGGCTCGTACCCGTTCATAGGTTTGTAATCGATTGCAAACAAGTGCAATGGTCAATTGGGGCCAGTATTTGAAAAAAAAAAGCCAGTTGTTTCCAACGCTGATCGGCCGATCAGCGTTGGAAATCGATACAAAAATACCACTTTTCTTGAAAATGACAGTATACCAGATGCCATAATTTTACTGGATGCTTTAGACTGTCATTTACCAACATCCTATTAAGGTTTTTCGCAAAAACTTGGTAGTTTTATTTTTCGATATTTGCAAATGTTGTATATTCCCTTTAATAGCACTGCGGATCGGAATTTTCATTTCACCGGTCCCTCAACGCGGGCAGAATCTCCCAATGGTGTTCCGAGTAGCCACTCCGGTTTCATGTTCGAGCATGTTTCTGTGTAAACTCAATTAATTCGGCAAACACGCTGAGAATGTGCAGCGGCGGCCACTTTTATGAGTTCCCCTCGGTCCCCGTGAGTACAGTCGAAGCATAGGGGAAGTACAGCCTAGTCTTGCACGTAAAACAAAGGTGGTCCAACCTTATGGTGCTGTGTAATGGTTCACTGGAGAAAAAAAATGCCGGAGGGGGAAAGGGGAGTGGAATTAACGGATATAGAAAAATAGACCTGGTGGGGGGTGATTATATTTCCAAGTCCATTACCGAGGCAAATGTAGTGAAACGTTCAATCATGGTTCAATGACGTCCGAGCAGCGTCTCAGAGATAATGTGTTGATACGTGTATGTGGTGTGTATCGGTACATACATGTGGTTGGATGTCAGGACGGACTTCCTTGCTGTTCAGTAATGGTTTCATCGAGTGGTGGACATGTAGCATTCGATTACTTTCTGATTGTGTCACGAAGATACGTGCACTAGTGCTGAAATGTGGTGTGTATCGATCAGTGTATATACATGTGGTTGGATATTAAGAAAGGATTTCCCTGCTGTTCACAGACAGGTGTTCATACTGTGCAAGATAATGTAACCTCACTAGTCACTATAAATAGTGTCTATCGGCCAAGTCGCAAAGGCCACGTCACAAGAGCCTATTTTCACAGGCAACTTGGAGCCACCCAAATGCACTGCAATCTCAGGGTACCCTCTGGCAGTACATTTTTATGACAGCTATCCTCATAATGTAAAATAAAAATTTCAGCTTCCCTGTAATTTTTTTTCTTGGACATATGAATGCAAGTAACCAGTTGCATGTATGGCCTTCAGCAATTTGCTACCCGTAATGGCAACTCACCAGCCGAAAAATTACTCTCTGTCTAGACAGAACACAAACTCCCATTCACAACACAGACACCTAAAAGAACAAATAAACCACAGGCTTTAACCTTCCCTCCTACCAAATCCCCCCCCCCCCCCCAAAAAAAAGGGCAAGTAGCTTTTAACATGATTGAAGCTTTAGGCAATATTACACAGATGCTATAAATACATGTGACGGAAAAACGCTGTGTTGTGTTGCACCAAAATTACACCTCGGATTGTTGCTGGAAGGAGTCTGTTGATAGGTTAACCCTCCTGCTGTCTGACCAGTCACAGACAGTCAAAAAATAAATCCTCTTCCCCTGTCATGCCTTTTACACCTAGGATAGTCACCAACAGTCGAATCATATTTCAAGCAAGCACTGTGACTAGTCAAATTCAGTCAACAGACAAAACCAGACAAGGTTGTAGGCACAGCTGGCTTATCAATCACCTACAGTCAAAGCATAGCTGTATCAAGTGACATAAACAGTCACGGCCACTCAATCCTGCTTTATGTCAGCTGGAAGCTCTTCACTGTTAAAACAGTCACTTGATTGAGTTTGACTGAAAGGACAATTTTGCAAAGAATGCATGCATGTTTAAATACAAGGGTTAAAGAGACTTGCTCAAAAGACACCATGTCCATCTAATACAAAAAACCACTGTTTGGACCAAGGTAATAGGGGAACAATAATTGAAATGACCTGTAATTTGAAATTCAGCAGAGGGCAAGTCCAAGAATTCACACTCACACACACTATATCCCATATGTAACAAAAATTTAATGCTCTAAGATATTCATGGATTTTAATGTCTTTTAATTCTACTGTTGGGCATCTGCAAGGAGAATACCCACAATAATGTGTATGTAATTAGTCTTTGCGATTATGCAATTAAAGAAAACATGGTGTTACATATGAGGCAAACAGGGGACAACAATACCCCTTGAGCCTCTCCGCTGAGGGGTAAAAAGGGGACCTTTTCTTGGACTTACATGTTCCCTTGAGCAAAGGAAATTCATAGACCTGAACCCTTGACCTTTGAAGTGTCACTCCAATTGGGGGAGGTACATGTAGGGTAGGGAGAGGGGAAGTGCTCCTGAACACCTCATATTTTCACAAGAGCAGCCAGCATGAATTCAAGGGGAAATTCTCATTTTTTATTAACAAGTATACCAAACATATTTATACCAAGCATAATTTGGGGGTTGCAAAAGAAATGAACAGAACAGGATATTGAAAGTGAACATTTTTGTTTTACACACACGTACTCCACAGTGTACTGTTCTTAGAATGAAAAAAAAATAGGTAGGTTAATTGTCACATTCATGTAAGTTCCATTAATAGGAAATTTGTCTACGGTGCAAAGATTGCACAAAAAATACTCTTCACCCGTATTTTTCTTGTTCAGTAGAACACTGCTCTATTTAACATCCCCTTTGACCATCAACTTCAATGAACAATTATGTAAGATCGCTACCAAAACAATTTATGTCCCACCGAGTTTACTATGGCAACGCTTTACTGTACCCAAGTTGAACGTATAATTGTGGCTATTCAATATTTTGGACTGGCGGCATTTTTCAGCTTAAGGAAGATGACATCATACTCCGTTGGTTGTTACTGCTTATTTGGTATTTTACTTTCAATTTTCATACTTTTTTTTGTCATGAAGTGTCACTTTGAAAAAAAAATGTACCCCGAATGAATGAAACAACTCAAGTTGGACATGTCTGAGCCAAAGAGAAACTCATGCAAATAACTGTCTGCACCGGGCATGTAATGGATACTGTTTGTCGGACACCTGCAAATCAAATGCACCAGCAGTCATGCATAAAGATGAGGATGTCTGCAAACGTCTTTAGAAGGATCTTAGGGCATTGAAATTCAAAGAGACCGATTCTTCATTGAAAAAAAAACACTTTACATGCATGGTTATGGCTGGCACTGATGTAAGCATTTCTTTCAATTACCCATTCGTCACGAAAAACAAAATTTCATTGAGACCCATCTGGAATATATAAGTGTTTACAACAAACCTGATAGAGCCTTTGCATATGTGCACTGCAACAAATATCAAGGAATGTACTTTCACCATCTGGGTCTTTGCCATTAGACCTACCAATAGAACAATTTTGGCAAAGTGCCACATGCTGCATTGCTTCAAAATGCCACCTGTGCCAAAAACAGATGTATTGAATTGTAGTACTTTTCCCAAGCTTCCCTGAAAAATGAAACAGTCATACATGTAGTTCACAGGAAGAAATTCTCTGAATCCTGCCGAATGGCCATTCCTTCCAACTCTTTCATGGCTATCTACATTGTAAGTTGGTTCGAGACACCCCAGATGTATATTTTACAATACATACATGTACAGTGTATATTGTAAATTTGCCTGAGCTGCGCACAACCCTAACTTCTAAGGAATGTTTTGCGAATGCTCATAATTTCAAAGGACATGTGCTCTACTGGAAAATGCCATTTAGGGGTGTGCATTTATGGGTAGTACAGGCATCGGGTACCCGATTGGAAAAAAACAGGTATCCGTTAAAGAAACCAACCCCAAAATTTAAATCTCAGAAGTTGCTGTACAGGTTGTCCATAAAGGTCCGCCAGATAATACTACCACATTAATTGGTGCGTTGATACAGCAAGATACGCGCGTGTACACTGAGCTCACTAGGCCTGCATGTACGGTAGCTTGAATTTGCATTTTCATAAGTGTCATAAACGCGAGTCTGTTTTGTTTTTCCATTTAGCCTGAATGTCCTTTTTGAAAATTCTCCATAAATGACATTCAAAACCTTTCTTTTTCATTGTCTGAGAAGTAACTAAGTAATATGTAAAGTTGGTTACGGGTAATCAATTCCATAATTATGGAACCGATTCCTGACATCTGCGGTCGGGTACCGATGTACAGCCCTAATCCCATTTGATGGATTTCCTTGCTAATGAACTGTACGGAGAAATGTACATTTTAAAACGGAAACAAAAAAAGTGACTACATGTACACTCTACACTTTATTAAGGCTAAGGACTGGAGACATGGAAAGACTAAAACATACCACCTGACTAATCCGGGGAACCAAATTAGAAGTCATTACTGAAGCTTGCATGTAGGTCACCAGACGCAGGCTGTTCTCAAAGTCAAGGCGTACACGCTTTCTAGTAACTGTATTGGTTGAGGAGCATTTAGTGCTTGCGTACAACTGAGCGTATGTCCACCTACCGGTACATGTAAGTAATGGCTTCTGGGCAATTCCACGCCAAAGTGGACACTGCTAAAACTTGAAACATGTATGAAATCTTGAGAACTACATGTACAAGCATCACAACCTCAAATGTATCCAATTTAAGGGGACAAGACCTTTCAATTGAGTGGTGTGCACTGCCAGTGAGATTAAATATGGTCAAATGAGGTTGTACCGGTAGCCTTGGTCTAGACGTTCAACGATAGTGTCCAATGATCAATGGTCGGCCACCAACAAAACAGTAGCCGCATAGAAATCATACGTACTGTACGAAGCGCGAAGAGTGACCTCACGCGACTATATGCAATTCAGGTGGTGCTGAACCAACGCCTTGGAACATCGGTGGGCCACGGCTTATCTTTTTCTCGTTATTCCGTCCCTGAATTTATATCGAATTGTATTTGGTATGCGGACTCCAAACTTGTTGGAGAATGTAGCCACACTTTCCAGCTCTCTGTCCATGTAAGATATGAGCCTCCACGACCAAGTACTGAATAATAATCTCATCTTTATTCGCATATGGGGCTGTCGCTGGAAATCCAGCGACAAAATAAAGAAAAGCATTTATAAGCCAAGGCTCACGGGTGTTCCAAGGCGTTCATTCAGCACCAGCTGATTTGCATATTGTAGCCTAGCCATGTGAGGTCGCTGTTCGCATTTCGCGCAGTACGTGTGAGTGCATTGTTTGCGGCCAACCATCGATCATCAGACTCTATCGTCGAACACCTTGACCCAAGGCTAATGAGGTTGCAGATTTAGTCTGAAGGTTATCTCTACTGTAGACATACTTCATCTTCATCTTCATCTTCAACTGGATACATGGCAACAGTCCAAACAGATTTATACTGCATGAACCCAGAAAGTCTTTACCCTTCCGAAGTGGTTTTCTTATATTTTGATTAACTGCTGTGCCCAGGAATAACATCCCAATTTTGTGTTCTGAATGTGCTTCAGGGTTACTGCGCAATCTTAGGCCAAGTCCAAATTACTTGGCTACGGCTCGTACAGTAACACACATTTCTATGGGAACCAAACATGGACACATGTGTAAAATTGCAAGCCGTTTGGACTCAGGCTTCGTGGATTTGTGGATTATGCTGATCCGTCCTGGGAGGCAGAAAGCAACCCAAAAAATGCCAAGAAATTAACTTCCAAACTCAACGACTGATTGAATCATAAATAACAAACTCATTATAATCATCCATGTCATAAATTAGAGCACACCATAAATAATCAAAACATTAACGCATAAACATAGACACGGCACACAATCCAAGTCTTCTGCATCTACGGCCACACTTGCCAAGGTCAGATGTAAGAGCCTAGCACTGTTTTTTTTATTATTATATTTTCCTTTCATAAATATTGAATCTTGTTTCACACTGCTTGGATGATCGAGATGAATAGGTCAATTCAATTGGAGATTCGTGGGTGACCCTGAAGTTGATTAACATCGATGTGTGGCACACCCTCATATACCGCTAGCTTCAATTGGTGTTTTCCAAACCTAGGCATGGTCCTCAGCTGTGGCATCAACTACAAATCGAGAATCGTTTTCAAGCCTTAAATGAATAAAGGAGGAGTGTGGCCAATTGGTTGGAGTTTTCTAATACTCGTGATCAGATGGTCAGGGGTTTGAATACAGCTGCTCGCCATATGTTGTGTCCTAGGGCAGGCTACATTACCTGACTTGCCTTTCTCCACCAGGAGTATAAATGGGCACTAGTCCTTGCTGAGGAGTAATCTGTGATAGACTGGCATCCTATCTTTAAGGGGAACAGAACAGAAATATTCTCAGTCGTGTCATGCCACAGAAACCAGAAATACATGCCAGCCTGATGAGCCATATTGGCACAGAACAGACTTTACTTACTGATGTAAAAAAACAAACATTGAAATACTCTAACGTTTTTTTGCGTCGTGTGTTGTTAAATTTTATATTCCTGGAACAGAACACGGATGTATACGTTGAGCCAGACTTTCCCAAGTCAGGGACCTTGAAAAAAATCCAGAATCCAAAGCCAGTGATAAAATTGAGGTTTGGAAAAAGGCTGGCACATGCTCATACCGGTATTGTACAGGTACATGTACAAGCATGCAGCCAGCAGAAGCCAGCAATTACTGATGGCGTTTTATACCAGAGTAGTTCTGATGGCCCACTTGATGGATTTTCAGATCAATAATGGCGCAGTGCGCCACACGATAAATTGTGGCTGTATAAACAGAGGCTTTTATTTTGGCTTGCGGCAAGATCAATGTTGCCTCACACACCAGAGTCTGGACTGAGCTCATACGTTTTAATAAAGGGGTGCACATATAAACCAAGTTCACGTGAATGGCATTATTGTGTGAATAACATGTTGTATTTTAGGGTAATTTTCTTGGTTTTTTAAATATTTTGATGCATTTTATTATTGTTATGCACGTAGTCACTCATGCGTTTGACTGGTCATATTATATCACGAGTGTGACTCCAAATGAGCTGTAAACTGTAAACTAAGAAGTATGTAGGCCTACATGTACGTATTTGATAAATACGGTATTATTATTATTATTTCATTCAAATAAAATTGATCTAATATTAAAATAAACTTATTTTGCATGTATTTCATTAAAAATTACATGTAAATGTATGTAAATGTTTCACAGCTAAATTTATTGAAGCTGAGTGACAAATTGTTTTGAAAGTATTTAATTAATTCTGACATGAACATTAAACTTTCGTGGAATAAAGTTAGTTCAAGTTCTAAATTTAACCAAAAAAAGTGTGCACAATGTACCGTATGCCACATGCAGCGCCTGTAAATATTTCCTTGAAATGAAGAATGAATATTTTGTAAAGAAGGATACAATTGAACACCATTTGACTATCACATTGTGTCATGCATGGGTGGTTCCGTCCACTCATTGTCCGCTTCGTAGTCAGAGTACCTACAGCAGTCAACCAGCTAAAACTACAAATGAAACATATATGCAAACATGAGGGCTGTTTACACTTGCAGACACGTACAGTATTCCACACGTAGTTCAAATGCCTGGTAAATGCTCCTAAGCCAGTCCTCGCCAAGTGTATGAACAAATTAACAAGAACTCTCGTGCTAAGCACAGAAATTATTTGCTGAACAACAATGTGGTTATCATACAAATAATGAATGTTTATGAGTGCAATGGTAAGAATAATTTCATGAGGTGACGGATGGAATTAAATTTGTTTTATACAACACCTGAATAAATCCTCGTCATCTGATTGGTCAGATCCACCAATAGTGTGACAGTGAAATGGAACTTCTATGTACCGTGGAATAGAACTTCTATATTTGCTGTACAGCCGGGCCATGAGTTGTATGACAATCAATGTATTGCAGACTTTGCAGGTGACGGTGACGGTAAAAAACAATTAGTCGGTCTCTGGTCAGACCAAAGTTCCAGAATTGATGCGGCAATCCGTTTTGTTTTTTTGGCTTTTTTGTTTGCTTTCATGCTTGCATTGTACAGCCGTCACATGACACATTACCGAACGGTCTAAGAGTTTTCACTCTACAAACAGCGGACACGGAACTCAGTGGCATATTTCATGTATTTTAGACACAATTTAGTTTACAATCACAAATTTACAAATTGCTCACATCACATGTCATCGTGTCGATACGCGACTAGCCGCCATTGTTGTTAATCAGCTGGCAGCAACTTCGTACCCATGGTCTACTCTCGTTCGTTCAACATCAACCTCGTACCGAATCTATCACTGGGTACGAGCTGCCCACGAACATTTGAGGCGGTGCGGAAATTCAGGGCACTGTTGTAGCTAGCGCACGATGAAAATCGACGCGCGCGCGCTGACCAGAGACCGACTACGCCTTATAATCGACTAGCTAATTTTTAGCACATTAATTTGCTGAGCAAAATTTCGGCTTAGCCATGAAATTGGGCCCAGATGTCCTGCACAGAAAGCTAATAAAATGAAAATTGACAGTCCAAGGAATTCATCAATGACCATTGGAAACTTCTCCCCCTAAATTTAATTTGGAATGGTTGGGATGAAATTGCTGGTACTTGAATTGGGATGTATGTAATTGCCTGTACTGTCAGTCTGTCACACACTACCACACACAAATGTTATGAAAGGTCTTCCAAAGATCTACAGTAATTTCATTAAAGTCTCCGAATGAATGTTTACAGTGTGTGCAATTTAGCAATTATTTTACAAGGATGGAGGAGAAATGCTTCAAGTACATGCATTTGTCCATCAATATCTGTCCATCATATTAATCAATCTACATGTAGTACTTCCATCAAGGGCGTTAATCGATTCTCAAATGTGGGGAGGGGACATACCAGTACATGTACCTTGATCAGGGGTTTGGGGCCCGCTTAAGGGCCTAAAAATTTTGGATTTTAGATGCTCTGTGGTACGATTTGATGCATTTTCTGACCACTTTCACTAATTTTTATTTCAGCAAAAGATTATCATTTAAACATCATTTTCGAGTGTGGGGTCATTGAATCAGCTATCCTGAGCTATAGAATCGAATATTGGCTACAAATTTTCGGGGATGAAAAAAACAGAGGGGGCAGGGACAAACAAATTACGATATAATATCATGTGATATGTGATAGGTCTATGTTAACAAAGAAATAATTGTTAATAATAATAGCGGCCATCTTTTTATAGAGGGCATCTTTTGCTATTTTAATTCAGTAACAATAAATGCACAAAAAGGTTCACTCATGCATAATGCCAGCAAAACGAAGGTGCTGCCCTCTACGTTGCGCATCAGGTGTATTGTTGTACAAAAATATACAATGTATCAGTGTCGTTAATGCTAAATCACAAAATTTAGTGAAACCAAACAGGGTACAAATTTCTGCCAATGATGTACACTATTTCACTGCGTGTATGCACTTAAGGTCACGCGCATGAAGATTTCTATTGTTACGTCACTAAGTTAAGCACATTTTTCCTCTGAGGTACAGGTAAGCGTGCCTTTTGTTGTGCTTACTGCTTGCGGTCTCCATGAAACAGACAGAGGCTCTGTTAGCAGAAAATTGTTTGTTTGGCAGTGCCATGAAATTGGGCCCAATTTCTACATACCCCACTGTCTTTAGATGTGCACAAATGGGATACATTTGATTGAGCATTTCAACCCAACTCTGTCTAAGCAAGCTGTGCGGAATAAGTAACTGGCTGTACGGCTTTGACTTGTGGGTCGGTAATCCAAAGTTCAACGACTTGATCAATTATCTGATTAAACGATGATGCATTCTAACAGTAACAGTATAATTTGCAATCTGTGAAAAGGGTAGCACTTTGTGAATACTGTGTGTGTAAATGTACAGGTCATACATGGGTCACGACTATAAATTTAGGGTCCAAAGTGTGACCTTTCCTGTCCCTGTTGCCTTGATAAAGTTTTCTACACATACTTTGTAATTTGCCATTCAAGTATCATAAGGAAAGACTTCAAATGATCTTTTTATTTGTTGGGTATGTAGTTTGCTATTCATAATCACTCTTGGAGGACATCCGCAACCATCCCTTCAAACTCAAACAGTAGGTTTTATCTGGTGTTGGCTGGTTAAAGGGAATGTACATCATTGGCTTATGCTTTAATTTTCAGAAATGAACTATTTGAGGGGTTAGTATAATAGATCAAATTATTGTTACACTGACATGTTTGAAGTTTGTTTTCGAAAATGCCGGAAAAACCAAGAAAAACAAAAATGTTCAAGTAGTCTGGTTCCCTGACTCCACTGAAGATGAAATGGATCAGTTTACGGATGCCGGAAAATTGTACGCTAAGGGAACCAGTCTAGCTGACCTGCACCCATTCATGAACATAAAACCAATTGGCAAACAAAATTGGACTGAAAAAATGTGAAATTTGGAGCAGTAGTGAAAAATAGTTAGGTTTTTCCTACGGTGGTCGGCCGACCACCGTTGGAAATGTAAACAAAAATATAATTTTCTTGAAAATGACTTCACACCAGATGCCATAATTTTACAGGATGCTTTAGACTGTCATTTACCAACATCCTGTAAGGTATTTCGTAAAAACATGGTCATTTTATTTTTCGATGTTTGCAAATGTTGTATTTTCCCTTTAAGTACCATACATTACCGGTATGAACAGTGGAGTGTCATGGCCTAGTGGTTAAGAACACCGGACTCATGCTCTGGTGTTTCAGAGGCAACAGTGGCGTGGTCCACCTGGGTGGACACTTGTGCCCTTGAGCAAGGCACTTAACCATTATTGCTTCGTCCTTCGGATGGGACGTAAAGCCGTAAAAGCCGTAGGTCACGTGTATTGTGTAATCCAATGCACGTAAAAGAACCCAGTGACACTTATCACTAAGATAAGAGAAGGGGTTTGCCCCGGTGTTTCTGGTCTCCTGTTACTGTATAAACTCCCATGCGGAGTATTTAGGAGATGAACCAACCAAGAACCAAGACATGTTGGACTTTGGCTGGGTACCAAAGGCCCAGGGAGACCCTGTTGAATTCTGTGAGCTTCAGGGAAGAAAGGCATGACAGACTTGTGGAAATGTTGCATTTTGGGGGAATGGACAGGCATTTTTTTTTCGTGGGTGAGCTCACGGCTGTTCCGTAACAGTCGCTGCATACAGTATACAGTGCACGTAGGCCTGTACAGTGCAGTAATGCCTTGCATGACTTTCTGTTTGCCAACACATTGTTTCATTTCATTTCAGGTTTGGTACTATCACTGGCCAGTCACCCGACAATGCACAGACCCATCCATACTAAATCAACCAAAATTCAACAGTTTTGACCTGTTGGAGTTGGGCAGGTTTAGTACTGTTGTCGGTACAACGCCTGTTGAAGTTTGGCGGGTTCTGTCCAGTAAATAACGAACCTGTGTGTAGCTGTTAAAGTTTGTTAGGTTTGATACTCACTGCTCTTTCTAGTGCAAGAGCATACGGGGTTGGGGTTAAGGAGACAGAAGTATAATCTGTATCTGTATCATATAGTCGGCAAAGCATCCCAGGGGAAACATCACACCAACTTAGAGAGAAGACAATGAGAAAAAATTACAGTTTTAGAGGTGGGAGGAAAAGCCCAGAAGATATTCTGGGGAAAACCCACAGAATCAGGCAGGGACTGAAAACCCAATCCACATATTGACCCAGGCGGGATTCGAGCCCGGGTCACAGCGGTGGAAGGCGAGGAAAGTACCACTACGCCAACCCGACTTCCCCCTCATAGATGTAACACAGTAACAGGGACAGGAAGAAAAGTGGACCCCAAATTGATAGAATGATCTGTTACACAGGACATGTATGCGTTCATTTTGAAGAATTTGTAGATGTTTGCATGTAAAGTTGCATGCCTGAGATCACCTGGTGTTATGTGGGACACACTACCCATGGAATTGTTCAGTACAATGCGTATTACAACACATGGTCCCACATACTAGGTCAGAACTATTGAAATGTCGTGTCAAGTCAAGTCACCACCTCAAGAAAACACCCACTGACAATAGACTTAGCTACACTTGATTAGCTACCGTGCTCCATGGAGCTATTTCGAACCCCTTCTGTGACAGCCTTGTCCTTACATCAGGTCATGATGTCTTACTGGGAAGTGAAAATTGAAATATTATCGGGAATATGCAGTATAAATTGGCTGTGAGATGACAGGCTGGCGGGCGTCAGCAGGAAGAACCGAAGGTGGTCCAGGGGTTTGGTATTCTCAATAAAAGGTCACAGGGTCAAACCTAAAAATGTTGTCAACATTCTCCCACTATGGAATCTGCAGTCTACAATGTACATTTACAAAACTTTTACCAATTTTAGAATAGTTGCAGCCAGACAATAATTAAGTCAGGTAGATCTTTACATGCGTTTTAGGTGCTAAAAGTAAACTAAAATAAAACCTTTTTTTAGTACAGATCCTTGACAGACTGATGTGTGTGTGGTGTGGGAGGGGGTGCATTGATCGGCTGATCTATAAAGCAAATTCTCGCGACAGAGGCAACAACTGGACAATTCCATGATAAAGTGGACAGGGCTTAAAATTCGTCAACCGAAACGTATCCCTCTTGAGATTTTATGATTGAGTATTTTTAAATAATTGAAATGATAGCATATGACTTAATACAATAACACCCTAATGATGTAAGGGCACTGAAAAGATATTCCCCATCAGTTCACAGTATGAGAAAAAAATTCAAATGCAGCTTGTTTAATTTTTTTTCCTACATCCTTTTCTTGTCACGTTAGTTGATGATGATGATGCGAGAGGTTGTCTTCAGCCGACGCCTTCTCGGGAACCTCCAATGGTCACCTTCCACGCATCTCGGTCCAGCATCAGCTTAACTGGGTTAGTTACCGAGCAAAATCTTACTGCCACACCAACAGAGGTTTATTTTCTTGGCCTTTTTTGGGGGGTGCAGTTTAGTAAATCTTCTGTGAGCAAAATCCACCCTAAATACCTGGACTTTACACTGCACCAAGTTGAAGGAAGACCCCCCCCCCCCCAAATGTAACAGTGAGTTACTGTGGAATTACCCAACTGCTTTTTTTATGCAGGAGTAAATCTGACAGAGAGAAACCTGAAGGACATTACTTTACTTGTTCTCCCCCCCCCCCCCGCCACCTCCCACCACCACCACCAAAAAAGGGGGGAACACAGGTACATGTAGGAATCTTAATTGTACTAGGCCAGCACAATTTGATAGCTCTCAAATTTCAGTAAACCTTTTAGTGTCAAGAATATCAAAATCCATGATATATTTAGCAATGTATTCACAAATAAAGAATGGCTTTGACCTTTTGGGCAGACATTTTAATGTAGCTAGTGAGAGCTTGTATAAAGCACGATCACTCACAACAGCTTGTCCACAATCCCATGAAAGGTTTCTAACATTTAAAAAAAGACTTCTGTGACCAAAATGGTGTGGCAGCAAAGTCCAACAAATCAATCAAGATAAAGCCGTTTCAGTCAAACTTGGAAAAACAACCGTCCAGATCGTGGGGTCAGAAATTTGTTACAATCTGCAAACATTTGGACAAAATTAGTCGGTACATTTGATAATAGGGTACTTGTAGGCTATAGTTTATTTTAAGTTGCATTCCCCATTTGGCTTTCCTCCCAAAAAATAGATTCTTTTTCAAATTGCTATATTTCTAGCAATAGGTTACTCATTTTTGAATGTTACAATCGACCCAAAAATGGCCCATATTTTGTTATTACATTTTTACTTGGCTGCCAGCCAATAAATCTGATATCGCGTGGTAGGCTGGTTCCCGCCCCGCAACAGGTATTGATAATGTATGGACCGGGAGCCAGTCGGCTCACAAAGTGGACTGTTTGTGCCCAAAACAAAAAACTTTTTTTTTTCCCCAAAGGGTTGCAGACATCCAAAAAGGGGGAAAAAAGAGGTTTATTGGGTTGGAATAAAATATACAAGTTGACATTTTATAAATAGAAAAACAAATTAAATTTGTTGAAGAGCATGGGGAATGGTACACAGGAACATTTGGTTTTTGAATATTTTTTTTCTCTTTTTTTTTGGGGGGGGGGGGGGAGAGACAAACTTGCTCAAAATCTTACGTGTAAGAGGGGTCATTAACAACTACAATAACTTGTTGAACTTTTCGCTCAGTAACAAAAAACATTATAAGCACAATTTTTGGGGTCTCATAACTGGATTACATTGCTAACGCATATTTTATTTTTATCGTTATAAAAAAAAAAAGGCAAAAGACAAAACTTTAAAGCCAGATTTTTTTCTTATTTTTTGGCAGGCAGATGTTATATTTATGGTTGAAAGATCTAGGCCTACATGAGAGTGAATGCCAACAGCTGACATGCAAGTGCTGCCAAAAAATTAGAACGTGCTATGGCAGTCTGGCTGTGTGACTACAGTTTTCAACGGCCATCTAAGTCCTGCAACCCTGTAAAAGCTGGATCCCTGGTGGGTAGGAAATATTATGTGAGCAACTGAGGAATCAAATGCTGTGTTAACTCCCCTGCATGTATAATCAGTCGTATAATCGGTGAAGCACATAAGGCCACAAAAAATAGTTCAGCTTCCGATTGCATTGCATTTGAAAATGGGGTAAATGTACAGGTAGGTAGGTAGGGAATTGTATTTTTTTTTTTGCCAATTTTTTGTGTACGATCATATGGAGGTGTCTGTGTGTAACTACTCTAGTCAAGGGTAAAAGGTAGAAATTGATGGTTTGGGGTTTTTTTTTTCTTCTCATTTTTCCCATAAAAAAAATTAGGATAGGGGCTGTCAGAATAGGGTAGGTAGGGAAACCGGAAGCACAATTTTTTTTAATTTTTTTTGGCCTTGATGTTTCACACACAAGGGATGACAGCATTTTATATGGGCATTTTATTTACAGATTTACTACATACATTTGGACATGTATAATATGTATGTAATGTACGTAAGTTGACTTCTGAGCTCATACATGTCCATTTCGGGAATACACCTCTAACAGGTTATAAATGCATTACGTATACAATCCAAGTAGGCCTACATGTACATGTACAATGTACATTCACAATGGTTATAACTTGTAAGAAAGGAAAGTGTTTGGCCAACCAATCGCATAAATCATGGGTATTATCACACCGACATGTTAAAGCAAGGGGCAGGATAAGTCAACCCTGACAGTACTAGGATGGCGTGGGTCCAAGTCTCAAGACAACAGCTGTATGAATCATCCATCAGAAACTCAATGTTTTGTGAAATTGTTCTGGACAATCCCAATCTGCAGAACACAGAAGGCAATTAGGACACATGGGCTTTCTTTCTTTATTTTATTCTGATGCACAAAGCTAAATAGTGTCTTCGTGTGAGTGTCAGGTGTCGTCTGGACGATGCCGCGATGCGTTCAAATGTTTCTCCCAATGGTCTCCCTCAACTCACCCTTTCTTACCTTTGAGGGGGTATGTCTTGTACATTTAGCCCATTAAATGAAAAAAATTGTAAAAAATTTGAAAAAAAAAATTGGAATTGTTGAGATAAGAGATACTGAATAAAAAATGTAAACGGGGAAAACAGTACACAAAGTGAATGACACTTTTTATTTACAACACTCAAATAAACTATAAAGGGAAATGTACTAGGTGCATTTATGCACCTACCGGTAGTACATTTCCCATCATTTGTGGTTAATTTGAAAGTTTGGCATAAAAAGCCGCATCCTCGTCAGTAATCCCTGTTTGCTATTTCCCAGGTTTGAAGAATTGCTAATGTTGCTAGCATCGTGACTTTGGCCTTGATCCCTGGCTACATGGCATACACGACACTGGTTATTTGCTTTTTCTGACTAGCATTTTTGACTAGCGCCCCATGAAAAAAGCGACATTGACAAATTAGACATTAACGAATTGCCAACATAGGGTGGATAGCTCAGTTGGTAGAGCACCGGAATGGCAATCTGGAGGTCGCAGGTTCAAACCCTGTTCCAGTCAATTTCTTTGTTCAACTTTGAAAATCATATCTACTCTAGCTAAAGTGCAGTCAAATGTCTTTTCGATAAAATCTCCAGAAAACGACTTTTCAATGTTGGCAAGATTTCTGACTCGTATTTTTACATGTTTGGATGGTTTGTAGAAAATCACGGCAGCCAAGGATATAATAATAAACTTCCTCCTCGATACGACACACAGAACGTGTGATTTCAAATTTCGTACTATACAGTCATATTGACTCTTGCATCATTCCGGATCGCGTGTGTCCAACAATATGGACCCACACGCACATGATCGATTTTATGTGACATGTTCTGTGATGGGTCAAAGGTTTCAGACCCTGCAAGTTTGTGCGGCTGCACTGCAGATGAAAGTTTGTATGTAGATCTCGAGATGTACGTTAGGCCAAAAAAAAAAATAAGTCGGTCTCTGGTCAGCGCGCGCGTCGATTTTAAGCATGCGCGTCGATCTTTTTTTTCCCCAAAATGTTCCGCGGTAGCTCCAACAGCGCCCTCTATTTCCGCACCTCCTTAATTTTTTTTTACCAAAGAGCACCAAGGAATGGGAAATTGCACCAAGGCAGATGATCGAAAGCACCAAGGCAAATTATGGAGGACACCAATGTACATGCGGAGACCAAAAAAGTGTCTGTACAATCCAAGCTTGAAGAAAAAAAAAAAAAGCAAAAAAAAAAAAAAAAGCCGCGTGGCCGCGTCAATTCTGGAACTTTGGTCTGACCAGAGACCGAACATTTTTTTTTTTTGGCCTTAGTTATCTTTTTTTAAATTTGAGCTGTATTTCAAAAACTGTACCTTCATCAGAAAATCTGCTTGATTCTTGGTGGTTCTGGCTGAAAAATTTATTTTCTCGCGTGATTATACTTTAACGCGTGAAGCAGTTTTTTACCCAATGTGGAACTGTTTGAATGTATCCGGATTTGCACTTATGACATCACATATTCAAAACTAAAACTAAAGAGCTAAGCTTTGGAAAACATTTTTCTAAAATCTCCTTAATTCACTCAAGGAAAACTATTAATTAATTAAGGCAGTGTATATTTTGCCGGAGACGGCAAACCTTTAGTAAACATTAGTTTGCCGGATATGCACTGAACATGCGCAGTTTCTTACGCAGTTTTGGTACTTAAACATTTTCCGGTGAAAAAGTTTTAGTCTGGCTCCATGCCAAAATTATTGTTGTTACCTCGTATTCACAAGATGGGATTCAGACCATTTTATAATTTCGGACTTTATTTCCCTTTTAAAAAAAATCCTCCAGAGCCACAAATCTGAAAAAGAAAATGTAATACTCTGCAAAAAATGTTTGAGACATGTTAAAATAATAAAAGAAGAATATTCTTATTTATTTGGGGATGAGAAAAAAAACCTTAAAAATGTGGTGCGGTCGGAATCGAACGCGAGTCATCCCGCTTACTAGAGCCTTTGCTTTACCATTACACCAAACGTGCTACACAACATTTGGTGGGAATTTAATACATCTTATAATTCAGACCTATTTTAAAGAGTACAGCGCCCTCTGTTGATATGGATTGCCGCCGGCAAACCTTTAGTAATCGTTAGTTTGCCGTCATTACCTCCGGCAAAATATCCACTATCAACTATTAAACCTATTTCAATTAAAATCGTATTACTTAGTTTAGCCATAGAGCAAGCCAAAAGCAGCCTGAATGATGTTCGCCATCGCTATCGGGTCTAGGAAAATGACTGTAGGCCTACATGCCATTAAAATTAAAAATTTTGGCCAACATCGTCCACCTTACAAAAATACAAGTTACATGAGTACTGTCATGACTGTGTACGTGTATGCATGGTTCATCAAGCATGTTTGGATTAGAAATCGTACAAACTACAAAAGTACAATGACCAAGTGTGTACATTTTGTATAGCCTACTCACCACTTCCTGGTCTTCATCTGGCGAATTGTGCAGGTACAGAAACATGCCCACGACCCAGGCAAGCGCCATCAGCAAGATCAACCGGGATTTTCGTCGCATCATGTTCCCCATACCTAGTGTCTAGTACTTCTCGAGCACAGTGTAGAAATGCAAAGGCAGATCAGTGCCAACACAACTTTTCCTGATGTGATGATATCCAACCCCGCACACAACATGTGTGATGACCACTGCCTGTATGATATATGAGCAGCGAGTGCCACGCAAGTGGTGGTGACTAAAGTGGCACAGAGCGGCACACGATTAAAACGACGCGTGTTGCTGTTCAGTTCACGTACATTCAGTATGTGTACACGTTATCAACCTGCCTGTTTGATGAGTCTAATGTGTGTATGTGTTGTGAATGGGGGAAAAATCCAAGTGGCTTTAGCGTTGCTCGGGTACCCTGTTTCGATCCATTGCACAGTGTTTATTATTTATAAGAGGTACCCGCCGCTCCAAATATCAATTAACGCGAGAGGGCGCTATATTCAATACGCGGTATGCACCTGCTCTGCCCTGGCCGGGTGACCGTTTTAGCCGGATTTGGGCTAAATTTGACAGAATTTTTCGGGGGAAAAAAAGTTTTGACAGAAAATTTAGCAGAATGAATCTGTTTAGCATATTTCTAGCAGCATTCTGTAAAATTGGTGATCTGACAGAAAAATATGGCATATTTGAAAAATATAGCTGATTACTTTTGAAAAAGTTTCAATTTGAGGTTCCCTGACGTGTATTAGTACACAGTCAAATACTTTTGCAATTAGCCAGGCTAGACACGTGCAAATTTGTTTATAAAAAAAATTGATAACATTTTTAAAAAGGAAATCTTGTGATTTGGTTTTGTTTCATAAAAGGAAATTTTATAACATCTGCATTTCGTGTAATAGGTGATTTAGCAGACTTTTGTTAAATCTAGCAAATTTTTGAAGCACATCTAGCAGAATTTGGCCATTACCTTACTGCCCTGCACCTGTACATGTACTTTGCGGATTGCAGATTCACCAGCAAGTCTCGTAGCTGAAGTTATAAGCCACTGTACTGATGACGTCACACTTTGTTTACATGTGCACTTTCCTATGGAGCCAGTGGGGGCCCACGGTCCACTGAGCACCATAGGAAAGCACACACGTAAAGAAAGTGTGACCTCATCAGTAATGAGGCTTATTCTCAGAAATTGTACCAAGATTCAATTACTGGTTAAAACTATAAGCACTAAAAAAACAACCCCAGATGTACCAGTACATTCTACGCCCCTCTTCAAATCAACACCCACTAGATTAGTTGCTGCTGAATCCCAAACCATAGATTGCCAATTACAGCAGCCGAAATTCATCCACTTTTTCCTGTGGTACAAAATTAGAGTTAATTTGTATGCAAATTGCTATTTGAAGCACGCTTCAGAGTCAACCTGTATCTTTTCAGAACAGTTATAAATAAATCAATTATGATAATGTAGTTTAAAAATAGTTTGTATTGAAAAGCAAATGATTATTTTTTTTAGTATATTGAACCAACAAAATAAATTGTATAAATTCATGCTACAGTGTACTGAATATGATAAATACACACATTTTCGCATTTTTTATAAGTTTTTATTTCACAAAACAATAAAGGCAGATCTAATATTTTACCACTTTTTCCTGTCGAATGTAATTCTTTAAATTCAAAGAGTGACAAAGTAAACATGTTTACCAAATTTGTCAGATTGTTTTTATTGACCAAGGAATGAGATGCTCTAAAATAAAAAGAAATTAAATGCAAAATGGAAACACCCAATCTGAATAATTTAATACAATTTCCTCCCAAAATAAATGTTACCACTAAAAAAAAATAATTCTAAAAATTTGGGGTCCACTTTTTTCCTGTCCCTGTTGCATCTGACACCTATGATTTTATAATTCTGATGCACTCCTTAATGCAGTCGTCCTCCAAGAGTGATTCTAAACAACAAACTACTACCCAACAAATATTATTTGAAGTCATTCTTAATGATACTTGAATGGCAAATTACAAAGTACCAAGGTAACAGGGACAAGAAAAATGTCAGACTTTGGACCCTAAATTCATGGACTGAATCAAAGCTATCCACTTCCATTTCACACAAATTAAAAAAAAGGCTCCAAATTCAGTTTTAGGAAAAAATGTTGCAACCTGACGCCACTTTTCTCTTCATATATCATCTCAATGAAGGTCAGTCATTGCAAAAAATGATGATAAGACATGAATCTGGGACTGAGAAACATTTCCAATTTTGTTAGGAAATACTTGACTTTCATTGGTTTTGTACACAACCGCTGAAGCGGTGTCAGATTGCGACTTTTTTCCCCAGGTTGAAATAAAACTCACGAATAAAGTCATTAAATAACATCATTAATTCTACTGTCCTGTCTATTACAAAATGCTCAAGATATGTATCAAGTCATGTCACATTCAGCCTACAACGGGCCAATAGATGGTTTGCATTCGGCGGCCATCTTGGACGTCTGTTTTGTTATGTTAATTCATTAACAATGAATGCACAAGATCTACTCCTGCGTATCCCTGTTGAACAAAAGCACACGCCTCAAAGATGGCTGCAGTGCAACTGATCTATGCAGTGTGTATCAAAAAATGCGAACAAAAACGGAATGCCAGACGTACAATGTGTAACATGCTAAATATGTTTACAAACTGATAGCAAGAAAGTGTTTAGAATTGTGTTTACTCGCTAAACACATTTTTTTTTGTAGGCCAGGCAATTATTCACACAGAGCAAGTAGGCTACCTTCATCCAAATGCCTAAAATTGAAAAGTTGGTCCCGTGGTCATTTTGGCCTCTCTTGAAAAATTACTCATAACTAAAAAATTATCAGATTTGGACGTTTGATGTCTCATTTTAAAGTGGAAAGCACATCTTTCAAGCCATACCTATATTATCTATGTTGGTTACTCATTCTACGTCTGGCATTCCATTGTATTTTGTTTGCATTTTTCTTTATACACACTGTACAAGGGGAAGTATGGTCAACTGTGATGCCAAGGCTAAACTTTGGCTCAGCATAAACAAAAGTTGAATGTAAAGAAGAATATGGTTTGAAAATAAAAATCAAATAAAATGCCATTACAAATTTGTCCTTGTTTGGTTTAAAAACAATTCATTGGTAACTTGGGAAAAAAATATTACAAGTGGAAAAAATCTATGGCTTCCCCAAATACATCAAGCACCAAGAGCAAACAATGGGCAGATTTATTATAACAAACAACCCTACTTTCTGGTGATGACCTTTTTTGCCCAGCTTGGGGAAAGATTTGTGATTCAGTAGAGGATTTGAATTGACCACAATTTCACTAGCAGGGGTAAACTTTACATTACGCTCTCTAGATTTTAAATTCATCTTGTTTAATAACTACATTTTCAAATTACCCTTCATACTTTTTAACAAAAGAAATTGGAATGATGAACTATATTTTGTAAATTGTTTTTGATCTTTTAATGTTTCGTCAGTGAGATGCCTGAATCGAGTAAGTTTCATCACGTGGTGATGATTTTTGCATTTGAAAGCTGTAGAATATGGATTTACACGTAATGGACACCGTCTGCAAACATTCAAAAATCGATCTGACAAAATATGAAATATCCTACTTGGTTTGTAAATAATAGGATCAAGCATACTTTGAAATCATTACACCTATTATGCTGCCATTTTTGAGAAAAGAGGAATTTACTATACATGTATTTCCTTGCCATGGTTAGGATAAACCATCGCTAAGTTTAGTTTGCAACCAGTTACATATCTGTGAATGGGAATTACTCTTCTTGAGTGACAAACTGGGATCATTCCACAGGAGGGTGAAAGTCAGAATATATTAACCCTCCCTCTCTGGCTGGCAATTTCAACAAGGCCAGCCCAGCAGTCAAAATAAATCAAGTGACTATTTTTTAACAGTTGTGTGCTCCCTGCCTTCATAAAGCAGGATTGACTGGCTGTGATTGTTATGAAATCTGATACAGCTATGCTTTGACTGTAGGTGATTGATAAGCCAGCTGTGCCTACCAGTTACCTGCTTTTGTCTGTTGGTGGAATTTGACTAGTCACAGTGCCTACATGAAATATGATCTGACTGTTGGTGACTAGCCTGTGTAAAAGGCATGGCAGGGGAACAGGATTGAATTTTTGACTGTCTGTGACTGATCAAACAAAAGGAGGGTTTAATGAATATTGCGTCCAGAAAAATGAAGACGCATTTTCACAGTGTTCTCAAAAAGTATGACATCTACTGATCTGAAATTTTGATTTTGATTTAAATGATTCCATTTCAGGTTGCTCGTGGATATTGTCACCACAGGTTTTGACCACAAAATTCATCACTAAAAAACGTGTCAGCTTGAAGCTGACAGCAATTATTAATTAAAATTGATCAACTATGACTTGTGTCTGCAAATTCAAGGCAATACATTTGTGTCCAATGACACAAATGCGACATGATCGAAGATAAATGTGACCTGACAGCTGAACTATTTATTTACAAATACACAATAGAAAAATAAATACAATGCACTTTTTAAAAAGCCAGGTATTATATTTTGAGAATTAATTTCCTACAGACATTAACCCAACACAATGTCCAACGTGAAACAAAAAGATCAGTCTTTATGAGCCCGGTGTCATTAAGCAGCTAAGCAGAGACAGTTGCTTAGCAAAATCACCGGGCACCAGTTACAAATGTCACGCTTCTGAGTTGGGTTTGGCTGGTAACCCATTTTTGCTTAGCCAAAATTTAACGTAAGTCAAACTTAATGGAAAACAGGTTCGAGGGAAGACAAACGTACAACAGTCAACTGCTGAAAGTGTTTCTCCAAGCAAGGTAAACAAAATCCTCCTGCAATTGCGTGAATTTGTCTAACAAGCAAGCTGACCTTCCAACTTGTTTGTTTTCCTCAGACCTTCAGTTGGGGTCAGGGGTCAGGGGTCAGAGTCAAGTAAAACCTAGTCTTAGTTCAAGACTGGATTTATTTTTAGGATGCAGCCAGTCATTGCTGCAGCAACAGAGGCCACTATCAACAAGATGAATCAAGTCCAGTTTTGGGAACTAGGAACAGAGAAAGTCTGTGCATTCAGCACGCAGGCGCACATTAGCTTGAAAATAGCTCACGTGTGGTATGCTCTGGATTGTCCTGGTCCAACGTTCCCAAGACTGGACTTAATTCATAGTATATTCAAGATTTATACAACGCCTGCATAAATCCCAGTCGTCTGATTGGTGGGTCCTTGATCAAGTGTCATTGAATTATTCGTTTCAATGCACGGTGCGGCCACTACTCAAAAATATAAGTTCTATTCCTCGGCAAATATAACTTCCAATTCACAGTCACACTATTGGTTGCACTATGACACAGCTCTGATAACTCTGATACATTCATAGTACCAGTTTACAAAATTACCGATCAGATGAGGAGGATTTATTCAGGCGTTGTATAAAATAAATAATGAATGTTTCACTTTCGTGCAATGGAAAGAATCATTCCACTCAGTGACAGGTGGAATGTTCCATTCCACTCAGCAATATTCATATGTCACCTGATGGAATTATTCTTACCATTGCACTCATAAGCATTCATTATTTGATAACAATCCACTGTTTTCCTGCTGTCAGCTTCATCAAGTGTGTTTTGCAACTTGGTAATTTCTGTCAAAACTTTTAGATGTCCTAATTTTAAAATTAAAAAAAAAAAAAATTGCTGAGCTTCGCACATCAAGGAAAACAGTGCCAGAATTTGACATCTGACAGTGCAGTAACGATACAGGTAGCCAAACACTGCACATTTTCGAGCTCTAATGAACTCTTCGGGTGAACTGAGCATGTCCCAATGAAAAGCAGGGAAGGATAGGGCAGTTCATAAGCCCTTAATCCATTAATTTTCCCTGTCGTTCACGTAATGCACTTTAATTAAGGATTGCATACACTTTCAGTTTGTATTTGAAGTACTGCTACAAACGTTACATTTAAATGCGAGGATATAACCCTAGCATTTATGATGCAAAATTTTGATGTGGTCTTCAAAAAAGTTAAAAGGTTAAACAACATTTACAATGTACACCCTAAATAGCGCTAAGAATTGAGCCAAACCCAGCACTGCAGAGTTGGTCTTTAATTGTTTATTCATAAATACCTAAGACGGTTTACCCATTCCTATTGGTCGAGAGCCAGTCACGTGGCCGGTTTTAAATGGTTGAAAAAGACATGGCTGGCTGGTCTTAAACACTTTTGCAGTGTCACGTGAAATTTTGACTCCTATGAAATCTGCTGCCAGCACCATTTTATTGGTTGAACGTTCACAATCCTCATGAAGGCATGCGCAATACTACCAGTGAGTCAGTATTTCATAATGCTAAATTCCCTCTACACCGGTACTCCGGTACACCGGAATGCGTGACGTGTGCGGCAATCTCCATATAAGGAGTTGTTTACCAGAGGGCCTTACCGTTGTATAGCTTGAGAGGTGTTTTGTTGATCGACATTGTGGAAGAGTTTTGATTTTTTTTGACCGAAAATGTATTTATGAATGGGAATAAATATGTGATTGGTCGGTATTAAACACTATGCTGATAATTACCCTCACTTTCGGCTCGGGTAATTATCAGAATTCAGGATCACCTCCCAAACACACACTTATTCCCTTAGTTAACTTAAACCACAAAGAACAACGGAGATGTACAATCTCTAATCAAATTGTAGATGCACCCCTAAAAAATAGAGTGAAGCAGGATTCGGACCTGAGACCTCCAAAATAATGCACTTGTGCCAGTACCACATTTTGAAGGTTACAGGTTAGTCCACTTCAGGCAATTCTTTGGGGGTTCAACCACAACTTTGGATTTTTTTTTTTAAAAATAATGCAAAGTATTTAGTGATGATGACCTAACGACAATACCAATGGAGCTAGGCACCCACTGACTACTGCAAGGAGCTCTAACCGACTGAAACCTGACGTCATTTCTGTGCTGCCCTCTACGTCCGACGATACGCGCCGCAACCCGGCAATCTCTGGAAGAACGTGGACCGTCGCGACGTACAGGAACGTGCCGGCAGAGAAGAGCATGGAAATGCCTGTGGCGTTGAACGTGGATAGCGCTTCTTTGCTAGCCTGTTTAGAAGACAAGAAAAAAAAATTCATAAATTGTCGTCATAGCTTAGTCTCATGGTTCTGTTTACTGACGACTTATGTGCTTTGGATCAGCATTCCATGCTTGCAATCATAGCACACACATTCCACACTTTAAGCACAAACTCCTTTGTTATGGGAGCTAACCCAACAAACATGCTTACTGTTTTAACCTTTTCTGTTAGCACGAAAGTTTCTGCTAGCCACAATTTGTTTTTTAACACTGGAAATATGAAAAGGATTACCACAAATGTTTCTGCTAAGTATTAGTGGAGATTCCTAGCTTATGACAGAGCCGCAAAATTAAGGCCTGGTTTCCGTGCAAATATCATACAAATACAACATGGTAATGCAAAATAACCAGTCCCTAGGTGTTGATTGACTTGACCTCATACACAAAACAGAGAGTAGTAGTTAAACTTGGCCAACATTGAGGGACCAGTACATTTGCGCTTCTTCCCTGAAATATACAATGTTGTATTTATTTTAATTACACCTCATACATGTCTGGTTTTATCATCTACAGTTGAACAATTCCATGAAAAGTCCTTCACGCGGAATTGGTTTGTCTTTCGTGTATGTTTTTAGTATGGTACCACCAGCAACTTCCATGCAATCGCAACGGTAGCATTTGGGAGTGTAGGAGCTAATCTTGAAGGTACTACTTCCCAGTCCGTCAACAGTACAAGCATAGCATGTGAGTGCGTGTGGGTTAGCTAGTTTTGTTTTTTACTTTCCAGATGGGTTGAAACATGGGCCGATAACAAAAGTGTGTTTGGCTTGTAAATATGTATGAGGGGTGATCATAAATTCAACCTTATATGTCGTAGGTTGGAACAGGATCAATGGTGTGGGGGTGTGTGGGTGGGGGGGGGGGGCTGGGATATGTGCCCCCCCCCCCCCCCGCAACAACAAAAAAAACCAGAATTTTGCTTTTTCGTAATTAAATCGTTAGAGGAATGTAGATTACTAGAATTTTACACAATTCTTTTTTCCTTAACCATATGGATTGATGAAATCTGAATAATGTGACAAGGAAAAAGAGTGTCCTCAAGTGTCAAAAGAGGCCAGCCCCCCCCCCCCCCCCCCACCCCTTTTCGATTTTGCAACACCTGGCTAGTCAGCCAGCACTGTGATAATTTGGGGAAAAGTTTGCTGTGGGTCCGCCCTTGATGCTCCCCCCTTCATAAAATCCTGGTGCCCCCCCCCCCTCCCCTGAAAAAAATGTTGGCTACGACACCGAACAGGATACGGTGTCTTCAGAACTTGGGAGTAGTTTGCAGATACACCAGTGGTGTTAACTTGACATTTTGGTCATTTTTCTTCTGACCATACGCTCTGACCATCACCACAGAGTTTAGACATCTGGTTCTTCTCAGAATCACCCCTGAATCAGAGAGAGTCATTTCACAATGACCATCCACAAACTTCTCCCAACTTGTACTCTCCGCTACGCAAAGTTTCCAATCGCATTTATTGCCAAACTTACGTGACTCAAACCAAAATATGTTACAAGGGCGGCCACGGGTGCTGCCATAGAGAAGACCACAAGATGTCTGCGTATCCTATTGCGTTGGTAGTTCTCGTGCAGTAGAAACGTCACCAGGCCAAATGCCGCCGGTGCCTGTGTTCAAATAGGGCAAAAACAGTTGTAGGATTCTGCATCAAGACAGTACTTAATAAGAAGTCAACAGTGTTGTTGTCGAGTCCTATTTTCGCAAGTTCAACAAGTATACTGAAAAACAATAAGAACCAAAAATGTGTGAAATGCTTTTGTTCCGGACAAAAAGTCTGAAAAGTTTACACTAGCGATTATATTTCAGACATTTGGTCACCTTCTCATACATGTTGTGTACACCTGTCAAAACCACTTACCTGTCAGATATTCTGTTAGCCTCAAAATATCTTAAATGTAAGCCTATCAAAACACTTGCCTGTTAGACACCTGGATATGTCTGAAACTTAACACAGCCAGTTTTTTTTATACTAGGCTTACGTTTCAGATGTTTAAGATAAACGTAAGTGGTTTTAGCAGGTTTATGTTTCAGACATCCAGGGATTATGTTTCAGACATAAAAAGTCAGAAACGGTGACCAAATATCTGAAAAATAATCGCCATTGTTCACATTTCAGACATTTTGTCCGGAACGAAAGCGTTTTTACAGACGTTTCTGGTTCATAGTGATATCAGATGGGACAGAGTAACTAGACAGTGTGGTCCAAGGGTAAGCTTTTGAGTATGGGAAACCGAGAATTTGGACACAAAAAGTATGCAAAAAATGTCCCTGCATTTAGTAAAATTTCACATTTCTTGCATGAACTCGTCAGCTTTTGTAACCTTTATTACAGACTACTCGGGGACTCAGAAATGGGCTTAACCCCTTGAGTACAGTACAGTACTAAAGTGCTACAAGAAAACACTACATGCTCAAAATATTGGTAAAGTGAAATGAATTCCATACGTGGGAATCCGAAATATTGTACACAGGGGACAGCAAGATGAAACTTACCATTAATATTTTATTACAAATCCTTATGTGATATTGCCCACTCTCTTCAGGGCATCTCAGTTTTATGTAAAACTAAATGGCTTTTCTACTAAATATGCATCCAAAAACTGCACGCCCATATAATTTTCCCTGAGCCTTCATTGACATTGCTGATTGAAATATTTTCTGCACGAGAACACTTCAAAATCTTGCTGGCTTCAAAACCCAGTATGTGTGTATACCACAGTAAATCTACAAACACGGCACACGGGTCATCATAAAATTCATGGCTTTGTAATTAACTACTCAGGAGCAAATAAACACAAATTCTCGGCTCCAACATCAAAACTACTGTGAACATTTGTACGTTTGTCCATGTTTATGACAAAGATTGCAATGCACAATGGCAAAGCATTGCAAATGCACAGTGTACACATTTGAATGATTGTCCATGTTCATGACAAAGCACGCAATGAACAGTAAAACTGATCTGGTACACGGTACCCCATGGAGACACGTGCACAATAGGAAACAAAAGATTGTACACGTCTCCACAGGGTAATAGGTGAACACGTCTCCACAAGGTTACCAGGAAATAGGGATTTTACTCAAAAACTAGGAATTACCAAGGTGTGTTGATCCGTCTCAAATTGAAGTATTTTATGTAAGGGATACTAAGTCCGAATTTCAGCCCAGGAAATTAATTCTCATTATAATATGAGCATTTTGAAAGTACACTTTCAAACTCGAAAACTTTAGTACACGAGAACACAGAAATGACTCCACAAGGATACAAATTCCAGTATGGGTGTGCCAAATGTACAAATATTCTATCTTCAACCAAATATCCAAAAAGCACTTTTTGATACAAATATTGGAAAAATGAGAGCGATCGCGAGATGATGAAAAACATCAACAATGCTATTTTAATGATACATGTTGCATGCTTTTATTGTTTGTAAAATACCACACTTTTATTGAAAGCCACTATTTGAGGTTCCACAACAAATATTAGTTACCTTTCTTTTTCAAAGCAATAAATTGTCGATTTCCGACACGCAAATTCTTATCAGCGGCCAGTTTAGGCTGGAGCATGTAAAACTTGATTAGTGTATTTCGAGTATTCGAATAGACGATCAAGTTCAAATTAGAATAATCAAATGCGAAATTAGTTGAATACTAAATTAGCTGAAAATGAATAGGTGGAATTTCTACCTTATGCAACATGATTGCAATGAACACAATCATCTGGACATCTGTTCGGCCCATGGCTGCTGCTCCCATGGCAACACCATCAGCTGGTGAGGAGAAGAAGAAAAAAATCAGATTATTGTGTGTTCTACAAATGCAATGAATAGTGACATCTGTTTATGCAAATTACAATACAAATTAGCACAGATGTAGTTCAATGCAATGAAGTAAAAGTGTGTTGCTATTAACCAGTTCACATCGATGACGTGTATACACCAGAGGTTTTGCGGTATTCGGAACGGATGACGGATAAACACGCAACGAGCGAGGCCGGAAATATCTGTCTGCGACCCGCTCGCAGCGAGCGAGGCCGGAAATGTCAGGGTGTGCTACCCTCAGATGATGGCCTGAACCCGTCTGGCATCGAGGTTCGTGAAAAACAATCCTGCGCCTGGGTTCGGTCACTGTCAAACTCCACAAATAACAGGGTTCCTGCACGTTTCAGACAATAAAATTCCATGACTTTTTCAAGACCAAATTATGAAAAAGCACGACCTGGTTCATCAACACACAGATTAAACTGTAAAATTTGTTCCATGAAAAGTGCTTAACACTAACAGAAACAGGAAAAATTTACAATGTCTTTCGAAAATGGTCAAAAATGAATCCAAAATGCTTGTACCAGCATCATTTGTCGTGTTTTGTCGGGTATAAAATCAGATTCCAATGCTAATAAGTTGGCCCTCAAACAATTCATTTTTACACATTTCCATGACTTTTCCAAGCCCGAAAATTCCAAAAAAATTCCATGACTTTTTCCAGGTTTTTTTTCCCCAGGCCGGAGGAACCGTGAAATAAACACCTGGTATTAAAAGCAATGAGCAACTTGCAAATACTCAGCCATAGGCTGGTAATGAAATCTAAAGGTACATGTTAGATGGATTGCATTCAGGGGCCATCTTGGAGGTTTGTCCAGTTATGATAATTCATGTTGAACAAAAGCACACATATTCAAGATGGCTGCACTGCGAACAGAAATGAAAGGTTAATTTGAAACGAGGGAGCCACATGTTCTGTATGGGTGAATTTATGAGTCTATACATTGTGATTGACGTGCCAAAATCTATTAAAACCCTCCTGCTATCTGAACAGTCACAGACAGTCAAAAATCAATCCTGTTCCCCTGCCATGCCTTTTACACAGGCTAGTCACCAACAGTCAGATCATATGTCAAGCAAGCACTGTGACTAGTCAAATTCAGTCAACAGACAAAAACAGGCGAGAAGCAAGCACAGCTGGCTTATCAATCACCTACAGTCAAAGCATAGCTATATCAAGTTACATAAACAGTCACAGCCATTCAATCATACTTTATGTAGGCAGGGAGCTCTTAACTGTTGAAACTGTTGATTGATTTTGACTTAAAGGAAAACTTGGCACAGAATGTATGTTTGCATAGGACGGTTAATGACATATGCTACATATATTTCTGTTTAAGGAAAAGTTGCAACTAATTTTATCCAGAAACTGCCCATGCCAACATCATCTTTGCGTGGGCGCCAGGCATACGCCTGTAATGCACACGTGTAGCCATCGAGAGGGTACTTGTGCACTTGAGTCTATGCATGGTTTTCCCTTCCCCTTATCCATTCCCTGACAAGTGCCATACATACCTGCTGCATGTACAACTAGTCCTAATGTAGCTGTGAAACCAATTCGAGTTGTTCTGGAGGCATTTTCACCTTCACCTGCTGGGGAAGAAAGACATGCTTTGTGAACTTTGTGTCCAAAGGGTCATTCCGTGTCAAATCACCCAATGGGTTAAACCCCACCCCCTTCAAATTTGCTTATATTTAGTATGTGGGGTAATTTAGGCTGAAAAAGCTGAAATTTTAAGTTTTAGCGCCATCGGACAAACGGTTTTCGAATTTGTTGTTCTTGGTTGCTTTGGAAAGGTAACATCATAAGGAATCCAAATTTACCATTACTTTTCATGTCAGAGTAAGTATGATGACCTTTTGACCTTTACTTTGAACTTGAATTTGACCTTGTGGATCACGTGACCTTGAGACGAACTTCAATGAAAATTATTCCCCACCATGTTTTCTACAAAATATCCAAAAATTGGGGGTATAATATTTTTTGTTTGGTTTCTAGCTAATGTCAAAGTTGGCAATTTATATGAAACGCAGTGTATATGACATACTTTATATGGAACGCAGTTTATGAAGTAACGGTAGCCTTTCTAGACCAATGAATTTACAGTATCAAAAACACAATATAACACTGAGTTTTAAGCCAAGGCTGTAAAACAAAGTTCTGAAGATATTGACAATTTTGAGGTACATGGGGTTTGGACCGAGTTGGGTCGTGTTGGATTAGGTTGGGCTACGCTGAGCTGGGTAGAGTTTAAAGTTAGGCTTAGGCTTGGTAAGGATTGAATGGATTGGGCTTGCATGTACATTCATGTTCAACTTCAAATCTAACTTTGCAAAGTGGAATGTGACTTGAATTGGTAAGACCTGGTTGGACAGTGAATCCATTAAGCCCAGCCCATGATGATTTGACAAATAACAGCCATAATTTATGTCCAAGAAGAGTTGGCATGCTTGCATTTGTATATGACGCACGCTTCTGAATCATGCACTATATTGAATAGATGCGAATGTTGTTGCGCAGTAGGTGTGGCCCGATACTAAAGGCGTATTGTTATAATTATGTTAATTAGGGTTCCTGCACCTTTAGGACAATAAATTCCATGATTTTTCCATGACTTTTCTGTGACTTTTCCATGACTTTTCCATGACTATTCCATGACTTTTCCATGACTTTTCCATGACCAAATTATGAAAATCTATGACCTAGTTCATCAAAATGCAGATCAAACTGTAAAAATTGTTCACTGGGCAAAAAAAATTGAAATTAAAATGCTTGCATCAGTGAAATTAGTCGCCTTTTGTCGGATATAAAACTCGAATTCTGATGCTAAATTATGAAAATTCCATGACTTTTGACATTTGTGCTTTTTTCCATGACTTTTCCAGGCCTGGAAATTGATTTTCAAATTTCCATGACTTTTCTAGGTTTTCCATGACCACAGGAACCCTGGTTAAATTATCTTGGCTGACATGTTTTACGATTGCTTTTGATAATTCATTATTCGTATGGTAAGACTGGTGTGGATCACAGAACTACAAGTACTTTTCACTAGAACTTTAATTTCAGAGCTAAAGCTCTGTCTAGAATAATTTAATACGTGTATAACCAGCATAAACAAACATAATATGCCTTTTCTCCCTCATCTATCAAATACTAACTTACTTGTTATTTGTGCATGGGAATGACCATGTGCGCCACCGATCTGATCCACCAGTAGCATGAAAACAAATCCCAGAACTAATGACACCCCTATAACATAGTGGAGCTCTGCTTCGTTGTGTGTACTGTGAGTGTGAGCGTGGGCTTCTCCATTTGCTTCGTGGGGGTTGCCATCGGCCGGCTGCCCTCCCGCCTGGTTTTCTGCCCCTACAGCTGGCGGGTTCACAACGTGAACGTGTGATTCTGTAGTAAAGCACAGTCGACAATGAATGTAAAATTCAATATTGGGTTTTGCCGTTCACCGACGTAGTTTCATAACCACTGCTGTCCGAAGGCTTGTGAGAAAAATTCACAAGGCTACTCTGGTGGGACTCAAACCCACGAGCTCCTGCTTACTAGTGCAGACGTCTTACCACTCGACCACCTAGCTTGCTGCAGTTGGCTAGCTGGTTCAAATTGAATAAAACAGCGGGCACCCCAACCAAACACTATTTATATGATAGAATTTTTGCACTGTGCAGATATGATGCAAATTCAAAACTGGGTTTTGCCCTGCACTACTGTAATGTCATTAACCCTCCTACTGTTTAAACGCTTCCCCTGCCATGCCTTTTACACAGATTACATGTATTCACAAACAGTCAGATCATATTTTAAAGCCCGAGTCCATCATTTGCAGCCATCCAAAAAATTAACCGGCGTAATTATTGTTGAAAAACATACTGGTTGAAAGATAGTAAGGGGACTAAACTCCCTGTGAAATTATCCTTTCTGTCAAGCTCTCATTTTGAAGAAATCAACGAAAGAAGGCATTTCCAACGGTGCTTCTTAAGAAGCACCGTAGGAAAATTTAAATTAGTTGTTCGTTTTGTTATTCGGCGCAGCGCACACAAGCATTGGAACGACGCACAGGCGCGCGCGGTTGCTATAATTCGTTGGATCAGTGCGCAACATCGCGTAAAGCTGCAATTCAAAACAATTCGAAACATGATTTAGCAACTTTTGATTTTAAATTGAGATCCTAGAATGCTGTTTTTCTCGGAATACGAAGCTGAAGCTGAGCTGAAACTTCATCAAGTAAGTTGTTCAGTATCCTTCATTAGATTTTGAACACTTTTGTTGCTTCAAACGAACAAAATGCACTAATTACAAATGATGGACTATAGCTTTATGCAAGCACTCTGACAAGTCAAATTCAGTCAACAGACAATAGTACGAAACTGGTGGGCACAGCTGTCTTATCAATCACCTACAGTCAAAGCACAGCTGTATCAAGTAAAAAAATAAACAGTCTCAGCCAGTCAATCCTGCTTTATGTAGGCCGGGAGCTCTTAACTGTTAAAAACAGTCACTTGATAACTTGGCACAGAATGTATGTTTGCATAGGAGGGTTAATAATGCACACTCAGTTAAATATGTAAAATCACAAGTCTGTCAATCTCCAGTCAAGTAACAAGCTATTCAAATGAACTGACAAAGGCTTTCCTTTATTTTATTGTTCATATCCTATTATTATTGATTGGACTTAAGTGTGTGACCACACTTCAGATGAACTTGTGAAGAGCTCAACCACAAAACTACATATTGTATTACCTTTGTTTTACAAAGAAGCTAACGTGCAGATGAAATAATAATCAGGTTTAGATACAGTGGAAGATATCAAATGATCCAAGCTTCTGGATAGTTTGAATATTAAATGGCAAGAGTACGCTTGTTCTGAAATTAGGAGTGTAACCATATATCGGTTTTTCTCAAAATGACATGATACTGAGGTCATGATGCAATAGGCATTAAGTTTTTCATTGTGAACTTAAGTTGGGCAATAATGGCAGCTGTTTGACTTAACGATGTATAGTTTTATTGTATTCACTCACGAAATGTGCATGTACATGTTTGTATGCAGTGCATGTATATTGTTGGTTCAATTTTTAAGCCAGTGAAACCCCTTTTATTTTTTAAGGCCGTGAACTTGCTACAGCTGCTTATTAGCTTTCAACTTTCATTTTTAAACCAGTTTGAAATGGTTGATGTATTACTCACAATTAGGAGATGCATTATTGAACAAACCACAAAGGAAAACTGACTAGGCAATTTATGATAATTTTAAAGTTGAACAAAGACATTGACTGGAGCAGGGTTTGAGCCTGCAACCTCCGGATTACCGGGCTGAATAGCTCAGTTGGCAGAGCACCGCAACGGTAATCTGGAGGTCGCAGGTTCAAACCCCTTCTTTGTTCAACTTGAAAAAGATGTATTAGGCCAAAAAAAAATACTCGGTCTCTGGTCAGCGCGCGCGTCGATTATAATCATGCGCGTGAACCTTTTTTTTTCTTCTTCAAATTAATATGGAAGCTACAACAGCGCCCTCTATTACCGCGCCTCCTCAAATTTTTGTACCAAGGAGCACCAAGGAATGGGGAAATTGCACCTAGGCAAATGATAAAGGGTACCAAGGCAAATTATGGAGGACACCAATGTAATGAGGACACAAAAAAGCAAAATAGTACCCACCTTGTCCGTACAATACAAGCTTGAAAAAAAAATAGCCACCCAAAAAACCAAAAAAAAAAAAGCGTCGCCGCATCAATTCCGGAACTTCGGTCTGACCAGAGACAGACTATTTTTTGTTGGGGCCTTATCCACAGATTTCAGACAACTGAAGGGGTGGGGGGTTGGGGAACACGTCTTTTTTTCTTTTTCCCCTACCCTTCTTTTTTCCCCACTCACCGGCGGGGGAAGAGGGCCCATACAGGCCACCCTCCTGTGTCTGCCACTGAAAGAGAGACCTCCTTATTTTCACTATTGAATGAGAATACTGAATTAATATGCAGCACCACGAGAGGTGTTACGATCTTGTCAAAATGATCATTTGCCACAAACATTTACATGTAAGTATGTAAAGTGACATAAAAGTTGTTTTGAAATGTCTAGATTCTGTTCCAGGAGATTTGAATTGTTACTTCTGGGAATTGATTCCTCAAAAAGGTGGAATCGTGGTTCTGATTCCAGGTTTAGAGATGCTGATTTGGAATTGATTCTATTCAATTCTGACCTGGCATCACCTAACCTATTTCAATATTGGGGCAATTTTTGTCATTTTCTCTGTGTAGGGATTCCTTTGCACAGAGTCCATTCAAAACCCTAACCTTCTTGAGTGATTTATTAAGGAACCTTCCTCACTCTTGTAAAACTCAACACCATATGGTAAACTCAACACCCAAACTATTGGACTCTGATTATGGAGGTATGCCTGACCCCTATTGGTGGGGCAGATAGGGTAAATATTTGGGGGGAATTGCGCCTTTGATGATACAAGCATGGCATTTGACACACAGTCAGAATGTGTCTTAACAAATATGTCTGGCTATAGCTCCATCACAGATTTGTCTTTTCAAAAAAAGTATCAAAATTTTCAAAATGGCTGCCATTGCTTGTTATTTTACCTGTATTTTTTCAAAGGACAAATTTGTGATGGCCCTATAGCCAAATATCTTTCTCATGACATACATTTTCTCGGTGTGCCAAATGCCATGCTTGTATGGCACAATCCCATCACCTACATGTATCTGCCGTACTACTTGTAAAGCATAATCAGTTTACTAGTGCAGTATTCACTCCAACAGATTCCAACAAAACGTGCCGTTGGATTCTGAAGGTTTTTGGGGGTGGTTAGGATTAAACATTTCACTGAAGATGGTTACCTTGTGTCGTTCCCGCAAATAATGTGTGTACTCCCTCTGGAATGATGACAGCCAGTGCTGTGCCAACAAGAAGACCTGCCCCCAGGACTGTTACAAATCTCATCTTGCTCTGTAGAAGAGGGATACAAACAGCATAAACATCACTTTAGTTGCCAACGCAGACTGCAATCTGCAGCCCCCCATACCCGATGGAGAATTTGTAAAATAACAGAGAAAGGTTATAAACCAATACAGACACAGAATCGTTGTACACAAATGGTAGTCCCTAGTAATAGAGAAAGCATTGTGCCAGCAATGTTACTATCATGGAAAATAATGGCACTTTTGTTGAAAAAAGAAAAGAAAAAAAAAGTGCTGTGGACATTTGGCCAGTGCCTGGTTCTCTTTTAGTAAATGTAAAAGAGGATTGCATACGACTCTTTCAATTCTAGACTAGTCTCTGGGGAAAAAAATTCATTTTTTCACTTCAGCTGGTGGAGTGAAATACATACACCACTCACACACGGAGCCTGCTCACAGAGCTAGATAGCCACCGTAGCTACAGCGCGCCAGGCCCTACAACACTGTCCATACACCACTCACACACGGAGCCTGCTCACAGAACTAGATAGCCACCGTAGCTACAGCGCGCCGGTCCCTACAACGCTGTCCATACACCACTCACACATGGAGCCTGCTCACAGAGCTAGATAGCCACCGTAGCTACAGCGCGCCAGGCCCTACAACGCTGTCCATACACCACTCACACACGGAGCCTGCTCACAGAGCTAGATAGCCACCGTAGCTACAGCGCGCCGGGCCCTACAACACTGTCCATACACCACTCACACAGGGAGCCTGCTCACAGAGCTAGATAGCCACCGTAGCTACAGCGCGCCAGGCCCTACAACA
Organism: Patiria miniata; assembly: GCF_015706575.1. NCBI lineage: Eukaryota > Metazoa > Echinodermata > Asteroidea > Valvatida > Asterinidae > Patiria > Patiria miniata. The sequence goes on along the minus strand of NW_024037074.1, from coordinate 38,844,775 downwards.
CTGTCCATACACCACTCACACACGGAGCCTGCACACAGAGCTAGATGGCCACCGTAGCTACAGCGCGCCGGTACCTACAACACTGTCCATACACCACTCACACAGGGAGCCTGCTCACAGAGCTAGATAGCTACCGTAGCTACAGCGCGCCAGGCCCTACAACACTGTCCATACACCACTCACACACGGAGCCTGCTCACAGAGCTAGATAGCCACCGTAGCTACAGCGCGCCGGTCCCTATAACGCTGTCCATACACCACTCACACACGGAGCCTGCTCACAGAGCTAGATAGCTACCGTAGCTACAGCGCGCCAGGCCCTACTACACTGTCCGTACACCACTCACACACGGAGCCTGCACACAGAGCTAGATGGCCACCGTAGCTACAGCGCGCCGGTACCTACAACACTGTCCATACACCACTCACACACGGAGCCTGCTCACAGAGCTAGATAGCCACCGTAGCTACAGCGCGCCAGGCCCTACAACACTGTCCATACACCACTCACACACGGAGCCTGCTCACAGAACTAGATAGCCACCGTAGCTAGCTACAGTGCGCCGGGCCCTACAACACTGTCCATACACCACTCACACACGGAGCCTGCTCACAGAGCTAGATAGCCACTGTAGCTACAGCGCGCCGGGCCCTACAACGCTATTCGTACACCACTCACACACGGAGCCTGCACACAGAGCTAGATAGCCACCGTAGCTACAGCGCGCCGGGCCCTGCATGCTTTTCAAAACAGCACGATATCGTTTTACAATGCTCAACGGTCGACAACGCACATGGGGGTTTTCGAAACCTAGGCTTCGTCTTCAGCTACGGCTTTGCCTCTGAATTCTGAACCACTAAGATGCAAACCAAGCGGAATTGTTCAACTCTTGGTTTCGTATCAACCAACTGATAGTTCTTGAAGCATTAACAGGCACCAACATCTAACTGGAGTCCCCAGAGTTGCCTTCCAGCGGCCTTAACTTTTCTTAACCCGAAACGAAGCCAGAGTTTTGAAAAGGCCCATAGTCAGTCACCACGCAAACACGCTGAGCCAGTCGAATTCCTAGTTACAAACAACGTTATCGCTTACTCGTTGAGCCAGGCACCAGACTGTGATTTTTTTCATGTTCATAAATTTGGCCCAAAAAACGGTCATGTTGAACTGAGCGACTCTGGAGTAAAGATGAGACCTCTGATATTTCTTTCAAGGAATAAAAACGAAACGTTAAAAAGGCATTTCCACAAAAAAGATCATTTTTGTGGGGGGATTATAGGGACGTAATTAATGGTGCTACTATACACGGTAAGTGCATTGACTACATGTTGGCATACATTATCCACTGCACGATAGAACAAAGCAAATACAGATTCTTTTCTAGAATACCCCTAAAACTATGGGTCTTACACATAAGACCCATAGTTCTAGGGGTAACTAATAGTAATACACATTCGGTATAGAACAAGTGCTTGAATTATGCCTGCAGAAACCAGAAAGCACACAAATAACGACTTTAAAAGGGATATTAGTACTATTATCACCCTTTTGCACACCCCTGTTTTACGAATGGTATAGGCACACAGACCATCGTTCGAGTTCTTCTCAGGGTAATCCTTACCTTTAGGACCCCGTTCCTATATAAGGTTAAAAGACTCACCAAAAACAGCTGACTAAATGACACTCAAAAGTGACATTCTGAAATTTCTTGACACATTTGAACAGTTGGCAGTGACACCTTCTTGAATATCAGCAGGTTTAATTTTGTGGAAAGAGGGCAGGGCTTTGATTTATGAGGGGAAAAAAGGGGTAAAAGACGACAATGACAAACAGAAAATAGACTTAAAAAAAGCAAGATAGCGAACTGCTAAAAAAGGTAGGAAAGTCCCATTTTCTTTGACTAACAATAACATAATGAAATCTGAAGCAAAAAGACTGCTTTATTCCTTTAGCCTGCAAAAGTCACTTAGGTACTGGACAGTCATCTGCAAAAGTCAGTTTTGAACAGAACTCGTAAAAAACAGAGGTGTCCTAAGGATTACCCTTCTCAGGGCGCCCCCCCCCCCCCCCCCCGGCTAGGCCTACCGAGGCCTACTCCTACTCCTAGAACTATATGTAGGCCTACACCTCGTCCTACAATAAAATTTGTACACAACTTGCCTCAGAAAGCGGTACCGTAAGAGGTATTGTTCCAGCGATGTAGCATCCAATTAACATAGCAAAAGAAAGCGCTAATATTCCCCAGGCGTCCTCCATTATTGTTTACACTAAATCAAGATCCAAAGTACCAAAATTGTCTTTTTTGACAGTCAATCGGAACATCGGAACTAGCCCAGCTGCCTACTCCGATCCGCTATTGACAACGTGTACGATATTTTTATGCGTGATCAGTTGTCAGTGCATGCAGTGCAGTACTTAGTCTGGTTCTAAATTGTGAGCTCAACAATACGCGCACGATTGCTACTTTCCGATCGGGTACCACACTTCTGGACTTAAAAATCAGACGGTATACATTTCATGAACTCTTGAAAAGTAAACAATGTCTTTTATTCCTTTTATATATAAAAAAGTACAAATAGAAAAAGAGCCAAATTCAATCAATTCGAAATTTAATCATACCCACTTAAAATTCTTCAATTCACGAATTTTACACTCAGTTACATTATCGTATAATCGATGAAAAAATAAAGTTTGGTTTGATGTTGAATAAGCAACAGCCGTCGGATATTAACTAATAAAAACCACGCTAGCTAGCTAGCTAGCTAGCTGGCGCTAGTTGAACGTAAGTGGCGCTCTCAACATGCAACGCGTTACGGTATTCGTCGTCGCGTCCACGTCGAGAGCTGGATGTGTGTCAGCTGCAGCAAAAAGTGATCGAAATCATCTTCTCATTAATAACACGTCTCTTCAACTAGAAAAACGTCGAACGGCATAATATAGACCAATTTGACGTTTGGAGCAGATTCCCAAGAATTTTCTTTTCTCAAAATGGTACGGTGTGAAATGTTCGGTAGGCGAGTTCGACCCGGCCCACACAATGCATAATAAATCAGTCAGTCACACTTTTTTCACAGGCTTGATGATTCTGTTGTGCGCTTTCTTGTGATTTGCGCAATCATAAGAATGCGCATGCACATTCTTATGATTGCGCAACCGGATCCTTGCGCAATCTTCGCAAAAAAACCTCTTCCAGATTGAGCGCACATTCTTAAGAATGGGCGACAAGATAACGTCAAAAATTTGATTCAAATTATCGTAGACGTAGGCCTAGTTATTACGAGTACAGAAGCATAGATCATTTTCTTTCCTCGTTATATGAATTATTTCTCCTTTAACCGCTATACATTTCATTTAACATAATTATGCCGTGCAATGTTTGTTAAGATTGCGCAAAATTCATAAATTGCGCACGTGATATTCCCACGCAATCTTAAGAATGAGCGCTCATTCTTCAGATTGCGTGCTCATTCTTAAGAATGTGCGCTCGTTCTTAAGAATGCGCGCTCATTCTTAAGATTGCGCAATTTGCAAGAAAGTGCACAACAATTCTACATGTTGGACCATGGCCTTGCATTTTGGGTAGTATCGATTTACAGACTACAATTTACAAACAAATGATTTTCACTCAACATTGGACACTGCATAAATATGGACATCAGCACTGGTATATATCGTCGCTTTGCTCACGAAGTGACAAAAACCTCGAAAATCGATAATTATTCGATTTTGAGTTTTACTAGCCATTTTATTATAGTTGTCTCAAGGAACAATTTGACCAAGTTTCAAGGCAAAATATTGTTTACTTTCTTAATTATTGAAAACAAACAATTGACAAAAAGCCTGAAATCGGTGATTTTCATTTTTACGAAGTGTAAAAAAGTGTAAAATGTTCTCACGAAGTGACAAAAAGTCACCTCGTGAGCAGGGCCAGAGGAATTATACATTGGTCTGCACGCGGCAGGATGGGAGCATACACGCGCGCGCGAGCGATGTTGAAAAAGAACAGACGCGCGCGCGCGCTCAACTGTCATGACGCGCTAAAAGTAACAAGTTTGTTGCGTCAAAAAAAGTACAAACAAGTAAAGCCTCCACGATTCATGATCCCACAAAGTGACAAAAACTGTGTACAAGGTAATTGGCAAAATATGGGAGCCAAAGTATTGATGTTCTCACGAAGTGCAAAAAAGTTTTATTAATGAATAAGGGAATAAATGTGTGCTCCGGAGGTTTTTATCACTCGTTTAATACCGCTTAGAGTCTGGGTGCTGATAATTACCCGAGCCGGAGGCGAGGGTAATTATCAGCACCCAGACTCTAAGCGGTATTAAACGAGTGATAAATACCGACCGAGCACATATTTATTCCCATTCATAAATACCTTATCCGTACAAAAATTTCAAATAATTCGTTCAAAAAATCCCGATTTTGTTCAACAAGTTCACTTCATGCTTTTTGAAACATCCCTCTAGCAAAATAATGGAGTGTTCAGCTGGCGAGTAAGATGTAAACAACCCTTTTATGGAGATTGACGCGCGCGTAACATGTTCTGCGCGATGTCACGCAGAACGCACCTGGGGCGTTGCGTTTTGAATTTAGAACTATAAAATTCTGACTCGCTTGTAGTGTTGCGCATGCCTACGTGAGGATTGTGAACGTTAAACCAATGAAACGTTAAGAGGCACTGGATTTTTAGGGGTCCGCATTTTATTGTGACACTGGAAAAGTGTTTAAGACCAGCTAGCCATGTCTTTATCATCCGTTTAATACCGGCCACGTGACGGGCTCTCGACCAATAGGAATAGCTAAACTGTCTGAGGTATTTATGAATTACTGTTTAATTACAAACTATTTTTAACAAACAACTATGAATTGACCAAGAGCAAATCATATCCTATCTGACAATGCAAAAAATTCTGAATTCGAAAATGTCTTTTGAAAAAATGAATATCTTCAAATGCGATTATCTCAGGATGAACTTTTGTCACTTTTTGTCACTTCGTGAGCAAAGCGACGATATATATAGATGAAAATGTGCATTGTGGATTTTGATGCTTATCAATATCACTTTATCAGTATTGTCAGACAAACTACCGGTACGCGTTCCATATTCTACGCACTCACATTTGTTTAATTTTCGTTTGAGAACGGGCGCATGTTGCAAGCGTTACCTGCACAGATTATGCAGGATCGAGGATAATGTTAAAGCTACAGTCCATCATTTAAAATTTGTGCATTTTGTTCGTTTGAAGCAACAAAAGAGTTCAAAATCTAACGAAGGATACTAAGCAACTAACCTGATGACGTTTCAGCTAAGCTTCAGCTGTACATTCCGAGAAAAACAGCATTCTAAGATCTCAATTTCCAATCAAAAGTTACTGAATCATGTTTTGAATTGCAGCTATATGCGACGTAGCGCACTGATCCGACGAATTATAACAACCGCGCGCGGATGTGCATCGTTCCAATACTTGTGCGCACTGCGCTGAATAACAAAACGAGCTACTAATATAAATTTTCCTACGGTGCTTCTTAAGAATCACCGTTGGAAATGCCTTCTTTCGTTAATTACTTCAAAACGACAGCTTCCCAGAAAGAATATTTTCACAGGGAGTTTAGTCCCCTTACTATCTTTCAACCAAGTTTGTTTTTCAACAATAATTACGCCAGTTACTTTTCGGATGGCTGCAAATGATGGACTATAGCTTTAATGTTCAAAATGCATTATTAATTAGGCTTACATATTTTACCCACATGGATGGGTTTACGCAGGTAATTGCCATCTCTATATATATTTTTTCGTGTTGTGTTTTGTCATCTTAATCACCGTTGCACCCCAACATTTCCCTCAAAAATTCAAAACCCTGCACTCTATCGACAACTTTTTTTGTTGGTTTTAAACATCGCTAACTAGTTGGATAACTTGTGTGAGTCAAATGACCTACTTTAGGATTTTTGTTCTCTTAATACTAGGAAGAGGGCCCATAACTACATACTCTGTAATACTTGCCCCTAATTTTCGTAAAATGTTACATATTGGGGGTTTTGCACTTACTTTTGTTTTCACTAGACACTAGCCAGTCGGACTAGTGAAACAGACTCTTATCTGGTCCACGGACCTTTTCACTAGTCTGCAACTATATTTCACTATTTTTGCACCAGAATGTCATTTATAAACAACCATGTTATTTACAATAATTTTGACTCGCTAGGCGGACTGCTTAGGGAATGGTTCGGACTAGTCCGCCGCTGGTTTTAATCGCATTTGGTGAGCGGACTACCACTAAGGTCAAACTCTGCATAACTGCCAACAAAAAAACAACTTTTAATACTGCCTTGATTTTGCTGAAATGGCAATAACATTAGTTACACTGTTAGGGAAGCTGTAACGGATTAGTTATGGAAGCCTAAGGCCAAAAAAAAAAAGTCTCCGGTTTCTGGTATGCGCGTGCGTCGCCGTAGCCATGCGCGTCGGCAAAATGAAAAAGGTTTTTTTTTCAATGAAAGATGATGTCTCAAAACCTCCAAACTCGCTGGTTTGACTGGAATCCTGCTGCTGCACAATTTTAACGTGTTTTTAGATTGGGTTATGGTCAAGAATAAGCTTTATGTGGCCTCTCTGGACTCCCATATATTTGCACTAAGTTTAGTCGGGCACCATTTGCAGTCATCAGTCGACATTTGAAGCAAAAAAATCAGGTAAAAAAAAAAAAAGCCGCGTCGCAAGCTACATACCAGAAACCGGAGACTTTTTTTTTTGCCTAAGTTATGGCAATGAAACATGGCATCGCAGATGTAAGTTTTTTTAATTAGCAGTTTGATCACGGGGGATTGTTGCTAAATAATGCTGATTAGGATCTAGGCGAGTTATTATAAAGTGCGTGCCAGTGACCTAATTTGATCATTTGTTATGTTTACACGGCTTTTAGTGGGTTTGTTTTTGTTTGTCCCAAAATCTTCCTCTTATTGTGTTTAATCATGGAATCAAACTTTACTTTTCATTGTCTTTCCTTCTAATTCGTGACTCAAAAGAACTTCTGCCGAACAATTTATTTTTCAGGCACACACCATTCTACTCATCCAGCCAGGGCCAGCCGAGACAAGAACGTACTCAGATTATGACTCCGTTAAAGACTGCATGGAAGGTGAGAGGATGTTATGCCCAACTGTAGTAATGACCCCAATTATAGTTGGGATTGTCCCAACTATAGTTGGGACAACGATTTAGTTCAGGCATAACAGATATCCACAAATCTGAGGCGGAAACTTAATATACTGACTGTGTTTACATGTACAATGTACATTGTGCCCAGCTTTTTATACAAAAGTACTTCACAATTAGTCGTGATTTTCTGACATTAACCCGAACGTACCTGAATCCATCAAAATCCACACCCCTGTTTTGGAGTATTTCGGCAGATTCAGGATACCTCCATATTTAAAATGTTGGGGGATTTTGATGGATTCAAACAGTAAGCCTAGCGGTACTGCAGAAATTTGATGGATTCAGGATACCTCCATATTGAGCAGTTGGGGGACTTTGAGGGATTCTCCTTGGCTATATGTTCGGTGTGTGCGAGGTATGTGTACTACACTGGTGGATTCTGATGGACTCACTGGTGGATTCTGATGGACTCGGGACACCAAAAAAAAATTTCATGACAAAATTAGTGGATTTTGGCGGATTCAGGATACTTTCTAGTAAAAGCACTCCAGGGGTTAGGGTTAATTCACACGTTCGTTCAATATATTTGGTTTAGGCATCTGTGTATAAACTTCAGGACTTCATCCATTTGAAACCCTGGAAATTTATGATTTTGTTTTGAGTCTCAAATTCCAAAGCAGTTTTCTCCTTGCTGAACAATTGGTTTTCAAAAGATCTGGGAAGATTTTGGATAAGCCAATGACTTTGTTTTTTCCCCTCTCAATTGGGTGCAGGAGTGTGCAAGATCTACGAAGAACACCTGAAGCGGTGCAATCCCAACAGCCCGTCCATCACCTACGACATCGGCCACTTGTTCCAATTCATTGATGACCTCAAAGACCTCAGCTGTCTAGTGTAAGTATCTCTTTTTTCCATGTCCTCTGAGGCTAGAGACTAGGGACCAATTTTAGGAACTTGTTCAACACAGAAAACTTTGCTTACCAAAACAGGTTACTACGCAGTGTGACTAGTGACTATTTTTCACCCATATATATTTCATCATCTAAACCTTGATTTTTTTTCACTCAGCATTACCTTGAAATTTGGCCCGGCAAGATGTATTCCTTCAAACGTTTGAAGCACTTTCCAGACGTATAGATTTGTCTTTGAATGGGATTCCTCGATTTGTAGCCAATAAACCAACAAATAAATACACAATTTGTTAGCATTCATGTTTTTCCATTGAGTGAACTTCAAAATCTTATAGGACCTGTCTGTAGTCTTTTACAACCTCAGAGATTTTGCAGATTGGAAAAAAAGCCACTGACAAGAAGCATAATAGTTTGGTATCCTTAGAAATGTTCACATATATGTAAATGTTAAAAGTTGATAAAGTTGTATAAAAGTAACCATTTCTAAGAGTATATGTACTGCTAGGGAGTCAGGCAGTGTTTCAACTACATGAAAAGTTATTTTGTAAATGCAACAGACTGCAACATTGTAAAATGATGTTGCGTAATGTTGCATTTAGCAGTCAATTTAAATTGCTTCACCCATGTTGACCATGGATGCTTTGTTGTATTTAGCATGGTAACTGCTCGTAGTGCCGTGGGTCATTCCGTGTCAAATCAACACGCTTTTGGACCCGACCCTCACAGATTGAAACGATATTTGGTGTGATGATTGGCCTATATGAGAAACCCCCAGAACTGATTTTTTTTTGTAAATTGACTCGTTAGTTTTTGAGATACGGGTCAACGAACTTTTGACTAATTAGCATGACCTCCGAACTTTAAATACTTGTATCTCAAAAACTATAGCGCCTACAAAGCCAAGTTGTACATCATATTAAAGCTCTTTGAATGGCCTCCATTTCATAAAATAAAACCAAAATCGTAGCATGAAGTGCAGAGAAAATGCGTAACAAAATGACCTTTGACCTCGAATTACGAAAAACAATATGCTTCAAATTTTGTAATTTTTTTTCAAATGTTAGTTAATGATGTCAGCAACAATCTTAAAAAAAAATTGGGATGGGCGCTCTTAAAGTTTTTAAGTTATGATTTTTTGAAGAAAGCCTGTCCATGAAAAAGTATGCATAATATTAAATGTACATGTACATGTACATGTATACTTGTACTGTGTACATGTACATGTATACTTGTACTGTGTACATGTACATGTGTACATTTTACCTGTGCATCATGTTTGCCCTTTACAACCATATAGTCTCAACTCATATATATTAAGGGCAGAACAAAATTACTTATAAAAAATATGTTATACCGGTCTATCTTACTTTCATTTTTTGCTCAACCAAAGTCTGTGTTGCAGTGTTCATCTCCTCGGCGGAGATCTTGTATACGCGTCCTGTTTCAGTGAACGGTTCCACTGCTGTAAGTACATCCTAAGTACGTGCAATTTGGAATCTTTGCCTGAGAATATCCGCTTCATTCTTGTATTGCTCTGTTGTTGCAAAAGCGAAGTCAGTACTCTTTCTCTGAGAAGTAGCAAATTCATACAGCTGACAAGGGGTCATGATCTGCTGATCCAAAGGTCGCTGGAGACTAGCTCTTGCTGCAAGGCGTTTAACAGTTTAACACTTGAAACCAAAATTCATACAGTGGATGATTTTTTGGATTCCTTCATGGCTACTCTCCGCAAGTTACTACATCAGAGAGTCACTTTCTCCAGCACACTAAAGACAACATGGAACCAAGCGAAATCTTGGTCATTGCAGATTTTGCAGAAAATTACAGTTTTGTAGTTCAGGATGCTGCCCAGTCATTCCACTGGAACAATCTACAGGCTACAATTCACCCCTAGGTGTGCTACTTCCAACAAGAAGGCAAACTTGATGAGCACCTAAGCTTTGTCGTCATCTCAGACTGTAATACCCATGATACTGTAACAGTACATCTAATCCAGAAATTGCTCCTTCAATTTCTCACTAATAAGATTGGAAGTTTCAAGAAGATATTGTACTTCTCAGATGGTTGTGCTGCTCAGTACAAGAACCTCAAGAATTTCATCAACTTGTGCCATCACGAAGAGGATTTTGGTGTACCAGCAGAATGGCATTTTTTTGCAATCTCCCACGGGAAAGGCCCATCTGATGGAATTGGAGGAACTGTTAAACGCCTTGCAGCAAGAGCTAGTCTCCAGCGACCTTTGGATCAGCAGATTATGACCCCTTGGCAGCTGTATGAATTTGCTACTTCTCAGTCAGTATTGACTTCGCTTTTGCAACAACAGAGCAATACAAGAATGAAGCGGATATTCTCAGGCAAAGATTCCAAATTGCACGTACCATTCCAGGAACACAAAAGCTGCACTGTTTTTGTCCGATGTCTAAAGACAAAATTAAGGTGCGTGATTTTTCCTCCTCCTCAGACTCAAGGGAGGAACCAGTTTGTCTCCAAGTCCATGGACAAACTGCATGTATTGATTTTGCAGATATCAAGGGGTATGTTACAGTGATGTATGACTGTTACTGGTGGCTAGCATGTGTTCAGGAGATCCTTCCAGCATCCCAAGAAGTGGAACTGAGTTTCCTTCATCCCCATGGGCCATCTCCATCTTTCAAGTTCCCCTATCGACCAGACACACTTGTAATTCATGGCAAGGATGTACTAACAGCAGTGGAACCGTTCACTGAAACAGGACGCGTATACAAGATCTCCGCCGAGGAGATGAACACTGCAACACAGACTTTGGTTGAGCAAAAAATGAAAGTAACATAGACCAGTATAACATATTTTTTATAAGTAATTTTGTTCTGCCCTTTGAGTTGAGACTATATGGTTGTAAAGGGCAAACATGATGCACAAGTAAAATGTGCACATGTACATATGTACACAGTACAAGTATACATGTACATGTACATGTACATACATGTACATTTAATATTATGCATACTTTTTCATGGACAGGCTTTCTTCAAAAAATCATAACCTAAAAACTTTAAGAGCGCCCATCCCAATTTTTTTTTAAGATTGTTGCTGACATCATAAACTAACATTTGAAAAAAAATTACAAAATTTGAAGCATATTGTTTTTCGTAATTCGAGGTCAAAGGTCATTTTGTTACGCATTTTCTCTGCACTTCATGCTACGATTTTGGTTTTATTTTATGAAATGGAGGCCATTCAAAGAGCTTTAACCCTTACCCTACTAGACCCTCCAACGCATGCCAATATGTGCCTCAAGAAAATCTCCTATGTTTTTTGCATGGCCCTCCAATATCTGCCATGTCATTTCAAGGGTAACTGGACAGGCACTCCAATACATGCCACAGAGAACAATGAGAGTCCTCTGATAACAATCAAGTGCCCCCAGCTGGTCAGTATCAGGCACCCTCCAGGGCCTCCAACTCCTGCCAATTGGAGCCTTCACTGCTACATCAAAGTATCCTCCAAAAAACTGCAGCTGGAGGGCATTGGCATAACCAACTGACATGCAGTAAACTACCCTCAGAGAGTAAGGGTTAATATGATGTACAACTTGGCTTTGTAGGCGCTATAGTTTTTGAGATACAAGTATTTAAAGTTCGGAGGTCATGCTAATTAGTCAAAAGTTCGTTGACCCGTATCTCAAAACCTAACGAGTCAATTTACAAAAAAATTCAGTTCTGGGGGTTACTCATATAGGCCAATCATCACACCAAATATCGTTTCAATCTGTGAGGGTCGGGTCCAAAAGCGTGTTGATTTGACACGGAATGACCCCATGGCTGGTACAATGGAAGCCACTGTTGCATTTTGTTGCATTTAGCAGGGTAACTGCTCATAGTGCTATGGCTGGTACAACAGAATCAACTGTGGCATCTTGTTGCATTTAGCAGGGTAACTGCTCATAGTGCCAAGGCTGGTACAACAGAATCCACCGTGGCATCTTGTTGCATTTAGCAGGGTAACTGCTCATAGTGCCAAGGCTGGTGCAATGGAAGCCACTGTTCCATTTTGTTGCATTTAGCAGGGTAACTGCTCATAGTGCCATGGCTGGTACAACAGAACCCACCTTGGCATCTTGTTGCATTCAGCATGTGGTATCTGCTCATAGTGCCATGGCTGGTACAACAGAATCAACTGTGGCATCTTCTTGCATTTAGCATGGTAACTGAATCCACCGTGGCATCTTGTTGCATTTAGTAAGGTACCTGAAAAAAAAGACTCGTGGGAACTAGAGTTAGACCATGCAAAAACTTTGACTGTTTTAAATACAGGGAGCCCCTGTCTTTTTTTTAAATCAGTAACATACATGAAATCTCAAGAACAGCCGGGACACAGCAGTTCATAAGATTCATTCACATATATCACAAGATGCTTTTTTTGAATGAGAGACATGGTTATTTTTCTACTCATTTGCTGCTGTTCTTTCTACCTGCTACCCATCCCCATAACCTCTACTTCTGTGTCCACCAAAAATATACTTACTAACAAGTCTCTAACCTTAAATCCTAACACTTCGGGTAATTTTTGTATTAAAATATGTAGCACTGCAAGAACACAAAGCCTATCCTTTGACGGCACATTTAATGAGGTCATTAACCCTAAACAATCTCCATCCAGTCAAACTCCCAACACCAGGGTTTGTTGGAATCTGTTAGGATGAGTACTGCACTAGTAAACTTATTATTTTGCTTTACATGGGGTTAGGCATACCACATATAAACAGAGTCCAACTGTTTATGTGTACAGTTTACCATATGGTGTTGGGATTTGCAAGGATGTGGAAGGTTCCTAGTAAATCACTCTAGGGAGTTAGGGTTAATCCCTAATTAAGACAGTGGTAGCTGATAGCATCCAGTGTAAAATTTTGTTGATGGACATGATGTGTTTTGGGTAGACTAGTACACATGTGAACAACTACACAATATGTATATTTGTAACTGCAACAGAAAAAATACAAATGTGAAGGTCCTATTTGAATGCATTGAAAAAGAACTAATGTTGGAAATAATCAGTTGGAAATAAAAACGTTACTGGCAATAACAATATAACTGACTTACTCCAATAGGCCTGAGACCTAATGACGTCACGCTTTGTTTACATGTGCGCTTTCCTATGTGGTAGACGGTCCCTACTTCGTTTGGCGCCCCGACTTCGCTCCCATAGGAAAGAGCATAAGTAAACAAAGCCAGTACGTCATTAGGTCTTAGGTCTATAACTAACTTGCATCGAGTGTTTATGGTTTGTCATGTGGCTGCAACTTCAAGTCAAAAGCCCCTACCTGTGTTTTTTTGTCAAACTGTAATTTTATTTTTCGAATTCATGAGAGAAAATACAGCAGATTCTGCTGTTTGGACATTCCAATACCAGAGGGCGATTTGTTTTTTGGATGACAACCCCCCCCCCCCCCCTGAAAAAAAAAGTGACTCGGTGAGCACACTTCTTACTGACTGCTCTGTGGCTGTTCCCATTCCAACAGGTTGGATAAGAAGACCATGGCGTACCTTCCTTGCAACAAAGACTGGGTTAAAGAGAAGATCTATGTACTCTTACGGCGGCAAGCCCTCAAATGATGAAGCATAATGACCATTAAGCACGGGTGAGGGCCTTTTCGTAATAGCAGTCATTTTTTAGGGAAGCACAAGTCATAGATTTGGGGAACCATTCAGAAGTTGGGGAGTACAGTCATAATGTCGAGACTGTTTTATGCACTGCATGTCAATTATGTTTGCAGTCCAAATTTGGATCTCTCTTGATTAGTTGTAGGCCATGCTTTAGCTCTTCATGCATGTTTGCAAGTAGTGATTAACACAAAACAATGACATTAAATACTGCTTTTAGTGCATAATCTTGGCAAGACTTCTAAATATAACGCTAAGATAAGTATTTTATTTCATTGACGTTTGGTGCCACCTTGAATCCGTTCGTCTCATGGTCAACACAGATACACAAAGTTATTTTATGACTTTGTGTGTGCATTTGTTGACCAGACAGTTTCCAGATTTAACAATTTGCATCAAATAAGAAACACTCATCATGTTCACCGCTTTTCTGTCCCTGCTTTCTGCACCTGCTTCAACATTCTGTCTGCTTTCGCTTCTATCATGCTTTGGTTTGTGTTACTTGTGATTTTGTTTGTTGTGACTTTGGCATCAGCCTGAGAATGATGATGCATTTTGTTTAACCCTCGTTTTGTTGGATCAGTCACAGACAGTCAAATAGTCAATCCTGTTTCCCTGCCATGCCTTTTACACAGGCTAGTCACCAACAGTCATATCATATTTCAATGGAGAACTGAAGTGTGACGTCATTTAGAACCAGAAAGTGTAGCGCAAACAAATGGAGTACGCGCGCGTGTTGGTTCACGGGCTGAATCACGCGCTAATGTCTTTCAGTTTCACACGTATTTTGTGCGCGTGACGTATTCACTTCGGTACTCCATAAGCACTGTGACTAGTCAAATTCCACCAACAGACAAAAGCAGGTAACTGGTAGGCACAGCTGGCTTATCAATCTCCTACAGTCAAAGCATAACTGTGTCAGTTTTCATAACAGTCACAGACAGTCAAACCTGCTTTATGAACTAAAGGCAGGGAGCACTCAACTGTTAAAAACAGTCACTTGGTTTATTTTGACTGCTGGGCTGGCCTTGTTGAAATTGCCATCAAGAGAAGGAGGGTGAATCATTATACTTTACAGATGTTAAAGTATATGACTCATTTGTCTCCAATTTGCCAAACAAACTCAACTTGACAGGAAACCAATCCATCAAGCATACATAATACAAAATATCTCTCAATAATTGTTCACGCTGTTTGCAATCTGCATGCTATAAGTGTTGGTTTATAGTTTTTGGCAGTAATGTCGTAGTCATTTTAGTAACAATAGTTAAAATGTTTTGTGTCTAGAATGTGGTAAGAGACAATTGAAATGTTTTTAGTTTCCACTGGTTACTATATCCTAAAGAACATAATCCTCAGGCTAATGACACCACAATATTGAGTAGTTGAGCATATTCACTTAATAACATTTTCCAAATTCCAATGAAATGATACCCATATTGAACAGTCTAGTGCACTACAGCACATAGTGTCCCCGGTGGCCCAAGTAGTACATTTTGCACCATGCGTTCTTATTAGTTAAAGTGAAATTGGAAAGTATGTGAATTTATTCAAAAGCACTTGTATGTTCTTCACATTCACATAATATTGCTTTGTGCTATTTGAATAGTGATAAGTCACTTAATATGGGCTGTGTGCGCGAACAAGAGGGGGCGCTTTTTTACCACGACGAGAGCCCCATGGACAGGACACACGACGTGCGCATACTGGTTCATGCGTATATTAGCGCGAAATACGGCGACCAATTTTATTCTGAATGTGCACACAGCACGCATGAGCGGCAGGCGTCGTCGTCCACAATGCGTTTGAATGCCTCTCCCAGTGGTCTCCCCCAACTCTCCCTTTCTTACCGTTGAGGGGGTACTTGTGCACGGAGCCCATACTATGAGTTCTATTGCAATATGCACTGATGTGGCAAGATTTTATGTTAGCAAGTTTTTATACTTTCTGCACCCTTATTGTACTGTGTACATCTCTGTGCATAATTTCTCTCATGTGAGTTGTAGATATATCAGGAAATATCCGTGTTGTTGGGTGTGAAATGACACAGAAGTTGTTTTTGATTCAAAAGTTATCATCGGAAGCGCTTTTACTGACACACTTGTATGAGAGCTATTTCTATCTACTGCGGTGATGCCTGAAACGTCCCAACTCGGTTAATATTGGTTTAATTTTCAGCATTTGTTAAGCTCACCTCTCAAAAACTGGTGACTGAACAACAGGTCACAAATTCTGCTCCGCTTTGCTTACAAATTGGATTCTTTTTTTTTCTTCTTCAATTTTTGTTTATCAGATTTGACAGGAAGACAATGTCGTATCGTCCCCACAACAAAGACTTCTTCAAGGAGCAAATCTACAAGCAGCTGAAAGACCAGGCATCGAGATAAGATCAGGGGAGCATTGCTGGACCAGTCAGGAGTCGTCTCACTCATAATCCTGGAAAAAGTTCAAGAAAACTTCCCCACATACAACTGATAACATCTCAGTCAATAATACCTGGGTACTCTGTTGCATGAACAGCCCTGCGCGTTGAAGCAGTGGCTGACAAGGTTCCCCATAAGATTCCCTAGAGCAATGGAAAGTTTCTTTTGAACAATATATAAACCCAATCAGGGAAATTTTCCCTGCAAGTTTTTTTGGGTATTTTTATCGAGATGTCTACTTTTAGGCATGTATTCATTCATCTAAAAACGTGCCGCATGTATCTCAAAATTCATGAGCAAACAGAAAGAGAGAGTGAAAGAAAAGAAAAAAACCCATAAAACTAAACTTGTGCCTGACCTTGATTGAAATCGTGTAAATATTTAAAATTCCCGGTGACTGCCTAATTTTTCTGAGTTACAAAATTAAACAAATTTAAACTTGGCTCGACAGAATTCTTCCAGCAACTGTTTTTCGTTTGGCTTTGTTTTTCATAAGGAGTAACATGCTCAGTATGATAATTTCTCTTTTAATGGTGTCATAAATGCTGTAGAATTAAAAAATGAAGTACTGTTGCAATACCACTGATGTTCAGATGAACATGAAGAAGTCTTTGCTATGGGGAAGCTAGCACCATATTCTTTTGTACATATTTATAATTTAGTCTTTTTTAGATTTTTTTGTAGCTATAGTGGGTTGTATGTACAGGCAAAATATGTGGTACAACTGCATTAAGGGGTAGTTCTGAACAGTAAGATTTACAATTGCTTTTTGAAAATTTCTTGAAAAAAAAATTGCAGGCAATCTGAGATTGACAAGAGTTTTTGTACTGGTATGCATCTATCTCCACTGCAAGATTGTTGGCACAGTTTTTTACTTGTCCATGGCTGTGTAAGAACTTAGAAGTTGTTTAGTATTGGTACCTGTTGCAATTTTCAGGCAATGCTGTTCCCATTCTTGTGATGCAACCCAGCCTTGGTCACAAGACTGGATTCCAATTTTTATTGCCCTGTTTTGCAGCCAGTCCCATGACAACGGTAAAGTTGCCGCGGCAGTGGAGGTCTCTATCAACAAGATGAATCAAATCCAGTCTTGGTAATATTGGCAGCGCTACCCACGACACACCGAGGATACCTCAAGCCCATGCATTAGCTTGAATCACACAGCAAGGAACAGCGCGTGAGGTATGCTCAGAATTTCCTGGGTAGCGTTGTCAATATTGCCAAGACTGGATTTGATTCATCTTGATAGTGACCTCGCTTGTCACGGACCGGCTGTATAACGGAAATAAAATCAAAACCCAGTTTTGGACCAAGACTAGATGAGACCTGTTTTGCAACAATCGCAATATTCCTCTAAATGTCAATGATATAATCAGTGATATAGTCAAGTCCATCACAAGTCCCTGCAAGTCCATCACAAGTCCTCCAGTCCCAATTCAACTCACAAGCTATTCAAATGAGCTTTGACAAAGGCATTCCTTTGTTATTGTTCATCCACTTTTACTTGTGACTGGACTTGTGTTTGACTTGTGACTGGACTTGTGATTTACTTGTGGATGGACTTGTCATGGACTTGTGATGGACTCATTTTACACTGTGATATATCGGATATACAACAGCTTATGATGTCACAACTCACAACTAATTGCACTTTCTCCTTTTTTTTTTTGCTTTCCACACTAAGTAGAATTTCTCTGGTGGGTGATTGTACTTGCATCTGTGCAGTAAAATTCACTTGCTCGCTGAGATTTTTGGTTAGTCTAAAAATAAACTTTTAAGTGCAAGTTTAAAAGGTCTTTGTCGTGACATTTGAGGAAATATTTTTTCTGCTGACTTAAGTTAAGTAACTCCAAAATGTGTGTGTAACCCTTATCAATTCAAACAGTTGTGCAGAAATTAAAATTCATGCAAGGCAGAGCCAATAAATACATCTGAAATTTGGAAGTCTGGGTGAATGTTGCGACAAGATGTCTAAATAATGCAATGTTTTGGGTTTTTTTTTAAATTGTCTCTGGAATATGTAGTTTTTTGCATATATATTGTTCAAGTACAGACATAATATTCATAATATTTTATATCAAATACCTTGCAATCGTTTCACCTTGTTTCCTGCCAAAAAAAAGATTCTGTCATGACCCAGTTCAAAACACTTCATGGATCTACACTGTGGAATTGTGGCTTGCCAAAAATTACTTCGCCGAGTAACCATTTTCCTAACTCAAATCAGTAACGGTTGACAAATATATTTGATCAGTGTAAGTATTTATTTGTTGGCCAAGCAATTTTCTGATCTTCAGACTTTTTGAGGGCGTCATGTTTTCCTGACATACTTCTAGGGAAAAAGGGATTTTGTTTTTCCCCCGTTTTGTACTTAATTAGCTTGTGCTGTACTTCTTATGTTACATTTATTACTTTTCACATTGTTAAATTTCTTTTACTTGTTTTGTCTCTGTACATATTTCCACATGGAGAAATGACAGTTCTTTTCAGTGTTTAAGTAGAATAAAATTTTGATCTTTTTTGGAAAAAAATGAGCGTTAACCGAGTATTAGTCATTGTTGGTTTTTTGTAAACTAAAGAGAAATTGTCAAACAGTTTTACCAAGGTCAAACTTTTGATGAAATGTGATGCCCATTTTAATTACAATGCTATGGTACATGTATTTAATGGAGATAACATAGCTTTGTGATTAAAATATGCATCACATTTCATGAGCAATACTGACATTCTCAAATTGTGGGTTTTTTATATATCAATAATCCATCATGATCCATGGCTGCAAACTCCTCATTTATGCAAAGCAAATTTAAAAAGTGAACAGGCAGATACATCAATACAATACATTTGTTTCAATAACCTAGGTAAAAACGTGTAAATGATCCAGCTTATGTTTGTATGCTTGCAAATAATCTGGAGGAACAATAAAATAATAGGCAGAAAATGAAGTTGACGAAAGTACTAGTGTGAGTCTAATGCATTGAAAAACATCTCTCGCAGCGCCCTCCTGCGGCGGAGCTAGATACAGCTAGCTAGCTGCAGATGTTCAGCAACTTCGGTCTTCATTTTTAGCAGAAAATTTGAAGATGTGTGTAGAATGTGTCAGAGTGAAATGTCCAGACAGGGTAGGTGGTCCTTGGATGCATATTTTATAGACAGGAAACCAAGTACCAACCGGTGTAAAGTTGGGTAAAAAGGGGTAAACAATCCTCAGCGGCGGGTGTCTGAGTGAGAAAAAAAATATTTTAAGGGGAGGGGTTGGATCTTATTTGAAGCCGGGGGGGGGGGGGGCATAGGGGGCATGGGGGGGGGGGGGGGCTCTTTCCTACATTTTCGATTTCTTTCTTTTTTATTATATCACTATTTTCTCAAATCTGTGGAGTGAAATTGGACAAGTAATGTTGAAGACCAGCACTGAAATAGCCGTCTCCACTGTCTCTGGCTTAATTAATTGGGAAAAAAAATCTACTCCCCTTGCCATGCTTGCCTTGCGTAATTGCGCTCTCCTATATTCATGATCTTCCTAACAGTAACTTCAACAGTTGGAACCTAAAGGCGTAAACATGTCGGGTGGTAGTTTGCGGGTCTACCCCCCTCTCAAACAACCTGCACCCGATTTCATGAAACTCATCATAACTTACGATGCATCGCAGCTGCGACGCGTCCTGCGATCCATTTTACAAAACACGTCGTACATTGTCGTAAGTGCGACGCGTCGTAGGTGTATTTATAGCACAACTCAGTGACTGTTTTATGTATTTAGTCAGCGTACAGTAAATAGTCATCTGATATTCAACAAAGAGTCGTCGGATCTCAACTCGAAATTTGTTAAAACGTAAAACGAAATGGCGGTCGCATCCTGCGATGCAATTTTGAAGGAAAACGAGCTCTCAGTGGACGGTATAGCTACTTTGAAATTTCAACTGCAATATTTCAGTCTAATTCATAA
The DNA here is from genome assembly GCF_015706575.1 of Patiria miniata. Taxonomy (NCBI): domain Eukaryota; kingdom Metazoa; phylum Echinodermata; class Asteroidea; order Valvatida; family Asterinidae; genus Patiria; species Patiria miniata. Next base: position 38,824,696 of record NW_024037074.1, on the reverse strand, counting down.
TTATTCCATGAATTTTCTATTAACAACTTTACACACATTGGCTCGGTATTATAATCTCGTTTATGTAATGTTTATGGCATTAAACTGGCTAAGAAAGGGACTCTTATTTTGCGATGACCACTAGACACGTCGTAACTTGCGACGTGTTTTAAGCCGTTGTCAAGGAACTTATGACGCGTTCAACACATCCCAACTTTCGTGGAATGGATGATACGACGCATCGCGAGTTGCGACGTGTTACACGTCGTAACTCGAGTTGTGACGCGTCGCAGCGCTTCGTGAAATCGGGTTGTATTTGGTGAAAATCTCTTGTTTTAATCATAGAGTGTGTTTCATTCCCAAATGACATAGAACTGCAGCCTAAAAATAAATCAATCTTCTTTTAATTCCTAGGGCCCCATTTTGGGTAATTTTGAACAGTAATTATTTTGTAGAAAACATGATTCTTACTGATTTTTTCAGTTGATGCCATTCCAATCAACATGGTTTTGTGCATTCATAGAGCATGGTGGTAGATCGTTGTCTTTATTTTGGTGTTGTGATCTGTGATCTTCATTGTTTAACCTCAAAATTCTCTCAAAATTCAAACCTTATCCCCCCTCCATCTTTTACAATATTCCTGTTGGATTTCAACAAATGTTGCTTACTATTTAGATGATTCCAGTAGCCTTGGGGCGGTTTTGGTACTTGGCTCACAGGAACAACTGGTCTTAATGATACTACGGTATTCATTTATCTTACATTTAATATTAGGGCAGTGTGTGCTTGGAGACTGGCTCCTATCTTGTCAACTTCCACGAATGCGCCAGTTGCCACAACAAGGAAAACATCAAAATCCAGAACCAGCAGACCGACACGGACGAAGATGAGGGGGAGGAGAGGGTCGTCTATGACCGTCAGTATCACCTCTTGTGGCATATCTGCATACGTTGCATTTGTACCGCCAAATAAGCCTCTGTATTGATGACGTCACACTTTGTTTACGTGTGTGCTTTCCTATGGTGCTCAGTGGAACGTGGGCCCCCACTGGCTCCATAGGAAAGTGCACATGTAAATGTCATCACTACAGAGGCTTATTCATGCTTAACCATTTTAACCTTTATTCTTTGAGTGTAAGACTCTTCCTGCCTGTCGATCACACAGTGTTCATTGACCAATGAGAATGCAACGTTTGGTCAGGTGACCACTAGTAACCCGGTCAAACTCAGTCACAAGCAACTGTGAGAAAGGACCACAAAGAAAAGTGGGCGGGGCTAATGGCCACATCCGGAAGGGACCACTGTTAGCTAGTCAGTCAGAAGTCAATTCCCCTTTATCCAGAGTGCATTAAAAGATGAAAATCCCAATTTAAGCAAAGACTCCCAAAGCATCTTGGTAATTTGTGAGAGATTTTACACACTGTATGCACACATATGTTCATGTGTCTTGTCACTCGTGACAGAAGAGTGATACAAACTAGTTTTTTGTAGAGTTTACAACAGGATACAACCTCAGAATGGCTGACCCTTCCTGGCTGTCAATCAGTGAGCATTAACCAATTAGATCACGACTTTTCGCCAGGTGACCACTGTTGGTGTGTTCAAATTTTTTCATGGAAGGTCTCATATTTTATTTGATGTTTTCCTGTCGACAGATGTTTGTGCCGTGTGTGAACATCTCATAGCAGAGCATCGGTACGAGTTTAGAATAGAAGGCGACTATCAGGTATTAAAAGGAAATATTAACTTCTTTTGGAGATGCACATGTGTTTTTGAAAGATTTCTGAGTTAAAAGGTTGAAAACAAAGAAAGCAGTGAGACTCAACACCAAATGATATTGTGATGATTTTCTACTTTCCTTGAATTTGAAAGATGGATTTTTCTGAGATAAGAAATTGCTCTTCCTTTTAAGTGAGGGATTCCCCATCCTGTGGCACCCTAGGCCCTTTCCACTACAGTGGGTTACAGCAGAGTTGTAACCGTGTCAATCACGAATCAAACCACAAGTGAAATCCCAAGTAAGGTCACAATTAACAAGGGATGAACGACGACAATGTAATATTGTGGTCACAGTTCATTTGAATAGCTTGTGACTTGGCTTGTGGCTGGATGGCTTGTGATTGACTTGTTGTGACCTATGTGTTGACCCCCCCAAAAGTAGTCAATCTAATTTGCCCATTTTCTGCTACAGTGCTAGTGGAAATTCTGAAGCTAGTGGATTTTTTGAAGTCACACCACCCGTTTTCAAAAATGTAAATTTTCTGCTGGCAGAAATTTGGATTTTACTTTCTCTCAGTCTCAAAATTCCACTTAATTGGGTTGTCCACTTTTGGGACTGGGGGGAGTGTGGCCTAGTGGTTAGGTTCGTGACTCACGATCAGAGGGTCAGGGGTTCGAATCCAGCTGCTGGTCATATGTTGTGTCCTTGGGCAAGCCACTTCACCCACACTTGCCTCTCTCCACCCAGGAGTATAAATGGGTACCAGCATTAGCTGGGGAGTAACCTGCGATGGACCGGCATACAGGGGGAGTAGAAATATCCTCAGTCGTTTCATGCTACTGTAACCGGAGATAAACGCCAGCCTGATGGGCCACATTGGCTCGTGACACTCTTTACTTTTTTTACTTTTGGGACTTCATACCTGTGACTAGCTTCACTGCAACTTTGCAAGTCTTAGTTACAGAGTCAGATATGCTGCAAAAACCCTTATTATGTAGATTGCTTGAATACTGACGAAGCATTTCTGTGTCTTTTTTTTTACCAGGAGTACTCCATGCTTTGTATTCTGTGTGGCCGAGCTGAGGACACAATAAGCATCCTCCCCGTCGATCCAAATAAACAGGCCAGTATTTTCTGACAGAAGGATGGAAGTGTTTTGGACTTGGGACCAGCAAGTCTTTAGATGCTGTCGGTTCAGAAGAGCACAGCTTTGGTTCTGGGCTACCTGCCAAGACATCTGAAGCCATGTACCCGGGATTACATAGGAGACTTACGTCCAACAATGTCTTTGAGCATATCCAAAAATATATGGGTAGGGCTTTGTCATAGTTTATTAAAGGCCAAAATCATGATCTAGCTTGCGGTACTGTGACCAAAAAAAAATCAATGATCAAAACTGATATATGGATGAATCCTAACCCTTCCAGATGCAACGCACTGCAGCTAAAAGTCTGGCTGGCCTTGTTGCATTTGACCATCAACCCAATTGCATTTAGTGCCAATTCTGAGACAATGAGAGCTAGTCCCATTGTATATGTACAGTTGTATCCTGCTGCAGTAGGTGACCACAGACTCTGAGGCAGTTTGGCCTTGATATTTTTGACTTGCTGTATCTTTTTACACTATGCAGACTAAAATACCTAACGGGTTGGAGCTACTTAAGCCAATCTTTAGGCCTATTTTTGGGGTTCATGTGTATCTATTGAAGCAACGTTTTTGATTTATTGAAGTGGAAGGGTTTGAAACTGTGGCTTCGTCTCCGCTGCAACTTTGTCTACAGCTTCAGAATAATTAAGGATCCTTTGAGGTTCAAACCAACTGAAGGAAACACTTGAAACTTATAAGACTGAAGGACAGAGCTGTGTTGAGCCAGAGTCGAAAAAGTTAGGAGCCTTGAACCTTCTTCAGCAAGAGCCTTTTCTAAATATCAGTAAATGTGACCCACCAAACTGAAGTGAAGATGCCAGGACAAAAATCCCAACATTTAGCAAATCTTGACAACACTGATTATCAAAATTGCCAGTTGTAACTTTAAACTAGAACGGCGAAGCCGCCATGGCTCGCTGTCCAAGGCAGGAAGGGAGGCTGAAGGTAGGGTTGGGGATGGGCATGATGGAAGGGGATCAGGATTCTTGTTGATGTGCCTAGGTGTAGGGGTCAGTTTTTAAATGTCAACATAAAAAGTCAACAGATTACCTAATAAATACATGTGTATATAGGTTAGACGTCACTGTATTATGGGGGAGTTTTCCATTGTTAGGGTAATTAGGACCCAGTTGTGGATTTTTGCAGCCCCACAGTGTCTTCTGTTCCCCATACTTGTATTACCATGGGAAAACTCTTGTGTAGTCACCACAAATGCAGAACAAGAATGGGTATACATGTACATGTAGACACAGCACCATCACCACCTCCCCCCAAACCTTACCCCATCCCCAACCCGCCCCGCCCCCTCCCCCACCCAACCCCCTACCCACACCCATTCCATCCTCCCCTAATCATCCCCCACCCTATCACCTACACATCCAAACCCCACCCAAACTCCAATCCCTATCTCCTTCCCCCTCCCCTGACCCGTACCCTCCCCTATCCCAACCCCTACCCTATCTTCCCCTATCTGTCCTTACCCACCCCTACACATCCCCACCCTAACCCTTCGAATTCCAATATCCCGCCCACCCCATTCCCCCACCCATACATCCCCACCTGACCCCATGCAACCCCTACTCTGATCCCTATATACTGCCCCCTCCCCTTATCCAACCCCTACAACCCATCCCTACACATCCCCAACCAAACCCCTACTCCGATCCTATATCCCGCCCCCTGCCCAACCCCCTCCTAACCCAACCCCTACATCCATGCCCATCCTCTCCCTACCTGTCTCCCCCTACCTGTCTCTCCCTACCTGTTCCCACCCCACCCCTACAAATCCCCACCCCACCAAAACCCAGTATTCCAACCCCTCTCCCCACCCCACCCCACCCCACCCCACCCCACCCCACCCCAACCCGCCCCGCCCCACCCATCCTAGCTCCCCTACTCATCCTACTCACACAAACCCTAACTCCAACCCTATCCCCCACCCCACCCCAACCCACCCCACCCTCCCCTACCCCATCCCTATTGCAACTCCATAAACTAAAAGATCAAACCAGAAGCTCACGCACATCCCCAAAATGCATAGTGTACATGTACATGTTATACCAGTATACATGTACATGTAACAATTAAAAACTTTAACATTTCCTTGAATTAAAGTTCCTCAATAAAATCATAAAATTTACTGCAATGATATGAACCTAACTGAAGTTATAGGCCTAGAGATGATACCTGACAACTGCATTTAATTTTTTTCCCCAAGTTAACTAGAACCAAAAACTTCAACATTTTTATCTGAACGCGGACGGCCGTCCGTCCGTCCGTCCGACAGACGGACGGAAATTGGTATTACATAGGCTCGCATCTGCTTCGCAGCTCACCAAAAAGAACACACAATTTTACCCAGTACATGATATTTTATTTTTGTATAAAACCAAATCTAAAACAACATTACCAGTAAATCAACATTACCAGTACATTGTACAATAGTCGATCAACTAACAATGACAAGATACTGGAATTTTCAGTCAATGTGTTTTATGATTTTACTTGCTTAAATCATTGCAAAATAGGTGTGTCATAATCAATTTAACAATCATGATATTCTTTGGGGGAAAAAAGAGAAATGTTCAATGGAATTTTAATGTGGCTGGTTGTGTCATTCCTACGGACTTTTAACTTGAAAACTTCTTGTCACACAATGACTTTTGAATGCAGCATCTATCTAGATTTTAAATATGTCTTTTGTACAAAATAAATTATGCGTAAGCTAATGTACAAAACACTGTTATGTTGAGAAACTGAGTGTCATTTAATCCTTATGAGGTTGTCCATAAAGTACGCACACACTAAGTGGGGGGGGGGGGGTTGTAAGCATTGCGTACACCATATAGTATAGGGGATAAGCAAAGCGATAATTTGCTTTTATTAATTTGTCATGAAATTAATGCACTTTCTCATATTTAATACTTTCCAGGACCAGCTTTTATGCATCAAAAATTGTTATAACACGACACCCTTCAGCCACACCATTTAGATTTATCTTCTCAGTGCCAACGCCAGAGGTTTTCTGACGACAAGTCATTTATTTCAGACTTTGGATGCGACATATGAATCCTACTACTACAGCAGGTTTACTAAGACATTAAATGATAGAATAGAATAGGGTAGTCTGAAAGAGACAAATATAAATACTGAATGTGTATACATATTAAAAAGGGGAAGGAGGGGTCTGAGAGGTGAGCATTTTGTGCGTACACACTTTATGGACCGCCCCTACATGCGTGAGTGAACGCTCGTTTGGCTTTCGAAGGACAACCAAGAACAGATGACCAACAAAAAGTTACATGTATCAGCTATATTTGTCCTCGAGCCATACGCGCACAAACCACTGATCTCTATATAAAGACTGGATAGCGGATATGCATACAACATTCACACAGTAGACTTTGCATATTGACCAATTCGCACCCGGTCTCACGAAAATGGCCGTGTATAATACGAACGTTCTACGCGTAAATACGCGCGCGTTGTATCAACAGTTGACGCGCATTTTGGTCATGTACACCTATTGTGATGTTCTAAAAGGGACACATTTCCGTAGTGATTATTAATTCAAAAACGCCGAAAAAGTGATCTGCGGCATTATAAAAGTGACCACGACATTAGAAAACTTGTAGTAAACCGTGGTCAGTGGTGGTGGTCAAAATATAAGTCAAGTGAACCGCGACGTTACAAAAGAAATCATGCTGTCTATAAAAACGGCAACTTGTCCTTTGTAGATCACCAGCCGGTCTTACCAATATGGCGTCAAATTCATTCATTGTGCGGCTCTTTATTAGCTATCCAGTCTTTATATAGAGATCAGTGGCACAAACCAGTCCATGCAAGCGGTGTGTCCCTCCCACTGGGGCATTTTAAAGTGTTAAAGAGCGCCATCTATGGTTTGTGCACGGAGTCCATACCGGCCCATTCAAACCAGCACAGTATCATTTTTTAACCCATGCAAACTCCTGTTACCATGTGCAGTGTTAAAGGTAGATTGGACCATTTGCAGCTATCCAAAAAGTGACTGACTGAAATATTGTTAAAAAGCATACTTGATTTAATGGTAGTAACGGCACTAAACTCCCTGTGAAATTATCCCTTCTGGCATGCTGTCATTTTAAAGAAAACAACAAAAGAAGGTTATTTCCAAAGATGTGTCAAGTGACACATATTTGGAAATTGCCGTTAGTAGTTGGTTTGCGATTGGGCGAATCTGAGAATGGGTACGCACAAGCCTTGACACGTCATGTGTGTGGTTGCTATTATTCGTCAGTTCAGTGCATGACATTGCTTAGCTGCAATCGGCTGAATGAGAAAGTACCCAGATGCTGATTTTGGGCGCAGTTCAGAATATAACTCAGCAACTTTGAATTGAAATTGAGATCCTAGAATACTGTTTTCTCAGAATGTACAGCATTCACTGGGCTAAAATTTCATCAGGTTAGTTGTTCAGCTCCCGTCTTTAGATTTTGAGCACTTTTGTTGCTTCAAATGAAAAATTTACGAATTACGAATAGTCCTCTCAACCTTTAACAGGCCCTAACACAAACATTTGCAGAAGACAAAAGTAAATGCAATTTGACAAAAGTAAAGGCCATTTGAGACTTAAATGCCATTTCCAATACATTTACTCAGCATATGTCTTATTCAGCATCAGCCCGAAGGATGCGGTCCCTTTTCTGGGTTTAGGTTTCATTTGAAACTGTAGTTCCCGTCAGTAAATAGCCACCAGTTCCGCTCATGTTGACGTTGGGATGGGTCCTTTCGGGAAGTACCTGGAAACGAAACAAAACCAAACTCGATTATCGTCTATTGTTTGACTATCAATGCATGAGTTGCCAAAGAATTTTGGAAGTTTGTTTACATGTGGCACCTATACACAAATACATTAAGATTTAAGAAGCCTTGTAAAATGTGTTGGAAAAATTTCAACTAAGAGAAAGGATTAGTTGCCTAGTGCAAAATGAACACAAATTTGTGTCAAAAAAGGATGTCAACAGTCCCAAGGTGGCAAGTTGGTATTTTTTCTTACAGCAGCCGATTGATCAAATACACCTGACAACAGCCAAAGTCGGACCCACAAATCACATGACAAGTCAGGTGACAACTAAATGGCTTGAACAATGGAAAGACAATGCCTTTCTGACAGACGTATGATGAATTTGTGATTGGCTTGTGATGACTTATGACTGACTTGTGATATATTGTGACTGATTGTGATGACTCGTGATTTGATTTGTGCGATTGGTTGTGACAGCTAGTGATTGACTAGAGATGGCTTGTGATGACTTGTGATGACTTGTGATGACTTGTGATTTCTTGTGATGACTTGTGACGATTCGTGTGATGGATTTGTGATGAGTTTTGATTGACTTCTGATGACTTGTGATTGTCTTGCAATTGACTTGTGATAGCTTGTGATTGACATGTGATTGACTTGTGATGACAAGTGATGACTTGTGATCACCTTGCGATTACAACTCGGCAAAGTGGTCTTCTGCTCACCTGATACTCCCTCAGCCACGTCTCTGTGACTCTGATGTTGACAGCATTGTTGCAGTTTCTCAGCCATTCGTTGCATTCCATCAAAGGCTGCCGAAACCAAATTGATTTGGAATGATTTAGAATGAGTCAAAATGGAAAGATACTTTTATCATCTAGAACTGCTGTTGTCAGTGCAAAATACACACATAACCCTGTTGGCATCATTTGAGCAAACTTGGCTCCAAACCTAGCAGTGACCAGAAAACAGCAAATCAGCAAATTTACCAATCTGCCAGTTTACCAGAGCCTATCTGAAAGTGCCCATTACTGACCACAAAGAATCAAGATCACGCGACTTTAGAAATTATAAAATTGGAGTACAAAGAAATGTGTCATTAGTTTCCCCCAGTGTGGGAGAGTTTGGAGGATTCATAAAGGTTCCAAGCCTTCACAAAACATTTGCTGCGAATTTGCAGCGTAAAAACTTGCCATGACGTCACAAATTCGCATTTGCTTTCGTGCTGAGAATGAAAATGTAAAATTGAATTCAACAAAATATAGCCAAAAACAAAAAATATGACCTTTTCAGGTACTCACCTCAATGTAATGACAGTAGACCACAAATGGCCGGGATGGTGCTAGGAACTTGAAAAGCGCTGTGAAGATCGGAAGAGGTTGAAATCTGCATGCCATCACTAAGCTACGATTAAAAACACACAAAAAAAGATCATCCATGGGAGATCACTCAGCTGCACCTCTGATGAAGCTTTGTTGGGAATGTTGGCTGCGGTTTAATGAGGGAATGGTCAACAAGTACAGTCAAGGCAAGACTTCAAGGTTTGCATGGTGGAAAGTCTAAAGGTGTAAGGTTTGCGGTATCACCCATGTAGTCAAATCTCTTTTGTGACTGTGAGGTTCTGAAAAGAAGTGCATTCAACTTTGAAATCATTTTATATTGGAAAAAACATAGACACAAAAATTGCCTTCTGAAATTCCTCATCCTTTATGACTTTTCTAGATGTTGAAACACTTGGGTGATGTCATGATAACCTCATGATGTGATTCATTTGTTAATTTTGAAGGATTGGAATAATGACAATTGATTGCATCACAGAGACATTTACCAACTCGATTAAACTTTTGTTTTATACAATTATGAAAACTTGTGTGTTGTGACGGGCATCATCATAGCATCAACGATCACAACCGGTGTATTGTTTGTATTTAGCACATTTTACAGCGATGATTCACTGTTGTAGAATAACAACATCAGCATCAAGATGCTTACGTCATTTTTTTTAACATCCTTAGAAAGCCAACCTTTCTGCCGACTCATTCTAGGGCAACTCTGGCCATGTCGTTGTCAAAACTTACACATCCATCTTGGTGTTGTGAAGGAGATCTCGGACTCTACACAGACTCTCCCTTCGTCTTTGCTTCCTGGCTTCCTTCTCGGGATTCTGTCGGAGAGAATGAAGACTTGGATTAATGTCAAGAAGAGTTCATCTCCACCCTCTCCTTTGTTTTGGGTAATTAAGATCTATTCAGATCTAAATCAGGTGATTTCTGATTATAAGAACATGGTGCTTGTGTCCTTGGGCAAGACACTTTACTACAACTGCCTCTCTCCATACAGGAGTATAAATGGATACCTCATTACAGACCAGATTGCGCTGATCTCAGCTGCAGAAAAGTGATCTCATTGCCTGTTGAACAGGGGTAATAATTGTAAAGCACTTTGAAACCTACCTTTGGTATAAAGCGTTATATAAGAACCACATATTATTAATGTAAACTCAGTGCTACAGTATCAGGAAAACCTGACAACTTGGCATTTTAAAGATATTTATTCCACTTCACGACAGTAAGAATTTATACCTGTGCATCATAAACAGAGGACAGTCAAGTCAGATGTGCTACTTGCACTTACTCTGGGTTATTTGTCACAATGGAAATAGCTCTTTTAAAAAGTATTTGTGTGTTTTCTTTCATCTTGAAAGCTGAAATGCTTAAGGTATTTAAATACAACCTTTTTTCAATGAAACCTTCTTTCAAAATTTGTATTAATGGAATGGGGAGTTAGAAGTGGGGTCAGGGAACCAATGGGGAACCAGACTACAAGAGCACCAAATTTTTTTTCTGCTTTTCCAGCATCTATGAACACAAAACTTTAAACAGGTCAGTGCAACAATATTTGCTATAAAATACCAACCTTATTAAATTGCAGCAAAAGCAAATGTTGCATACATGTATATATTACCTATAAATGTTATCCCTTTACCAACATATCGCTAACATTTAACCCTCCTATTTACAGGGGTGTGAGTGACCACTGATAAAAATAGCTGCAAACAGCTGAAAAAGGTGTAAAAAAGCTGAACTTTGGAAATCTCCTATACTTTTGTTCACAGCAAGTGAGGGGAAAAAGCGTAAATCCAAAACAAACTAGAACGGCGAAGCCGCCATGGCTCGCTGTCCAAGGCAGGAAGGGAGGCTGAAGGTAGGGTTGGGGATGGGCATGATGGAAGGGGATCAGGATTCTTGTTGATGTGCATAGGTGTAGGGGTCAGTTTTTAAATGTCAACATAAAAAGTCAACAGATTACCTAATATATACATGTGTATATAGGTTAGCCGTCACTGTATTATGGGGGAGTTTTCCATTGTTAGGGTAATTAGGACCCAGTTGTGGATTTTTGCAGCCCCAACAGTGTCTTCTGCTCCCCATACTTGTATTAACATGGGAAAACTCTTGTGTAGTCGCCACAAATGCAGAACAAGAATGGGTATACATGTACATGTAGACACAGCACCATCACCACCTCCCCCAAACCTTACCCCATCCCAAAACCTTACCCCATCCCCAACCCGCCCCCTCCCCCTCCCCCACCCAACCCCCTACCCACACCCGTTCCATCCTCCCCTAATCATCCCCACCCTATCACCAACACATCCAAACCCCACCCAAACTCCAATCCCCATCTCCTTCCCCCTCCCCTGACCCGTACCCTCCCCTACCCCAACCCCCTACACCCACCTACCCTATCTTCCCCTATCTGTCCTTACCCACCCCTACACATCCCCACCCTAACCCTTACTCGAATTCCAATATCCCGCCCACCCCATTCCCCCACCCATACATCCCCAACCTGACCCCATGCAACCCCTACTCTGATCCCTATATACTGCCCCCTCCCCTTATCCAACCCCTACAACCACCCATCCCTAGACATCCCCAACCCAACCCCTACTCCGATCCTATATCTCGCCCCCTGCCCAACCCCCTCCAAACCCAACCCCTACATCCATGCCTAGCCTCTCCCTACCTGTCCCCCCCTACCTGTCTCTCCCTACCTGTTCCCACCCCACCCCTACAAATCCCCACCCCACCCAAACCCAGTATTCCAACCCCTCTCCCCACCCCACCCCACCTCAACCCGCCCCGCCCCACCCATCCTAGCTCCCCTACTCATCCTACTCACACAAACCCTAACTCCAACCCTATCCCCCACCCCACCCCACCCCACCCTCCCCTACCCCATCCCTACTCCAACCCCATCAACTAAAAGATCAAACCAGAAGCTCATGCACATCCCCAAAATGCATAGTGTACATGTACATGTTATACCGGTATACACACATGTACATGTTATACCAGTAAACATGTACATGTAACAATTAAAAACTTTAACATTTCCTTGAATTAAAGTTCCTCAATAAAATCATAAAATTTACTGCAATGATATGAACCTAACTGAAGTTATAGGCCTAGAGATGATACCTGACAACTGCATTTAATTTTTTCCCCCAAGTTATAAACTAGAACCCAAAACTTCAACATTTTTATCTGAACGCGGACGGCCGGACGGACGTTCCAGCCAGACGGAATTGTGGGGTGATAGCATTGTGTTCCCATTATCCCTTTTTCTAAAGATTCCCTTCTGGGGTGATGTTTTTCTATTGTGAAAAAAGTGGGGTGATGTGTCCTGAAAGGAACATCACCCCACAAGGGTGGTATGGTCAGAACGGACGGACGGCCGGACGGACGGACGGACATTCCAGCCAGACGGAATTGTGGGGTGATAGCATTGTGTTCCCATTATCCCTTTTTCTAAAGATTCCCTTCTGGGGTGATGTTTTTCTATTGTGAAAAAAGTGGGGTGATGTGTCCTGAAAGGAACATCACCCCACAAGGGTGGTCTGGTCAGAACGGACAGACGGACGGAAATTGGTATTACATAGGCTCGCATCTGCTTCGCAGCTCGCCAAAAAGCTGAAATCAGCTTTAAAGCTGAGATTTCACACCCCTGTATTTAAGAGGTCACCAATGGTCAAAATTTTCTTCCTCACCTCCAGGCATACTGTGTACAAACCAATGGGGGTCTTGACCAATATTGACCCAAGTAATAAGCAGGCAGACAATGCATGTTTCCATAGGAGGGTTAATGCTTGGTGGTTTCTGGAAACCTCTTGATTGAGAAAAAAAACTTACACTGACAATGATGCACACGTACAATGATCCACTTCAATATTTTTCATTTTGTAAGCAATGTTTGGCATGAGTTCCTTCTGTCGGCAGTTTTATACCCCTACTAATATCTTGCTCACCACTTGAAATTTCCTCTTCTGACCCTGCGTGCCTCCCTCTCCCGACTGACAGTCTGCTTCCATGGCAACCATGCCCGCATCATCTGCAGCGGCATCACAGTCCTCCACATTGGAGTCATTTTCCTCCTCGCCGTTTGATCTTTCCTCTTCTTTCTGAGTCCGGTGGCCCACGCTCCTTTCTTTCGCATCGCTTTCTGAACATTGAGGGCAGTCTTTCGATTCGACACTCTTCCCATTTGTTGCCTGCGGTTCCTCTGTTTTGCAAGCCTGAAGCCTGTCGCTGACTTCGCTGGTGCTTTGTTCGGGATTGTTACTCTCGACAGATTCCTTTGGTTCGAGAAAACCGAGTTGGTCCAATGGGAATGCATGCAAGGTATCTTTGTAACTTGAAGGGAAATTATAAGCCTCGACAGCCAGCCGTACTGGTGCGCTCTCTGAGTGGATCTGAACAACAGTGCCTTTACCTGGGATGAAAACATAACAGACTGAGTACATATCATAAGTGATTACAAAACCATGTACTGGCTTTGGAGTTGATACCAGGTGAATGTACAGTCAGGTTATTGACTACAACAAAAGTAAGATTCAGTTCAATTCAACGATCCAACAAGGATTTTTTGGCCCGATAATGAACTTGGCCTGAATTTCCAAGAAATGCCAACAAAGAATTTCTTCTAATTTCCTAACATTACAATAAGACAGCCCTTAACCCTAACCCCCTTGAGTGATTTACAAGGATCCTTCCTGACTCTTGCAAATTCCAACACCTATATGGTAAACTGTTGGACTCTGATAATGGTGGTGTATGCCTGACCAAAGCATAGTCAGTTTACCGGTGCAGTACTCACTCCAACAGAATCAAACAAAACATGCAGTTGGATTTTTGAAGGGTTGGGGTTGGTTAGGGTTAAGCCCACTTACGTTAGCAGTTCATTGACCAAAAAAGGGTTTTGTCCGTGATATCTATCTTTTACAGGGTCTATGGAATTGCTTACTTACACACATTTGCAGGGTATTAACATTTTCCTTGGCCAAATGTTTTATCTGTCACAAACTTTTGCTTTTGGCTGATGGGGTCTTGGTAGATTTGTGCTTACCAGGTATGTTTTGCTAAGCACTATTTTCTGTTCAGCAGCTCTATAACTAGGGGAGCATGGCCTAGTGGTTAGGGTTTGTGACTCATGATCAGAGGGTCAGGGGTTCGAAATTCTGCTGCTGCTCCTATGACGTGTCCTTGGGCAAGCCACTTCACCCACTTGCCTCTCTCCACCCAGGAGTATAAATGGGTACCAGCATTAGCTGGGGAGTAACCTGTGATGGGACTGGTATCCCATCCAGGGGGAACAGAAATATTCCCTGTTGTTTCATGCCACGTAAACTGGAGGTAAATGCGGGCCCGATGAGCCATACATGTATTGGATTGAAACAGACATTACTACTACATGTACTGCACAGGGTTCCTGCAACTTTAGGACAATAAATTCCATGACTTTTCCATGACTTTTCCATGACTTTTCCATGACCAAATTACGAAAATCCATGACCTAGTTCATCAAAATGCAGATCAAAACGTTAAAACTTGTTCAGTAAAAAAAGAGTTTAACAGAAAACAACAAAACAAAGCAATAATGTCTTTCAAAATCAAAATGCTTGTATCAACAAAAACATTCCATGACTTTTCTAGCTTTTTTCCCAGGCTACGGGAAGCCCGACTCAGACTACAGCTCCATGAGCCCAAGTTCCTACCTGCCATTCTCTCCATGATTGCCCCTAGCAGTAACCCTTGGCACGTCTCCATCATCATGACGTTGATACCACTCTGGATGTTGGCGGCAGTCAAAATCTGGGCCAGCGTATCGATACGCAGGTGACTGATAAGATAGAAACAAAAAGTCATGACACCTTCACACAGATATTATTCATTATTTTTTAATTTTGATTAAACGACAGAGGGGAAACTTGACTAGGTGCATTAAAATAATTTTAAAGTTAACAAAGAAATTGACTGGAGCGGGGTTTGAACCTGTGACATCAGATTGCTGTTCTGGTGCTCTAACAAGTGAGCTATCCAGCCCTATGTTGGCAGTTTCCCCATATCAATGTTTCTGTTCAACTGGCACTATAAACCCACATTTATGGCTTCTGACTAACGCCCCTTGAACTAAGATAATGAAAAAATTGGGAACCGCCAACATAGGGCTGAATAACTCAGTTGGTAGAGCACCGGAACGGCAATCCAGAGGTTGTAGGTTCAAATCCTGCTCCAGTCAAGTTTTTTGTTCAACTTAATTATATTCAATTTAACCCTAACCTTCACAATTTCTCTAAAATGGTGACAGTCTGGTGAACAGGATTGTGATAATTCCTAGAAAGGATAGAGTTTCATTTCTACAGCCATACTTCAATGAAATAAAAACTCCTATTAGTACCACCAATTACCAAAGTGCGGAAGCTTATTTTCTTCAGAAAATTAGAGAAAACCCTCAAATTTTTTTTTCATATATTTATAACCAGTTCTTAAAAAAATTATTTCTTCTCAAGAGTAATTATTTACGGAAGTCTCAAACAAAGTACAGTGTTCTTTTATGTTTTCCATTCATATTTCGAGTTTTTCATTCATATTTGGAGTCCTTAAAACAAAGCTATTACACACATAACTTTGCTGTGATCTACAAATTAGGAACACAATACACAGTTTATTATCACCAAGTGGTTTATCATCACTGCACTCACTGAACCCTACTTCAGGCCCAAAGGAGGGCGTACATTGACGGCGCTGGTAGGCAAAGTTGTATTTTCATTTACTCACATGTTTTTGGACGGAGCTCTCATCAAGTACATCTCACACAGCAGAATGGTATTAGGCCTGAGAATCTGGAACCTCATGAGATGCCTGAAAAAGAAAATAGGATACGGTCACCATCAAATGTTAAGTAAGTCTGCATACGAGCCAATATGACCCATCAGGCTGGTATTTATCTCTTTTCAGTGGCAAAAAATGACCGAAAACATTTCACATCCCCCTTGATGGGATGCCAGTCCATTGCAGGTTATCACCCAGCTAAGAGAGGGTGTTTTTTAAGAACCCTAGTAAAAAAGTAAAGTCTGTCCTGAGCCCATATGGCCCATCAGGCCGACACTTATCTCCGGTTTCAGAAGCATGAAACGACTGAGAACATTTCTACTCCCCATGGATGGGATGCTAGTCCATCGCAGGTTACTCCCAGCTAAAGCCGGTGCCCAATTATACTCCTGGGTGGGGGTGAATTGGCTTGCCCAAGAACACAACAAATGACCAGCAGCCTTTTTAGAACCCAGTACGCACAAATTATCTTATTCTGAATGTTCACAAAGCATCTTATGTGAGCATCAGGCGTTGTCGGCAATGCATTCCAATATCTCTCCCAGTCGTCTCCCCCAACTCTCCCTTTCTTACCGTTGAGGGGGTACTTGTGCACGGAGCCCATACAGCTTCACATGATATTTTTTGGATCTGACCTTGCTCGCTTTCTTCTTTTTCCCTCTGTATTTATGGTACTCACTTGTCTCGTTTCTTCTTGAGATACTTTGCTTGAGAGTAAACCGTCTTCTCCTTGAAACTGGTGCTGTTCTCAACAAGCTGTTCCACAATTGCCTGGAGGTAATAACAGAGTTGTTGCAGCAAGTCAGACATTTGTTAATCAAGTAGCATCCAGTCATTTCAAGGCAATAATTTGATTCAAATCCAGTCAGTGACATGCTCGGGTCAAATCAAGCAACAAGGTCTGCTCAAGAAAAGTAACTGGTCACGGTGAGGTTAATGTTATTAAAATTAAATTCAGGTTTTTTGGATATCATTGAAATGTCCTAAAAGTGGTAGTTTGCAGGTTTGCATGGAATTAACCTCTTCTGTAAAGAGGTGTGGTTCAGAAAAAAACTGCTAGTTAGAAATATTTTTGAAGTTTAAAAAAAGTCTATAAATAAAGTTTTCTCCAAGAGATTCAAAACAAGAAATGTTGTATTGTTATTAAACTGATTTAGAATCTAAATCTTAGAAAACATATTGGTTCGTCAAACATAATATATATCATGATAAATTTTGGGGATATTTAAAAAAAAATGTATTCCATACTCATATTACTTTTCATTCATAAGGTATATCTCTAAACTAAAAACAATATGAAGTTATCAGTTATTTGCAACAGGCAAAGCTTCAATAAAAACCGACACAAGGCATGGATTGAATTTTGTGAATTAGAGAGGTTTTGAAACACACACCTAATCTACATGCAATTCCAAATGTAAACATGTATCTTTAAAAGCCTTCAAGTCAAGTAATCTTTATTTTATTCCACAAGGGTAAATTAAAAAGCTTGCATGCAGTAAAAACACTGCCATATTATAAAAACGAAAACATGTACAATTACATGAACAATTTAAAATGATTAAAATTTCCTTAAGCTATAATTAAAATTAATGTAAACTGAAATTAAATTAAATGATAAGCATATTATAAATAATACTTGGTGTCTGGTCTGTTTAATTTAATATTAATGTTGGAACATTAACTGTGATTTTTATTGCATGAGGAATGAAGGAGGATGGGTGTCGGTGTGTCACAGCATATGGCACCCGCATACGACCAGACCTTGGGATCAGGTGTTCAGTAAGCCTGTCATGAATGGGGTGATTTTTGTCATTCAGTAGCATAGTGAGCTTGCCGATCACCAGATCCTCATATGCTGTGTCCACTAACGGCCGCGACTTCCCAAGCATCCTTCCTGCTTGTATTACAATTCTGTCTATGCACTCTTTGTCACATTCTCCAACATTTCCACCCCAATAAATCAGACAGTAGCCCCAAACACTAGCAAACGCAGCGTCATAAATGTTGCCAACATTCTATGATCAACATGAAACAAATTTAGTTTCATGAAACAGACATGCAAGAATTTATTTTATTTAACGATGAAATCCACATGTTCACACCAAATCAATTCCATCGTCAATTACGACCCCCCCCCCCATATATATTTGTAACAAGTGGCACGTTCTACAACACTGCCTTGCAAGATCACAGGTTCTGGGGGGGGGGGTCACACCCCCATGGCGATGCTCCTGTTCACGGGCTAGTCACATACAGTTAGGTAATATTTTTTGTAGGCACTCTGACTTGTCAAGTTCTATCAACAGACAAGAGCAGGCAACTGGCAGGTTCAGCTGGCTTATCAATCTTGTGTATTCAGTTACATAAACAGTTACAGCCAGTCAATCTTGCTTTAATATGAAGGCAGGGAGCACTCAACTGTTAAAAAAGTCACTTGATTGATTTTGACTGCTTGGATAGCTTTGTTGAATTTGCCAGCCCAGGGGGTGGGAGGGGGGGGGGGAAGCGCAGGAAGTTACCCTGTCTAAAACCAATTCTTTTCGGGTCAGCTTGAGTCAAGCTAAATACATTTTGGATCAGGGGACTCTGAAATGGGTTTCTGTTTCTAAAATAAGTCATACACCATTGGTTACATAACTAGAATACTCTCTTACCGCTCCGTGCTGGCCTTTGCTCTTGAGCGCCTTGATGTCCTCATCACTGAGTTTCTGTGAGCGCGTATCGTCATTTATTCCACGGTTGTCAGTCCCACCCTCTGGAAAAGAAAACACACAGAAATCAAAATAAAGTCAAACTCAGTCTATAGACAAAAGCAGGCAAGTGGTAGGCACAGCTGGCTTATCAATCACCTACAGTCAAAGCAAAGCTGTATCAAGTTATATAAACAGTCACAGCCAGTCAATCCTACTGTAGCCTGGGAGTTCTTAACTGTTGAAAACAATAACTTGATTGATTTTGAGGGCAAGGACAACTTGGCAAAGAATTTATGTATGTTTGCGTGTGAGAGTTAATACATGTACTATTCTACAATAGATGCATTCTGTTACAGCACTGAACCTCATAACTGGGTCAATTATTCAGATTTTCAGATTTTCCTCAAGTGACCCTCTAGGATTTTTTGCTGGACCTGAAGAATCCCAATACCGTCCTCCGATTGACCTGTCCTTATCTAATCACTGACAAACTGAGGCTGCATCTGAAAAGTTTGGTTGGGGGAACTTTTTGGATAGTTCTTGCATGAAAGAACGCAGCGCATTTATAGTGGCACCATAATTTCTGGGGATTTTGGGACAAATCCTGAAAATTATGATTTTGCCACCCAAAAAAAGAGCACTACACCTTTAAGCAGTGACATTTCTAGTTATCTTGTAAAAATCCATCTCGGACAAAGTTTCTCATAATTTTCCATCAAAATTACAGGATAACTTAAAATGTCTAGAGGTAGGAAATTTGAATTTTCTCCCCTGCTTTTTTTTAACCAGGTAGGAAGCTTCCATAGTGAATATCACGTGGAAAAACAGTCTAAATTTCAAACTCAGGGAACACAACCTTTTCAGGATATTTAGCATGCATCACTGAGTGGCTCACAATACAGATGAAGTGCAGTATTTGAGACACAACCCGAACCATGCTAAATGCAACAGAAAGCAACAACGATACAAACTTGTTGCATTCTGTTGCATTTAGCAGGGTAAATGCACAGTGCCAAGGCTGGTTTATACTTGGTTCACTGAGTCATGCAACATAATCCACTGTAGTTTGTTGCACTTAGCAGGGTAGGTGCATAGATCTAAGGCTGATACAACAGAATCCACTGTTGCAGTTTGTTGCATTTAGCAGGGTAACTGCTTGGTGCCAAGGCTGGTTTATTCTTGGTTCGCTGCGCAAACAACAGAATCACCTGAAGTTTGTTGCATTTAGCCCGGTAACTGTATAGTGCTAATGCTGATACAACATAATCTACTGTTGCAGTATTGTTGCATTTAGCAGGGTAACTACATAGTGCCAATGTTTTACAACATAATCCAATACTGTTGCAGTTTTTGAATTTAACAGGGTAACTGTATGTAGTGCCACGGCTGATACAACAGAACCCACTGTTGCAGTATGTTGCATTCAGCAGGGTAACTGCATACTGCCAATGTTTTACAACATAATCCACTGTTGCAGTTTTTGTGCATTTAGCAGGTTAACTGCATCGTGCCAAGCCTAATACAACAGAACCCACTGTTGCAGTTTGTTGCAGTTTGTTGCATTTAGCAGGGTTCTCATTTTGGCTTAGCCCCATAAATGTGGCCAATTTACTGGACTACCTCCGTAAATAAAGGCCACACTTCCACCATGTATACAAACATGTCGAACTTTGTCAAATTTTGATTTTCACATATAGGCTTAGTTTGTAGTTTATTGTTGCTGTACACATGTAGAAGCATACTCACCCTCTTTAAAGGCTAATCAGAAACTGCTGCCTTTTTCAGATGTCTGTTTTTCGTAAAATTTCCAGATTCGTTTGCACACGTTTGCGTATCAAAATTTCAACATGAAATTTCACGAAAATTAGACATCTGAAAAAGACAGCACTTTCTGATTATCCTATAAAGAGGGTGAGTATACTTCTACAAACTACAAACTAAGCCTAAATGTGAAAATCAAAATTTGACAAAGTTCAACATGTTTTTGTACATGGTGGAAGTGTGGCCTTTATTTACGGAGGTATTCCAGTAAACTGGCCACATTTATGGGGCTAATTTTGGCTATGTTGCATTCTGTTGCATTTAGCAGATGGGGGTTAGCTGATGGGGGTTAGGGTCTACCCATTGACGTAAATTGAATGCATCCTGACAATGAAATGGAATAACCCTTGACCTCTGACATCTTCATCCCTCTCCTCATCTGGTGTGACCAGACAAACATTTTGGCCGTGTACATCCCATGTTGTCCCATATGGTTTGCCGATAGCTTCATCCAGGAAGAAATGCTTCTTGTCCAAATGTACTCTCCTATAAATACAAAATATATACAGTTGAATCTCGTAAGTACAAACTCTGTTAATACAAAATTCTGGTTATAACAAACATAAAGCCTTAGTCCCGACTGTGCATTTATGTGATATAACAAACAATTTGTCTAGGTTCGAACGAGTTTGTATTAACGAGACTCGACTGTAATATCAATGGGATAAATAAAATAAAATCCCTTTTTTTTACCGTGATAAAGGGCCTTTAATTAAATTAAAGCAATTGTGATGAGTGGAGGTATCACATTCACTCCTACATCGGAACCACTTGTCACCAAAAAAGCCTTTTCAAAACTTCAACTACGCATGTGTGCATATCAGATCAATGATTTAGTTATCGGGAGATAAACAATGAATGCACATAAGTCTATGGGGGGCGTGGTAACCGAATCTGCATTCTGCAATTTTTCATTTAATCAAAAAGAAGATGGAACATCATAAACAATGGCGCCTTCATCAACGTATCCATTGCATGTTAAGGGGTGATCTTCGAGCGGCTGGGTATTCTGCAATTACTCCAAATATACACTTCCAAAGAAACTTGATTTATTAATCATGTTAATTAAGTCATTGACAGTCATTGACAATTGTTTTTGTCAAAATACTGCTGAAAATCTTGAAACTAGTGGAAAGGGGGATTGCTTGAGGTTGCACAAGATGATTCTGATGGTGCTATAAAAACTGTTTTAGAAGTAATGAAACAGAGGGGTGTTAAAAATATACTTTTTACCATTGATGCTGTCACGCCCCAACTATCGCATCGGTCCCAACTATAGTTGGGCCTGTCCCAACTATAGTTGGGCCTGTCCCAACTGTAGTTCCACAGTTGGGCTGGCCCAACTATAGTTGGGCCTGTCCCAAATATAGTTGGGACGGTCCCAACTGTAAGTTCCATTGTTGGGCTGGCCCATCTATAGTTGGGCCACTCCGATCTTTTTATTTTGCGGTGTCCCAACTATAGTTTACATTGATGTACAACCATAAAACGTTCCCTACAGCTCTGATACACGTCTGACTTTACTGGGGACCACTGAAATTAGCTATTGATGGGGCGAATCTATAGTTGGGCCACCCCAATCTTTTTATTTTGCGGTCCCAACTATAGTGTACATTGTTGTACGATTATAAAACATTCCCTACAACTCTAATACACATCTGACTTTACTGGGGACCAATGAAATGATCTATGGGTGGGGACCATCTGTAGTTGGGCCACCGCAATATTTTTATTTGGCAGTCCCAACTATAGTTTACATTGATGTACGATTATAAAACATTCCCTACAGCTCTGCTTACATGTCCGACTTGGGACCTTTGACATTAGCTATGGGTACGGGTGGGGCCCATCTATAGTTGGCCGGCCATGGCAATCTTTGAATTTTGCAAAATGTTGCTGGATAATAAAACCCAGCAGCTGGACAACTCATCCAACTAGGCAGTGCCACGTGACCGGCCAGCCTTGCGGCATGCATGCACGACGAATACACGGTGCCAGCGCCGCGGAACATTTAATCCAACAAGATCTATCAAGCATGAAGCATCCGGCGCAACTCCAGTCCTAACTATAGTTGGGCCGACCCAACTGCCGCACTATAGTTGGGACAGTCCTAACTATAGTTGGGACCGATGCGATAGTTGGGGCGTGACAATGATACATGTGTAATATCACAACTGGTGAAGGGAATTTCTGAATAATGAACGCTAACAAACATAAACATCGGAAAAGTTAAACGCTTCCTACCTTTTCCTCCACACCTGATACAATCTTAAACTCTTCCCCTTTTTCAAAATCACATTTTGACCTTGTTTGATCACATCAGTGGACGCCATTTCAGCTATATTTTCCAGTAATTTCTCTTGAAAATCCAGATTCCACTCACACACGTGGTACGCAGGCAAATTTGTTTGAACAGCCAACTTAGTTCTCTTCTCCAGTAATGACAAGCGCGGTGAGATTCTTTTCCAAACATAATGGGCGCACACAATGCACGATGATGACCGCCTCAGACCGTCAAACTTTCAACCAATAAAATGACTGTATTTGTACTTCGTCCTCTTCAATTCAGGTAAGAAACTGTAGGAAAAAAATTAATGAAGTACAAGCATGAACTTTATTTTTTACATATTTTATTTGATGATGCTGAAAGGAATCATTTTGTGAGGTTTCCAAAGAATTTTCGTGAACTGACGTGTTTTTTTTAGTGATCTCGATGGGAGTGGCGGGGCCACGGAGGAGGGGACGTGCTGGGCGTAAGAATATCGCATTGAGTACCGCAAAAACCGTTCAAATTTACCCCCAAAAATGATGTCATTAGAAATATAAAGAGAAGTCTGCTTTAGATTGAAAAAAAAAAATCATTTTGGAATAATAAAAACACCCTTGAATCTAATAGATGGGCCCTATATACACTGCATGCACAATCTCTCTCTTTTTTTCTAGGCGGGCGAATTGCAGGTTCTTTGAGCCTTTCCCTTAAATGAAAAATATCAAATGATAAATTTGGAGAACAGTGGCCGAAGAAATAAGTTTATAACTGATCATTCGATTCATCAGGGATCCTATCTTTCGATCCATAGTTCATTTCACTATCCAGTCATTTGTCCAGTATAAGCTATGGAAGCTTGACGACATCGATTCTTTGAAATACTCAGGCAGTGTAGCCTACATTGTTTCAAAATGGTGTTGACTCATTGTTCATCAGGCGCGGATCCGGGGGGTTGGGGGTAACCCCCCCCCCCAGCTCTGTCAAAATGTTTATAATTTCTTTCCATAGAAATTCATAAAAAATAATGGTAACACCCCCCCCCCCCCTCCTGCTCTGACACCCCCCAAAAAATTATACTGGTACTATACGCCTGTGCCCAAAATACGGACAGATCCTGCCTGGTTAGGGTGTATTTGTACACTCTCCTGTAATATAGTGTTCAGAATCGTCGGATTTTAACATTGAAAGTATGGTACGAGCCCCCCCCCCCCCCCCCCCTCTGGCCCCGAGGCGGGCCCCTCCGGCCCCTCCCCCCCCCCCCCCCCCCCCCCACACACACCTCATGATTGATTTTACGGAGCCAAGTGTCCGGACAAAAAAACACCTGTTTACATTTCAGTTTGCTGATGAACCCCCCCCCCCCCACCCCACCTGCAAAAATGCCTGGATCCGCCCCTGATGATTTTCCCAATAAATCTTCTGCGTTATTCATGGTACAGATTCACCAGCCTACGGGCACAAAATCGCGTGCCTGGTGCGTCTATTATATTTATTAAGCCTTGAACTTTCCTTGAACTTTTATTAAAGCCCAAATTCCCGCCCCACAGCACATGTACAATGCAGGCAACACAACAATGACACGACCCACTCCCTTTTCTGCGGCTGCCTCTATACGCAAAGTAAAGCGACGAGGCGGTAGCGCAACTTCATTAATTAGTTCAATTAAGTCCAAACTTGTACCCCTTCCACGTTCCTAAAGATCCACGTTTGTTCTTGGAGTTAACTTAAGTGGACATCCCCCGTCCCCATCCCAACCCCTCAAAAGTTCAAAAGTTTCACTGTAGACCGAAGACCCTGAAACGCCAACATTTTCATGGGTGTTCTGTCCGCTCCGCTCCCCTCCCTCCTCTCGTGCTTTCCAATACTATTCGAGTTACAAAGGGACTCACTTCTCCAAACTATATTTTCCGAACACAAAACTCCCAAAAATGGCCGAACAAGTGGATACGCACACCTCCCAGGATGTTCCAAGAAGCAAATAACTGTCACAATCGAAGTCATTTGGCCAAGAAAATAATGATAATCAAATAATACATTACACATGGAAACTATAATGCCTGATTCGGGGGCAAATTGGTCTTTCATTGCGATTTTTGTCAGGCACGGTTTCATGTATACAGTGCACAAAAAGTACACATAGCAGGCAGCTGAGATTTGGCCGCAATAAAACGTCAAAAGAATTTGACAATCATGTTGTCCCCCTTTTTTTTTTCTTTGGGAGGGAGGGAGGGGCTTTGGTGAAAATGCACTGTCTCATAAAATAGGGAATATTTTGTGAGTCCGCAACTATAATAGTTATAAGAAAGAAATGTTTTTGTACACTTGGTTTCTTTGCCGTAATCGGTATTTATCATTCATTGTCATGAACAGAATGAAATTGTCATCGTCAACGCATGGCTTCAAGTGACCGTCCTAAAGGTGTCACTAGAGATAAACGGGTCATTTACAAAATCAGCGACAGCAGGCGACATCTCGTTGGGCCCTCCCGGCTGGGCTCCGTGGCGACACTGTACCACCCCAACCTGCCCCACCTGCCTGTTGACCCGATACCCGCGGTCCACAGTCACCTTCCTGAACTTGTGGAACAAGACACGACCAGCGGGAATACAACCCACGATTCGCCCGAGTGTGCGGGCTTTGTGGCGGCAGGGAGCTGGGGAGCATCTGCCCCGGACATCGACGCGGTCGAGGCGAGTCATCACCCTCACTTGGAGGGAAACCATCCCATCTTAGAAGCCATCATCGATGACAACCAACCGATTGCAGAGAGACACGATTCTCCGGGGTTCTCATACGGCGCGAATCCCTCCGTTCTAGATCTGATTCCTGAGCTACAGAGGCCCCAATCTTATTACTACATTAATAATGCCAGTTGCGGTCCTGGCTCCAGCACTGCTATCGGCTCATCTGGCTGGATAGACAGTTTTGACTTGGGGTTTCCCTCCGTGAGGACATCCGATCAATGGTCTGGGCATTTAAAGAGTGTCCTTCTAGATGTTTTCCAACCTTCAACTGACAGCGGCTTCCCAACGATCCTGCAGCCCCGGTTCAAAAAAACACCCGGTACCTCTGCCGCTTTGTTTGTCCCCAGTGTCATGGCATCGATTTGGCGACAGTATTCAGAGGAGAATGAACCGACATGCCCGGGGGTTACTCAAGCGGCAGCAGAACGGCCCATTGTCATCCCGAATAATGAGGATTACGCTGCACCTGTATCAGGTTCCAAAACCAAAGGGATACCACTGAACAAGGGAAAGAATGCCAAAACTGCCAGCCTTTCCGCTTCAAAGAAACGAGCGTCTCCGTACGGTGGCGGCGCTAGTGCAGCCGATCAGACAAGCGGTAATGGTGGCACTCACAACAAGGGTCAGAACCATGACATGGCGGGCGGTAGGCTGGCTCGCTGGCAAAAACTGTTGAAATATGTCCTGGTGGGTCTGAAACAGCCGCAGCCGTCTGACCACGTTGAGCTACAGGACATGAGTTCGTTCTCTCCCATCGATGTCTCTCCTAGTCCGACCGACAATCCAGAAACCCACCCGGAACTGGTAGAAGAAAGCCCGCACGGTGAAGTGACGTTTTTCCACTACACTTCTGACGGGACGGAATACTCTTGCACCAGCGTGCCCATAACAGTTCCCCCAGGGCCAAGCTCGCATCAACGCGGTAGTGAAACCGGTGACGAAATGGAAAACCGTGTAAGCAACACCTCTTCGGACAGCTTGGTGGTAATTGAGTCGGACAGCGAGGAAGAGGACGAGGAAGAAATCATCGAAGCAGTTTTGATCCAGGAGTTAGATCACGGCAACTGTGCATGCACAAGGTTCTCCAACCATTCTGTGGAGGATGGATGCACGGAGGAAGCCGAGTCAAGCAGCTTTATCAACCAACCCCTGTCTAGTGAGTACTCGACCTGCAGCAGAATCCCCAACGGAAATATCAACGGGAACTGCTTGGAAAAACACGAGAGTGATGTACCCAAAAGCACTATGAAACGAAGGACGAGTAGCATCAAAAGAATACCAAAGATCATTAGGAACAAGAAGAAGAAAGTGAGCTTCGCTGTTCGGTCGCCGAATCACAAACACGGACCGAAAATACTCGGGTTCCTCACAGGCTCCAAAGATGATCTTGATAGTGATGACAAAACTTGCCATAAACGAACTGGAAAACAGCGAAGGGGGAAGCGGGAGACACATTCCACAGATGATGACTGTGTTGACGAACCATTCGAATGGCCTGATAATTACATTCATGTCAAACTTCCACCGAGGTGGACTCCTCCCAGGAACGACTACGAAGCGGATGCGTACATCAGTGTTGCCTCCAGGTATGTCCCCAATGTCTACGTGAAGCTGTACATCCAAGTGCCTCCCATGACCCACCTGTGTGAGCTGAAGACGCACCTGCTCATCTGCGTCTTCAGGTCGTTCTTCACCACCACGGAGGGACTCCACATCAACTGGGTCATGTCTCTCCAGTCCCACGTCTACAATCTGCTCTACATGGACGTGGCCAGGGTGAGATTCCGGCGAGACTCGCAAGGTAGGCCTTGCCGTGCCTGCCTCTTGCTCTCTCAAGATGCCACCACTCTGGTGCGGCATAAACGATGCAGTCTGCTCACCACGATTGCCGACATTCTCCAGATTTCTCCCGAGGAACTGCTGGTGATGGAGAACGGACAGCGGGTAGGACTCGGCGAAGCCGAACTTAGTGTGGGACGCAAGCTAATTCCAGGACAACTTTGAGTTGCAAAATTTCAACCTCTCTCATCAGGCCACAGTCCATGTTTCCCAATTTGCACGTTGGATTGTTATCAGACGAAGGACTAATTCTGGTCATTTATTAATAATAATGTAAACAAGAATTATTGAAATTAAGGAAAGAAATTCACAAAACACTTCCAAAGCAAAAGCATACGTCATTCAGGCATGTCATTTCAAAATTGAAATATGACTGAATTAGTACAGAAATCGTCTTCGACTTTTTATTTTAAACTTGTTGATTTATTATTTTCAACTAAACATGCATCCTTTGACACGGAGACAAAAGGTCGGGTATGAGATTGAATGCGGATCCCACGATTTTTATTAACAAATTTAAGATATTTGATTAAAATTTACGAATCGTACATTATCCTGAATTTGTAATGAGGTTAACATTACTTTTAAAAGGGCAACAATTATGAATATAACACTTAATTTGGACTGAAATTTCCATTTCTGGACGTGTAAAATCACGCCGTTTTACGGGATAATGATGGAGATTGGATGTTTGTTTTTAATATGTAATGTAAATGTCCTTTTTTGTTTAGTCTTGTCTGTTGCCCCTCCCCGGACGAGTTGTCATTTTTGACAACAGAAATTGTGTTATATTTAGTTTGTTTTTTGTTTGTTTGAAATGTACAAATTTTACTACAGAAATGTTTTATCTATTTAAAAAATATCCGAAGTTCAATTTTAAATATATGCGGAGAGGACGATCAACAGTGTTTGTAACTTTGGCAAGTTTTTTTTATATCTCCCGATGCATATCCTTGATGAAACGTCACCAAAAGTTTCCCCAAACAACACCCAAAGAGATTTCAGTTGATTGAATCACGACGTTTATGACGGCTTTAAAATGAAACTGTTTGATATTCTACAGTTTAAACCTTTTTTGAACAATCACCTTTATAACATTTTTCTTCTGGGGAACCTTCGTGAATATGCCATAAATCAAATCAAATCAAAATTCAGACGTCACGATTAAGTCCCGTATTAACAAATGACAGTGGCGTGGACTCTTTATGGGTTGATCCCGTAGCCATTAAAATCCAGCAAACCCAATACATGTAGACGGATTTTAAATGAGCGTTGAAACCGATGAGGCTAGCTGCGCTCCAAGGCCATTGTATGAATTGAGCCTGCGGACTTTTTTCTTGTTTAATCCCCTCAGCAAAAGACAGCACCGAGGCCTCGGCTTCAGTGCCAATTTCAAAGTCCTCTACATAATGGAGATGTTAGGATTTTGCAGTTCTTGGGATTAGGATATAGAGGACTATCGGTCCCAGCTTGATCGTTCACGAACGTCGGCGCACTTGTGGATCGATCGTATTTTCAACTTCGAGGGAAAGGATTATACACTCAACCAAAAAAGAATGGCCCCCCTTCCAATACTCCTTTGTCTAACTCAAAAACTACTGCGCACCTCTCGCTCAAGTAATGACTAATCAGTACAGAAATTCGTTAGCAATCCAGCCATACTCCTAATGTGGCCCAAAACAGTGATAGTGTGTACGAATTTATGCAATGTATGACAAAATGATACCGAAAACAGTTGCACTTTTGTTTTCGTGCCAGCTGTGGTTCACACTCACTTTGCACGTATACAAAAGTGAAACTTTTTTTCCTGTACCATTTGTCATAAATTGCATAATTGTGTACACATTATCACTGTTTTGGGCCAAACGAGAAGTATGGCTGGATTGCTAAGGAATTTCTGTACTGATCAGTCGTAATTTGAGCAAGATGTGCCCAGTAGTTTTTGAGTTAGACTAAAAAGTATTAAGGGGGACTTTCTTTTTTGATCGAGTGTAGCTTGTCCCGCCATGACTACAACTCAATCGAAAGAAACTTGCCTTCCACCTTCAAACACCTGTTCCACTTTTATTCCGAGGCGAAAGGAACGGGCATGACAGGGATTGCCGTGAATTGCGTTTAAAGAGCCTTAAAATTAGAGGTTTAGAGAAACTGTGAAGACCAAAACTCGACATTCTGATCTGCCGCATGCTATTGTTTCTCTAAACAGGAGACTAATTGTCAAGTATAGACCGTTTGCACGGCAGCCATCTTTGAGGTGCGAGTAGCCTTCGAGTGCATTCATTGTTAATGAATTAACATAACAAAACACACCTCCAAGATGGCCGCCGAATGCAATCCATCTATACTTATTTGAACTTCCTTTCACATGACTCAAGTATCTTCGTTGACTTGAAGCCGACTTGACTAAAATTGTCTTGGTCTTTTTCTAAAAGCAAAAGTGGAGTTACATTTTAGGATAGAAAAACAAAATTAATGGTGCATGAAAAGTACGGCTATAGTGTATGAATCTCGAAGGTGACAACTCAAACGGGTCATAAAGTGAAGAAAAGCCCGCCTTTGAATTGCAAGTTCTTTGAGTGGGTGATATTCGCTGTCAAAACCCACAGAGCGGGTCAACCGGCTCGTGACCTTAAACACTATTGAATTTTCTGCACTGTGGGTGCTAGTCTGTGGGTGCGCTTGAAAGGGGAGTCATTTTTCAAATTGATCGAATGGTAGTCTTTTATTCTTCTAAATTCCGGGGAATGTCTAGGTCGTGTCACAAATGGTTGGGAAAGCTGATGTATAGCCTACATGTGTATGTATGGCAGATTGGTGCACGGTTCGATGAAATTGTTCATTTGATGATAAAACTTGAAATTTGGCACAGAGTCAGAGTATCATATGGGAAAGACATTTGGTTATACTAGGGCCATCGCAGATCTGTCCTTTGAAAAAAATATCATAGGATAACATGCAATGGCAGGATTGAAAATTGCTTGTTATCCTGTGATATTTTTTTTCACAGGACAAATCTGCGATGGCCCTATAGCCAAATATCTTTCCCATGACATACTCTGACTGTGCATGTGCCAAATTTCACGCCTTTATCATCAAATAAACAATCTTATTACCAATCTGCTGCACTCAGCACTGTATGTAAATATGCTATAAGACCACACTCGAAAGATCGAATTTGTTTGCAATATAATCAGTTTTAATTTCGTCAATGACAAAATTATTATGAAAACGTACAAAAGAAACAAAAAACCTGTGAATTTGTCAATCTGATTTTTCAACCGCGGGAAAGATTTCCATATACGAAGTTCACTAATTTCCTCTGTATTGACTAACAAGCCCCCAGATAGCAATTTCATGTCATCAAAGTCAATTTGAGCAGTGAGAAAATACAAGCATTTTCTTAGAAAACACTTAGAATTTTTCAGTCCAATCTCATAGGGTTTGTACACAGGGCCGGTGTTGAGTGAACTTCGTATATGGAAATCTTTCCCAACAGTGTACCGTCTTTCTCTATGAACAAAAGATGCAACATATTTTTGAGGGTGGGTCAGGCATATAAACGCTTATTTTATGTTATCCCCAACCACCTATATATTCAGTATTGGTGTTAAGGCTTCACAAGTTGCAATAAGACTTACTGAACAATGGAAATTATATCACACATATAGGCTAAAAGTTGTTGACATATTTTGTTTTTCAATCAATATCATTAAATCAATCACATGTAAAATATAAAATTCAATCCAGTCACAGTTAAATATCTGATACTTCTGAAACATTTCATTTTTTTCTTCAAAAACTGTTTCCTTATCAAATTTAGAATTAAAAATTATTACAAAAAACGTTCAAGTTAAAAATCTGAGTGACACTTTGACATGTTCATTTCGAAAGTGTAATACTGGATTTACAAGAAATTTAACAAAACAGAAAATGAAAAGTCTAGTAAGATGGAACAGTACATCTAGCAAGATGTCAACAGGTGGTATGGAAGGGGTGTGATGCCCCGTCTATTCTGATATGACAACACATAAGACTAAAATGATTAATTAATGGTCTCATAGCTCATCTTAAAATAATGGAAGCCCCTCTCGTTTCTGGAGACCAAGACCACCCCCTCGCACACACCTATCCACTTGTTCTGTACTTGTGAGGACCACACACCCGATTGGCAATTGTTAATGTGGGGACCAAAGACGTTGTGGAGACGCTGGAGTCCCCACAGCTCGGTCTTAACAATGAAAAACCCACCACACAGATTACTACTAAACACCCCCTCAACACACACAGGCCTACCAATCAGTAACGGTACCATACATACGTACAGCGTGGACATTCCTTTGTCTGGGTGCATATACCTTTGTTCCCTAATACAAATGTACCTATGTTCCCCAACCCTAACCCTCACCTCAAGGATTCGGGGGAACGTCAGGTAGACCCCCTTTGTCTTCATGTAGTTAAGAAAAACCACAGAAAAACAACTTACATTACTTTTAATCATGATTTCCTTGAGTGTTCCTCTTTATAACCCTAGCCCCAAAATGCCTCTAAACCTGTTTTCCAGAGGGGGAAACCTTGTGTGGACCTGGCTTAGTCCACAGAAGGTTCACACAACCTGCATCGTGTGTGGACCTGTTTTCTTTTCAGGTTCCACACAAAGATGGCAAGGTTGGCAGTGTTTGACTAAACTTGTGAGGACTATAATATCGTTCCCTTCTTTTGTTCTTATTGTTTGGACTTCAAGTTTTTCTTAACATGTCCCATAAGGTTTGTACACGAAAACCTCCCGAGGACTTCGCTCAGGTCCTCAGAGTTATAGACCTTTATCATGCTGCCACCATTTCAGTCATGTTCCCAGTATCCAATAACAGTACTGAATGATAATGTTTTTGTGCAACTGGGAACCAGACTATTTGTCCTTCCAACCTCGCTTTGGTTAATTACGTTGATTTGAATGGGAAAAATCAAGATTGTCGAAACATGATAATGGTCTATTGTTATTGCATGTAGCCCACTGTCCCAAGTCCTCGGACGTAAAGGAAAACAATATCACAAACACTCCATTCATCTGTAATCCTTGATCAACCCTGCTTTTAAAACGAAAAAAAAAAAAAATTGAAACAAAAATATTGAAAGTAGAATAAACTAATTCTGAATCCTTGGTACTTTTTGGAAGACAAAATGCATTATGGAGAAAAATTTGGGGCTGTGACTGCTGCCGCTGATGCCATCCAATGCCCTTCAACTTTTGTGAACTCCGTTTCTGTAACAGTTACACTACATTCTTGTATAGTTCACACAAAAAAAAGAAGCACAATGACCCATGGGAATATGCAGGATTGCTGCATTGAAGTTCAGTCAGCATTCAGTACATTGTTACTGCACCATAGTACTCATGCCTCTGTTCATTGTACACATGGCTATGGATATCAAAACCCATGTGAATAGACTGACAAAAAAAAACCCACACAACAAAATCGATACACTTGCAGTTATATACAAAACTGCATCTTTTGCAATTCCGGTATTGAAAAATGTCATTGATAGTTATGTTATACTTCAAAGACTTAAAGGGAAGGTACAACATTTGCTTTTGCTGCAATTTTCAGAAATAAATGGATTTGGAGGATTAGTATGTTATAGAAAATATTGTTAAACTGACTTAATTCACGTTTTGGGCTTGTAGATGCTGGAAAAACCAAGAAAACCTATCATATTCTTGTAGTCTGGTTCCCTGACCCCACTTAAGATGAAACGGAGCAATTAATACACTTTGGGGAACTGTAAGGTTAGAGAATCAGTCTAGCAAGCTTGAACCCCTTCACAGGTGTGTAATCAATTGCAAAGAAAAGTCAGAATAACTAAATATGAAAAAGTAGGAGCAGTTTTTGAAAAAAGCCAGTTTTCTCCAACGCTGGTCAGCCGACCAGCGTTGGAAAAATACAGTTTTTCTTGAAAATGACAGCACACCAGGAGCCATGGTTTTAAAGGATGCTTTAGACTGTCATTCCCTAACAATTCAGTAAGGTATTACGTGATAATTTGATCATTCCGTTCTTTGATGTTTGCAAATGTTGTATCTTCCCTTTAAGTTAAAAAAAGATAAATTACCACTCACACTGTCATACATTCCAACGTCAATGTGATAATTATAAATTATTTCATGTGAGGTTTCTCATATCATACGAGGTGTACACCTCATGCAAAACCGGCGTCTTCAAATTCTTGTCACCAGTTTGAAACTGGGATTTCTTTAAAACGTGACCTTTTGGACAATAGGGCTGCGCTTGCGCTGCACTTGTCAAAAATGTAAAAGTATAATAAATATTCGATTATAAAATAATAAGAACAAGCTGAATAACAGAGTGGCCGAGTGATAAACGTACACACTGCCCCTAAAATATCAGTAATGCATTTCCAAGGAAGTTTTCTTTCATACATTTTAATTTACATAACAAAAACTTTTCACACACATATTTGGTAGCAAA
This sequence comes from Patiria miniata, assembly GCF_015706575.1. NCBI lineage: Eukaryota > Metazoa > Echinodermata > Asteroidea > Valvatida > Asterinidae > Patiria > Patiria miniata. The sequence continues at coordinate 38,791,041 of NW_024037074.1, read as the reverse complement.
TTCATTGTCCAAATTTTACAGCCAGTTAATAAGACATTTTCAAACAATATTTGATACTGATGAAATGTATTGCTGATTTTCTGCAAGCTGGTGTAAAAACACTGCTCGCTGATGTTATATTTAATAGACGAAGTTCTTTTACTACATAGACACCGTGATCAGAGCGCCCTCACTCAGGGCAGTTTAGGTTATTTAAGTTCAGTGGCACTGAAAGTAGACAGTGGCTACTCACGGAGGAGGACAGACCTTATCTCCGAGAGGGGGCACCACGCAAGGGATCTATTGGACATGACCCTTTCCCCTTTTTTCCACAAGGGGAAAAAGTGTTCCCCATCACCGACATCACGAAGTAACACGCAAGTCCACTTCAGTATTACTTCGTGAAAACCGCTTAATGACAAAATTTGGTTTCACCAAGTAAAACTCAAGTGTGTGTGCGCACATCGGACACTGGCGCAAACAACTTTCGTTTTCACAAAATTATAACACTGTTACGGAAAAACCATTTGGATAAAAACGTTTTAAAATGATTGACAGGAATGTAATTAATCTGTATTCTTGTAGGATTACAGAATATTTTAATAAAAAGCCTTCATCTGGTGAAATAAAGATGAGTGTAATTTAGTGAAAACGAAAATCACTCGGAATATGCGTACGTAGCGCGCACTCAAGTCCAATTGAGTTTTACTTCGTGGTGTCGCTGATGATATGTTGATGAAAACAATAAAATTCATCAAGAAGTTTGATTGGCTAGGAACCATATGACTCTGGCACATGGTATTAATTTGTATTTTTAAGTAATCTTCAGTATTTTTTAGACTACAAAGATTTTTTTTTTTCACCACAAAAATCTGGGGGATGATCGAATTCCCTCCCCACCCCCACCCTTACCCCTGCTGTGCAAAAAGTTGGGTGTCAGATACATCCCCTCAATTCCCTAGGGATTTACATCCTGGGTAGCTTAAAATTCCGTGAATTCTTGACTGGAATGCATTTTATTCCAGCAAGTTGTTTTATCATGCACTCAATAGCTTCATACATCGCATACAAGTTGCTACTATGTATAAGAACCTTTTACCACTGTAGGCGAATTGACACTGAAGTGGCCAAGCTCATGTGACAATCTACATGGAGCCGATTGGCTAAAGGACCCCATTTTGGATTTTCACTGGTAAGGGACCATGAACATTAGCAGAACATTATGAAAGACACTGGCAACAGATAAATAAGAATAAGAGCGATTCACGGTGCATTGCATCACCACGAGGTTACAATGCAGAAGCAATTTTTTTCTCAAGTGCATCAATGGAACAAGTCAAAATCTATTCATAAGATCAAATTTACGTCGGGGTGATATGACGCAAATCAATATTAGGGTTTTGCCCTTCCCCTACGTATAAACACTGTATATTCATTGTTTTTCCAACTTTCACTCGGGAGGTAACACATTGAGTATACAGTGTTTATACGTCGGTGCAGGGCAAAAACCTAATATTGATTTAAGTCAAAATCTGTTTGTTAGACATAAACAATATGGTGTTCACCGCAAATTTTTTTTGTTTTAATGAATAACAAGGCTGCTTCTGAATACAAACAACGGAAAGGTGATGGACTGCGGGGGAAAATATGCAAAGTATGCAATGAGTGCCATTGCCTAATGGTCTGGAACATGAAACTCAAGAAACTGCACCCGATTTCAAGAAAAGCTGTGACACGTCATATAATCCATTTCACAAAACTTACAATACGGTGGACGCATCGTAAGTTCCTTGACAAAAGCTTGAAACGTGCCGCAAGGTATGACAAGTCTTTTGGTCATCAAATCTTTTCTGAGCTAGTTTTGTGGCATAACAATTAAAACAAACGATACCGTAATTAAGTTTTATACAACGCCTGAATAAATCCCCGTCATCTGATTTGTGGTCGTTGATCACGTGTCATTCAATTATTCGTCCCGCTGCACGGTGTGGCTGCACGGCAAAAATAGAAGTTCCATTTCATCGTAAATGGAAGTTCCATTGCACGGTCACAGCAGGTCTGACCAATCAGATAATCAGGATTTATTTAGGTGTTGTATAAAACAAATAATGAACGTTTCACATTCGTGCAATGGAAAGAATGATTTCTTTCGGCGACAGATGGAATGTTCACATTCATTATTCGTATAAAAATATAGTTATAAATGGACTACGCGTCAAAGTAAATATGGTTTACCTTGAAAATTGCTCTTAAAATTTCCATTTTGATAATTGTCCACTACGAGCTTGTTTTCCTTATAACCACTTCGCTCTGGATGATGTGTTTACATGCAAAGTTTTTGCGGTATTCGGAATGGATGATGGATAAACACGTAGGGAGCGAGGCCGGAATTATCTGTCAGCGACCCGCTCACAGTGAGCGAGGCCGGAAATATGAGTGTGCTGCCAGAGGGTGATGGCTTCAACCCGCCTGGCATTGAGGTCGAGTGAAAAGTAATCCCGCGCCTCGCTCTGTTCTCGTCAAAATATTCCCAGCATGAACTGGTTAATCTGCATTACACGTCTGCCATTTTGTTGAAGACTTTTTGCGAGAAAATCAGATGTCTATCTGCTACCTGAAGAACAAATATTAATGTACTGTGTTGTGTTACCATACCGTATTGTTCAATAAATATACTTACGACGCGTCGCACTTAGGATGAGTTTGATGGAATGGTTCACAGTCGCATTGCAGTCACGATGCACCACAGCGATAAGATAATTGGTGGCGCTGTGACGCATCGTACCTTGCGAGTTGTTTCATGACATTGGGTGCTGTGGGTAATTCTACACGTTGTGGGTTCGAGTCCAGACTGAGGCGTTTTGGTGTGTGTGTTTCCTTGGGTGAGACACTTGTCACTAATCGATTCTCCCCATCCAAAAATAAATGGGTCCTTGTGAGGGCAGAGGTAGATTTTAGCTGTTTTGGCTGAAATGGCAGTGGCGAGCTGGATGTACCCTGAAGAGCTAAGATCATCTTTGGAAAACTTGTATGAGGTTCAATGAGGAGTAGGGCTGTCCCAAATATTTGGATATTCGATCATCAATCGATAATTCGAATAGAATTTTGCCGGTTTGAGTATTCGAAAAGAAATAATAAACTTCGCACGTACACACATGACAGTGATGTTATTTCAATTGTAAAACTGCAGCACTTTATTGTCAGATGCCTCTTTTTGTCAACGGTAACTTCTGAGTATACAGTGTTTATACGTCGGTGAAGGGCAAAACCTAATTTGATTTACATCACCCTGATGCAACATTCCATCTTATGAATGGTAACTTTTTTGTTGACAGTGGTTCATTGTTCCCATCCTTTTAGCAGGTTAAAGCTCTTGACATTCATGAATACTTAGTGCAAAACACTCCAGAGGCCCATGATATCGGGTGCCACATGCGCAAGTGGGTGTCAGTTCAAGAAAACCGCGTTAACAACAATTTCTGTTTCACGAACTGTCACCCGGTAGTGCGTGGGCACAACTAACACTGATGCACAATATGATGATTTTCGTTTTCAGGAACTGACTCCCAAGCATTTTGCGGCAATAGAGGACGGAGAAAAATGCTTTGAAAGGTTTCACATGAATTTAATCCATTTGTATACTTTTGGGCTTACACAAAATGTTTATTAAATACTGTTTTAACTGGTGAAATTAAGATCAGTCTCAGTTTGTGAAAACTACAATGTACGGAGTGCGCACTAAGAGTGCTGCACTGTACAGGGTGTCAGTTCATGAAAACAAAAATAACCCGGTTCTCTAAACTACGCCTGTGTGCCGCGCAATCATGCGCAACAGAGTGTCAGTTCGTTGTGTCGGAGACGAATTGAATTAATAAGTACCATTAGCCCTCCTATGGAAACATGCATTGTCAGCCTGGTTATTACATGGGTCAATACTGGTCAAGGTGAGGAAGACAATTTTGACCATTGGTGACCTCTTAAGCAAGAGGAGGGTTAGAAATGGCATACATATGGGATACGTATGCAACTCGGCAAAAGTTTTTTTGTTAAAATCACCATTTTGCAAAAATATTTCATCTGGCACACTATGGGCGATGTGGATTTCAAATCAAAATGTTAAGATGTATGTAGTTGTAATAACCACACAAAATGGTGATATAACCAGCTAGTTCATCCGAGTCGCATTCGTATTCCATATTCGCATCATTCGCATCACACCAATACTGGCGAATATGTTCACTTTATGAATATTCGTTTATTATATTACTTAAGGGGAGTGATTAGCGACGTACTGCACTTTGGATTTCTCCTACTGTCATCATGTCATCTTGATGCCACTGGCGGCCGCAAACGTTGAGCTGAGGGAACGGAGGCTGACGACCCGCTTCCGTTGGTAGAAGTGGAACCCATAGGGCTTGTACTGGTGGCACAGCATCAGAACAAACAGGCAGAAGGTGATGGCTACTAAAATGTAGCCAAATGGGAGACCAAACTCAGGCTCCTGAAAAAAGATAAAATACACATCAGATAAATAAATTGTAATACTTATAAATCGCTTATTTTAGCGCTTGTCAAAGCACTTTACAATTATACCCCGTTCATCAGGCCACGAGACCACGCAGCAGCCGATATCAGCGCACATTCGGTCTTCTACCCTCACAGGTACCCATTCACACTCCTGGGTGGAGAGAGGCAATTGCAGTGAAGTATCTTTCCCAAGAGCAAAACACCATGTTCCTGGCAGAGTTTGAACCCATGCACGATCGTACATGAGTCAAACGCCGTAACCACTGGACCATGGCATTCTTTGTTCAATTTCTAGATTCTATGTTCCATTTCTAAAAACTGGTGAGGCTGAGCTTCTTGACCAAACAAATTTGGTCACAAATCAAATCTGAGTTCAGCTGCGAATAGCGTAAAAGTTGAAGACATGTTAAGTCCAGTGAATTTCATGACATGAAATTTAATTTGCTTGCACAAATGGACCAACATACTGCAGGATCTACATTAGAGGTGGGCATTTACGGGTAGTACAGGAACCGGGTATCCGATTGAAAAAAAAATAAAAATTGGGTACCTGGGTACCTGTTACAGAAACCAGACCCCAAAATTCAAATCTCAGTTGTTTGTTCAGATTGTTTATAAAGGTTAGTAAGATAACACTACCACATTGGTGCGTCAATACAGCAAGATATGTGTGCACAGTGAGCTTATAGCTTTATCATGTAAACTGCAACTTTTGCAAGTGTCGTATACGTGAAATATGTTTTGTTCTCCCATGTAGCTTGGTTTTCATTTTTGAAAATTGCCCACAAACATAGTCTGAGAAGTTTCTGAGAAGTAATTTGTAAAGTTGGTTATGGGTACCGAATCTCATAATCTGGAACCGGTTCCTGACATCAATGGTCGGGTGCTCGGTTCCGATGCACAACCCTCTACATGATTATAAATTGGATGATTGCTAGCTTTTGGTATTCTGATTTGATTTGATATTCTGATTTATTTACATGGTAATTTTAATTTTCTATGCATATTACGTGATTTAATGCACATTATGCATATAACATAATATATACAAAAATATAAACGTATAAAGCGCTGGTATCTAGATAAACCTGTTCACTGCGCTGAATACGTTTAATGCCCATCTCTCCAAAAACAACTCTCCTTTTTTTCGTAACGCTTATTATCATTTAAAGTGCAATAGTGCAAGGGGAAGATTTGATTATTGTTTATTTGACCACATCTATAGCACTAACTTTCTTTTATTTTAAAGTTCAACAAAAATATTGACTGGAGTGGGGTATGAACCTATGACCTCCGGATTGCTGAGCTATCCAACCCTACATTGGCAGTTCCCAGTTTTCGTCAATCTTTTTACTCAAGGGGCGCTAGTCAGAAGCCATAACTAAGTTTCTTACACACTTACCTCGTCTTGGTGAAACAACTTATGGACTTGTTTTTCTTTCCAGTGAATCATGTATGTAAACAGCGTGTCGTATATGGGCATGATATCTTGGAGTGCACCCTGCAATATGAATATTGAGAAATGCTCCTGTTTGAGATGGTGAAGCTTCAAGAAAATAACTGAAACAGAATATTGACGAGTATTTAAAGGTATAGTCCATCATTTGTAATTTGTGCATTTTTGTTCGTTTGAAGCAACAAAAGTGCTGAAATGTTAAAGAAGGGTACTGAACAACTAACCTGACGAAGTTTCAGCTCAGCTTCAGCTGTATATTCCGAGAAAAACAGCATTCTAGGATCTCGATTTCAAATCAAAAGTTGCTGAATCATGTTTTGAATTGGGCCTGAATCAGCGTCCGATACACGTTCTCACCGAGCCGACTGCAGCTACGCGATGTCGCGCACTAATCCGACGAATTATTGCAACCACGCGCATGTATGCGTCGTGCAAATGCTGGCGCGCGCTTCGCCGAATAACAAAATGAACTACCAACTTGAATTTCCTACGGTGCGTCTTAAGAAGCACCATTGGAAAGGCCTTCTTTTGTTGATTTCTTCAAATTGACAGCTTGCCAGAAAGAATAATTTCACAGGGAGTTTAGTCCCCTTACTATCTTTCAACCAAGTATGTTTTTCAACAATAATTACGCCAGTTACTTTTCGGATAGCTGCAAATGATGGACTATAGCTTTAAGAAAGATGTAAATTCAATATTGAGTTATGCCCTTAACCAATGCAATTTTGTATTGCACTCACTGCTGTCCAAAAGCTGGCAAGAATTTTGTTTGAAAGTTTACTCTGGTGGGGCTCAAACCCATAACCTCCTGCTTACTACTGTGGACGTCTTACAACTCCACCACTGAGCTGGCCGGTTCAAACCAGCGAGCTTGGAGGTCTAGTGGTTTAGACTCCTGCACTAGTAAGCAGGAGGTTGTGATTTCGAGTCCCATTTGAGTAAACCCTGACTGGGAACATGGTACTTGTGTCCTTGGGCAAGACACTTGACTACAATATCCTCTCTCCACCCAGGAGTATAAATGGGTACCTGTGAGGATAGAGACCACATTGCGCTGATCTAATCTGCAGGAAAGTGGTCTGATGGCCTGCTGAACTTTTGAAGCATTTTGAGACCTACTTTTGGTGGAAAGTGTTATAAAAGCATCACTTATTATTATTATTCTTATTAAATTTGTGATTTTTTTCTCCAAATCTCTCAGACAACAATCCAAAGTACACAGTGCTTATGAAAGTACATCAGTGAAGGGCAAAACCCAATATTGAAATAAATATAAATAAACTGGATCAAGAAAGTCTACAGAATAACTATAACTACATTATGATTTGATTACCTGTAAAGTCGCATGGGAAGGGTTGAACAGGTCAAAGCATTTTACTTTATTGCTGTCTCCCTCGCCCCATAACTCAATGGCAAACGAAAATGGAATCTGAGAAGAAGGAAAAAAAAGTTCCAACGATACATCAAACACCTGTCTCATAGAAATGTCTTGCATCTAGATATACATTATGGAAAGTTTGAGAAAAATAATCTGAGCGTGTGCATTCACATAGGTTCACAAGATTCAAGCATTTATGGTGGTATGGGTGGCATGAGCGTAAAGCGCTCGCCTCTCACCAATGTGGCCCGGGTTCGATTCCCGTCACGGACCATATATGAGTAGATTTATTCGTTGATTCTCTCCTGTACCACAAGGCTTTTTTTCTTTGTGCTCTCCAGTTTTCCTCCCTCTGCAAAACACACTTTTGATCTCTGGCTGTGCTCCGTAGTCAAACATGGGTCGTAGGGCGGCAGCCTAAGGCACCTTTACATGTCTTCGGCTCAAGTATCTTGTAGCCATGTCCTTCACAATTCAGCTTCTCAGTTGCAAGTAAGGATGATTAGCCCCTAAATTCACACACTCCCAACACACCTAGGGTGTTCCAAGAGGAGATTGTCTCCCCATTATTCTTCAGCCTTTTCTTCTCTAAAAGCTTAGAGAAACAACATAATTAAACGGATTTCTACCTTTCTGACGCCTGCCATGTAGTCAAACACTGTCCCATCTGCTGGGTAGTCGTTGAGGTTGTAAGCCACGCCATAGGAAAAGGCATTCTGGGTAGCCTGAGCCATCATCTGAGCCATATCCAACTGCTCATCCAAGTACACAGGCTTTGCATTGGTTTTCTTGGATTCTGAATCTAAAAATCAAAAATTTTCTAGATAATATCAGGTGTCCAATTTTAACTAACCCCCTAGGACCTTTTGTTAGAAACCCTCCTCAGTCCTCCAAAATTTTGCACATTATGTTCAAACGAAGGATACCCAGCGCCTCAATCCTTCAAAATCATCAGACAGTCCTGCCTCTCAAAATGCATTCATCCTCAATCCTCCAAAATCATCCTCTTCTTCAAACACCATTCATCATCAATCCTCCAAAATCCTCTAAAACCGCTGAGGATTTTGGAGGATTGAGGAGGGTTTAGTGTTAAAAAGGGCTTTTCTCACCAACCAGTATTGAATCAACAAGGTTCACCGTGAGCAGAACTGGGTCCAACCAAATATGGGATGACAAAGCATACCATTCCTACTTAGACCAGTTTGTACACAAGTCAGCAGTAGTTTTTGCATTTTCTACCCAGATGGAGCCTGTCAACCCTGGTCCCAACCAGGGCTGAATTTTATCCATCTAGAGGGCCAGGGCTGGACCTCTGAAGAAGCCTTGTTGGATTCTTGCTAGCGTGGAAGGGGTTCCCAAATTCTTGAATTTGGACCAGGTCCTATGCAGAGATCTTGGGTAGTGTGAAAATGCCTTTTTACAGAGACGTAGTCAAGTGCGTCAAAAGTCATATCATGAGTCAATCACAACAAGTCTGGTCACAAGTCACAGGGGATGAACAATGATAAAGGAATGCCATTGTCACAGTTCATTTGAAAGGCTTGTAATTTGACTTTAGGCTTAAGGACTTGTCTACAACTTGCCAGATCAATGGTGTGCCATCACTAGTGACAGAGTCAAATATTGCCTTTAACGTAGAAAACTTTCATGGTACAATGTATGGAGTGATTCTTAATGTGCATTAACCCTAACCGAGCACAACCCATCAAAGTTCAACAGCAGGTTTTGTTTAAATCTGTTGGGATAGGTACAGTACCCCTAAACTGATGGTCATTTACACTGGGGTTGGCATACCTCCAGAAACTAAGTCCAACAGTGTGTGTGTACAATTTCCCACGTGGGTGTTGGAATTTGCCAGAATGGGTATGGTTCCTGGTAAATTAGGCTGGGGAGTTAGGGTTAATGTGTACTAAAATGCATGCAAACCAGCAATGTATAGCTCTCACTTCAAGATTAGTGCCCGGACCCTCCTTTCCAAGTCTAGAACATAATGAAACCAGCATACTTAAAGGTAATAATTTTTATACAACACTTGCGTTTGCTGTAATTTTCAGAAATGGATGGATTTGGGGGTTAGTATGTTATGGCAAATATTGTTACACTGACCTTTTTAATAATTTGGTAGTTTTGTTTTATGCTTGCCAATGTTGTTTATTAATTTTTTATAAAAGTTCATGTTATTATGTATAATTAAAACAAGAATAATGTAATTTTAAGGTAATGGTAGCATAAATTGTTTTTCAATACCTGCAAATGGTATGTATATTTGCTTGATCCCTGAGTGTAGTGACAGGAAGGCATCAAAGGCGTGAAGAGACGTAAGGTCCAGGTAAACTTGACATTCTGGCTCTGCAAAGGAAAGTGAGAATTTTCATTGTGAGAAATCCTGGTCTACATGTGGGTAACGTTGCGACAGTTTTTGGACTTTATGCTGCTGGTGTTGGCTGCCGAATGCAACCAGGTCCCACACACTCAAACACCTGTTGCATCTTAATTGTTACTACTGGGAGGCTCAAGGTGTAAACAACAAAACGTTCAACTTAGAGAGTTGCTTCTGCCAATTCAAAAGATAAAGCTGTGATGAAAATGATGCAAGTGATGAGACATAATGTCACACCCTTTCTACAACCATACATGCAGCTCTAAGAAACGGATCCGGACCAAGGAATTTACATTTATTACGTTGCTGTTTTCTAAACTCACCAGAGTGAACAAATGGCCCCCTGTACTCCTCATCCTTCGGGTCACCAGAACTTCCTTTCCCACCGTATCTCCAGTCAAAGTTCCTATTCAGGTCCACACCAACGCTGGTCCCCCTCCAGCAAAAGTTCTTGGTCCTCTCGATGTGCCGTCTCCCGTCGGGATTGGCCATGCCAATGACATACAGATCAACGCGGCTAAGGATCAGCCGAGAAAAGCTCTCCGTGGGAGAACCGTGCGGAGCGCTCAAACCGCGGGTGATGTTGTTCAGGAGATAGAAGAGGCTCTCGACCGGGAAAAACTCCCGCGCGTGCTCCCCGAACGACAACAAAATCTTGGGTTTCGCCATGCTGACGCTGAACGACCCGGATTCCGTCCTCGCATTTGAGAAATTTGAAATGTGCAAGACGTACTGAGGGATGCTACTGCGGGACTTGTACTGCAGGTCTAACTTGATGTAGTTTGGATTCCTGGCGACTAGCTTTTGGATCTGGGTGCCGATTTGTGAGACGTTGTGGTAGTAGTTGTAATTAGGGGTGTAATGTTCCCGTTGGGGCCTGACATCTCGCGCATGAACATTGCTTAAATTGGGAAGACCTAGGAACAGCAATACCGTGAGAAGGCATCTGCACAGCCAATTATATGTACATGTTCTTGACAAGAGGCAGGGAGCAATTGTTCGATCTCGCCACCTAGAGTTGTGGTTGCTCTGTTGAAGGAGGCTTAGCATCTGCGGCAAGCGCACTGTCAAATTATCGGTTGCCATGGTTTTTGGTTCTGTTCATCCAGCTGTCCTTTTTGATGAAATCAGTGGACATCTTGCTCGCGATACAATCAGCTCGACTCCATTTAACATCATCCAGCAAACTGTAGGAAAATCTGTATAAACCTAGAGATTAACGAAATGGATAAAAAAAAGCAAATATGTAAAGCAATTTTACTTTACTTTCTTATGACTGAAAATTATATTCATAACTTTAATTAATTCATTACTTTTTTTGGGGGGGGGGGATTGAAGAGTCACAGTGTACTGCTGTTGAATGGTTAAATTACTTGAATATTTATAAAAATTCCTTGATTCAGGTGCTGTCAAAATGGAGGTGTATAGTCGTGTTCCCTAACGTGGCGCACTTCGAAGCTTACCCAACTTTCCTCGTGTAGTGTTGCCAAACTTCTTTGTTGACAAACCTCAAATTCATGCAGTGAAATACTGGTACTTTGACCTTATTAATGCCTGCTATTTAACATCTGTGAACAATTTCAGTTTCATAAACTTTAAGCCGAAATTCAAAAACGGTGGCGTCCGGAAATTGGGCACAAATTGGCGGAGTGTTCCCTAACGTGGCGCACTTGAATAAATCTCGGAAAATTCCAAATTAACATTTAAGAATTTCTGTAAACTTGATAAATTCTGATAAAACATTATTATCTCTACTTACATACCCAGCCAGATGTTTGTCAGAAAATTATTTTCTTATTTTTCGGGGCATTTTGAAAGGGTTCACTTTGCACTTGAAAATAAAATCGGAAAATCACGCCAAAATAATATTTTCTTTTAACTTTGTAGCAGGTAAATAAACTCGCGATTTATGAACGGGAGTGTTTAGAACTTGATGAAATTTCACTTTCTGTAAAATTTCAGTTAAAACTTTTGCTCTAGCTAGGCGCTACAGCCGAAAAATCAAAGTGCGCCACGTTAGGGGCCGCGCCACGTTAGGGTACATCAACAATATACAGGATACAACTGACATTAAAAGTGGTTTCCTAATAAACCAGGTCTTGCACAAAAAACAATGTCCAACTACAACTTACAAGCAGTGGATTTAATAGGGGTTGTGCTAGTAAATGAATACAGACTATTTTTCTCCAACACAAACACAGTGCGAAGGAAGAAAACAAAATATTAAAATTTATATTTCCCTATAACAAGCTTGAAAAATTGTGTAAATTATATAGCAGCCTGCTACACATAAGTGGCTATTTTTATTTTGGCTGTAACGTATTTTTCAGAAAAAAATTAAACATGACGCCATTGCAGCGGTTGTGTACAAAGTTTATGGAGAGTCAAGAATTTCCTAACATTAAAATTGGAAATGTTTCTAAGTCCCAGATCCATGCCTTTTCATCACTTTTGCAATGACTGACCTTCATTGAGATGATTTATGAAGAAAAAAGTGGCATCAGGTTGCAACATTCTTTCCCTAAATTTTCTTTTTGATGCATACAGCATAGCCATAGCTCTGAAGGTTTTTTTTTTTTATTATGGCCGTGCATTTGTACAAATGCATGGCCATAAAATAATTGCACACACATTACACAGGCGCAACTGAATCACGTTAAAATAAACGAAGTGGCTATCGTTACGGCACTCGTTGTTTAGCGCCCTCTACGATATTTTTTTGATACGCACGCGGGTATATAATTATTTGTTTCTCCACGTTTTATCGAGCAGTGCGCCAGCTCAGCCGATAGAGGGTAGGATTTTGCACCGCGAGGTTGCGGGTTCGAATCTCAGTTTTGCACTCGAATTTTTTTCCTTTTCTAACCTGAGGCTTTGGAGGATTTTTTTTAAAAGGGAAATAAAGTCCGAATTTCATAAAGTTCAAATTCACTTTTTTCCTTCTAATTTTATATTTTCTTGTCATGTTTTTTTTATAAAAGTTGCCAGGTTGCAGTCTACCGTAACGATAGAAAATGGGAAATGCGTTACGGCTGCCGTAACAATAGCCACTGCGTGAAATAAAACGCAGTGGTAGGCCTACTAACGTACGGTTATACATGAACTCTCAAGGCATATGTTCGTTAGAATGGACAACCAGAAATAACTTACAATTTATCTACACACATCGATATAATTTAGCGAATTTTAGCTAGGCTTTTGGCACACCATCGACACCGACACCACCTGTACCTAGTTGAGGCATCTATGCATCACGACCTATGAAGCTAAACCACGGATGGTTGCGCTCCAAATGCGCATGTGCAAAGCAATACTAGTCTGTTTTCAGTCGTCTTTACCTACTATAGTGTGTATATTTTCCTGTAGGAGTCGTGAATAATTGGTAGGTAAAGATGGTATGACGACAGGAGACATATTAGGTAGGAAAGGGTAGGAAGTTTCATTTTTAAATGTGAAGTTGGTTTTATTCCATGACATTATGTTTTGGAGGAAAACACAAAAGTGAAGCTGATTTTGTTGTTTGAATATTCATTAAAAATCAGGCCCCACCAATCCCGGACAGATGTAGTGCGCTACCTTACTTTTTTATGAATATTCAAACTCACTGCTTTTTGACACTTGTGATTGACAGTGCATGCTTGCTACGTACGTGTACTGTATGTACTGGACGTGCACACATGTTAAAGCCTTGGCATATAAGTCAAAGCGCGCACGTGGTTGTCATCTCCGGTGCAGTACTGAGTGGGTTGGATCATGGAGCAAGGTTGGATCGTTTGACCCGGCATAATTGTTTATTAAAAAAAACATCCACTTTTGAGCAAAAAGCAACATTCTAACGTAAACTGTCATATAGTTCGTTGATGTTAATCTGTCTCTGAAGATGTCTTCAGAGTCGGAGTCAGAGTCAGAAAGAAATGATGTTGAATCGCCTCCGTCTTTAGGCCTATCATCAGAACCCAAAACGGACCAAGCACCAAAATCGAATCCTGCCGTAAACAAGACCAAGGTTAGTTTTTAATCCTTTACCGGTATAAGGATAGAATGGTAAGAGTATCCAGACACCTCGTCTTGATTATGTTTTGAAAGCCGAATGCGTTTTCACATTATTTTTTTGCAAAAACTGAATTGCAGGTTCTCGATTTTTGTTTGCAATTTACTGTCTTTTGGAGATATGATGGGAGAAAGTGACATCCGGAATAATGCTGAGTAGAAAACACGTAATTAAAATTATAGCCTATACTAGCAGTAGCTTCGAACTGTCCTTTTTGTATCGAACTTAAATATCCACGTGTATGCATTCATCATCACCCAAAATAGGTGGCGATGAAATTATTTTGAATATCACTCAGCAAGATAAAAATTTTTGTGAAAGAACAGTGCAACTATACTGGGAACATGTTTTCCACGGATCTGCAAATTGTTCTGCCATCAATCCAGGGAAAACAGTAAAAAAAAATTATGCATACGGTTTTGTTGCCAATTACAACCATGTAGGCCTAGGCCTGCATGTACATGTACGTACTTTGAATTGGCTAACATTAAAATTATATCGTCAGACCTTCTAAAGCTACGCGCTTCTATTTCTGCGCACTCGCCTTTATTTTGAAAGGTGTGTATCCTAAGAAATGACATACTTTCACCGGGATCGTATTCTTTGATGCACGAACTTTAACCAGCGGCCCAAAAAAAGTGGAAATTGAAGGCTTTACCAGAAATTCAGGCAAATTCTACAGCCAAATACTTAAGTACAAACTTGAATCATGCTTGAATGCAGGCAGATCATGCTTCCGGGCCTGCAGAAGTCAAAAATGTGACCAAAAGATGTCCTTTCTTGGTCGCCAAATATCGTCAGTATATTTATAGTTGAGATGTCATAGAAATTTTCAGTTTCTACAAGGGAAAACTTACGGTGCAACTAAAAAGACACGTTTCTTACATTATTTCGGAATTTTTTTGCCATAAGTTTTAAAATCCGACATCTTAAAAACTGTCTCTGTTGATTGGGATGCTCAGAATAACAATATCATTGGGATCTACATTTAATAGGTAAATATGTATAAATCTGGTTAATATGTAAATATGTAAATATAGGCCTTTGTATAAATCTCCAAAATGGGATATTGAAATAATCCTGAAATTACGAAAAGTGTATTGGCATTGAAAAAATGAAAGAAAAAAGAAAGAAATAATGTTTGAAATGCTCAGGAAATATATTTTTCATAAAGCCAACAAGTCTAAGTTATTAAAAACAGAATATTTACATTGAGTTACATGGTCTGGACAGCACATACTTTTTATGAAGCGTTCCATGGTAGAATTTGGCAGGATTCTTTTCTACAATGCCAAAACTGCACTTGTTGGAACTCCCCGCTTGCTGCCACCATAAAGAGATTTCATTTTGTTAATCGGTATGATGGATGATCGTAAGCCAAAAATGTGAGTTTTGTTGAGGGAAAGAGTGGTTGCTTTGCTATTTTTAAAGGGATTGTTTACGAAATTGTCACGAAATACCTCACTGAATTATTAGGGACTGACAGTCCAAATCATCCTTTAAAATCGTGGCTCCTGGTGCACTGACATTTTCAAGAAAAACTGTATTTTTCCAACGCTGGTCGGCCGACCAGCGTTGGAAAAAACTTGGTTTTTTTTCAAAAAACTGTTCCTAAGTTTTCATATTTAGTTATTCTGACTTTCCTTTGCAATTGATTACACACCTGCGAAGGGATACAAGCCTGCTAGACTGATTCTCTGAGCCTACAATTCCCCAAGTGTATCAATTGCCCTGTTTCATTTTAAATGGGGTCAGGGAACCAGACTACAAGAACATGATAGGTTTTCTTGGTTTTTCCAGCGTCTACAAGCTCAAAACATGTAACAAGTCAGTTTAACAATATTTTCTATAACATACTAATCCTCCAAATCCATTTACATGTATTTCTGAAAATTACAGCAAAAGCAAATGTTGTTCATTCCCTATAAGCTACTGGGTTGCAGAGCGTTATCTGCGCAGAAATAGGAGGATCGAGGACACTGATAAACTGTCCGTTTGTGCACAAAATACGGACAGAGCCAACTGGTGAGGGGGTACATGTAGTTGTACATTTGTACACTTTTCTGTAATATAGAATGATTTCCTCCCCCCCCCCCCCATATTGATTTTTGGAGGCCAAGTATCCGAGAAAAAAAAATATAAAATGTGACCTGGAACACAAAATCTGTCAGTATATAACCAACATTTCCCCCCTGCACCACTCATTCCCGGCAAGACGTTGGGATTGTCACTTTGGAACTGACCCACTCCTCGGGCAAAATTGAAGTGACAATCCCCGACTATGCTCGACATACATAAGTGGAGCCCACTAGTGATTGCCTTTTGATGTAGTAATTTCCATAATTTATCGAAAAGTCGAAAGCCTTTTAAAAAAATTGTTATTTGTCAGAAATAATCTTCTTTTTCTAATCAGCCTCTTCCAACCAATTCCCAATGGGAGGCCAAAGCCCAGATCTCTTTTTGTAAACAGTGAACCACATTGCATTGATTATTAGATGTTTCTTCTCCTCTTTGGAGGGTGGTTTTCACAGGGGTAGAGAGGGATGAGGGTCATGCACTTCTGGACACAAGTTTTGTGAACTAACAGGGGATTTTCTAGCTACCGGTAGTTGTAAATCGGAGTTGTAACCACATGTAGGTTTATGGTATGGCCCTTTTGTTTGTAATGGTCAGGAAAATTGTTGTTCCTCATCACATCATACTGAAGTTGATGGACAGCTTGCTGAAAGCATTTCCTTTTATGTAAAGTTGGTTTTTAAAGTTTTTCACTAACACATTTGTTGTTATTATACTGAGCATTTATTTTTAACATTGTTATGACACAAACATGAAATTATGTTAAAACATTTAATCATACAAAATACCATACGAAGTAATTTTTCCCCAATAACTTTATTAATCTAATAATCCACATAACAACATGTATCAAAATGTTTCCTCTCACACTACTGGTACAAAACAGGTGGTACTATTATCACAGGAAAACACACAATAAACAGTTTTAATGTGTGAAATCCTGCTATGCAAATGATGAGTAAACCTCCAGGGTCCTTACAAGTTACAGTTACACTAGGAAGGACAGTTTCTGAAGCACATTGACATTTATTCTCCTTGCAGGCAGTGGCGTCGCCAGGGGGGGGGGGGCACGTACCCCCCCTGGAAAACCTAGTGCCCCCCGAGTGCCCCCCCCCTCCCCCCCCCCATCAAATGCTGGTGCCCCCCTATCCTCTGCAAAATTCTGCGCGTTGTTAAAATCATTACCTCAAAAATAGCAATTTCTTGAGATATCTTCAGATCGAATTTAGCATCAAATGTGGCACCATTTTGCATCTAGCCCATCCTCCGTATGCGAACATTTTCCAAATGGGAGGGGGGCACCCCCTCCCCTTAGACCCCTCCCCCAGGACGGCGATCCGTATCCACCTAAGTGCCCCCCCCCCCCCCATCAAATGCTGGTGCCCCCCCTGTGCCCCCCCCAGACTGAAAAGTCTGGTGACGCCACTGCTTGCAGGAAAATTACGAAACAATATTTTTTCTAGAACATCCTTTTGTGACCAGATATACTTGAACAAATTGTCCTACAACTTTAAAAATAATCTTTAAAATCGTGTGTATTTGTATTGATGTGTTTTATCTGACATTTGTAATAGGTTTCTAAAAGTGTATATCTTTTTTTGAAAATTATGTGTAACCAGTGAAATATTTGAATCTTATTTTTGGCACTCTTCTAACTATTTTCCCCTTCTTACTAATTTAAGTTTTAGTGATATTTTCTAATTTCCAAATATACCTACTCTGCCTTATTTGATTTGGCTTCTTCCCCAATTTTGCATTGTTTTTGATTTTCAGCATGTTCACATTATTGATGATCTTCTCTATATTTATGTATAATTATTTTACCATGTTATTTTAGTGTGAATTAATATTTATTTGTTCCTACATGTAGGACCACTGTGGGACAATTTGAGGGGTTTTTTTTGGGGGGGGGGGGGTCTGCATTCTAATCCTCTTCAGCACCTTTTTTGGCACCTAAGATTGAATGATAATTTATGCAAATGAGTGCAGTGAGGGGGAAGTGTAATCCGTTGAATCATAGAGCAAGGAACATGGTTGAATGCATCTGGGTCTATTACATCCGGGTCATGTTCTATCAATTTGTCATGGTTTTTACATTTTTTTTTCTTTACAGAAGTCTCAAAAATTGTCATATGAGTTTATACATCCGGGCATACCTAATTTGTTTTCCTGACCAGTAGCAAAAAATTATGTTGGGTTTGGGGGAAGGTGTTGAATAACCTCCCCAATAGGTAGCGGTTCTATTTTTCAACCGTTTATTCCACTTTTTGTGGTTTGTTCTGACCATGTGCTGAGTGATTAGGTTTATCCCTCCTGGTGGCACATTGATTAACAAATAAACTGTGCATGTATTGCAATAAAGCAATCTTTTATTTTAAACTGGGACCAAACATTTGCATTGTACTTTTCAATAGCAGAATGCCTTTGTTAATACAATATTGATGCTTTGGCTTTTTATAACAGGTTATACAGAGGAATCTGCAGTACAATCGCAGAAAGTGGGTAAAACTGAAGGATACGGTAGGCTAATATTTCAATTTCTGATATTGTGTTATTACAGGATATCTTGCCATAAATTAAAAGGGAAAACAATTTGGGAAGGTTGCCATCCAGACTGAACCATATAGTATAATTCAAGTATACATGTATGAAAAGCACATGTACCGTAGTTTCTCATATCAATTTTCAAGGTTTAAAGGGAAACTAGTTGTGCTTGTGGGTAATTTTTTTAGATTTGATTTATTACTAATACCAGAAATTCCAATTTTTTATGGATAATTGTACAAAATGATAGAAACTTGGGTTTTAACATCTCAAATTGGTCTCATGTAGTAATGAAAATGAATCCTAGAATGAAATTTCAAAAATGCAATGAATAAAAAAATACGGAGGGGTGCAGATGCGTTTTGACTTAAATCAAAGTTTGGCATAGATTTGACATTCGTAAGTCTAGTTTGGTGTATCCTTTCAAACTTCTATTAGCTGGTCTCTAGATTTAAGACAGTGCTATGAAAGTATAAAAGCAACAAGTATAATTCACAACATTTTACAGATTGTACTCACCTATGGTAGTTATATTCGATAATAAGGAACTGGGCTGGCCCAAAATTAAAGTTGGTTGAGTAAACTGGAGTGAAGATGCCTGATTTGTAGGTTTTTTTTCAATATCTCAGTACCACATATAGGAAACAAATGTGTGGTTTTATGCAATACATGTTTTCTCTGTCATGTGCAGATATTATATAATGGTCCTTATATTAATAAGGGAAAATTCCCCGCCTTTCAGGGAGGAACTTTTGCCAGCGTTTTTATGCCGTTTTTTTTTTTGGCCGGTCTCAGGGTAAAACGACACCCACATCTAAAAAAAAAAAAACCAGGTTTCACAGTAGTATAGTCATATGTTTTCAAAGGATTTAATATTTATATAATATTGGATGGCTTTGAGGTGGATACAAGAATTTATTGCACGAGCTTTCGACTCGTGCAATATTGTCATAGCGAGTGCAATATATTCTTGTATCCACCTCAAGGCCATCCAATATTATTATTATTATTTATATCAGGCCGACTTGATCTGCAAGAAGCACAATTCAAGACACTGTCTTCATTACATCTTTTTCGTTTACATCAAACGTATTGAAGCTGCCACTGTAATTGTTAACAACAGTTCGCCTATACCTGGCCTTCTGCGCCTGCATGCGCGCAGCGTGTTCGGCAGTATGCGCACGCTTCACTCTGTTGAGTGGTTGACAACTGTGACTTTCTATGCTCTTGATCTAGCGGGAACCTGTGAAAATGCCCGGATTGACTGCAATAACAATCTTATTGCAGTCAACTTTTTATGAAAGCATACAATATGCTGATTTATTTTTACCGCCGGAAGCCTGATATAAATAATAATGAGCAATAACACATGTAAATCAAGTACAAATAACAATTGATTATTAGATGCACTGATCTGTGTACTCTAAATTTTATCTGTACATTCTTACATTTGACACGATTTTAGCTGAATATAAAATAATGGCTAATGCTATAGATGAAGCTCTGCCATTAGAGCACGAGAGTAGGCCTATACCGGTACTTGGGTGGGTGTTAAAACATTTCTTTCTTTTTTTAACCATTTCTAGTCATTTTTACTTATTAATAGAAGTACACCCAATTCACCATTGAGGTGTTACTTTGTTCTCTTGAGAACATGCCATATGCTCGCTATTTTTCAGGCATTCCCTAACAATTGCCATTTCCTTACATCTATGTTTAGTTCTGTTCGTGGCACTGCATCCCCCCCCCCCCCCCCCCCCCCCACCGGCCCACTTCACACAATGCATTGCTTAATATTTGTGGTAGGACTGTAATAGCAATACTTACTCATGCAAAAAGAAATATGGCTGTCGATTATTAAATTCAAATAGTATTAAATTCAAATATTGAGGTTTTGTAATTTGTTTTGGAGGAAATGACTTGGGCTGCAAAACAGTTTGATGACAAGGCTGTTACAGGGTGGTTTTACCCCGAGACCCCTCATTTTGCCTGGGAAACGCCTCCCCCTCCCCCCAAAAAAAACACCATTATTAAGCACAAATCAAAATTGAATTCAGTATATTAATGATTTATTTGATATAATTCACCATTATTTATATCAACCAAATAATAGTACAAATAAAGTCCTGTTTTATAAAATAAATTTAAGTGATAAAGGCTAAACCTTTGATTTCATTTTTTTTTAAATACTAAATAGTAATTTTTAAAATGCTAAATAGGCCTTACTGGAGGAAAAATCTAATTCATGGTGAGCAGCCAATTAATGTGGGGGCATTTTCTGCCGGGCATGACACATCTCCCCTACCCCATTTTTACAAAAAAAATTGATATCATTTTGTTTTTACAAATTTCAGGCCAAAAAATGGATTGACAATCAAGGCTCGACTGTTGCGCCTTTCGTAATCATGAGGCTGAACAAGGGAGTCCTTGAATGGGGAGGTAAGAACTTTTACAAATGTAGCATGATTTGTAAAATGTTTTTTACATTATTATGTTTCCCCTAATGCAATGCAAGTTCAAGGTTTCATTGAAATTTGACATTCATATAATTTTTCAGGTCCTTCCTTCATGCGTGGCTTTGCTGAGGACCTGGAAGTTATCGACAAGTTTACGGAGGCAGCCTTCATGAGACCTGTGCCCTTTAGCCTCAAGGGTGGGTCTTCATTCTCTATCATTTGTAATACTTTTAATTTTGTGCAGCCATTACCAGAACATGCAGGCGTTCATCTTTGGATCCCATCTGCTTCAAAATCAGTCAATGATGAGACTCCAAATCAGTAATCATTTTTAATTAAGTGGCAGCTAGGATTGGCATTTATTGCAGTTGTCCAACAAGTAGGATAAAATATTGCTATTTTCTTTCTAAGCTAGAATTTCCCTGTCTTTTTTGTCTGTTTTTTTTCTGGTTATATCTACTGCTTTACAAAATGGGGCCAAATGATACAAAACAATTGTTTTCAACTAAAACATCATGGTCCCCACTAACAAACAAGTTTATAATCTTTTATTTTCATGATAGGTACTGAGACCAAGAGAGCAGCTAATAGCTGGACTGGTGTAAATGTTGATGGTGTGGACCTTCAAAGTCTTCCAGTTGCCTCTCTGAGACGGATTCTGACAGAGATCTGCAATCCCAAAGGTATTTAAACCTCGGCTATTTGTGTGGAAAAAGAATCAAAGTGATTTCTGTTAAGAAATATGTACACACTGTCTTTGGTTCATTTGAAAATATGTCATTTATGTCATGTTTTGCATATTTAAGACATGTCTTATTTTAATCCAATTAATTTCACTTATTACAGGTCTATGTGGCTTTTGGCAGAATCCTGGCAACAAGCCATCCTGGTGGCCTAGTGATGAAGTGCCATTCCAGTCACCAAACTGGGTTTCAGGTCTGCAGTAACCCTTTATCATGTTTTTCACAGTGAAAAGTGCTATGTTCGGTCATGAGCTGTGTGATGGTTTTTACTAATTTATTTTCTGGTCAAGAAACCAAGGTAACGCACACTATGGGCTCCATGCACATACCCCCTCAGAGTTGGGGAGACCTAGAATGATTTCCGGTTCATCCTTTATGAACTATGGCTTAGCTTTGGCCTTGTGCACTTTCAGGATAAAATCAGTGTACATACACACTTGCGGTGTGCCGTTAGAGGGGCTCTAAAAAAAGCTGGTTGAGAGGGAAACAATAAGAACATTTGACAGTTTTAGAGGTTGGAGGTAAAACCAAGCCGAATATTCTGGTGAAAACCCATGGAACAGCAGGTAGGGACCAAAAACCCAATGAATCCACATATGGGGACTATGGAACAGGAATCAAACCCGGACAGTGACATAAGGCGAGGACAGTAACCACTGTGACATCTTGACTCACCATCAGGTTCAATTAATATAGGTGTATACATGTGTAACAGCCACCTTGCAAAATCCAGTTATTAGACAATATAATGTTTTTTTGTTTTCACATTTAATTTATATTTTATGTAAAATCTCTAACAGATCTATTTCGCTTTATTCCTTATTAGTAGTTCTTCCCATTTTTCTCATGTTATCAGCACATATTTAGTGTGCTTCTTGGCCACCTCTAAACTAATACATGTACAATTAGCAATTTCCCTGATTTGCCCAGCACATGGAGCACCAGATGCTTGCACCATGTAGTCTGATGTGCCCGGTCATAAACTGCATTAGAGTCAGATTTTGCATGTATTGAAACCAGTGCCTTACAAATAATATTCTGATGAAGTTAAGATGAATTCCAAAGAGGTGAGGTGCTAAATGTTTTTTTTTTTATTGTTACTGGTCCAATAATTATAGGTGGAGGCACTAAACTCAAGTGCCATCAGCTTCTTCAAGTGCTTGAGGCATATAAGTCTTCTGATGGTACCAATCAACAGTGCCCAGGTCCCAGCGGCCAAAAGGATCAGCCTAGGCCTACATGTTCCAGTAAAAAACCTCCCCCTGCACCACCTCGGCCCTCTGTCACTGACAGAGTTCTCCACAAATTCAAGGTTGGTTGATGTACCCAAGGTCTGACACTTGTCAATATTTCTCGGAAAATTTAAACAATATACTACACAAGAAGTTTGTGTTAATTAAGAAAGGGGCCTTGGTCAGCAGGTTTTCTACTCAGAGACAATCTCCATGGCCCCAATAAAACATCATTAATATGTGGCCACATCTTCGGCTGCTCTATGCCTCTACAACATAGTCAACATGAGGTGCATAGAATCATAAACATGTTAGTATAACTTTTGGAGCTATTTCCACACACAGTGCGCAAGTTAGCGTTGATGTACCCGACAGGATATTTTGCTGACTGAACCTATGGAGATGGAAATGGAGATGTATTTTATGTCCCACTTCCATACTTTTCTCGTTTTACAGAAGAGAGACTACAGGTCCTGCTTGACCACTTTGGAGGCTTTGTCATGGGCAGACCTACAAGTAGTTTGCAATGACCTGATGCCTCATGTCATTGATAAGAAGGAGCAGATCAACACTAACATCAGCATGGGAGACTTTCCTGCTAGCAAAGTGGATGAAAGGTTGGGTTATCTTTTTCTTTTATGTTATTGAAATGTACATATTTAATGAAAGACCAAGAAACACTGGTGAATCTTCGTGTCGTTATCATTTTTTGGTCTCACGCAAGTACGTGATGTGAATACAGATGTGATCGAACAAGGAAACCTAGGTACAAAAATAGGTTGTCAGTAAAATCGTTTTTACCCATTTCCAACTGATTTCATCTTAGGCAATTTAGTCTTATAATTTTGTCTCAAATCTTATAATTTTGTCGATGTTTTTAATAAACGTATCTAAAATGAAACCATTTAAAACGGTACAGGTTGATACAGGTTTGCTTTCTGAATTTCATGATTTATTTCTTCCTATCCTTTTACTTTGCCATGACCCAATTTTTTTTTGACTCGCCAGCCGGGCTACTTAAGGAATAGTTTGACTAGCCCGCCACTGTTTTGACTAGCATTTGGCTAGCTAGCTACCGCTATTTTTGGACCCCGTATTACCTCATAAAAACAAATTACAGAAGTTTTCAGTAAAGAAAATCTAATTAAAAATATGAGAACAAGTCATTTTCAGAAAGGGTGTCTTCCAGTGGCATCAAATAGAGTTCGACTTTGTGTAACATTTCAAACCATTTTCAATTTGCATGCATCAGAGTTGAAGTCACGTGAGGAAGAATATGAAAATAATCAATCTTTTTTTTTATTACCTAATCGTTTAGTCCTGTTTCATGAGACATGACTGTTTCCAAGTGCTGTGACCTAGTGTTATTAATACATTCACTTACACTTTCTATATTTCCATAAATTATTTATAACTTTATGATGAACATACATGTACTTGTGCTCTCTACGAGCTAATTCTGTACCGGTATTCACTACTGTACACTGGACTGTTAGTAAGCATATTGTAAAATTATGTTCTAATAATACAACTTAAGGAAAATATACAACATTTTCAAACAACAATAACAAAACTACCAAATTACTATGCAAGATATCCTGCTGGTCTCTTATAAATGACAGTCTCAAACATCCTGCAAAATCATTGCAAGTACGCTGACATTTACAGGAAAAATTGTTATTTTGTATCAATTTCCAAGGCTGGTCGGCAAACCAGTGTTGGCAAAAAAATGCATTTTCAAATTACTGTCTCCAATTTTCTCTGTTAGTAGTACAATGTACATTCTCTTTCACTGATTAGTGAATTATGAATTTATGCCCCATCACTCTGCATTTGTAACTCAACAAAGAAGAATCTCTTGTGGTTTTTATGTTAAGATATGCACAAACTGATTTCATACAAAAAAATCCAGGGGCCTAAATTTGAATAACAATTGCACAGATCTAAAAGATCTGTAAACTGAAACCTGTAATAAAATAAACCAACTTTGTTCCGATCATTCTTTCATTAACTTATTTATCTTTGAGTTACTTAATGTTAACTTGTCTTTTTAAGCATCACCATTTGTTTCTACAAGCTCTACCCGTGTGAGTTTATGAAATATTTGTATCTTAAATGTTAGTTTCTGTTTGATTCACAAACTCCAGGCGGTCCAAGCTAGCAAGACTGCCAAAGAATTTTGCTGCTCTCTATAGCACGGGGGATGGGGATTGCCTTTTCCACTCCCTGAGTGTCCTGGTGAATGGAACAGAGGAGGCCACGCTGTTTATTCGCCTGGCAGCAACGGTGTATGGTGTGTGCCATGCAAGCCACTATGTTTCTATGGTAATGTTTTTTATGCATAAATTAAATTATCCAAGGCTACAAGGCACTTGTTTTTAAGTACAACTTTTGCACTATATCAACTAGGGAAACCTCTTGAAAACCTTACATCTTTTTCAGTGAACACTGACATTCACTTGTGCAATTTGAAATTATTAACCCAACTTTCATAGATACAGCTCATCCAAAATAGCAATTGATATTAAATCCTAAATGATTTAATTTGGTGATGTTTTACAAATCACATTTATTTTTTTCACTGTAAAACCGTTTCAAACCGTTTTCAAACATTTTGATTATGCATTGTTCATAAATACCAATGACAGTTTACACATTCCTATTGGTCGAAAGCCCGTCACGTGGCCGGTTTTAAAGGGATGATAAAGACATGGTTAGCTGGTCTTAAACACTTTTCTAGTGTCACATGAAATTTGGACTCCCATGGTGCCTTTTAATGTTTCATTGGTTGAACGTTCACATTCCTCACGTAAGTGATTTCATGGTCCGAAATTTACACTACACCAGCCCAGCTGTGTTTTGCGCGACATCGCGCAGTACGCGCGACACGCACGCCAGTGTCCTTATAAGGTAAAGAGTTGGGGATGGGCATCCCATATTATAGTTGGAGGGGTGTTTGGTAAAACATGAAGTAAAATGGTTAAACTAAATGGTTGGCAACGTCTAGTTTTTGGCTTGTTTTGTGTTCGGTCGGTATTAAAAACTCTATTTAAGACTGGTGGGAGTCTGGATGGGTGGTAATTACCATCGGCTTTGCCTCGGGTAATCACCCATCCTGTTTCCCACCGGTCTTAAACAGAGAGTTGTAACACCCCCAAACACATATTTATTCCCTTAATAAATCATAGGGCCCAATCTAGTTTAAAATTTTTGTCATTTGATTAGTTTCTTGTGAACTATTTTATCATGGTATGCATAGTGTTTATCACGTAGTATGCTTTTCCCAAGCTCAGTGATGCCAAACTGGAGAATATTTGTGGGCAATAAAGATGCATCCTCTGCGGGTACAAAAAAGTTGTCCGCAAACAACTGTATTAACAATTAAGTTTTTCCAAAGAGTGCATACTGCCACCAAAAAAAAAGGCAACTGAGTATTGTATGCATAAAACAAATATAACATGTTTTTGGGGGGTGGCCAGTCGATGTATTGGAAGTTGACTAACTCGTTTCTGAGGAGAACTTCCAGTACCAGTTCTTAGGGAAGTGAATATGGACTGTCCACCCCTCAAAGCATGTATCTGTATTTGTGTATTTTATTATAACACCTCACCCACAGATTCTGCATCTTGATTTCCTTAGAGCGAGTCATGTAGCATTTGCTATTTTTGCTATATTGCTGTGATTGGCAAAAAGTTCTATACCCGTAGCAACCAAAGTACTATACAATACAACAAGCACACACTTTACAGAGCTGGGTTCAAACATTTCTGAAGCCAGTTTGGAAAAGTGCAAGTAAACTTTCACCATTTTTCGTGTTCAATTTTAATTACATTTTGAATTTGTATTTAGATTGAATTAATCAGTTAGCGCTTAAAATCAAGCAGAATTGATGAAAGAGATGTAAATATTGAATGCTTTATCTCATGGTGTTGTAAAACTAGCCTCCCTCTGTGATCCATGGAACATGCTATTTTCCATCAGCTTCGCCTCGAGAAAAATAGAATGTTTAGCACCTCAGGAGTTTTACTGCACCTCTCAAAGCAGATGATATTTGTATAGTAGAGAAGTTTATTGAAAGTGATGAACAAAGTGATTGCATTTTTAATTACTGGTATGACCTTTTTTTAAGTGTATTTCACAAAATTGCAGTATGCCGGTGCCCGTGGAGTATGTCCCTTTTTAAAAAAAAAAATTGTGTATTTGGAAAGTTAATTTCGAGAAAAGAACAATTAGCAGATATAACCTGAAATCTATAAGCAGCCTGTAAGTTATGTATTTATTGTTTTACACAGTATCTTGAAGAGTGTGGCAGTATTCAGGCTGCTTGTGCTTTCATGCACATGATGTGTGCACATCCTCCGCCTGGCACATCCATTGCAGACT
The DNA here is from genome assembly GCF_015706575.1 of Patiria miniata. Lineage (NCBI taxonomy): Eukaryota > Metazoa > Echinodermata > Asteroidea > Valvatida > Asterinidae > Patiria > Patiria miniata. Next base: position 38,763,836 of record NW_024037074.1, on the reverse strand, counting down.
GGACTGTGGAGGAGATTATATGCCACACTGTGCAGGACCAGGCTGCTTCCACGGCTAAGATACAGTCTTATTCTGGTAAGCTTATGCCCTGCTAACTTATAATAATTGTTCTAAAGGTGTTAAACGACCACGATTATCTATATTTGTAGTCAATGTATAGAGCTTTGCAACATCATTAACAAGATTCTAAGGTCTGAACAGCCTTCGGACAGATATTGTTGGTAAGGGCTCAAGGGAAGATGACAGCATTAGAACAGTGGGCTCATTTGTCAAAGGCAATAATTATGTACATTTTGAAAATTTCATATAGTACACTCTGTCACCAAATGTCAGAAGCACGTACATGTACATCTACAATGCAAATTCGTGCTATGATTATTTTCAATTGTCACCAAAAACCTCACTGCAACATTTATGATGCTCATCGGATATGTTCATCAAAGATTTTTGAGGGAATGAGTTTTGGGGGGAATCGTTGTATTTATACATGGAGTAAAAAGTTAATGCCAAAAGCTCATCTTACATTAAATACTGAAATCTTATAATACAATGCCAATTAGGTGGTTGATCAAGATAGTCCTAAAAGTTCCAATGGAGAATACATGCATGTAGGACATGTATACATGACCAACATGTATACCAACAAATATATTGCAAGGCACATATTTATGTTTCTTTTTGGGTGTTTCAGTTGCTATGTATTTTACTTGCAGTAAGATACATGTATATCTCTTTTTTTCATTTTGGCTCTCGTCTTGCTTCTTTGTATTTTGACTTTTTAGGCATCCTTCAGGTGTTGTTTGCAGCTGGGTTTCTAGGGGTATACATCCAGCAGTACTCAGAGGATCGTGCCCCGGGGTATGATACCCTTCTAAACCCATGCGCATGTGAAGAGCAGGATGGCTTGCCACTTTTGCACGTCATGTGGGTGAAAGCATCATCGTCTGGAGCCATGAACCACTTTGTCCCCCTCGTTCCACGTCGTAAGTACCACAAAGTGTTTAGTAAAACATTTTTGATGTTCTCTTTGACTATATTTGTTACCCTACAGGTGTTGCTAATCATTCTTCTTTTATTCATTTGTTTTTTGTTCACCTTTTCTTCCATTTCCTTGTAAACAAAAATTGAATGGTTATTGTCTTTGTAATTGCATGTGTCTATAAATATTTCTACAATTTCTTTTCTGCTGAAAATGTATTAAAAGCACACAATCAAATATGAAATGGAAGTTACATTGATATGTACAGGATGATAAAAAAAATTCAAAAGCAAATGTAGGGACTATTATTTTAGTGAAGTTTTGCATGTACAGTTGAGTCTCGTTAGTACAAACTCGTTGGGACCTAGCCAAATTGGTTGTTATATCAGAATTTTGTATTAAGAGGAACATCAGTTCCATTCATTGTGCACATAAATGCACAGTCGGGACCAAGGCTTTATGTTTGTTATAACCAGAATTTTGTATTAACAGAGTTTGTACTAACGAAATTCGACTGTAGTACTTTGAAAATACAGGATATAAAAGCCCAATCCATAAGCTTTCCTTTAGTACAAGAATCATTCAAATCAGTTGTGTACTTTTCAAGTTAATGAATTATAAACCCTAACCACAAAAAAGGTGTATGTTCTTTCAGGAAAACAAGAACAATTCAAACATATCCCTATGTGATTTGTTTTTCGTTTTGCTGAAAGAACACTTACCTTGTTGTGATTTGTGGACAGAACTTTTAAACGGTGGTTTGAAAAGTACATGATTGATTTCAATGATTTTTGTACTAAAAGAAAGCCTATGAATTGGGTTTTCGTATCCCAGATTTTGAAAGGGCTATATATGTACATGCAGAACTTCACTAAAACAATGGTCCCGACATTTGGGTTTTGCTTTTTTTTACTTACCCTGCATAGTGGACATTTCATTTGACTGTCATCGGTCGTAACCTCAAGCCTTGTAGCCGCTTATACCGGTCCTTAGTTCACCCCAAATTGAAATATGGTGTCTGCGCTTGGGTTCCATACACTGACGAAGAACGGAAACAACTGCAAACTTAGCATTCAAAGATAGGCTGATTTAATGTGCTGCAACAATTCCACCAGAAACTCCATTACTGCCATGCTACTCCTTCAGCTCCGAAGACTGGCGACACATATCATCATGCTCTACAAAATTGTTCATGGGTTGGTTGACATTGAAGCTGGGCATAGTCTCACCACACAAACAAGAACACACAGGAGGTCTCACCAATTCTCATATTACTGACTTCATGCCAAAAGCAAGATCTACAGCACCAGTTTTTATCCATCTACAATCACACACTGGAATAACCTGCCTTCCCACGTCATTAATGCTAAAAGTTTGGATCAATTAAAAAATGCCCTCACTGATCCCTCGTGCAACATCAACGTCCTCCCTTAGTCCCTCTAGCCCTGCCCGCCACGCCAACTCAAGAGGGTTGCGGCTGAAGCTGTTTTGCTGGAGGAAAATTACATGTATACAGATTCAGACACAGATGGTATTGTTGTTTTAATACTTGAACATTGTATTGTACGTGAACTGTTCGTTGCTCAATGGTGAATCTAAGCCATTATTAACAATGGTTTTGTATATTTGTTATCAAATTTCAGGTGCTCAATCAAGACGCGCTGCCCACAAGGGGAAGAAGTTCAATCTGGGGGATGTGGCCGAGAATTTCTGCACAGCTTGCTTGGGGGCAATGAATATGTGCCAGGCAGATGTACACTACCTAGATACATGGATTGAATGCGATGAGTGTCATAAGTGGTATCATTGCCTGTGCACCGGAGTGGCTCATGCTGCAGCAGAAAACATGACATTTGTCTGCTGCTCCTTGAATTGCTCCACCAGGTATGGTTGTTTCGTGTCTTGGTGTGTGAGCAAAAATCAAGTATTATTTTTATACCTCATTTCAGAAATTTATTTTTTCGGGAACAATTTGTATTCAGGGTTTGACTTTATTGGTAACCCACTTGCCCCAAAAAAATCCTAACTGGACTACTTAGGAGTCTGTGTCAGTAGCCTGGCTGACTATTGACAAAAAGATTAAGGTCAAACCTGTACATTTATTTGTCTGTGCACATGCATAAAACAACCACAGTGAAAAATAATTGATGCTACAAAAAAGGATATCCCAAAAATGTTAAGATTAAACAAACACAATCAATGGGTGAATGCTTAACTATTTGCAAAAACAACATTTGTTTGTTTTTGTGTAGTCGTGTTCTTTTTTAATGTTATGTTGGTATAATTTACACTGTATCATTAACCCACTTGTGGAATAACAAGAAATACAGGAGATATTGAATTTTATTGGTTTATTTCATTCAGTGTTGCTAAGCTTGATGGGACCACAATTACAGTGGGAGACATTAATCGCCTAAGAAATGGAGAGGACCTTTCTGGTGATGCCATTGACTTCTTCATGAGGTACTAACACAGCAATTACTTTTCTGTACACTGATAATTAGTGGCTCTCTTTGACAGATTTATTGCTGATGTCCACTCCCACATACTTTTCCAGACAGCCTACCAATTCTTAAAAGCGTACATGTGCAAGCACATTTAATTCAGTTCATGAAAGAAGTAAGCAGTACTATTTTTTGGAAAGACAGGTGTGCTGTAAAAATATCTATATATAAAAACATTTCTTAGGCCAGGAGAACAGTCTGCGTACATTTGAAAGGAAATTGTGTATTTCCAGCTCGCCTATCGTACGCTGAGATATCCATATTATTTTTGCTTCAATTCAATCTACTCACACCTCACTTGTCTTGTCAGACTTGAATCCAATTGTACACCTTGTACCTCATCCCAGTATTCATACCACACAGGGACAAGGACATTTTGAAGTTGCTATATATACTGAGCCTAATTACCTCCTTTGAATAAGATGCATGAAGTATAAGAAATTGTCCTGTATGAAGTGCTTGAAACACAGCATCTATCAAAAATGCATCTTTAATTAAATTTGATAGTTTATATTTTCATGTCAATTAAAAGTATGTCTTACATCACAAATTCTGGGTTTGTGTTTAGACACTTCATGAAGACATCAAATGGGGCAGATGCCTTAATCCTGCCCTACTTCATTGGGCAGCTTTTGCAGCCTAACAGCTGGCTGCAAAAGCTGCCACTCAGCCAAGCTGTGCCAAGGATGGAGCAGCATCTGCGAACAGTGGGCATCACTGCCCCAAGAATCCAGCAGACTGGCAACCTGCTGTTACCAGTTTGTACTCGGTAAGTGCCACTTGTGAACAAAAATGCGGTATTTTGAATATTTCTGTATTTTAATTTCTGTATGATTATTTCATGTATGTAAACCTACAATGCCTTGTATGGAAACACCTAAGCCTTATTGCTTTTAAATATTTTGCTTGATGTTCATCTGATTTGTCCACTTACATTTTGTGATGCAAATTGCTAGCTTGCTAGCTTGCTGGCTTGCATGCTGGACTGTCTAGATATACTTTAGACTGTATATACTGTTTCAAACATCCATCTGTAATGCATGTATTCTCTTGATTGCAGATTGTATAATGTTTCCTGATGCTTTTCCAACATTATTGAAATATGACTGTACATAAGTGTTAAAATAAGTTGTCAATTGTATCTAAACATTAACAATACAATTGTGCCGCTTCTTTTTTCCCCACACAGAAATCACTGGGTTGGCGTTATAGTCCAACGAGAAGCGAAATCGTGAGTTATATAGTCTTTTATTGTTCATTTTCACTTGTTACATTTGCATACCACATGAATCAATGAAACCAACAATAACATACATTGCATGAAGATGTAAGCTGACTACCCAACCCTAAATCTATTAACATGTTCCTCTCTTTTATAAAGATTGCTGATTCTGGACTCACTTGATGGATTTCTTGGTGCTGATGTATACAACAGTCTGCACAGATTTGTTTGCAGGTGGTGTACAGATTTGATTTCATTGTTTATATTAGATTTGTAAGTGTACCAATGTTGTGACCTTATTGCCAAGTCTTGCTTGAAAGATTGTCAAATAGTTCAAGGATGCCAGTTCACGTTAACCATGGAGCAATAGAAACAGTCTTAACAGCCATACAGTAACAACCAATGCAAACTTACCACAGTAGCAAATAATTGTATATCATGTGTGAGTAAATTAATCCATGACACTGATACTGACATCTTCTTCAGTTGAATTGATGTTGGTTTTCCAATTTGATTTAATTATGATTTAATTTTGCCCAAACAAACATTAATCACTCTTCAGTGCCATAATTTGTGTTTTTGAGCGCTGCAGATTGCAGATTAAAATCCAGATCACTCGGGCGGGATTCTTTTCTTTTTCATTTCCATTTTCTTTATTTTTCAGGATAAACAGTAAAAACTAATGCATACAAATTACAATACAGTACCATTAAAGGACAACAACAGAAAGCGAAAGGAACATGACGGCTCCCAAAGGATCCATCACCCAATAGAGATAAAGTCTCTGTCAAGGGGCACTCCTGACTAAATTGGTTCACACACAGAAAATCAGTTAAATTAAATTAAATGAACTTAATGACATTAAGTTTTAAAAAATACATATAGAAGTCTTTAGAATTAGAAATAGTATCTTTAAAGAAGTATCAATACGAAACTGATTTACTTTTTATTTTTTGATAAATTGATTCAAACCCATGACCTTCTGCATTCTAGACCAGATGTCTTAGCCATTAGAATATACAGGAATAAAAACACATGATTAAGACCATTAATTTTGCCTGATGACAATGCAAATAACAGTCCTATGTGGTTGGTACAGTAACATTTATATACAAGCAAATTTGTTAACTGTGGCTACTGTTCATATTCTTTATCTGTGTATTGTAGTTAGAGATTAAGGGAAGAGGAAGTGTATTGATACATCCTGTTTGTCCACTACATTATTTCCCTGTCCAAATTTGATCTGAATGCTGATTTATTTTTTGCTTAAAACAGATATCTTGACTTGATCGCTCATTGTGCTGCTGATAAAGCATTGAATGAAGAGCCACTATGCATGGAAGCCCCTAAGGTAACACTCTCTATAATTAAAGCATCCAAATTCAAAAACAAACAGGCAGGCATGTGAATCATGTTTACAGGGAGTGGTTTTAACTTTCTTTTGTACCTCCCAAGTAAGTTCTATACAGTGTTCTTCACTTCACTGTTACTTAAGGAACACCATGAATAGTATACAAATATTGAGTGGATCAGTGTGTAATGGGAGGGATATTTATTGCAAGGTAAAATCTGGACTTTTCCATTCATGAGGTGAAGCCAAGTGAACTGGAAAAGTCCAGATTGTACCAAGCGATAATATTCCTCCCATTTCACAATTCAAAGCCACTCAATATTTGTTTTATATAACTGACATATAGATCCTTGTCATTTGATATATTTGAACATTCTTTTCAATACAAAATTGGTGAAAAATGTATTTCCTCTTCCAAACCACCCCTTCACGAAAATGTTTGAACCCAACGCTGTAGCGCTGGTTCTTTGGAACAATACGCGCTACGCGCAATGCTGAACGCGCACACCAGCATGCCTTTGCACACAAATACTGCATCATGGAACAAGAATGATCCTAACTGTTCAATACTATTTCCCATTCCCCATGGGCGGATAGTACTTTTTGAGCCGCGGTGTGAATGGCAGTAATAACAAATGTCAAGTAATGTGAGTTCCACCAATCAAATGACAAGGATCGGTTATATTATCAGTCTTATACTTGAAGTGCTTCCAGCACCGTGTATTTAAAGTTGGCCATTAATTTAAAAAATGGGTTTTTTTTATTTATTTATTCTTTTTGGAAGATAACATTATTTTCATCTATCAAGTTTCCCAAATCAAAAACCTAAAGGAAATTAGCCACTTGGAGGCAACGTTATAGCCTGGCTTGCGCACATGACTGCACACCGGCCTTTGTCCACTACCATCTATGGATTGAGACACTCCTTGCATGCTTGCATGACTCACCTGCAAACGGGTTTGCGGCTATAGCTGTCATCCGCGGTCCAGTGGTTAAAAAGGAATCAAATTTGTTTCAAATTGGAGATACTAAAGGGAAGGAATTTAAATGTTTACTAAGGTAGAAATTATCAGTGTTTATTGTCATTGCCAAACTGTGTATCGTACCCAGCTGTAATTGAAGCTATGGTATTTATAAAATTGTCTGTTTTATTATAATTCTGCAGGTAAAACAGCAAGACAACATGCACGACTGTGGCGTATTCCTTCTTGCGAACTTTGAAGCTTTCTTGAATGTAAGCATGAATCATATTTTTTCTACTTATAGTTGTTCAAACTGGTCTGTGAATAACAACAATGTTGTTATAGGTATGATGTAGGTTTTATTATTTTATTCTGAAAGTTTATAGTTTCCCTTCTTGGCTGTTCTTTTCGCCCCTCTGTTGATTTTTGTACATTAATGTAATACATACACTGCATGTAGTTTGAATGAAGGGAGGTGATGGTGTGGGATTGGGCCTCATGGGCCGGGACTGGATTTCCCTTTTTGGAAGGTCCCCAGAAATTTGATAATACCCACCAACAATTAAAAAAAAAGGAATTAAAAAGCCTGAGAGGTTAGATTTTCTCATGGGGTGTTACTAATTCTTTGGCATGGAGACTTTTGTTTTGGCTCCCATCTGATATGTACTGTTACTCATTCTGTAAAGCGTAAAACCTACCCCACCCCACATGTCAGCCCCACACACAGCCTTTGTGGAGTACAATTTGTCATACTACATGTACTTCTAGTCCGAGTAACTTGGACCCAACTTATCGCCTTTTTTAACATTTGGACATGGTCTGGCGATAGTAAGGTCCAAGCTAATACCGCGACCTGGACAACACCGTCCCAAAAACCAACAAAAAACATCAGATTTCACCTTCAAAACGGCCTCCAAATTACTGCCACCTGAGGTACGAGTAGACATCGATGATTAAGATGGTTGTACTGAAGTTTACTTACGATCCGGAAAAAAGTGAAATTTTCCGTTCATTTTGGAGAGCTCCCCTCGCGATCTTGAACACGTTAATTTTTCGATCGTGTTTAATGTTTGAACGACGCGATTTCTTCTACATGCCCAGCGTACATTCGATGGTCCCCGTATCCCGAGTGCGATTCCGTTACCGAGCGCGCGCGAGGCATCGATTATGATAATGAGTAGACTGGATCACGTTTGTAAACACATGTGCATTTCAAACGATAATAAGGAGTCGGGAACAAGCGCAGCTTTTATGGCGGGTACCAGTTCAAGCTGTTTCCCGATTCCCTTTTACTGTTCGAAATGCACATGTATGTGTTTACAAACGTGACTCATTATCATAATCGATGCATCGCGCGCGCTCGGTAACGGAATCGCACTCGGGATACGGGGACCATCGAATGTACGCTGGGCATGAAGAAGAAATCGCGTCGTTCAAACATTAAACACGATCGAAAATTTAACGTGTTCAAGATCACGAGGGGAGCTCTCCGAAATGAACGGAAAATTTCACTTTTTTCCGGATCGTAAGTAAACTTCAGTACAACCATCTTAATCATCGATGTCTACTCGTACCTCAGGTGGCAGTAATTTGGAGGCCGTTTTGAAGGTGAAATCTGATGTTTTTTGTTGGTTTTTGGGACGGTGTTGTCCAGGTCGCGGTATTAGCTTGGACCTTACTAACGCCAGACCATGTCCAGATGTTAAAAAAAAAGGCGATAAGTTGTGTCCAAGTTACTCGGACTAATGTACTTCCCCCTTTAAAAAAATCCAAGGACCCACCACTGCTCCTTAAAAGGGAACATACAACGTTTGCAAACACACAGAAAAAAACCTACCAAATTATTATGAAATACCTGACTAGACTTACCTGGTGTGCTCACATTTTCAAGAAAAGATCAATTTTGAACGCTGCAGTCGGCCGACCAGTGTTGGAAAGAACCTGAGCTTTTTTCAAATACTGCACCAAATTACCACATTTAGTTAGTCTGAATTTTGTTTGCAATCGATTACACATCTATGAATGGGTACAAGCCTTCTAGACTGGGTCCCTGACCTTACAGTTCCCCAAGTCTATAAGTGCTCCATTTCAATTTATGTTTAGTCAGGGAACTAAAATACAAACATATTTATTTTTCTTGTTTTTTTTCCAGCATCTACGAACACAAAACATTTGCTGTAAAATACTAATTCCTTAAATCCATCCTTCCCATTTTGAAAATCACAGCAAAAGCAAATGTTGGACATTCTCTTTAACCATGTAGTTCATTATCTAACTTTTGAGCCTGTCTTTATCTACATTATTATTGCAGGGAGGCATAGATGAGTTGGGCAAGATTTGCACAAATGGAATGAAGATGAGAAGGAGGCTCATTACCTTGGTACATGGACACAGCTCGTAGGCATTGGAGTGGTATCATGAATGAGGGCCCGATTACAGTTGTCTCTATAACTTTGGATCAGGACAGTACTATCATTCTTTGTAGGAGAATTTTTAAATGTAAGTTTTTCGAAAGACACTTGTGCTGTAAATAAATGAAATTGAACCACCTAATGTTTCTGCACTTTCTTCACACCTGTGAGAACAGATTCAATACAATGTAAACGCAGGATGAATTAAGCTCAGTGAAACCTAATGTATTCAAGAAAACACTCGGAAAGCGGTTCTTGGGTGAAATTACAAAGTCTGGTAATAATCTTTTTTCTAAGAAGTGTTTGATGATACGTATATTGCTTTTTCAGTGATTAAAGGTTTAATGCTTCAAGACCATTGTCCCACAAGTATGTCATTTGGTTCAGTACATACACTCTGTATGGAAATGACCTTTCAGATATGGCACCATGCATACTTTGTTTTGTTTGACAAAGACGAGTGTAAAGAATCACACAAAAACTGTGACTTGGTACATGTAATTGTAAAATCTTATAAAATGTAACACGTTGTAATTAAAAGCCTTTTTCCTACTTCTCAAAACTGTCATTGCAAAACGAATTTCCATGACATTAGCAATGTAGGCGGGCTTGTTTTGAAATATTTAAATGACATCTGCATTGGTTTAGAGATCTAGTAAGTGTAATACTGTATATCAAGTAGCTGAATTAAGCCAATGTGAAAGAAAGCAAATTTGCATCAAGAATGGTGAAAGTGTCCCTAACATTCAGCTTTAAAGTTGCGGTCTCTTGAAGTATGAATAGTAGCCAAGGCCTCTGCACATGACCATGTGTACTTTTCCGCTTAAACTATCTCATCGAGCAGAAGTTCATGTCCATGAAAATAACTAATGTATTACACTACAGTGTTTTCTGTATATAATTTTTATACAAGTATTTTCTGCTATCGCATATTAATTTGAGTGTTCCCTTACTTCACTCGACTGTGTCAAGCAGGTGTGTACACCGTAAATAATTTTCATTGCATACACATGCAGTTGGCCCAGAAAATTAACTGTGTGCAGCCGCTATGACTTTTCTTGTCTCTTGGACATCAAAGTTTTACAACAGAGAACCTTTTTTACTTTTGTTACCTTTTTTACCAAGTGTTCGAAAATATATGTACTATAATATAAATATTATATTGTTTACACAAAATATTTACGTGTATGTATTTGCATGGGTAAGTGTTTAGTTATGAAATGAAATCACAGCATGATATTGGTCTTATGTCATGCCTGCCCGGATTTGCGCAAGTTTCAAAAATATGTAACTTCAAATTGAAAGTCATATAGACATCAACCATGACAAACTACACAGATTGTTTGACATTCTGAACATATGTACAAATGCCTAGTACTTCATATTTTTAACTATTTTCTCTCAGGTAATTCTTGATCGAAAGGTGCAAATTGATGGAAATATGACATATTTGTTATCTTGTACAAATGTATATTTTTTTATGGCCTATATAATTAACAGAGGCTTAATCTGGGTTCTGGAACCAGTGTCCACAATCGTGAAATATCCTCCGGGGTCCCTCCCAATCCAGAAGGATCTCCCCTGTGTATGAGCATAACATCTAAGGTATTTGGATATTTGGATATGAAACAAAAGCAAGTCAACAGGAGGTATTGTACATAGGAACGATGTTTAGAATTGTTGAGAAATTTTAGACGATCAACTTAATTCCCAGGAAACTTATCTAAAAGTATTTGCCATGTGACAGAGATGTTTTTAATATTCAAGTCGCAGCAGCACTGACTTCAAGAATTTTCTTCCCTCCCTCCCCTTTGTTTCGTTACATTTTGTAACAGTTTTGCCTTTTATTTTTCTGTCTCATTTTGTATCCCGTTGATGAGGATTCTCTTTTATTTCTTTGATGTAGTTACAATTATATGTGGATTGGTCTGGCCTTCATGGTAGCCTTAGAATAAATGGTTTTCCATTAATATACCCGAAACAGCTTGACTGTTTGTCTCCTTATTTTATGTGGTTCATTAAAAGAAGTTTTAAGCTTTCAATATAAGAATCCCAAATGGTTTTATGATTTTACCTTTTCAAACTGGAAATCCACTTTTTGAATTTGTCCCGAGTGTGTAACAAAAATACATTTAGCAAGACTAATTGGAAACTATGCATAGGAGCGTCATAGTGTAACTTGCATTTCATGATTTTTTGTTAGAAAATGTTTAAATAAAAAAACATAGCATTGGGTTTTTTTAAAAACATTTTCTAAAAAGAATTCATGAAATGCAAGTTACACTATGACGCTCCTAGCCTGCGGAAATATGAGGATTGTGTGTACTGACAAGTGTTTGGTGTGACTGGGGGAGGGGGTGTTTTAATATGGATAACCGTTATGTCGAATTAAATCAACTCTTAACCATAATGAAAATGTATCGAAACCATGATCCAAATACTAAGTCTAAACACTGTGGAATATTGGGAAAGCATCCACAATGCAAGATAAGCAATACATGCCGTCTTAAAAGGGTGTGTAATGTCACCTCGTAGATCATCAGCAGTCGAAACATCAATTCAACATATTAGGCCAAAAAAGGGGTTTTTTTGGCTTCAAATGTCGGCTGATGACTGCAAATGGTGCCCGACTAAACTTAGTGCAAATGGGAGTCCAGAGAGGCCGCATAAAGCTTTTACTCGATGGTAACCCCATCTAAAAACACGTTAACATTGTGCAGCAGCAGGATTCCAGTCAAACCAGTGAGTTTGGCGGATTTGCGACATCATCTTTCAATTTCAATGAAAAAAAAAACGTTTTCATTTTGCCGACGCTTATGGTTATGGTTACGGCGACGCGCGCGCATACCAGAAACCGGAGACTTATGGGGGTTTTTTTGGCCTTAGGCCTGGACGAAAAATAAAGAAGACAAATTTCAGTTGTGGAGCCATCGTTTTCCTACGAAACTAAACAAGGAATCAACTGTAGCAAACACACACACACGCACAAAAAAAAAAAAAAAATGAAAATAAATAATAACTTGATTTTTTTTACCGAAAGGCATTGTTTTTTCTTCATTCTCGCTTTCTTGCAATAACCTTTAAAAAAATGGCCATGTCGCGAGTGGACAGACCTCAGAGTCTAAAAAGTTTGTGTTTCACTGATATTGGAGTCGTTTCCCCACAACAAAAGTTAATCATCAAGCTGTGTGCGGGGCGCTGCGTAACCCGGGGCGTGTGGGCGCACACCCCATCCCCCTATTAATAATATTATCATTAGCCATATTATCACGATTAGCATGTTAAAATACAAACCCTTTGTACATGTTTTATTCTGTTTTTCCTCGACAACTTTGTTATTCGCGATTTGAAGCAAATAACACTTTAGCACTAAAGCAAATAGCACTATTAAAGCAAATACATGTAGTCTGACATTGACCATGATGTTGGTTCTAAACAGCGCCCGCTGAATTTGGTCCCCATCTGTTATATTTTACGGAGGCCAAGTGTGTGGTGACAATAATTTGTCTATCACGAATAAAACTGGGCGCCCCTCCACTATCCAGCCCCACACATTTACCACAACTACCCTAAGCTTCCCTATTTCAGAACCGTGGCTACGCTGCAACTGATACCTGAAGACTATTTGATTTTCCTCTGCAATAACGTGCATTTGCAAGAGATTACAACGTTTCTTATTATTTCTTAATATAATCACTGCTGTAAAAAAAGTGTATGTGTGAATCAATAATGCTCTGTCTCCTTGTACGTTTAAAGTGGCCTTCGCTCACATTACTTATTTATTCACCACATAATATTTTTCTGAAGTTTTCCTCCCACATTTAGAAATGTAAATCTCATTTTCTTTTCTCTACATGTTTCTTCATTACCAGAAATAATACCAAAACAACAGTAATAATAATAATTAATAATCAATTCATAATATTTGTAGTATTCTTGGGGAAATATAAAAGAGGGAATATGTGCGACTCATAGCGAAGTGATATAATTTAGCCTAGAATAACATCTTCCTGTTCGACAGTGTGAGTCAGGTCTAGGGGCTGTGAAATAATTTAGTAATCAATTAATTCCAGCCCCATCACGTCATCCACATTGTGTTTAGGCATCCCCTACAAAGCCCACGAAATCATAGAGAAAACAAGACAAAACAACAATGAGACAAACTAAACGTATATAGACTTGACAACCGATGCGGAGACTGGTCATTTGACGTGGTTATGATGTGGAGACTGATCATTTCACGTGGTTAGCATGAGGAGACTGATAATTTCACGTGGTGAGGATGCGGAGACTGATCATCTGACGTGGGGAGGATGCAATGACTGATCTTTGGGCATTGTGAGGATGCGGAGACTGATCATTTGACGTGGTTAACATGAGGAGACTGATCATTTGACGTGGTAAGGATGCGGAGACTGATCATTTGACATGGTGAGGATGCGGAGACTGATCATTTGACGTGGTTAACATGAGGAGACTGATCATTTGACGTGGTGAGGATGCAGAGACTGATCATTTCACGTGGTTAGCATGAGGAGACTGATCATTTCACGTGGTGAGGATGTAGAGACTGATCATCTGACGTGGTGAAGATGCAGAGACTGATCATTGGGCATTGTGAGGATGCGGAGACTGATCATTTGACTGATCATTTCACGTGGTGAGGATGCGGAGACTGATCATCTGACATGGTGAGGATGAGGAGACTGATCATTTCACGTGGTGAGGATGCGGAGACTGATCATTTGACATGGTGAGGATGAGGTGACTGATCATTTGACATGGTGAGGATGAGGAGACTGATCATTTGACATGGTGAGGATGAGGAGACTGATCATTTCACGTGGTTAGGATGCGGAGACTGATCATTTCACGTGTTGAGGATTTTGAGACTGATCATTTCACATGGTGAGGATGCAGAGACTGATCATTAGACATGGTGAGGATGCGGAGACTGATCATTTCACATGGTGAGGATGCGGAGACTGATCATTTCACATGGTGAGGATGAGGAGACTGATCATTTCACGTGGTGAGGATGAGGAGACTGATCATTTGACGTGGTTAGGATGCGGAGACTGATCATTTCACGTGGTGAGGATGAGGAGACTGATCATTTGACGTGATGAGGATGAGGAGACTGATCATTTCACGTGGTGAGGATGAGGAACTGATCATTTCACGTGGTGAGGATGCGGAGACTGATCATTTGACGTGGTGAGGATGCGGAGACTGATCATTAGACGTGGTGAGGATGCGAAGACTGATCATTTAACGTGGTTAGGATGAGGAGACTGATCATTTCACGTGGTGAGGATGAGGAGACTGATCATTTCACGTGGTGAGGATGAGGAGACTGATCATTTGACGTGGTTAGGATGCGGAGACTGATCATTTCACGTGGTGAGGATGAGGAGACTGATCATTTCACGTGGTTAGGATGCGAGACTGATCATTTAACGTGGTTAGGATGAGGAGACTGATCATTTCACATGGTGAGGATGAGGAGACTGATCATTTGACGTGGTTAGGATGAGGAGACTGATCATTTGACGTGGTTAGGATGCGGAGACTGATCATTTCACGTGGTGAGGATGAGGAGACTGATCATTTGACGTGGTGAGGATGAGGAGACTGATCATTTGACGTGGTTAGGATGCGGAGACTGATCATTTCACGTGGTGAGGATGAGGAGACTGATCATTTGACGTGATGAGGATGAGGAGACTGATCATTTCACGTGGTGAGGATGAGGAGACTGATCATTAGACGTGGTGAGGATGCGGAGACTTATTTGACGTGGTTAGGATGAGGAGACTGATCATTTCACGTGGTGAGGATGCGGAGACTGATCATTTGACGTGGTGAGGATGCGGAGACTGATCATTAGACGTGGTGAGGATGCGGAGACTGATCATTTGACGTGGTTAGGATGAGGAGACTGATCATTTCACGTGGTGAGGATGCGGAGACTGATCATTTGACGTGGTTAGGATGAGGAGACTGATCATTTGACGTGGTTAGGATGAGGAGACTGATCATTTCACGTGGTGAGGATGCGGAGACTGATCATTTGACGTGGTGAGGATGAGGAGACTGATCAGTGGGCGTGGTGAGGATGTTGGATGCTGACAGCGGAAATGTGGCAAAGATGCTGTCGGTGCATGGGGACTCTGCTCTTTATAAAAGGGTGCTCATACGCTCACTGATGGTTGCTTTGTCGCTATTGTGTAGCGTTGGGGAGGGTATATAGGAGACAAATGTGCCGGGGAAAAGGGCTGGGTAATCGGAGATATAGGAGATCCATCCATCCATCCATCCATCTATTGTTTGTAGACAATGACGGCCTCTCAAATTCGTTGAGAATGCCACTCTCTAACAAGCCCGATGCTTTCAGTTGTTTCCCCATTATATTTCATAAATAAATGGTCTATGGATTGTTTTAATCGACTCTACGTCTTCACTTAAATTCTTGAAAATACCATTTGGCCCAAAGGCCCGTACATGATTAGACTTTTAGGAAACTTTTGCAGTAATCTTCACGTGAAATGTTTTTTAATGCAATGGAATTGTTTCTTTTGTGAACAAGAAACTATGCACTATGCTTATAAGTTCCGTGCCATATTTAATAAATCATTATTTCCATTTACTTATCATTTTCAGAAAAGATTTGCCAATGGTATGAAGCTTTTAATGCGCTTATTTTTTTATAGCCTTGTAGACCGTCTTTGCACAGCAGTGGTTTTATACGAATTTGCATCCCAAGTGACTCTCGTGAGATTTGCAAATAAAACGGAAACAAACATACATGAACTTGATATTTATGTCTTTGAAAACAAATTTTTACTTTGACATCGAACTGTTACAAAATGTCTTCTTTCTGAATTGTCAAAAGAAACGAGTGATATTCTGAGATTTTTCAAAATTTCAATTAAAGCGATAATATAATTATAAAAAAAGAAGAGTTATAATAATGCCAGGCCTAAATGGCTCATTCTGTGCTTTGTTATTATTACTGATGGCAGCTTGAGCAATGGGGGTCTGAACCCTTTTCTAAACTAAAACCACCAAAAACAAAGCAAAGAAGAAGAAATATGGATTGTCTACTATTTTTGTCTGAGCATGGGAAAACAATGAACACATTGAAGGTGTTCACTACATTTCGAATTAAAGTTTAATACGATACCGTTTAACTGTGGACGTGGAGCCGATTATTTAAACGGATTGAGCCATTGATTGTTTTTTTGTTTTTAGCTTACCAGTATTAATTATTGTGGTGCGACTTTTTAAATATGAAATATATTTCTTTTGTGTTTGGGTCTACTTTTTATATTTATTCTGTTTATGTAATAAGTTTCCGGTCTCCAAATGACAACAGTGGATCTAGGAGGATTGGCAAATAGGGGCCATGCCCCCACACCCCCCCCCCCAAAAAAAACCCCGAAATTTTTGTTGTTGTTGTTGAGTAGCCTAACGTCGCAAAAAGTTAGCCATTGCGTACACAATATTTTGGACAGAAAAATCTCCCCACCTCGAAAAAAAAATGCTGTCTGGATCCGGCCTTGCTAAATAATTACGTTTCTCCTTCTTTTGGTGTGGCGTTTAATGAGAGTAAAACAGCAGTCTAGTTAATCCGAAAACTTTTTGTAAAAAGACATCGTACACAAACAATTAATGTAATATTCAAATCAAGTAAATGAAAAATGACAAAAACCAAGAAGTTCAGTGTCAACTTTAAATCTCGACTAGTGCTTCTACAATTTCTTGCTTAATTTTCCTTTTTTTCATAATTTATAACCCAGATACATGTACACTCTCCACCGCCGCGCCATGGCAACCTCCATAATACTCAATAAGAAGTATCACGACTTGTCAATAGCGCCCTCTATATGTGAAAAGATGATCATGCCATGAGAATCTACTAGTACTGCATTTACTTGTTCATTATTGAACGACCCCCCCCCCCTCAAAAAAGGATAGAATCAAGCAACAAAGGCCCCCCTCCCCCCAAAAACCCCAAACCAACCAAACAAACAAACAAACAAAACTTTGCAACTGCTGTCCCTACAGTTTGTAGGCTTGTAAGACCTCTAGTGGTGTTTACAAATTGGTCGAGTCGACACAGTCCTGGGGGAGGATGGTCTTACGCAGTGCAGAAATCCGGATCTATACATACGCTGGAATCGGGGCTCGACCCATCCGCTCCCACTTTTTTTATTACGGTCAAATTATTTTGCAACTAGAAATCGTTGTTTGCAAAGTTTGGACACATTCACACAATATTTCACACCATCTTCATTACAAAAAAAAAACCCACCATGGATATGCCCCTGCCCTTCGAATACCCTTTAAGAGTGCATCTCTGCCACAGATAATTAAAAAAAAATTGTAAAGTGGAGATGAACATGATAGATAGACACAGAGGCAATATTGAGAAGTGTGTTTCCACAGAATTATTGTGCAATCTTCGTTTTAATAATCAAGTAAATACTAAAATAACAACATACATGTACATGTAGTATAAAATATTAACTAAATTACATACATTTCACGAAAACAAAGTATAACAAATTACGGTTTGTTATTGTTGTTTATCAAGAACTTAAATGCAACAGTTTGTTCAATGGAAACAAGTGACACAGTGTGAGACATATTACTAACATTATGTTTTAATTAGATTAGTTGATACAAAGTTGGAAATAACATACATCCCAAGATCAGTAACACCCCCCCCCCCCCCCCATGAAACAAAGGTTTTGAGAGGAAGTTTAACATCAGGTTACAATTTACAAGTGAGGTTTTATGTGCGTGAACAGATGCGTGTCTCTAATGACCCACTGAAGATAATGTTCATTGTCTTAAAATCTAATAACTAATGTGATTTGGTTCTTCTCGTATACTTGAGTTATAACACCACATTGAGTAGTACAACAATCCCTGGTATACTAAATATATACATCAATCAAAGATTGTGTCATACTTGACAAATCACCTTTATGTTTGGATACAATGCTATTCTATCAATCAAACGAAATCATAGCTTTACGTGGTAGAAATGTACATGTACAATATAACGTTTGGAATGACACCATGTAATAATCTTTATTTGTAAATCAATCTGTCTTGCATCCAAATCCATTTGCTTTCATTCAAATTCAATCAATTATAACCATGGGAAAACTCAATAAAAATAATCATGCCTGTTTATGTGTACATGCATATTAATAAAGTTTTTAAAAATATTAATCAGAGCAAAGAGAATCTGGTGAGTGTTCTGCAAAAAAATACTCATACTATATTGGGAAATAATACAGAAAAAAAATACAGAGTTGCAGAGTCCAACAAATCCCTATTGCTACATGTATATGGGGTACATAAATTACTATACGTTCCATTATTTGCTGTTGTCAAGTAGCTGCAGCAAACTAGTTACTTGATGCTGGAGAAGTACCTACATCTTGAAGAATAATTCACTAAGTGAAATCTTTCATATTTTATTTTCTTTTCAAAATTGAGCATCCAAGATATAACTGATTCGGATGCATTAAATTTCCTGTATCTTGTATAGTACCAAATATATTTCAGTAATCACGCACTTCACGCTAATAAATAAATTCAACAAAGCCACACCTGCAAACATGTGTGTTTTTGTGTTTTGATTTCTACCACTGACTCCAAGGTGGGTATTTTGCAATAGGTAAACACCCTTTTTTTTACATACAAACCTCATTACATGTTCACAAATCACATCACAATGATCTAAATGTGTGTGCTGGAAGAGAATAATACTTTATGGACAACAAGACAATAACAGTCCATGCTGTTCAAATATTGTATCAGACATTAACAGTGCATATTGTTCAAAAAAGGTCTGGTAAAACTTACAACTAATATCAAGAAAAATTATCCTGTCATACTCAAAATATGTTCTTCAAGGAATGAAAGGATTAGATGCCAAACCCAAGAACAACAGCAACTGTATCAAGCAGAGGGGCAACTGCCAGCCCCCACCCCAGACTGACCGTCAGATTTTTGATTTTCCTTTTTTTCACTTTCCATAAATGGCATGATACAGAGGTCTGACACAAACAAAAAATAAAGAAAACCACGCAAACAAAATGCATCACACCAAGCAATTTGATTTGGCGTCCCCCAAACATCAAATGCTAAAAAAAAAGAAGTTTTGCGCAACCAACGACATGACTAGGGTTAAGCATAGGGAGGACCCGAGTGTGCATCATTTTTTTTTTTTTGAAGGGAGAATGTATACATTGTGAGTGTGCAATTCGATATTTCAAAGGGTTACGAGTGTAACACGTTTTAGTTGGGTGGCATAAGGTCGAAATCGTGTCAACTGGTTCAAACCACTAAAGTTGGCTATTCTTATAGCCCCAACATAAGATATTTAGAAGGGGTGACACCTGAAATTCTTTTGGGAATGGTGCTTAAATTGCATAAATCGCTAATGGTTAGTACCTGCAGTGTAATATATTCCCATATTTGGCAATGTTTGGGTATATAAATACACATATAGTGAAAAGTATGTTTTGGGGATTCCACTTACTGGTACATATCCTTACTTAAATAACGTTTTCTGCATCATACTACAGACTGGATGATACGAGGACATAATAAAGATCCCAAATGGCTAATATTATACCCTAAAGTTGTGCCCATTCACTTTTTCCTTGGATATCGTCAACAAGTCTCGCCAAAAGTTTGAATTTACAAGCTTCAAATTCACAAAGTCATTTACTGGCACTGTTACCCTCACAAAAATAAATCATATGATTGAGGACAGTATCATGATACTTAGCTACAAGAAAGGGGGAAAAATCAGGTGTCCGTAAATAGTGCTAAAATTAGGCGAAGGGTTGCCTGACGTGGGAGACCTGAACAAGTTCTAGGAAATCCGCAATATAAGACATTATTGTTGTTTTTAATAATTAGGTCTACGTCAAAACGTTTTCTTACCAATAATTTAGGGAATTTCCTTGAACTTGTTCAGGTTTCCCTTGTTAAGCAACCCTTCACCTACCTTTTTGCCTAATTTACGGACACATAGTTTTTTTCCCTGTTTCTGCTTTTTGGGCTATATATAACAATATTAGCATTGTTTACATGATTTCCCATAAAGTCTTAATAGGGTAACTGTGCCAGTAAGCGACTTGGTGAATTTGAAGCTCATAAACACTGAGATTTGGCAAGACTAATTGATGATCTCTGGAGACAACTGAGGTAAATGCAGCCAACTAGTATAATGGAAGTCATTTCAGATCTTTACCATGTTTACATTATCATTCAGTCACTTGTGGGCTTCATTACATGTAATTGAAGTAGGGTGTGTAAGGACGATCACCAAAATATACTTTTTAAAAAGTAAAAAAAAAAAATACAAATATGCCCAAACATGGCAAAAAAAACACATATTACATGGCAAGTGTTGATGATTTATGAACATCAGGCACCCTTCCCAAAAGATGTTCAGGTGCCACTTCTTAAAAATATCTTCTCTAGGGCTATAACAATCTATCTGCCACGTTGGTGCTTTGGACCAGTCGTTCACGATCTTGTAAAAAATGGGGTCTAAGCCATTCGACTATTTACACCTAATAAAAATACAATAGAACACAACAAACAAACAGCAATATAATAAACATTCTCCTATAGGTTTTATGACCACCCTTGGATTCTAAAACCACCAAGTAACATGTATACACTTAAGTGCAGATATGCTTCTCATATTCTAATGAACGCTTTGTTTTTTCATGTTCTTCCCCCACAAAAAAAATCTGCAGTGCCACAAAAAATTGTCTTGAGCCATATATGACAGCTGAACCTTGATGCGCTGGAGTGACGAGTTCATCTGTTCGGCAACTTGGCTGTTTATCGCCTTGTATTTTGAGTACCCATCTAGTTTGTACCCAACGGAACAGGCTGATGAAAGAATATGAAACAGAAATGTATTAATTCAAATTACTGAAAAGATATAGACAAATGAAATGCACTGATCAGGCACACAGACATGAAGTGGGTACTTGTGTATGTGATGAAGAGGTAACAAGAGGGAAATTATGGGACTTCATTCTTGAAGACCACATTGACAAGGTAAAGGGAAACCCTATGAAGAAAATTATGATTTCTATATTGCAATATTGCTATCAGCTTATGTAATGAAGTTTAATTGAACAAAATAAGGATGAATCCCTCAGGCAGGGCCACTTTCCAGCTTCAAAATAATTTTAAGATTAGTGCTGACAATAATCGTCATCTTCCAGGCTCTCTTGATGAAAAGGTTATTTTGCTATCCAAGTGACCCATAGGATTGCACCAGTTACTGTTAAAATCGTTGGTCTTGTTAATCAAGGGTGTGAGTGACCACTGATAAAATAGCTGAAAAAGGTGTAAAAAAAACTATACTTTTGTACACAGCAAGTGAGGGAAAAAAAGCTGAAATTCTTGAAAAAAAAGGCGAAATCAGCTCTAAAACTAAAATTTCACACCCGTGAAATTCTTCTCATATCTCATTTCAAATAACAAATAGCATTGTTTGAATATCTGCTGTCTGTCTTCACTCTATTTTGTGATTTACACTGTAGAACAGTGTACCTGTTGCACTACTGTAAGTATTAAGTTTAAGTATCGTTTTGGTTTGCGGTAACACCATGTCATAATAACTACTGCTAAGAAGATATTTAGTTCTGATAAGAACTTGTCCTGCTTATTATCAACGTTCACCAAGTAGTTGTACTTCTAATAGAACTTAAAGCAGGACTGTTCTTATCAGAACTAAAAGTACTTAGTGGAAGTTGATAACAAGCAGGACAAGTTCTTATCAGAACTAAATAATTGTCTTCTAAGCAGAATTTATTACCACAAAGTGTTACCGCAAACCGAAATGATACTGAAACTCCACCATGCAATGCCTAAAAGTATTAAGTATGACGTTAATTTGGCATTTTCTTCTTTTTTTCTCAGGCTTGTATTTTCATCATTCTTGTATTTTCTTGTTTTATATTACTCACATTCATGCGAGTAAGATGTGGCTTTAAGTGTCAGAAAGTGGACATTGATAATTATCCGTAAAAATATTTGATATGATTCCAACTGAATGGAATACACTTGTGTTACAGTCATCAAAAAAGAAATAAATAAATAAAAAAAATATACAATCAAGAATTACCAGTATGATTGGGCCAGTGTAGTCTGTCGATAAGAAACTTGGTCTTCTTAAACATGCCAGGCTCCCGATTTAGGCAGTAGGCATGAAGATGACAGGCGTTGTCATACACAATCATCTTTGGAGCTACGTAAAAAAAAAAAAACCAACATACATTTGATGAGAACAATAATGTAAATTTAAGGTTTATCAAAAGATCAGTTTGCTTCCATGGAATGTGTGTTCAGCGACCGCTTGTTGCAACTGAATTGGTAGTGTGCATTTGAGTTCATTCCCATACCAGGCATGAAGTGAGTAACATAAGAAAAAGTCTGAAGAAGCAGATTTGCTACCATATGCCTTCATTGAGTGTTATTCGCAAGTCACCCATGTTAACAAACAAATGCTTCCACAAAAATGCAACATGCTTAAACAATTTCACTTCAATATTTTTTTTTTAGTGTCATACATTCATCGTAATTAAGTGAAAATCATTATAAAGGCCAAGGAGGATTACCGGTGCATAACGATAGGGACTGTTTTCTTAAACCTTTGTTTAGGTGCTGCAAACAAATCGATGATCTTCAGTTGTGTGCAAATTTACAAATGTCAATGTAAGTTATAAATCATGACTGAATAAGCCTCTGTACTGATGACGTCACACTCCGTTTACGTGTGCGCTCTCCTATGGTGCTCAGTTGACCGTGGGCCCCCACTGGCTCCATAGGAAAGTGCACATGTAAACAAAGTGTGACGTCATCAGTACGGAGGCTTATTAAATCAACAGCTATGATTTGTTGAGGAAAACACTACTTACGTGTCTCAAATCGTGTGAGGAGCAAAGTGAAGGGCACATTCGGTGATTCAAACTGGTTCATAATTTCGAAACCATAACAGATTCCTGAACAAATACAAAATGAAAGACAGTCTTTAATAAAATAGATAGGATTATGTGTACATGTATACTTAAACAGCAAACAGAATGTTGTCACGTAATAATCGTTTCCTGAGGACTGCTATGAATTGTGGCATAATTTGGCCTTTGAGGGAAGCAAAACTTCATGAAAACCTTGCCAGAACAGAAAGTCTTCGAAATACAGGAAATGGGGAACATTGTTTATGCTTTGTAATAATAAGTGGAATCAAAGTTTCAAAAAAACAGGTAAAAATCTTGTGAGAGCCACACGAAACCAGAAACTATCGCATTTACATCACACTTTATATTCTCATTAAAGTATCAATCACAGTAATACTAAATTATCCCATTGCATTGTCATGGAGCCAGACATATTACTACTATTATTCAAACGACTGTAATTACCACTAGGGTAATCCAGTCGGCTTTGGTGTAGAGAAATTTGGTCTTTGGCAGATTGTACATTTTATGATTGCCCATTAAATTATTCTTAGAGAAACATACACATGGACAATACTTTTCAAATTATTGCCAGTGCTGTTAATACATGTTTTGGATTTCCCAATGTGTTCCTTGTGCTTGCAATGTGGTAGGTTGCATCATAATTGCTGGTTCAAATTGACTTTCAGGCTGTTTTTTTCCCCTACCCAGCATTACTTGTTCATTGACAATAAATTTGAGTGCAAGTATTACCATGGGGACAGAAAGCAGCAAATACTCCAGGTGTCATTCTCCCGTAATTTTTGGAATCCTTCCTGCAACTGGTCCTGGTGGTCTTCAAGCCATCCATTGCATATTTTGGCCTTAACCGTTGTTGGGGGAAATGGGGCCAAAAACACATGCCATCGAAGTCGTCTGGTGGTGGGTGGTCTGTGCTTCTCTCAGCCTGAACAGCAGCAGGAGATTGTGAAGAAGTTGACTGCTCAAATGGGGCTACTGCCAGACGAAGCAGCTCACAAAGGACAGGAAAGAGTACTTCAGGAAGAACTTGCTCCGATGCAATGAGGTCAGCTATTATAGGACACTATGAACAAAATATCAATTCAACAATATACAGGGTGAGTCAAAAAAAGATGAACCCAAACCCCTAAAAATGTATTTACATTTGTGTGAAGCTCCAAAATAACATCCACTTTTTTGGCGACAGGCCTTCAAAAGGACATTGTTCATCATTTTTAACTTTTAAACTGAGGTTTTACAATTGTATCTCAGGTGATGTTTGCAGACAAGAGTGATGAAGATTCTTGAAATTGCATTTTTGGGATGTGACAGGTTTTAGGGTCATTGTGCTTAAATGATGATATTCTTTTAATGCATTGAGCAATTTCAGTATTTTTTTTATCTAAACGTAGCTCTTGAAATTGGCAAAGACGAAATCGGCATTTTATCAGTTATCACATATTTTAGATAATATTGTGTGATAGAAAACTTTTAAGTTTTATAAGAATATTGAGTAACTATTGAGCACTTGGTAATTTCCTCTTCTGTTTTAACTACAAAGTTGAATGCTGGTAGCACGGGCAAGCCATTGAAAACTTCTTTAAGAGTGCTAGGTGTCAGCACTGACATCTGAGCAAAGAAACATGTACACATCAATTAAGGCCAAGTAAAAAAAAATGCTTAGCATCATGCCTTTTTGAAAAACAAGGGAGGATGCCCTTTTTCCCCCCTCCAAAATGGCTGCCAGACCGGGCTATTTTTCAAGATGGCCGCCAGTTTTTGTTTTTAAATGACCATCACTTGAATTCAGGAAATGACAAACCAGCTTTATAAGGGCTAGATGCAACAAACAAGCCAAAATGATGTCATTGTTTAAAATGTATCATTTTTTACAATTAACAAAAAAGGAAAGAGGTGGCCTCCAAAATAGAAGCGGGCAGGAACGCAAAACATGTAAATTGTTTAATTTGGCCTACGACAGAATTCAATATCTCATCTTCTATTACCTACATGTACAAAGTACTTCTCCCACATAATCATTCCTCAATCTCTTCGATGTCATGTTTCAATAAAGTTCGATGATGTACGTTGACCACCTTCAACTCTTCTTTTTTCATTCATTAGCATCAGTTTTTTTTCACATAGCACAATGCGTTCATCCCATTATTTTGTAATGCATGTCACTGTTGCTGTTCACGTTTGTTTGAATATTACCGTTAATATAATTTTTAACAATCATTGTAAATATTAAGTTTTGCTGAAACCAAATATTTTTAGTCCTTGGATTTTTTAAACCATAAAACGGAAATGAATGAATGAATGAATCCCATGTTCTTGTATGGCCTTGTACTGTGTTTCCATTTATCCTTTCTGAAACTCTGTTATGACAACAATGTGAAGCCATATCTGAGTTATTAGGACTATTCTTCAGTTCTTCAATGAGTCCTAAATGCTCCCTAAAGTCCACTGCTATTTGCTCAAACTGCAAACCACCCTGGATATTCAATGCACTATTTGCTCTTATCCATTCACAAGAATACTGAAAACAGCCAAAAGGAAAATATGCACTCCACTATCAGTTTAAACTATCACGTGCATCTGAAAAGTGCCACCATCCAAGGTACATGTATGTGTGTAGGTTCCTATTCCATTTCTTTCCACCCTTTGAGATGGTTAACATAATTCTGTAGAGCTGTGCAATTGTTCTGTCTAGCATGTTGTCATTTTGAAGAAAGCAATAAAAGAATGACATTTCCAAGATAATTATAAGATGACACATTTTTGGAGATATCTGTAATAATATTTTTTTTTTTTATTCAGGAAAAACTTGTGATTGATTCAATGCACATCCAAGGATATTTGTTATTATTCCTTGCTTCAGAGCATGATTGCATAGTTGCAATCGGCTGCATTAAAAAACGTTTGAATTTTAAATCAGGAACATAGTATGCTTTTTGCTGAGTATTCATCATTCACAAGTTACATGTACATGTAGTTATTAAGCACCTTTCTTTAGATTTTGAGTACTGTAGTTACATCAAACGGAAAATATGCACACTAACAAATAATACACCATACTGTTATACCTCATTAATAAGTATCTCTCTGTACCTACGTAATCTAACTATTGCATGGGGATTTATGCTAATATTACAATGGAGCACTAACCTTGTTTGTGAGAATAGCCATAGCATTTAAGTCTTTTCTTGGGGAAAATCCATGAGCCATCTTCTCCAACAGTTCTAATAACTCTGCCTCTGGATGGAGCAGTCCACAAACTGGAGAAGTTGCAGACAAAGCTTGCAATAACGGTTTGTAAGTTGCAGGTGGGGCTGTTGCATGTCCAGTTGAACCCAGCTCATTCAGAAAAGGGAGTAGGCTGCCTTGATGTTCCTTGCATCCATCAATAAGCATCAGGAAGTCATTGGGAGGAAACGGATGTGCCTCTGACGATCGGGCAAACTTCTTTAACAACTTCCTTGTTTGGGTGTCAACCAGAAAGATGCTTTTTCTGTAAACAGTATAAAGAGAAAACAGTAAAAGTAATTCACATGAACATTAAATCATCTAGCTAAGCGTAATGTCAAATGAACAATTCATACAATTTCCAGTTGAGACACAATCCAAATGAGACAAAGCCTTCAAATGCATGAATCACTCTGTGTTAATTAATTGGCATTAAAAGAATCACAGGATTACCATGGAGTGCTGTTGCATCAAAGTTTGGAGCATTGAATTCATGATGTAATCCTACAGGTGGTGGGTTCAAGTCCAGCCTGGGGTTATCGTGTGTGTGCCCTTAGACAAGGCGCTTTGTCACACATTGCTTCTCCCCATTCCTATTTTAGCTGCTTTGCGCCTAAATTGCAACAAAGAGCTGTATACTATGCAGCGAAATGGGATGGTCTTTGGAATATGTTTCGTTGGCCGAATGAGAAGGGTAATATAATGATGCAATCAATAATGGTGAATACCTGCACTTTATAAATACCCCTAATTATTATTATTTGTTTTTATTATTACAACTAATATAAGCTGTATTGTAATGTAAGTGAACTCTTTTGTGGAATCATGATTCTTTACAACAAAACTACTGAATAAAGTAGCTGGAAAAATTAGAGTCCAGAACACAATTATAAGCCTTATCTGCTTGACGACTGTTTTGCTTCTTTGGTAGCCTTCGGCACATTGTCCTTCCACAGCGATAGGTCCTTGCGAAGGGAAAGGTGGGTAGCATCACAGATGATTATATCTGGCTGTGCGCCACACGTTTGTTCCCTGCAGATAAACTGCTCGTGGTAATCGATGTCCAGCAGACGCAGGAACCCATACCATGCCCATACAAACTTGTTGTAGTGCAGTTGTGATGCAAAAGAGCTATGTCCAGCATCATTCTGCATTTGCACCCAAACACTGTAAAATCCAAACATGGGTGATCTGAGGAGACAGATGAAATACATTGTATTCTTGCAATGTCAACTTACAGAAAGATGCCCATGTACAGTCAAGTTTCTATTTGCAATGAATACTACCAACTACAAGAAAATAATGAATAAATAATTCATTATTGTGCATAAATATTTCATTATTGTACATACATGCATGTTATACAGAAGGAATTTGATGATGGCTGTCATTGTGTTATATTGTAAACATGTTTTTGGGTTTTTTTTACATCCTGAGCCAAACGTGAGATCGTATATCACCCATGGCAAAATTCCCAGAGGTCCTAATCCTATAGTAACTTGTATTGCCATTCATGCTTTCATTGAACATTGCTCTGTGATGTGCTGCAATGATCCAGTTTTCAAATCTCTTTAAGGCCAAGAAAAATAAAACACCAGTTGATCGTCCCGGGAGGATGAGGGTCTTTATATAGCCCTTTCAAATAATTCTAGGAATGCACACCTTCCATACAGAAACTGGTACATGTACTGTCTCAGGACGGAGTGGTCAATCAAGTAGGTTGTCATGTTGAATAGGCAGTCAGACAAGCCATCATATTGAAGTTCAGAGTCACACATCTCATTGCTGCACTTCCTGAAGAAAACTAAATACAATATGGTTCCTCAAAATCAAAATTTGATGTACAACTAATGACATAAAATTGATCTACACACTTCGTACATGAAATGGTATAAGTTGAAAATTCACAATTAATTTTCTTTGGAATTGAACAGTGTAGTAGAATTTACATTGTGAACCAAAATTTTTACTGTAGGAGATGTACAGACCTGAAACGTTATGTCATTGAAGGTTTTGGATGTTGACAGATAGTGTGCCGAACGGTGTTACATAAAAACGTATTTAAAATGTTAAAATGTTTGACTAGATATGCATGATGCCCCTTTTGAAAACCATTTCGTCTTCCAATCTTTGACATTATTTCTGCATGCATACAGTATGAGTCAAAATGGAAGCTAAAATAAATGATTACTGTGGTGAAAATTATGAACACATATACAGGGTGAGTAAAACAAAAATAAAACAAAAATTTGGGACCATTTTTTTAAAGTGAAGTTCTGCATATAGCGCCTTCTTTTTTTCCCACTGAAAAGGTTTATGTTGTACTCAGTCATTAAGACTTAAGCATCGTGCAGACAGGCAAGTCAACCGTTTATTCTGAAGTTTAAAGTTATAAAACTATGTTCTTTGTCAAAATCAACAAAACATGAGTAATTCATACTGGGTAGCAATCAGTAAACACCAAGCACGACTTGCTTTACTAAAATTGCTCTCACGTCGTTTGGCTTGATCAATGACAGATTATTACTTCTTTTCTCAATCCAACAAAATACTCCTTCAACCTGTTATTAAAATTTAAGATACATGTATGTGTTTGCAATATTCAACAACCAAAAAATCATTTATCTCGAGCCTGGTTTTTGACTTGCATTGTATGTACACCATTTATATTAAAATGCTGTCCAAAAGAATCAATCAATGTGTCCCCTGCAGGTCATCTATGTCTGAAGCTGGATTTATAGAGTTCTGAAGTGTGACGTCATTTAGAACTAGAGTAGTGCAATCGAATGGAGTACGCGCGCGTGTTGGTTCATGGGCTGAATCACGCGCTAATGCCTTTTACACACATTCTGTGCACGTGATGTATTCACTTCAATACCGTAATTCTATAGGAATGAAAGCATGGAACATTGTTGACCCTTTATACATAACGACATCAAGTAATTCTGACATCTAAAAAAAAATGTATTGTGATATACATACAACTTTTGGAGAGGGGAAGGACACAATTAATGTACATAATAACATGTTTTTCATACCTGATGCTCGATGAATTGACTGTAGAGTGAAAACAGGATATTCACCCTTCAGGTAGATGTCATTACTCCATGATGCGTGACAGCATGCGCACATACCACCTGGTGTGGGAATCAGGTGAAGATTGCCATTGACTGTACAACCCCGTTGCATAACAGGTTTGGCAACCATGTCTTGTAGATGAATGCTCTCAAGCTGAAAGGGAATGCGCTTCCAGGAAGCCACTGATCCTGCTCCTGCTTTCCTTTTAAGAGAAGTTGACTCCAAAAGAGCAGACATCTCCAATAAGAAGACCGGCAAATCTGTCACTTGCTCAAGAATATCCTTGATCTTACTGATGTGCTGACAATCGCCCCTCCTGCATGTCAAACACTTCAACCCATTGCCCACGATGTCAATGACGGCAAATGATTGATCCGTAACAATGACCGCAGCACGTGGATTTCCACACACAGGCCACACATCATTGAGATTGGGAGGAATTTGCTGTGGCATACGGAAAAAAAAACCCAACCTTTCTTTACCAATGCATAGGAATATATATATCTATATGTACACTTAAAAGGGTAAATATTAGGCCAAAAAAAATAATAGTTGTGTGTCCGATACCTTGGCATTTAAAAATAGGGTAGGAACCTTAGGTCGATAGGAAACTTCATATTTTGTTTTGGCATTTCTGGTGCGTACGATCATATGCAGGTGTCAGCGTGTAGTAAAGGGAGTAATTGAAAGTTTTCAAATTTTTTCCCTCATTCCCCCCCCCCCCCCAAAAAAAATAAATCAGGACCAGAGCTGTAAAAATCAGGTAGCAAAAATATTTTGTTTGGCCTTATTAATGAGTTGGAATTGATGCATACCATCCAAAATGATTGAAGTTCAAAATTCAAGTTTATTATTCACACTAAAAGGTGAAGAGATTCAGCTTCCACTGGCATTTCTAAACAATGACATTACATAACACCATTAAACCAATGAATAGAACACTATAACTCACTCAGCTCTCTTCAGCTTAATAAACTCAAGAGACCTGAGAAATAGATTACAGGAATATTTCGTCGCACAGCTGACATACCGACAAATAAGCAAAATCCCTGTTTCAAGTAATTCGCGTTTGAAGTTGGGCATTTTTCTGGGCGTCCCTAATGTTTCGATAATAACCCTTTTGGTGTATATTCAAAATAAAATAGGAAATGTAGTATCCATCAGGTCAGTTGTCCCACATGTTTTCATTCAACCATAAATGTATTCCTCAGTTTGTCAAATTACAAAAATCTCAGTTTGTCAGATCGCACTCGCACTGCATATTAATTACGCATTCAACATGAAACATGCAATGTTATTTTGATCATAATACATGAAGATAAGTGCAAAATGAATTTAGTCTTAAAAAGTCACCGTTTTTGACAACCACAGTAGCACATCATTTGTTTGTACTTTGAATGCACTCCTTACATTAGCTGGTTACCAGGGACATTTTGTATTTGTCACTATGTCATATTAAGGATTTGTTACTTTGACTGATTGGCCTCAGGCCGGGCTCCGAATCTCAAAATCCAAATAAAAATTAAGAATTTTGGCATAAATACTTAAAAGAGCAACCTTTAAAACCACGAAAGTGACAAAATCTCAAAATTGCCAAAATGGTTGATTTGCTGGTTTGTCAGCTCTGCGACGATTTGGTCTCCAGCAGCAGCATGGGGGACACCTCATCCCCAACAAACACCCCCTCTGCCCTTGAAATGCGCTAGGCACTTTTCACAAGAAACATAGAACCATGAGGGACCAACAAGAACTCCAAACACAGGAAACTAACATCACCACTTACCACATCCTCTTCAAGGCCAGATGCGTGTGCATAGCTGTGGTCTGAAAGAAAATATTGAAACAATTTTAGTTCACAATTTATCACATAACACTGGAAAACATTCTTGATACAAGTGCTCTAAGGTATATGCGTCTGTAACAAACAACATTCAGTTAATTGTTGAGAAAATATTTGATTCAAGAATAAAGCACTACAAATCAAGGTTAATACATGTACTCTTATTTGATCATTATACAGAACATACTTGAATGCAAGGACAAAAAAGATTATTTGTTTTGCAGAGGGACTTTTAGCGTATAAGGGACAGATATTGAAAAAACTGGAAGCCTCTATACATGTTCATGAATCTCAACATTTAAAGTTTTTTAACTGGAAACATAATTTAAAAACTTTTTTCAGATTTGAATGGTTGCCAGATAATGTGTATTACCAAAGATCCATTTACAATATTAACAAAACTGCTATTTACGGAAGCTATATTTAGTTCAAAATGCACCGTTATAGAAGATCAGTGCATCTACAAAGTTATATACTTGGTTGACATGGTAATTATTAGGAGCCGGATCAGTAATTTCCATGTATTTTCCCATCCCGAAATCACTAATTCTTGCCTTGTAATGTAGCTTTATTTCTTTAGCATTTCAGAGTCATTTGTATACAATTAGTTAATATTAATGTTTGTCGCATATTTCACAAACACGATTGGGACCCAGTCTTTAGGTCTGCTTTAACCAGAGATTGTATTACAGTGGCTGTATTCATAATAACTGAAGTCAACTGTAAACTTGGAATGGCAGGTGATGTACCGGTAGGTTTACCTTGGCTTTGATGGTGAGCTGTTATCCCAACGTTTTCGTCAAATCTAACCAGGATACCAGCAAGGCAGTCAATGTGCAGACATCCCGGTAAATCTATGAGAAGAATGTTCCGCATATTTAGCCACTCAAATGTAACACTAAGTCATAATTACAATAACATCTACACATCACATTTGGGCTATGAACCACAAAGTAATAATAAAAATAAAAAAATAATAAAAAAAGTAATAAAATAAATAAAAATTACAAAAAAAATTCCCTTTGGGAGACATTTCCACAGGATTGTGCCAAAAAATCTGACAATCATTTGTCATTATCCTTCCCCCATGACAAGCAATGGATCAAGCCTTCATTGTATTGAATAACGTTAAAATTCACCCACAAATAAGAGTTATGATTTTTAGGGAGACATTAAAATGTATGGTGTCTCCATAAGGTATAAGAATAAAATTTTCTCATGAAGGGTACAATACCATGTTTATTATTAATAATAATAATAATAAAAAATAACTACTAAAAATGGTACCCTCAGGGAAACATTCCCATAAACTTGTGATTTAATTTGTCTTCACTTTTCTTAACCCCAAAATGTGTATGATGACTTGACAAGAGAACTCTAGAAGTTGTGGAAGGTGAAGGTAAAAGGTGATTCTGGTCATTGTGGGACCCTCAGTACTATTCCTTGGTCCCAGAAACAAAAATCTCAATGAAATTGGTACAAAAGCGGCTCTTTGGGGAACAGGGATCTGAGGCATTCAGACACATGTACCACCATGGTCCCCTTTTTGGTTTCAAACTGCACACCACCTTGCATGAGTCAACCACTGTAGCCATTTGACCGTGGGGACACACAGTGAAGAAATAAACACTGCATAAAAAGAAAGCCCTTACTCATTAGAGGGGTCATCATTTTGAATCTGATAAACTTATGGTGACGTCAGTTTTATCTAAAAACCTTACGAAAATTTTGTTACATGTATGTACCTGCATTTTGCAACAAAGGACTGCAAATCATCAAAAAGTGACAATGGTTAAAAGTTGCAAGCTCAAATATTATGCGAGGAGAGCATTACCACACATGCCCGTAATTGGCCACTATCAAATGCACAGTGCCCAAACAAAGCGCGGGTAATTCATGCAAGCAGCATATCATTCCATTTTACTTTTTCATTATCTTAAGCTTGTGTGCACTACTCACAGATTTACCAAATTACAAACCAACTACTGCCGGCAATTTCCAGAAATGTGTCATTTGACACATCTTTGGAATCTGCAATTTTTTTAATTGTTTTTGTCAAAATGGCAGCGGATCATTTTCAGATGGAATTTAGTGCCACTAATATTTTTTAATCAGGTAAGCTTCTCAACAACAAACATTTTATAATTAGTTACATGTTAATAGCTACAAATGACAAACTCTGCCCCAAGGAAATACTTTTTAAAAAACTCAACCTTGACTCCTCTGTTGGACATGTTCTGAGGCAGAGTGCAGCACTTGACTCCTTGCTGGATCACAGGAGCAGTAGAACGCCCACTTCCAGGTCCCACTGAAGCACATAGCTCTCCTGGTTACCATTACATATCTGCTGCCCTGCACATTTGAACAAGGACAATTTCAGAATGTTGCAGTACAATTTAGTCATAATTCAATAAAACAACATTCAACATGTTAATGTTAACAGGAAGAACACTGTAGGGGCCAAATTGTACACTGTAGCACAGTGACATTTCTTATCACGTGAGACAGGGTGAGTTGAACGGCAGGATTTGCTTTTGCAGTGGAAACCAAAACGATCACCCTATACCATACTTGTTGATGCATTTTGCATATTCTAAAAGTACCAGGTACAAGATCTTCATTTATTTAATTCAAATCATCTACACTTAAAAATACCCTTCATTAAACTTCTCTACCTGTTTTTGTTCTTCAGTGATTAATTGCACATTTGCTTTTTTGCTTACTTCCGATTGTCTTTTCAAAATTTGAGTTTCTGGGCAGATCCATTGGGGTAGGGGGACACGCATGGGGGTGCACAAACCCCACGCCATGGCTTTGTGAGGTGGTGTGTCATAACAAAACTTCACAAACAGGTTTGAAAAGTATCACACACCCCCCTTTTGGACCTGGATCCGCCCCTGCTTGTACTTCCTAAACTGTGAGTAATCAGATCAAAACCAATCAGTTATAATTTTTTTAATTTTTGTTGTTGTCACAATTGACCTATCGCGGTAGAATCGCGTCAACGCAGCTTGTGAAATATTGTCCAATTACATGATATACAAATGGACGCGGAATGCACAAAATCGTGAAAAAAAAAATTAGTGTACAAAAACTCCATAGGGTTGTCTAAGGGGCGTGGCTACCTCGCAAACGGTGATAGGTCAATTCAGTCATTTGTGTATTGTTTTTAATTTGATTAAGTTTTACTTAATACAATCAGATCATGGGAAAGTTTCATTAAAAATGTTGTACTGTTATGCCGTAATTGATTGAAGTCTGAACGTGCAAGCAAAAATGTTGTACTTTAGTGCATGTTTATAGGCAAAATGCCATAGGCTACGGTCGTGTCTCTGAAATTTTGTTATTTAAATCCTTGTGCTGTACATACAATGTACATGTACATTCAGAACTGTAATGTTTGTAGAAAGACCACTTGAAGTTGTACTTGTAGTTTGGAGTTCGGAAAAAAAATGAGAATTTTGTGCTACAGTAACTTCAATTGGTCTTTCTGTAAGGTTTGTAAAAACCTTACAATTCTGAAAGGACATACATTCTCTATCAACTTACCTCAATTGAGTGGTTTTCAGAATTGTATCCATTCAGTAGAAACTTTGTGAAGTGCTCATCACATGGGGAGATGGAGTTAGTTTCTAACAGCAACTGACGGTAGATTTCAGGTGCCTCAAGTACCTCTACTTCACCGTGGCCATATTCTGAAATTTAAAAAGAACAAGTTCCAGTCTAATGGTAGTTAATACAGTCAAATGATGCAATGCTCAGTGCTTGTACACCTGTATGAAGCCTTGTGCATGGTTGTCCATTGCCTTGCATTACTTGTACATGTACATGGTTGTGACACTACACATGTATGAAGCCTTGTGCATGGTTGTCCATTGCCTTGCATTACTTGTACATGGTTGAGACACTACACGTGTATGAAGCCTTGTGCATGGTTGGCCATTGCTTAGCATTACTTGTACATGGTTGAGACACTACACGTGTATGAAGCCTAGTGCATGGTTGTCCATTGCCTTGCATTACTTGTACATGTACATGGTTGTGACACTACACGTGTATGAAGCCTTGTGCATGGTTGGCCATTGCTTAGCATTACTTGTATGTATGTACAATGTACGTGTACATGGTTGTGACACTACACGTGTGTGAAGCCTTGTGCATGGTTGTCCATTGCCTTGCATTACTTGTACTTGTACATGGTTGTGACACTACACGTGTATGAAGCCTTGTGCATGGTTGTCCATTGCATTGCATTACTTGTACATGGTTGTGACACTACACGTGTATGAAGCCTTGTGCATGGTTGTCCATTGCCTAGCATTACTTGTACATGGTTGTGACACTACACGTGTGTGAAGCCTTGTGCATGGTTGTCCATTGCCTTGCATTACTTGTACATGGTTGTGACACTACACGTGTATGAAGCCTTGTGCATGGTTGTCCATTGCATTGCATTACTTGTACATGGTTGTGACACTACACGTGTGTGAAGCCTTGTGCATGGTTGTCCATTGCCTTGCATTACTTGTACATGGTTGTGACACTACACGTGTATGAAGCCTTGTGCATGGTTGTCCATTGCCTTGCATTACTTGTACATGGTTGTGACACTACACGTGTATGAAGCCTTGTGCATGGTTGTCCATTGCCTTGCATTACTTGTACATGGTTGAGACACTACACGTGTATGAAGCCTTGTGCATGGTTGTCCATTGCCTTGCATTACTTGTACATGGTTGTGACACTACACGTGTATGAAGCCTTGTGCATGGTTGTCCATTGCCTTGCATTACTTGTACATGGTTGTGACACTACACGTGTATGAAGCCTTGTGCATGGTTGTCCATTGCCTTGCATTACTTGTACATGTACATGGTTGTGACACTACACGTGTATGAAGCCTAGCTAGTGCATGGTTGGCCATTGCTTAGCATTACTTGTATGTATGTACAATGTACGTGTACATGGTTGTGACACTACACGTGTGTGAAGCCTTGTGCATGGTTGTGCATGGTTGTCCATTGCCTTGCATTACTTGTACATGGTTGTGACACTACACGTGTATGAAGCCTTGTGCATGGTTGTCCATTGCCTTGCATTACTTGTACATGGTTGAGACACTACACGTGTATGAAGCCTTGTGCATGGTTGGCCATTGCTTAGCATTACTTGTACATGTACAATGTACATGGTTGTGACACTACACGTGTATGAAGCCTTGTGCATGGTTGTCCATTGCCTTGCATTACTTGTACATGGTTGTGACACTACACGTGTATGAAGCCTTGTGCATGGTTGTCCATTGCCTAGCATTACTTGTACATGGTTGTGACACTACACGTGTATGAAGCCTTGTGCATGGTTGTCCATTGCCTTGCATTACTTGTACATGGTTGTGACACTACACGTGTATGAAGCCTTGTGCATGGTTGTCCATTGCCTAGCATTACTTGTACATGGTTGTGACACTACACATGTATGAAGCCTTGTGCATAGTTGTCCTTGCTTAGCATTACTTGGATAATTATGGTTGTGACACTACACATGTACATGTATGAAGCCTTGTGAAAGGTTGTCAATTGCTTAGTCAGCAAAAAATCACAATTTTCTTTGGCGATAGTTCAAGGTGTAGAACATAAGCAGTGTTTAAGCACAAGCATTTGTATTTTTTTTGCAACAACAGATTAAGCTGAAATACGGAATTGCACTGAGATGATATAGTGTTCAACTACTTATGAAATATCCATTTAAAGGGATTCCTAGATATTGAAATGAATACATTGATTTGGGGATGTTTTCAAAAAATTTCTTCCGGACTTTAAGGTCAGCTTTTACCACTAACAACAGTATTGACGTTTCGGCATCAATAATAATGGCAATTTTTTTCACTGACATGAAGTTTAGAATTTTTTTCTTCCATTATCATTGAACATTTCAATCATACTGAGCATATTTTCTGAGAAACACAATGTACAAAAAGCCATGTTTTTATGGGATGCATGAATTTCACTGCTCTGTAGTGTCCACAGAGTTCCCTGTAGTGGCCAAGTAGGCAGCAGATTACCTTTGTTTACACCATACACTAGCAATACACTGCATGCATTGTACCATAGAGCTAGGACCCTAGCTCTATGATTGTACCATGGAGCTATAAAACACAGATCCATGATTGTACTAAGGTGTTCCCAAGCACACCACATGATGGATGGGTGGTTAAAACAAAAATCAAGGCCACAGGATGTTTGGCTGCAGACACATTCCTGCAAACCATGCATGCACAGGGGATTAGGAATAAACAGAGAGGTGATATCAGATAAACTACTCCTGTGCAAGAGGTAATGAATAATAATGATGTATTGCAAGTGGGCTAGAGGTAATTGCTTTAGCAGAGGACTGGAATGTGGAGAGCCCCCCTGAGGGACAAAAGAACAGAAACTCCCACAGTGGTCTTCCAAAAACACAAAAATAAAATGGCAGGATGTACATGAAGAAAAAGACAATAAAATCTCAAAAAATCCCATGTTACTGTTAGCTTTTAAGAATGTCTTTAAAGTTAATAAATTGTGATAAATCATTATTATCTCTGCACTCACATGAACTCTACTTCAACTTATTCAAGTGTGTTAGAAAAGAATTATTAATATTTTGCTGCATTCTAAATGTGTATTTGTTCACTTCAAAATAAAATTGTAAAATCATGCCGAAACAAATTCATCTGGAAATTTGTAGCGGGTACATAAACTCAAGTTTTATAAATGTAGAGAGCATGATAAAATTTTACTTAGTAGTTAGTGTGAAATTTGGGCAAAGAGCTTTGAGGTATGGTAAAAATATTACTCTAGCAAGGCACTAGAGAAGAGACAAAAAAAATTCAAAGTGTGCCATGTAGCATGCAGTGCCAAGTTAGAGTACACTACAACAACATTCCTAAGGTTCCATTGTCATAATTTACTTGGTTGTATGGAGGTAGAATTAGATACATGGTTGCAACACTAGCTAGCTAGCTACTGTACATGTTGTAATACATGTTGTTTAGCTCTATGGTGTACAGTATGTGTGTATGATAATGCATGGCTATCCATTGCATAATAGTGTACTTGGTTATGACACTACATGTGTTTGCTAATAATAGGACTGAAGTTGTGCATAGTTTTCTATTGCCTAACATAACTTTAGCATGGTTGAGACACTACGTGTCACCGCTGTTCCAGAGGCTCACAGCGCGACATTAGGTTTTTGCGCATGCGCCAGTTTTTCCGGGCTGTGCCGTAAAATTAATATTCATGAGCTCGTAATTCATAGAATAAAACACTGAGAACGGCCTTCCAAAAAACTGCTCATGATGCGCAGAATATTTATTGAAGCCATGAGAATTGTCCCAAAGTAGATTCAAAAATAAATATATTTAGCATCAACATCGACAATTTTAAATGCAGAGATACCAACTTTACAGACTACAAAATAGTAATGATTCTTCCTGCAAAGAGTTATGCTAATGTACCTAGGACAACAGTCAAGTTTAAGAGTAACCACAGTACTTTTCAGAGTAACCACAATGTTGGCGTATAGGACAGCTGGAATTTTTAAGAGTAGTAACGTGCCTTAAAATCCTAATAATTACTCCAAAAGGGTAATGGTTGGCATCTCTGTAAATGCCATGTCGTCATTTTCGCGAAAAAAAAACCAACGAAGGCCTCTTTACTGAGCGAAAAAAAGGGTCCAAAACAAAGCTTTTTTTTGGACAATCAAGTAAGTTAAACTAATATTAAGACTGCCATGAAATCATCAATTAAACTTAAAAGTTTGTATTAACGGTGATTTCAAAAGAGCAAACCCCTCAATTCACCTACAAATGTGGGGATTCTAGGGTGGTGGGATTACTGAAAGTGAAACCGGAGTGTGGTTTTCGCACTGAACTCAACTGCACAATTTAACACAGTTCTCTGAGTTCGCAATTCAAACAACGACGCCAACGCCTGATTGACTGGTGCCCCGCATGTATACATTTCACAGGAACGGCCAGGGATTTACGCGTAGTGTCTGCTACTGGATTTGTGCACATACAGCGCCGTTTGTTTACATTTAGTGTACCGTATGTATTTAATAGCTACGTACATGGTTCCATCAGGGTTTGCTCTCAAAAATCTTCCACAGTGGTATTCTCCTTTTATTAGTCTTTCCAATGATACTTTATTTGATTTGGAATTTACTTACCCTGACCACGAAAAATCCCACAAAACGTGAATGTTATTTTCGTTCCAATTGAGACATTTAAAAAGGGTAATAAAATGTCTTTGCCGAAAAATTAATAGTCTTTTTCTGTCGATTTAGTGTTAGGCCCCCCCAAAAAAGTCTCCGGTTTCTGGTATGGAGCTTGCCCAAAAAGTGGTGTGGCGACGCGACTTTTTTTTTTTTTTTACCTGATTTTTGTGCTTCAAATGTCGGCTGATGACTGCAAATGGTGCCCGACTAGTGCAAATATATGGGAGTCCAGAGAGGCCACATAAAGCTTATTCTCGACCATAACCCAATCTAAAAACACGTTAAAATTGTGCAGCAGCAGGATTTCAGTCAAACCAGTGAGTTTGGCGGTTTTTTTTTCATTTTGCCGACGCGCATGGCTACGGCAACGCGCGCGCATACCAGAAACCGGAGACTTTTGTTTTGGCCTTATCTGGAATATCCAAAAAATATTTGTAATATAAAAAAACCGATTGAAAAGATGTCCTCTGGTGAGCTTTTTTACGCAAAAGACTGGACACAATTCAGTCACAAGAGGGCGTTCTATACAAGCTGAAGCACGGACATGCGCACAAGCCTAACGTCGCCCCCTGGAAACAACGGTGAACTGTATGAAGCCTTGTGCATATTTGTCCATTGCTTAGCATTACTTGTACATGTACAATGTACTTGTACATGGTTGTGACACTACACATGTATGAAGCCTTGTGCATGGTTGTCCATTGCCTTGCATTACTTGTACATGGTTGTAACACTACACGTGTATGAAGCCTAGTGCATGGTTGTCCATTGCCTTGCATTACTTGTACATGTACATGGTTGTGACACTACACGTGTATGAAGCCTAGTGCATGGTTGGCCATTGCTTAGCATTACTTGTATGTATGTACAATGTACGTGTACATGGTTGTGACACTACACGTGTGTGAAGCCTTGTGCATGGTTGTGCATGGTTGTCCATTGCCTTGCATTACTTGTACATGGTTGTGACACTACACGTGTATGAAGCCTTGTGCATGGTTGTCCATTGCCTTGCATTACTTGTACATGGTTGTGAC
Organism: Patiria miniata; assembly: GCF_015706575.1. Taxonomy (NCBI): domain Eukaryota; kingdom Metazoa; phylum Echinodermata; class Asteroidea; order Valvatida; family Asterinidae; genus Patiria; species Patiria miniata. The sequence goes on along the minus strand of NW_024037074.1, from coordinate 38,722,929 downwards.
ACTACACGTGTATGAAGCCTTGTGCATGGTTGTCCATTGCCTTGCATTACTTGTACATGGTTGAGACACTACACGTGTATGAAGCCTTGTGCATGGTTGGCCATTGCTTAGCATTACTTGTACATGTACAATGTACATGGTTGTGACACTACACGTGTATGAAGCCTTGTGCATGGTTGTCCATTGCCTTGCATTACTTGTACATGGTTGTGACACTACACGTGTATGAAGCCTTGTGCATGGTTGTCCATTGCCTTGCATTACTTGTACATGTACATGGTTGTGACACTACACGTGTATGAAGCCTAGCTAGTGCATGGTTGGCCATTGCTTAGCATTACTTGTATGTATGTACAATGTACGTGTACATGGTTGTGACACTACACGTGTGTGAAGCCTTGTGCATGGTTGTGCATGGTTGTCCATTGCCTTGCATTACTTGTACATGGTTGTGACACTACACGTGTATGAAGCCTTGTGCATGGTTGTCCATTGCCTTGCATTACTTGTACATGGTTGAGACACTACACGTGTATGAAGCCTTGTGCATGGTTGGCCATTGCTTAGCATTACTTGTACATGTACAATGTACATGGTTGTGACACTACACGTGTATGAAGCCTTGTGCATATGGTTGTCCATTGCCTTGCATTACTTGTACATGGTTGTGACACTACACATGTATGAAGCCTTGTGCATATGGTTGTCCATTGCCTTGCATTACTTGTACATGGTTGTGACACTACACATGTATGAAGCCTTTTGCATAGTTGTCCATTGCCTTGCATTACTTTTACATGGTTGTGACACTACACAAGTATGAAGCCTTGTGCATGGTTGTCCATTGCCTTGTAAGTTGTATTCATTTATGATTTTACATGGTTAAAATTAACAGTGCACAACAGTACACGTGTGAGGCCCTGTGCATGTTTAAACTGCCTAGCATGCATTACGGGCTTACACGCATGCCAAATAACTACAGCTCCATGGTATTACAGCTATAGGTAAGCCTATTACTAGTGTAGTGTTTCATACTCACGACAACGATTTTCTTCCGAGCCGCCATGAAGCGGTACATCGTTGCCATCACCTTGATGGGTTCCGCCTTCATGGGTAGCTGCGTTCGTAGGCCTCGGCCTACTGGCAGTAGTGCTGCTGCCCGTGTTGCTGCTAGTGCCGCTAGTTCCTTTTGTGTATCTGTCGCTGCGCGACCGCTTTAACCTAGGTAATTTGCTGACATCACCTGGGGTCGACAATTCGTCCAAATATCGCGATCGTAAATTGTAGTCATGCCACTTTTCACGATATCTTTCGCGATTCAAGGCATTGTTGACATCCTTCTCACTAGGCTCCGCCATCTTTCGCTGGCTAAACGCGTCGCGACGCGGACTCCACTGGCAAGTTACACGTGGGTGGTGGTATACAGGTACGGCCGGCCCCCGGGTACTATATAAACGTACACATGTACCGCCGTTTGTTTATGTACATTATGTACATGTACATGTACATGTACATGTACAAAATGTACATTAGGCTATGCTGTAGTGTAGGTGACCAGATGAAAATCGCGAAATTCTGCCAGATGCATTTCAAAATTATGCTAGATTAAACAAAATCTAACAAATCAACCAGAATTACACAAAACACAGTATAAACAATATACTCACTATCTGACATACATGTTTTTACATATCCTTTGAAAAAAACACGTTAAATTTCCTTAAAGATACAATTTTGCTTCCATATCTAGCCTGCAGTAATTGTACATTCTTCATCAACCGCTTCAATATTGGAGCATATTGCTTGAATTAAGTAATGAACCCTTCAAAAAAAATCTGTTGATTGCTTTTTTTGGGCTACAATTTAAAAGACTACTACAGAAATCTGCAGTAATTTGCATTCTTTAACTTGCTTTTTTTAATACTTGATCGGTTTTCCACAAAAAAAATTGTCAAATCTAGCCGAAAATCGGCTAAAACGGTCAATTTTTTTTATTGTAATGCACTGTAAGCTCCGCCTACATCTAGATGAGGACCGCCCATAGAGCTGTATACAGCTCTATGGGACCGCCCAATTTTAGCATATCCGCGTGACTGTGGTGCAAAACGGCACGAATGAGAGACTATAACCCATCCGCTGGTTCCAACAACACGTATTCGTAAATAACCACCATGGGTAATAGGGAACCAGTGACAAATATCATTGAACGTGCATGGTTGTGGACGGTGGTTGAGTGCATTGATCTCCATATACACAGACTGGATAGGACATCGCGTACGAACGTGCGTCCGCGCGCGCGTATTTTGAAAAGGGTAAAGAACACAAATTCGCATTTCGAATTGTGTACACTTTCGAATGGAGGATTAAGAAATGAAGTTGGGTTTTCTTCGCTTTCTTTGTCATTTTTGGAAGAATAAAAGAAACAGAGATCTAAATTGATCAAAATCGACGAGGAGTATAGTCAAGGTGTGCTCAGCATTAGATTGCTGGAGTCGGGAAGTAAGGAGCGTTGAAGAATAGGACAATTATTCGCAAGTAAGTTGTTTTTTTAACGAGGCCTATACAACATGGCATGGAGAAATATGAAAATGGGAATGACAAAGCAAATTATGTCGCTCTGAGTTTGAGGGGACGGGCCTGTGTGGTAGCTAGCGAGATATTCTGTTCAAATTCCATGCGATTTAGGCCTGTCATGCTCAGTGGTCGGCATTATTTTTCTTTAAAAGACATACCTAGGCCTAAACGTGCATGATTGACCCGGCAATGGCAATGAACAAAAGTTGACTTGTTTAAGATAGTTTATTCGAATAACTTTTATATGCAAAATCTGATTGAATTATGTCTGCCTTGGCTTAACGCCTACCGGAATGTTTCTATTCTTTTCTTTATAAAGAGAAACCGAGGAGATGGTTTATGCTAACTTACTGCACAACTGGCCGATTGACCTTCATATCAAACAAAGAACTTCAGCAAAGCCATATAGCAAAAACCACCAGCTGCAGGACCGAGCCGGACGAAAATGGAGAACTTCACGGAGGGATGGAATCGACTGTATCATCCACTGAATGGAACATGCGATGTGATATGCATCTGCGCGTTTGACTTAATCAATTTTTACGATGTGGAACTGTTAACATTGATTGATTTTGGTTTTGGAAAGAAGTTGTGGAGTTCAATGCAAGTATTTTTATAAGCTCCCAAGATGACTGTCACATTATTGACAGTTTGTATGGTGAAGAAAGCAATGAGCACTTTAACGGTTTGAAATTATGTTGTGTACGTCGTTATATAAGATTACTAGCTATAGCCATAAACACCGTCATATTCGCTCACAAAAACGATTCCCATTACACTTACAAGTAATTATATTTATTTTCAGAAGTATAGCTAAACATTTAATTGCAAGACCGTGCGTAGCTTGAATTTATTCTTTGACAAAATTATATAGTACTATTTTGGTTTGTGATTCATCTCCTTTCACAAACTATCACAAAGAGGTAAACGATGTCATTCCCTGATCAATCTAGGGACGGGAAGAAATTTTTACTGATTACTTTGTAAAATTAAGGTTTTTTTTACCTTTTAGATTGTAATTGGTTTATGTTCAGGGTTTTTAATAAATATATCAATCATTTGAATGAATCTCCATACAATTTCTCGTGTGAGTGTTCAGTTAAAAAAATATGATGTCATTTCGGCATATTATTAATACAATTATTCATTTCATTGATGGAGTAATTCAGTGTGCTCTAATGACCAATGTGCCAAAAATGAAATGGCAATTTACTTACAATCATTTTTGAGAGGAGAAGGGATTTTAAAAAAAAATAAGGGAAAAGGAAATGGGGGGTTCTTGAATTTTGAAAATGCATAATAAGAAAGTGTATATCAAGAAAGTGTGGAAAAGCTGTTTGGAGGGTAACTCTTCATCGTTCAGGGTTTTTTTAAAGATTGTTTTGGAGGAGCGCTTGAACTCCCTCCTGTAAGAAAAATTACACTAAACAATCCATTTTCCAAAGTAAACAAAGTGAAAGCACGGTAATCCTTACTTTTAGGACCCCTTTCCTATATAAGGTTGAAAGACTCACCAAAACAGCTGACTAAATGACACTCAAAAGTGACATTCTGATATTTATTGACACATTTGAACATTTGGCAATGACACCTCTTGAATATCAGCAGGTTTGATTTTGTAGAAAGAGGGCAGGGTTTTGATTTATGAGGGGTTAAAGACGACGATAAAAAACAGAAAATGAATTTAAAAAGCAAGATGGTGAACTGCAAAAAAAGGTAGGAAAGTCACATTTTCTTCGAAAGTGCTTTCCAAATTATAACTAACATATGAGTTTGTCTGAAGAAAAAAGACTTCTTTAGCCTGCAAAAGTCACTTTGGTACTGAACAGTCATCTACAAAAGTCTTGAACAGAACTCATACAAAATAGAGGTGTCCTAAAAGTAAGGATTACCGAAAGCACAATGCGCGTTTACCCGTCTGACAGTAAACGCGCCGCCATTGTTCGGCCGCGCATTCGTGCACAAACACGGCGCGATGTCCTATCCAGTCTGTGTATATGGAGATCAATGGTTGAGTGTCATACGTCTGTTTGCTTATATATCTCCCTAGTTGGGGTTCTGTTGACAGTCGAGGTAAATTGTGGTTAAGGTACCAGACTAGGTGGTCTTCCGAATATTTATATCAGAACTATCGAATCAATCACAAAAACAGTATCGACTCTTCTCACAGTTACACGCCTAGTGAGTAGTGTGTTTGTGACTTGGAAAGATACTGATTTTTGTAAAGATCAACCAAAAATATTTGAGAATCGATACTAAAGTTGTAACGTTAGACGGGAGCAAGCCAGCTGGCACATCGTGCTTTTTGGTGGTCATCCATTTGGTGTCAGGTCAACTCCCCGGCCCCCTGGCCGACTCGCCCCTCACCGACTCGCCCCTTACCTACTCGCCCCCTGACCGACTCGCCCCCTGACCGACTCGCCCCCTAGCCGACTCGCCCCCTCGCCAACCCGCCTCCTAGCCGACTCGCCCCCTGACCGACTCGCCTCCTGACCGACTCACCCCCTGGAAAAAGATGCACCGTATGTACGGGGACATTGTGAAAAAAAAATTAAAGACAGTGGAGGAGAACACATTGCCCGGTATAATGTGTGGTAACTGCGGTCACATATATACTTACTTTGTTAGTACACTTGTATACACTTTAAGTTTAACTACCAGTTTTTCCATGTTCTTTTGAAGTCTGCAGGCTATAAAATAATTTAAGACGAAATGAATCGTCTGCATTCTGCAAGTGTTGTCGAATCACTTCAAGAAATGTCAAGGCCTGAGGAAAATCGTTTATTTGTATTTTTTTTGGGGGGGGGGGGGGCTCCGATTTTCTTAAAAAGAAAACCAAAAAAACAACCTTTAATTTAACGGAAATGCAAACTGCATCCAAATTCCAATTTCCAAAATATTAAAAACTTTGCCTGCACAAATTTCCCGAAAGCGGCAGCATTCCTGAGCTGCCGCTTTCACGTACAAGGTTTCAAAATAATCACATACAAGATTTCTGGCTGCGCAACCGGCAGTCCACTCCCAGGCGTCACAGGGGAGCCTCCTAGCAACAGTATTTCTAAGCAACCAGGTTGGAATGTGATGGGCATGCAGCCATGCACCTGTGGCTCAGATAGCTAATCACTCCCAGTTGCGCGTGGAAGGAAGTCATATTCATGAATCAGACGATCCGTGATGAAAGCAACCAATGGCATATTTATTTGCCGGGAACCGGCTCATTTCATTGGCTGAGATACTTATCATCACTGTTTATCATCTAAGAATCTTCCAATTACTGGCGGCAAGTTCTCAAAGGCCTTAAAGTTCGGTGGCTTACAGCTGAACCCAAATATATATGCTTTGTAACGAACAAGAGTGGCATTGTATCAATTTGAACAATGCGGCTATCAATCATTCTCTGGAAAGGCTTTTCGGAGCTGAGATTTTATTTGGGCATTTTTTTTTCCTCAGAGACAGGGGAAAACTTTTTGCGAAAAATGTGGGAAACTGAATTGAACGTGAAATTTCACCTCCGTGTTGTGTACATGCACATAAATAAACGATTGGGGGATGATATTCCAAGTCCAAATAATTCATTAAATGTAGGGCTCCCGATGTTTTTTTTTCGTAGTACGATTTTATTCTTCGCTTATTTAAAAAATAAAACTGCATGGCCTACATTTTCTTGTAAATGTTACTCTAGAATATAATTATTTCGGAATACATTTTGAAATTAAGTTTGAAGTCAAAGGGCTGTTGATAATCTTATTCGTATTCCTTTTAAAATTAGGAAAAACTAAGCAGAATTCGTATTAAAATTTCCCCTGGAATCTACAAAAGAATTAACTGAGGGTTCAAAACTTAATGGGCTAGGGTGTTTGAAATCGTTTTACTTTAAAAATAAATCGAGAGAACAAGACATACTAAATCGTATTACTGAGGCCGGGACAATATAAAAGGGAGGACGATTACTTCTTCGTGTATTTAAAAAATAAAACGCATGGCCTACATTATTTTGTGAACATTTTTTACTCTAGAATATATTTTGGAATATATTTTGACGCTATTATTTAAGGGATGTTGTTAATCCTGATCATATTCATTTAAAAATAAGAAAAAACCGAGCATAATTCGTATTAAATTTCCCCGGAATCTACAAAAGAATTAACTTAAAGTGCAAACTTTAACGGGCTAGGTTTTTTTAATCATTTTCCTTTTAAAAAAATATTTAGAGAACCAGACGTAAATCTCTCTCTGAGGTCGTGAAAATAAAAAAGGGGATGACGATTTTATTCTTCATTTATTAAAAAAAACACATGGCCTACATTATTTCGTGTACTGGTACATGTTCTACTCTAGAATATATTTTGGAATATATTTTGACATGAAGCATTAAATGCAAGTGCTGTATTAAATGTGCCCCCTATTCCAGCCGGGAAATAGAAAAGTGTCTTATAAAAATATATTCTAACCCATCCGCTACGCGCAGGCCCCACGGGCACCGACTCCGGAAAAATGACGCTTGCATTTGTACCAGAAATCCTTCCAATTGGTGTTCGAATAATGTTACAATGTACGTGTTCCCCTCCACTGTCTTTTATTTTTTATTATTTTTTTCACGATGTCCCCGTACGGTGCATCTTTTTCCAGGGGGCGAGTCGGTCAGGAGGCGAGTCGGTCAGGGGGCGAGTCGGTCAGGGTGCGAGTCGGTAAGGGGCGAGTCGGTAAGAGGCTAGTTGGCCTGCAATCATTCATTTGCGTGGCGGCGGCGCGGGCATTTGTGAATGGCAAACATAAAGTGATAAACACGGAGCTGTAACCGGACCGCTAGCCGGTGCTGTACTACGGCGGGAGTCGAACAGCAAGCACGTTGAATGAAAAGTGAGTTTGGTAATTAGGGTAATCAGCGTAATGGTGATCATGATGATGAGATATGCTTTAAAAAAAAAATAAAAAAAATTGGCCGGGCAAAAAACTCCTAGTCCTAAATAATATTAAGCCCCCTTTTTAAAGGGAGGGGGGGGGGGGGGGGGGGCATGGTGGTAGGGTGGGTGGGGGATGTTGGGGCTGGGGCGTTGCAGATTGTGACACCCCCCTCCCTCCCCCCCCCCCCCCCCCACTTTCGGTAATCCTTACTTTTAGGACCCCTTTCCTATATAAGGTTACAAGACTCACCAAAACAGCTGACTAAATGACACTCAAAAGTGACATTCTGATATTTATCGATACATTTGAACATTTGGCAATGACACACCTCTTGAATATCATCAGGTTTGATTTTGTAGAAAGAGGGCAGGGTTTTGATTTATGAGGGGTTAAAGACGACGATGACAAACAGAATATAAATTTAAAAAGCAAGACGGCGAACTGCAAAAAAAGGTAGGAAAGTCACCTTTTCTTTGAAAGTGCTTTCAAAATCATGACTAACATGAGTTTGTCTGAAGAAAAAAGACTTCTTTAGCCTGCAAAAGTCACTTTGGTACTGGACAATCATCTGCAAAAGTCAGTTTTGAACAGAACTCGTACAAAATAGAGGTGTCCTAAAAGTAAGGATTACCCCACTTTCTTTTTATTTTGTGGTGGCTGTGTAGTGTTTAACCTAAAATAAAAAAAAGTATAGGCTTACTTCAACTTCAAGTTCCAGCCTACCTTTCTAGGCTAGATACTTCTGTTCTGGAAAGTTTTCCCTACTTTAGTAGGCCTCCACTTTACCTCCCGTCAAACACATCAATTTTCTCCTCACCTTGTGATTTCACCCAAGACGAATCCAGCTGAGGAAGCTTCGGCAATGCGAATAATTTTTAGGAAAAATGTGTCTGTAAAAGACTTTAGAACACATTTTGGATGTACTGTTTCCGTTCAGTTTCTAACTAATCGTTAGAGGCAGCCGGCCATATGAAGTGTCTAGAAGTCTAGCGGTACGTACGTTACGCATTAGATCGACAACGCATGAGCCGGCCAATGAAAGTGCAATACGTCCTAATGAATATTTAATTTCTCATGAAAAGTTAGTTTATTTAATATTCATGGCTTTTTTCAATGGATACTTTAAATACGTCCACCGATTGATTATTGAAACATTGTTGTGTTTCAAAGAAGAGTCCGAGGTTCGAATCTCGATGAAGTTAAGTGACTGATTAAGAAATAAGATTAAAGGAAAGGAGAGGGTGAGAGTAGAGGAGGGAAAGTGGAGGAAATAACCATAAAGGATGCAACTTTTTGGCGCTTGCAAATTAATTGAAAAAAGTGGAGGACTAGTATGGAAAACTTTCCCTACTTCTACTTATCTAGCTAGTCTGAGAAGTCTCTCTAACTAAACAGGACTCTACAAATCGCCCTTTTTTTAACATTTAGTAATGATTTGGCAATGTTGGGCGTGATCAGTCGATCCCGTTGCGCTATCGGTCGATCATGACGCTATCGGTCGATCCCGCTACCCACCAATCAAGCACCTTTTCTTTCTAATTCACGGCTCTGGAGGAATTTTTCTTTTAAAACGTAAGTAAAGTCTGAGATATCCTGCAGAATAGACCGATCGTGTAATGAAACGCGCCCAACAGCGACTCATGACGGATGTTAAAAAGGGTAACTTGTATTGAGTCCTAGTAACTTTTACTACTTTCTAGCACACTCTGATGAGCCACATGTAGAAAAATGTGTGGAAGTTGCTTTCTTTGGCGGTAAATAATTCTGTTTTGTGACTGTAGGCCTACCTCTTGTTTTGAATGCATCCATGTGTGAAAAAATCTGGGCATTCCAAGATGTAGTTTTTAGTGGCACTGGTATAGCAGAAATTCTCAAAATTTTGCCACCTAGTGCCAGATTTAATCAAGTGCGCCACGTCGGGGAACTCTCGACTTTGTGCCCAATTTCCAGACGCCACTGTTTTTGAATTTCGGCTGAAATTTGTTCACAGAGGTTAAATAGCAAGCATTAATTGTAAAAGTACCAGTTTTGCACTGAATGAATTTGAAGTTTGTCAACAAAGACGTTTGGCAACTCTACATGAGGAAAGTCAGGGTAAACGTCAAAGTGCGCCACGTTAGGGAACACCTCTATATAATCACGGTGGCAGACAGAAGGTGAAAGAAAAAATATCTTACTCTGCTACTCGTACTACTGTCCAAGAGTTTTTTTGGTGATCAGGCACAACCCGATCACCGTTTTAAAATTCTTTTGTTTTTGTTTTGTTGGTTTTTTTTTTGGCTTTTTCTCGACAACAATTCTCCGTGACTTTTCTCCTAAATGGTACATGGTATAAACACAAAACTCTTATGTCATGATGACGTCATCAGGTAAATTACAAAGGATTTTATTTCAAAACGTGACAAACTACTTTCAGTAATAACTCTTGAACAAAATGATCAATCATCTTCATACTTTGTAATCTGATAGACCATACTGCAATAGATCTGTCTCATAGGAAGCCATCTTCGTAGGAAAATTACAACTATGTGTTCAATGTCATCTGGTGCGTGCGCGCGCAGTGTGCAAAACGTTCTAAACACGCGTTCATCCTACTTGTAATGTCTTGGAAATACGGCGCAGCCGATGAGCGTCATAAATGTTTGACGCCTAAAATGCTGATGCAAGTGGCAATCTGTAGGAAGTGACGTCATTTTGAGACAGACCTATTGACAAACAGTTTGTGTTATGCACATGAAGTTACTTGACAAATGGCTCACAGGATGATGATAAAACCTGGTATGAACTTGAATTCTGGTCCAAAGATGTGAACAATTTTTCATGTCATTATGAAGTCATCAGAAATAGAGTTATTATTAATGGTTTATTTTATTACATTTTTACGGCCGAAAGGCCGAATTGCAGTTAAATGTACACACATTAATAAATGTTTTATATTGAAATTACACCATGTGAAAAATACACTTAAGGTAAATCACAGCAAGATACACACAAAGTAATACCGATACAAAAAGGAAAAAAAAAGGAAAATCATTTGAAAGAAGTTAATAAAACAAATGTTAAAAACAAGACATGTATGTACAGTTACAAACACAAACACAGTTGAGTTGTATCTTGTGCCTGGCAAGTCAACTGCAGTGCAATGGGCCTTATTTACGAAGAAGCCATTTTGATCGTGTTCCCTGAATTTTATTTACACAAGTACACGATTTTGTCGTGCGATAATGTCGTGCGATAATGTCGCGCGATAATGTCGCGTGCACAAATCAATGAGCGCCTTTACATTTACGTGACTTATCGCGCGATTTTTTAAACTCAAATTGGTTTTAACATGGGTGTGCGACATTGCTGCGCTACATAGTCGTTGCGACAAAATCACATGTGTAAATAGGCCTTGTAAACTGTTGAATAGGACGGTGCCAGACTATTTATGCGTTCCAAGCCTCACTGTAATTTTTTTTTTTTGCAATCGGTTACACATACATGAACGGTTGACAGCCAGCTAGTCTAGTTACCTGACCTGACAATTCCCTGATGTCTATAGATTGTTTTGTTTCGTCTGTAGTAAGGTAAGGGAACCAGACTACGAAAACAGTAATTTTTTTTCTAGGTTTTTCCAGCATGAACACAAAACTTTAAGTAGGTCAGTGTAACAATAACTTGCTGTAAATACTAACCCCCAAATCCATCCATTTCTGAAAATTACAGCAAAAGCAAATGTTGTACATTATCTTTAAGCTTCCTATGTTTGCCAAAAATTGGAGCAATTGCAGATTACAGAGTTTTAAACTGGTTCTTTCCAGAACCACAAAGTCACAAAAGAGATTTTACTACACACATGTATGTACATAGAGTACTTCGCAAACTATCATCTTCCACTATGCAAAAACCTTCAAGTCTTACTGAATGGTAAGTAGGCGTTATGAAAAGAAAATCGATAACAAAGAGATACTTGACAAAGTCTAGCCTTCATTTGCAATTTTTTAACCAACCAAAGGAGCAAAAAAAAGCAACCAAGGCCTTGAAACCCTGGTTTCTCATCTTAAATGCTAAAATAGTCTTGGTTCAAGACGCTAGTATAGCGGCGCTGTATGCTCCGTGAATATGCGCCTTCACACTTTAACTTTGTCCTTTGTTAATGGCAAATCAAAAACTATGGGTAATGACTATTGTCTAGTTGGCACCATAAAATGCAAATTAATAACAAAATGGATTACCTGCCAATAGGACCTACATTTCATATCATTTTAAGGACCGGATTTTTTTCCATATAATTTTACATTCCATTGTTACAAAGTTACGAATTTTTTCGATTGTGCGGCTATGTGCAAGTGTCAATATGCGTATCTAAATTGATATATAATACAATGGATTGAATTTCTAAATGTAATTGTCCAGGTTGCAACAATAAGGTCTATATTGTAAAAGTACAGAATATAAAATACTTTATTCTATAAAAAAAATTATAATAAAATGCTGTACAGTAACTTGAAATGGACACGTCATAATTGGAAGAGGAAAAATATAAAATCAAATAAAAAATTACTTGAGAATGCCACAATTGCAGTACTCTTCATTTTACTTGTATGACAGCCTACATGTAATATATGTGATGCGATCCAGCTAAATGATTCGTTTGTCGACCCTGGTCGAGTGTTTTTTTTTTACAGATTTGAAAAGAGCAAAATGTCAGCATTACTGCTGTGAAACTGAAACCGCATGCTGATACCATCTTTAGTTAAAAAATTATGGAAGTCGGAACGGCAAAAGATGTAATAAAGTGATGTGATGAAGTGGCCCTATTTTGGCCTGAATCTCCAAATGAAAGTTCCTGACAAACGACTCATTTAGCTTGATCACATAACAAACATCCGTCTTTGGGAGACACGGACCAGCAGGTTAATGAGCTCGGTAAGACGAACCTGTTGCATAGGTTGTATTTCCAGAAGGTGGAGATAGGCATGGTCTTTGTCTCGCGGGTGGAGTTTCCCCACGTTGCATAGTTGTGTAACTTGAAGTGTAATCAACATGTAGCACATGCCAAGCTGAAATTGGTACTTGCCTCACGTGCGTGCCAGTCTGTTGAGGCACTGAAGGGTGAGAATAGCCTGCTGACTGAGGGAAAGCATTGATTCTATGGATGACTGGAGACGTCGGCACACGTAATTTGTTGGCATAGAAGTCTGGTGATGGAGAAGGAGTTGCGAGTTTCGTTTTGCAGGAAATAATTTGTACCTTAGGCTGGGATGAGCTGCTGGGACGATTGTCGAAGTTGCCCGGTGATGTAAACCAGACTCAATACGGTCAACCGATGAACTGAAATGTTGCGTTGGGATTTGGGTGGGTCGGTCCTGGGAAATGGTTCCTGGTTGACTAGCTGGCTAAACCGCCGACTTTTCATAAAGCTGAATCAAGACATCGCAGCTTTTCAATGGATTGTAATCTAGATCATCACGGTATTTGGCCAAAGTGCTGGAATATTGTCCAATAGATAAGGTGACTGTGTCTCGGAATTCATGCACCTTATGCAGTCCATCAACCTGAGATGCAAAGTCTTGCTCGAACTTTGTGTCGCTAACGTGTTGATTGTCAATGTACAGCACAAAGCAGCCCGGCTTTATGTCACGGAGAATCGATCGAAGGAGATCGCCACTGCCTCGGTCGTTTCGGAAGAAAGCAGACACTGCGGAGAAGAACTTCGACAAGGTTAGCATGTCAGCCTGTTTGATGAATTGACGAGTGGAAACAGTTAGGTCCTTATCTCTGACAACGTCGCATTTTTCGTATTTCACTGAAAAATCCTCGGGAATACACAATTGGTATATCTTGTCCCAAGTGTCTTTCCAGTTAGGGTACAGATCCAAGACCCGACATTCCAGACTACTTGGGAAGATTTCTTTCTTACGAAGGAAGGTAGTCAAGCCAACCAGGTCTGACCCGGGCCCGCCACCGATGCTGCAAACCTTCAAGATTTCCTTCTTGTTGCGCCAACTCCTTAAGGATTTTGATGTTTCCTGAAGCGAGAAGGACACGAGATGGCAGTGTTGCATCAAGTACAGGAAGACGTAGGCACAGCGGTTTGCTGGCACATTCCAGTTGCAACAAGACTGGCTAGAGGTGTTTGAAAGCCCCACTGTGTACCCCTTGGAGATCTTTCTCAATGCCTTCTTAACCGTTTCAATCTTGGTTAACGTGGAGCCGCCGATCTGATCCATGAGATCATCCAAGACATCTGTCAGTACACTATGATAGAAGTCTTCGGGTTCCATTTGATCAAAGACATTCATCAAAGGCTCCATGGTCATTCTGTGAAGTGATAAATTAGAATTTGAAAGGCCCATGCAATGTAATTTTTTTAATGCAGTCCTTAAAAATGCCCCTTTGTGTCCCATTTAACCTTATAAGGTGTTGGGCCTTAAGCCCAACACCTATTGTTTTTGTAAAAGTTCACTATTTTTAGGTGTTGGGCCTGAGCCCAACACCTATTGTTATTGTAAGAATTTACTATTTTTTATTTTTTTTTATTTCTCCAAGACACATTCGTTTCCAGAACCGTTTGTCAAAATGAAAACATATATGAACTTCAATTGTCAATACATGAATGCACAACCCACTGAAGATGTGCTTTTTTGCAATTACGTCATTATGACATCATGATGGGTCACGTGACGTCACTTCAAAAAATAATACATTTAATCTTTGAAAATCAATATAAAATCAACCGTGAGAGACCGGAACTTGAATTTTGCGGGAATCGACATGATAATACATGCTCTTCAATTAATCTTGTGTGCGTAAAATCACATGACCCTTCCTTCCGGTCGAAACCGGAAGTGCCTAATAATTCAAAAGTGGAAAAAGATATGAACTTGCTTTCAACGATGTTAGCCTGTGGGTGGGTTGATCTTTCAAAAAAAATTATCGGTGACGCCATCAAGTGTTCGAGCGCCCTCTAGTGGCAGGTTAAAAAATGTCCAAAACGCATTTTCAGTTGATGTCTGTGGCGAAATTTGCGGTAATCGCTTCAAAATTAATAAACATAATGACCTTAATGCAGACAAGACCTGTGCGCGAAAAAAAAATGATTACGTCATCAGACCGGAAGTTACAATGAAAAGACCTCTTTTCCTTTGAAAATTGCTAAAAAATCAACCGTCACAGATATAATCCAGTTTTGTGCTTCAAATGGCACTTAAATGATGGGTCTAAAACTTTCCAAGGTTTCGTTACAATAAATTTACTAGAAGATGCCCTGCAGCCCCCTTGAAGTTTGAAGTTAAACACGCCTACGCATTGAAACGCTCATTTAATGCCACGTCCATTGTGTGTACAGCAAATGGGGATCATTGCGTACAAAGGGAAAATCCCGAAAAATAGTGTGCTGCGATTGCGTAAAAGGAAACTTCCCCTTATATGATACTCAACCATTGGGCTGGCAAAAGCGCCCAATTGGGCGCTTTTTTAAATTGGGCGCTTTTTTTCTACAAACATGCGCATTGGGGTTAAGAGGGTATGGCGAGCAATATCTTGAATTGCGCCAATGGTGTGCGACCTTTACTTTAAGAGATATGAGCTATTTGGTGGGTTTTTGTTACAATTGTACTAGATAAGTTTACAGTACAGCACCATACGTGCGTGCAGATCCTCTGTATAATTACTCCACGCGCTATTTTTTAACTCTCAACCCTCAACATCAACATCAACAATCAACATCAACATCAACAATCAACATCAACAATCAACATCAACAATCAACAATCAACATTAACATCAACAATCAACATCAACAATCAACATCATCAATCAACAATCAACATTAACATCAACAATCAACATCAATAATCAACAGCAACATCAACAATCAACATCAGCAATCAACATTAGCATCAACAATCAACAATCAACATCAACAATCAACGATCAACACCAACAATCAACAACAAAAATCAACATCGACAACCCACATCAACAATCATCAACAATCAACTTCAATAATCGTTAATCAACAACACCTATCAACTGTCAACAATCAACAATCGACATGAACAACCACCGTCAAATTCAATCAACAATCAACATCATCAATCAACAATCAACATAAACAACCAACAATCAACATATCATCAATCAACAATCAACATAAACAACCAACAATCAACATCAACAATCAACATTAACAATCAACAACAACAATCAACATCAAACAATGTGAAAAAGCCAAACCTCTAGCCCAACACCGTGTGTTTGTCCTCAAACTCTAGTTTTTTTTTTTATTCTCCAAGACACAATGCTTCTCCGGAACTGTTTGGAAAAATGGAAACATATATGAACTTCATTTGTCAATACATGAATGCACAATCCACTGAAGATGTGCTTTTTTGTAATTACGTCATTATGACGTCATCACGGGTCACGTGACATCACTTGAAAGTTTAATAAATTTAATCTTTGAAATTCCATATAAAATCAACCATGACAGACCGGAACTTGAATTTTGCGGGAATCGACATGATAATACATGCCCTTCATTTTACCTTGTGCGCGTAAAATCACGTGACCCTTCCTTCCGGTCGAAACCGGAAGTGCCTAAAAATTTGAAAGTGGAAGAAGATATGAACTTGCTTTCAACGATAAAATGTTAGAGCGCCCTCTAGCGGCAGGTTAAAAAACGTCAAAAATGCATTTTCACTTGATGTCTGTGGCGAAATTTGCGGTAATCGCTTCAGAATTAGTGTGCATGATGACCTTAATGCAGACGAGACCTCTGCGCGAAAAAAAAAATGATTACGTCATCAGACCGAAAGTTACAATAAAAAGACTTTTAAACCTTCAAAAATTGCTAAAAAATCACCCGTGATAGATAGAATCAAGACTTGGCTATAAATAGCACAGTTAACATAGCTCTTGAACTTTTTGGTAATAACGTCACAATGACGTCATCAAGTATCATATTACAAGCAATCAAAGATTTCTAGATTTAATCTTTGAAAATCAATATAAAATCAACTGCTACAGATTTCATTTTGTTTTGTATGGCAATCGATAAAATATTGCAGGGTCTTCATTTTCGGTATTAAGAGCAAAATCATGTGACCCTTCCTTCCGGTCGAAACCGGAAGTGCCTTATTATTTGAAATGTGCAGAAGATGCAAACTTGCTTTCAACGATGTGAGTGTCTGCCTAGGCAATACTGTACAAATATTTTACAGTTGACGTCATCAAATGTTAGAGCGCCCTCTGGCGGCATGTTGAAAAAGTCAAACATGGATTTAAACATGCATTTTGAGTTGATGTGTGTGGCAAAACTTGCGGTAATCCATGGCCCAAAACCGTGTGGTTGTTCCTACAACCTCTAGTTTTCAATTTTTTTTTGCCATTTTCAAGGGTATTTTGGTGCCATTTTGGTTTTTAATGCTACTGCAAATGTCCATATTCATGAGCAAAAATATGATGTCATTCCAGGCAGAAACCTCAATGTTACAACTAGTTTCAGCAAAAAATTTGCCAGAATTTGGCTATTTCGTTGTCCAAAACATTGTTTTTAACAATGATTCGTTGTGTCAGTACTAGCTCTACTGAGTCGAGCGTTGAATTACGGGTACCCCTCCATACAAATGCTCCACCGATTCGCCATACTTTGGTAGCACCATCAGTAGCATAGTCACAAACCCACGCGAGGACAAAAAGACCCCCAAAAAACGGTAAAGAGATTTCAAATGAGAGACAGTTATCCTGGATTGATCTATACATTCTTGACATTCCATGAGACCCCTTATATTGTTCCCAAACAGCGAACATTTTGGAAAAAAACAGCAAAATAGTCTGAAAACTTACAGTTCAATGTGTTTGCATGGAGGCTCAGTTCTTGAATTAGCTTGTCAATGACGTGACGTCACCGTCGTTGCTAGATCGCGAAGAAAAACAAGTCGCGCTTTATCAACGACTGTTTCGTGTAATGATACGTGCTCCGATCCGCGCCGTACGACAGTCGTTGATAAAGCGCGACTTGTTTTTCTTCGCGATCGAGCAACGACGGTGACGTCACGTCAGACGCCCTCATTGACAAGCTAATTCAAGAACTGAGCCTCCATGCAAACACATTGAACTGTAAGTTTTCAAACTATTTTGCTGTTTTTTTTCCAAAATGTTCGCTGTTTGGGAACAATATAAGGGGTCTCATGGAATGTCAAGAATGTATAGATCAATCCAGGATAACTGTCTCTCTCATTTGTAATCTCTTTACCGTTTTTTGGGGGTCTTTTTGTCCTCGCGTGGGTTTGTGACTTTGCTACTGTGATGGTGCTACCAAAGTATGGCGAATCGGTGGAGCGTTTGTATGGAGGGGTACCCATAATTCAACGCTCCACTCAGTAGAGCTATGTCAGTACATGGCAGTAAAGCCAATGAGCAAACTTTTCTCACCAATGTTTTTTTTTTAATTTCTGGGTTCTTCAACAGAAAACACCTAAAATGAAAATTGTCTTCCTGCACTGACATCACAGCAACAGCATCCTCAGTTGTCTGGAAAAGCATGGACATTTTTTCAAAATTATATAAAGAGGAGCATTTTCAATAAAATTAACCAAACAGGAATGTCACTCAAATAGTTTTCTTACATTGAAGAGGATTAGAAAGTTGCACGAAATATGTGGGGCCTACCCGATGTTCCCCGATACCTGCATGTATGTTCATCAAGGGTTAGGGCATGGGTTAGGGTTAGGGTTAGGGTTAGGGATGGGGAACATAGGTATTGGGGAACACAGGTATATGCACCCAAATATGTTCCTAAGAAATGTTCACTTCATGGGCTCTTTAAGTACAAAACTTGACTTACCCTGCAGTGTAACACCCCATGCTAAATTTGAGAGATTAAGAGATTTATTCAACTCACCTGAAAAGTTGCACACTCTTTTTGAAATAACTTGACCAACTTTGGAATACAACATATAAACTATACTGCTTTCCAGCAGTTTCTCTAGTACCGGTACTTTTAGAAGACCACACTTTTCAGTAAAGTTTGGTATATGTGACAACTTCAGTTATTTCTCACTGCACGTTATTTCTCACTGCAGTCATTTCTCAAGCGGGGAAATCCCAAGAATAATACCACAAATGCATGTACCTGTACGGTGGCCTCGTAAAGCCAGCATTTCTCATTGGGAAATAACATTTGCCTTTCAACTCTTTTTGTATGTGCAGTATTTTGATAAGGCCAGAAAAAAAACTGCTGCTTCCGATTACATGGCATTTGAAAATAGGGTAGATAGGTAGGTTGGGCATTTTTTTTTTATTTGGGGGGGGGGGGCATTTTTGTGTGTGTACGATCATATGGAGGCATCTGCATGTATAGTCATGGAGAAAAGGTAGAAATGGATATCTTTTGGGTAATTCCCTCATTTTTTCCCAAAAAACAAAAAAGAAACCGGGTAGTGCTGTCAAAAATAGGATAGGTAGGTTACTGGGAGCAGAACTATAATTTTCTTTGGGGGGGGGGGGGCCTTACAGTAACTGACAAAGCATTACATTGTGTCATGTACATGTAAGCACACAAACTACGGTAGCCGTGTCGACCGATCACACAGGTGGAATTTCATCGAGGGAAAAATATAGAGATTTACGCTTGTTGAAATACATGTACAAATGCAGGGTGAGCGTGCAGACAATTACATCATTGGACATTGCCTGGTTAGGTTGTGAATATTGCATGTCGAAAAAAAAAAAAAAAGATCACACAGTTCAGTCTTTCCAGTGGAACCATAATTTGTTTGAATTTGAAAGAAACAGCTAGTGCCTATTGGGGTGTCATGTTTAATCATTTTGTGTATACATTTTGTGTATACATTTTGTGTATACATTTTGTGTATGCATGCATGTATTTCTGGGTTGACTGCTTCATTAGTTAAAATGTGCAAAATGTATACTGATTAAGTTTATAGAGAGGATGCGTACTTTATCATGAAGTGAACAGTATGAAAAACAGTGTTGGCCGAGCAAAGGCTTTGACCCTCAAGGCCAAGGCTTAGACCCTCAAGGCCAAGGCCAATGCCAAGGCCCTTTTATAAAATGACCACTAATATAGAACTAATTATAGTCACATGACACATCATCACGAATCACTTATTAAGAAGAACAACTTGTCTTTAATTGCAATCAAAATGCTCACATATAATGTTTTATGACTGCATTGTATCTATTAAAGTATAAGTTCAGGTCTTCATGAATATATGGTTCTACATAACTAAAACAAAATAATGATTAACTTCTATATTGACGCACAATTCTCCCGAGCGTAACAAAAGGGGGATCCAAGAAACTGATTTGGGGAATTTTTATTTGCTGGGCCAACATGGTCAGAAATATTAGCATTATACCTAATAAACAGATACATGCAAATCTTTAGCACTTATCAGGGAGATATATATATACAACCAATCAGATTGATCATCAGTTAGAAAAAAAGTAGCTCACTAAAACTTTGTGTGGCTTTACTTATAAAGTGTACAGAAAATTATTGCAGCAAATGTACTACAATGGTAACAAAATGTGCAGCTATAAAAGTGAAATCTGTTTCCCTCCTCATCATGGTAACATTATTAAAATGGTAACAGCAACATTTCAGACAGATTTATCTGGAAAATGCAAAAATCTATGGGCCTTGAAGAGCCTTGACTCAAAATTGCAAGGCACTAATCCCTCAAGGCCAAGGCCAAGGCTTTTGCCCTCAAGCCTCGAGGCCAAGGCCAAGGCCCTAAAGTCAAGCCTTAAGGGAGCCTTAAGGCCAAGGCCCAGCATCAAGGCACTACATCACTGAATTGAAAAATATCGAAATTATAATTTCAGTCTGATGACATCATGATTCTGAAACCTTGCAATGTCATTTGCGGTTGTCCAAAGATTATCTTTTGGCAATTTGGTAAAATTTGGAATACCTGATGACATCATGATGACATCCCCCACTTTTTTTCACATCTTTAGACTAGAGTTTAAGTTCATACCAGGTTTTATCGTCATCCCATAAACTGTTTGAAAGAAATTTGGGTTGGTTTTGAATTGAGGCTCATGTCTATATTTTGAATCAAACTTCTAAAGTTGACCTTCCAGAAGCCGCAGAAGTGTACATGGTTGACCATTTTAGTTGACAAAAGTGACCAACATCTTTCATTTATAATTCCTGAACAAACAAATCAATGATGTTTGTACTTTTTAATCAGATGGATCATTAATTGGTGAATTGTTTTGTCATATACGCCGTGTAAGCTGCTTGACCTTTACTTCCGGGTACGGGAAGGTCAAAATTAGATGAATTCAAAATATAGACATGAGTCTCAAATAAAACCAAACAGAAATTTCTTCCAAATGGTTTACGGGATGATGAAAAAACTTTGCGTTTGTAACTCAACAAACGCGAGTCTTTAGTTTCATTTTTAATTTTGTGGCCACCCTACCCTTGCCAGCCATGCCCATGGGATAGGTGATTTTGTTAAATAATAATTGCCTTTTGATAAACAGATCAATTCTTTGAAACTTTGCAGTGTCTGATCTCGATGAGTTAACGCAACGGTTCTCAAGTCAGTCTTCAGCTGAGAAGTTTGAGGCCGCGGACACCCCTCAACAGGTCCTGGATGAAATCAGCTTGGAGGGCGTGGCCAGATACATCCAAAGTGGCAACTGTGAGTGGAATTCACATATTTTGAAGTCTCATTGTTGTTTTTTTTCTTAAACCCGCGCTTATGACCATTTCCAATTACCCGAAAAAGTAGTCCGTTTAACCTAACTCCCTAGGCCTTTTTGCTAGGATGTAGCCTCAATCCTGCAAAATCCTCCAATCAGCCTCATGGAAAACTAGCATATAGACTCAATCCTGCAAATTCCTCCGTTGTTTCTTGAGTATGGTCCATGGAGGGGTGACCACTGCCTGAATCCTGCAAAATCCTCCGGCTATGACTGTCAATAGGCTGAGGCAGAGGCAGTGACATCCTGGAGCAATGCGGAGGATGTCAAGTATAATCAAGGACTAAATTTATGCACGGCTGAGCATAAACAACACAAGGTCCGGCCCAAGACCTTGACACAGTGCGTACTCCGAAATCAGCAACGCACTTTGGCCATGTAATCTCAATCCTGCAAATTCCTCCAATTTGCAAAAAGGATTTTGGAGGATTCAGGGCGGCTAGGGTTAACTTAACGACAGAAACAGAGAGTTTATACCTCTGGTTCTTTTCAGAACCATTCTCTTGGTTGAGAAATTATTCGAACATGGTGTTTCCGCAAACCTTTCATTATTTAGTATCTCCACCATGCAAAGCCTCAAATCTTACTGGACGGAAACCTTGCTTGAAGTAAAGACAGGACTGGTAATAAAAAAAATCTGAAATGGTTTTGATTTTTTGTTCTTTTGTGGATTGATTTTCAGGCAAAAATGTAATTTTTATGACAGGAGCTGGGATCTCAACATGTAAGTTGTTTTAATTATAGATGTTTATTTGTAGAGTATTTGTATTCTCGTTATTGCGTCACTCGGACTAGCGTACATACTGCAGAATCAGTCCCTTCCGTCCCCCACAAGGGCTTTGGCCCCTGCCCAAAAAACCCTAAAATGTACCTTTGTAGACCATCTTCTTTTTTAATCTTCATATTGCGATTTTAACAATGTTTTGGTGCAGTTTTTTTTTTGGTTGAAATAATTAATTTTCATATTCATGAACAAAACTGTGATGTCTTTCAAGGGGCAATTCCACGGTTACTGACGTTACATTTTTGATGTACTTTTGAGTTTCCTTGGGCTGTAATTACCTTACTGACAAGGATTAATAACTGTTATCCCCATGGTAGATAGAGTAGACCTAGACCTACCTAAGCACCAAAGATGACATCCAGAAAAATGTGTTATGTATGATAAACAAGACGCACAAAATCGGTTACTCACGTTTACGCAAATGTAACGTGAGTAACCGTGGAATTACCCCAAGGCAGAAACTTCAGTGTTACATCTGCTTCAGCTTGAAAATTCCCCAGAATTTGTTTTTTTTTGCTGTGATCACCTTTCTGCATGGACGATTCATTGCTGTTTTAGTAAATGACAGTTAAACAATGAGAGAACTTTATCCACAAATGTTTTCAATGAGCAAAATGTTGTGTTTCCAATTTGAAGAGACAAACTGCCAAAAGTGACATCCCAGCAACAGCGCCCTCAGTTGCCAAGAAAAGCACATATACCCGTTAAAATACATTTCAGGTGTGAGTCTTAACAACTTTGGATATCTGTCGTTGCCTGTCATGTTTTAGTTTTTCACAAAATATTTGTTTGATCGTTTAGGTTTTGTCTTTTCCTCAGCTGCAGGACTTCCAGATTTCAGGACCAAAACCACCGGCCTGTATGATCAACTGGAGGAGTATGAGCTTCCTAACCCTCAGCGCATGTTTGAGATCAGATACTTCATGGTAAGGAGCAGTAAATCAAACAAGCTCGATTGGACATATCTCGGAGGCTGCGGGTCAACGAATTCGTGTTCATGCATAAGTCACGTGATTGTGACATGTAATTTCTGGAAGGAGTAGTGTGTTGAGTAAAAAAAAATCAGGTTTTTTGACCCCAGTGACCCCATGATGACCTTTGACCCTGTTTGGTCATGTGACATGTTGGGGCTGGGCTACTGATACTTTTGATAAAGTTTGGTTGAAATCGGTCAAAATATGTAGGAGCAATAGACCATGTCAACGTTTGTTAGTAATTAACGGACTAATAATGGAGAGACATGATGATTTAGTGAGCTGCTCTCCCGCAGCTAAAAACCTTTCAGTTGATTCAACATGGAATTTCCCCTATTTTAAAAAGAAAAAAATATTTGCAAGTGATTGGCAATGTTTAAAAGAGCAGATGTTGGAACCCCTGAGAGATTTCGTGAGGATTTTTACAAAACTTCAAATGCTCCTTACTCTGTCTTGTTGGTTTCCCCATTCAGAAATTAGCTTTTTATTAAAAATAGCAACAATTTTTAAAATCATAACATATAGCAATGAAATGTCCTTTGGCCTCCTCTGAATTTGTGGTCAAGAACCATACCTGATATACAAAGAAAATCAATGTGTTTAACTAACGGTTGGTTGAGCATCTTGTTGGATGGAGTGGGGTAGCCTCAAGCAAAGATGTACTCAAGTCAAAAGAAATCCTAAAAAGTCATTCACAATTACCATCGCAAATCTAGTCATGTCTTGTGATGAACTGTCCGAATGAAGTATAACAAAGGCATTCTTTTGCCATTTTACATTCCTGTTATTTGTGACATTTTGTGCCTTTGGTTTGACCTATGATTCACTTCTTTACAACCAACCCTCAAGCAAGCAGTAATTCTTTTTTTTGCACAAGAAGAGTTCCTGTAGTTTCTTTCTTTCCTTAGTTTCTTGTGTGCTTTGCAGACAGATTTCTGTTCACTCTGTTAGAAGCTGTCTCATTTTTTGTCGCAGGAAAGACCGGAGCCTTTCTTCAAGCTAGTCAAGTCGCTCTATCCGGGAGATTACAAGCCAACACCGTGCCATTACTTCATCCGACTCATGAGCGAAAAGAACGTTGTGCTCAGGAATTACACGCAGGTAACTTACAGAAAAGATAATTCAAATGAATTATAGTAAGGTCCGTTCATCAGTCCAAACCCCCCCCCCCCCCACAGATTTGTCCTATGAAAAAATATAGGTAGATTAATGGCAGCCATTTTGAAAATTTTGAAAAGTGCTTGTTTTTCTACCTATACTTTTACAAAGATCTGTGATGGCCGTATAGCCAAATATCTAGACATACTCTGACTGTGTGCGAAATGCCATGCTTGTATCATCAAAGGCACGATTCCCCAAATATTTCCCCTATCTGCACCACTAAAAATACCCAAGAGGATTAAAGTTAAAGAAATATTCAAGATTGCTCTTTTCCTTTAATTTTCATGCAGAATATTGACACACTGGACAAGATAGCTGGAATGAAAGATGAGTTGATAGTGGAAGCTCACGGAGGATTCAGCACAGCTCACTGCATCGGGAAGGAATGTTACACAGAGTATGGCCAAAAGTGGGTCAGAGGTGAGTCAAAGGTCAAAGGACACAAAGGAAAAGACTTGACGGCAACCTTCTTCCCATGGTGACGAGCAGTATGCTCCCACTACCTGCTCTCTCACACTGGTATTGGATCATTTGGGTGTTCTAAAATCTTGTACAGTGCAAATTAGGAATAGTCTGGTGCCCGGCTGGGCTTTTAAGAGTAGAGTACATCATTGCAGCTATCCAAAAAGTAAAATGTAAAAAAGTAAAAAAATTCAAAAATGACAAACGATGTTAAGTTTTTGGAGAGCGATATCAAAGAGTCGAGTCAAAGTACCGTGCTTCTCGAGTACGAGTTCTGTGAGTCTGGGCATTCTCGAGAACTTTTTGGAATACCCTTACTAGCATTGGAGTACAAGTACATGTATTCTCAAAAAGTACTCGGATTGTACTTAAGTACAACCAAACAACTCCTTTTATAAAATCGACATACAGATCCTTGTCATTTGATTGGTGGAATTCACATCACGTGACATTCGTTATTGCTCCCATTCACGCCGAGGCTCAAAAAGTCCCATTCGCCCATGGGCAATGGGAAATACTATTGAACAGTCAGGATCATTTTTGTTCCATGACGCGGTATTCATGTGTGCAAATGCATGCTGGTGTGCGCATTCAGCGTTGTGCGTAGCGCGTATAGTTCCAAAGAGCCAGCGCTACAGCGTTGGGTTCAAACATTTTCATGCAGGGGTGGTTTGGAAGAGAGAAATACATTTTTCCACCAATTTCGTATTGAAATAAAAGTTCATATATATCAAATGACAAGGATCTATATTATGCCAGTTATGTAAAACAAATATTGAGTAGCTTTAAATTGTGAAATGGAATATTATCGCTGGACTTCTCCAGTTCACTCGGCTTCACCTCGTGAAATGGAAAAGTCCAGATTTTACCTTGCGATAATATTCCTCCCATTCCACGCTGAGCCACTCAATATTTGTATACTAATTGTGGTAAATGGATTTGGTAAATGGATTTGTCTATAAAAAAAATTAGGTTACTGTCATATCAACAGTCTGTGGCTGACGTTATGTGGCTCAACAGTTTAATGGCAAAGACTGAACATTGAAGGATTTTAAAATATTTCTCTTCCAATTTCAGATGAAATTTTTGCAGACAGGATCCCAAAGTGCAACAACTGTGGAGCTATCATCAAGCCAGACTGTGCATTCTTTGGCGAAGACATGCCCAAGGGGTTTGACAAGCTAGTGGAGGAGGTACCGTGAGATTGTTTCTCAAAATCAATTTGTCCGGTTGTTTGAAATTGATGCATTGTGATTCGTCAGTTGGTAGAAGTACTGGAATTTTTCCAAACACGATTATTGTACCCCTATCCTCGGCACCCTTAAATGTGGTAGGTTTTGGAGCTTGAGGGCAGTGTTGTAGTACTCGTACTCGTTACTCGTACTCTAGTACTACTCAAGTACTTTTTTAGAGTACTCTTATTCATACTCGAATATCAAAGTACTCATACTCGAAATGGCAGTACTGGTACTCCGGCAGCAAAGTACTTGTACTTGACATGTCAAAATTGTACTCAATCATCAAAATACTCGTACTAGAATAGCAGTACTCGGAAAAAAAAACGGTGTAGCTTGAATTATCACAGCCTCATTTCATTATTGATACTTTCAGTTGGAAGTGGTTGAGCGGCTTGCAGAGAAAACAACGTTTCCTATTTTTTTTTTCTTTGTGCACGTCCGAACAAACACGTCTAACAGCTAGCCATCAGTGGATCTGTATATTAGTCTGACTGGGCCTTGGCTGATTACGCACAATGAACCATTTGCTGTATGGCCATATTCGGAAATAGAAGTACTTGTACTCATAATACAAGTACGTACAAGTACTTGTATTACAAGTACTAGTACAAGTACTCGTACTTGGAGACCTGTACTTGTACTCAGGTACTCTTACTCGTACTCGGCAGTACTCGGTACTCGGAACAAAGTACTCGACTACAACACTGCATAAGGGAAGGTTCCATGTGTACAAAATACCTTCCCAAAATATTCCAAAATCCACAACACATATGGAACATGTACATTCATTGTGGTCCAACCAGTGGTGAGAAAAAAAAATCCAGATTTTTTAATATTAAGTGTGAATTCCACTATTCAATGTGGATTTTTTAAAACCGGATATTTGAAACCAACCCTTTAAAGAAATGGGGCCTTTCTTTTTTTGTGACACAAGCTTTTTTTGTGTCACCACATTCACTCAGTGGTCTTCTCGGTTCATGAATAGCCTGCCCATTCGACTTCCCATAAACTATTCCCAATCATTGGGAGGGCATTGTATGCTGCACCTCACTTGTCACTTTTTGTAAGCCTGACTGTGATCTGAGAGGGAGCTTTTGGTAATAACCGTTATTTGGTTTTAAAAAAAATATATAACTGGATTTGAATTATCTGATTTCTCTCACCACTTGTTCCAACATTCTGTGTGCTCTATGGATGTCATTCCCTATGTAGAATAAAAGTGGTCAGGACTTCCCTTTTAAATTCTTCAAAGTCATACGAAAGGTTTTATGGGGTTTCAAATGATCAGGGAACATAGGAGTTCAGGAAAAGATGAGCAGTTTCCCTTCGTTTGTCTTTTTTCACTTACATAACATAATTGTTCCCATTTAGTTTTTTCCAACACATATTTTTTCCTTTTTGGAGTACAGCACAGATATTATAATAAAGTAATGACATTGATGTCATTTATATTGTAGATGTAAATTTAATGTCTTAAAATTTTGTTCAGTTCTTTGGGTATTTCACGTATGAAAGGCACTATATAATTTTCATACATAATACGTTTTTTGTTTTTTTATTGGCAGGATTTCCCTAAATGTGACCTTCTGATTGTTTCTGGGACCTCATTAATGGTTCAACCGTTTGCAGCAATGATCAATAAGTAAGTTGGATGGAGACACTTCTTAGCTGTCCAGCCCATTTTCAAAGCTCTGCTTGTCATGAAATTCTATGCGGGGCAATGAATCACCTTTCTATAACAATGCTCACTAGTACTGGTACAGAAAGTCTGTGCTAAACCCTGTAAGCACTAAATCTTTAGTTTTAGGCTTTTAAAAAAAATTACTTGGATTATGGATCCGACATTGAAAAAAAAAGGAAATTGAAATATATAAAAAAAAATATTTAAAAAAAAAAAAAAAAAAAAAAAAAAAAATCGCTTTTGAAAAATTCCACATTTCAAGGCAAAAAAAAAAAAAAAATTTGAGATGTAAATTCAAAATAAGGTTCAAAATTATGAAATGGCTTCATCAGTTACGGGCGAAACCCGTTACTGAATTTATGCGAACATTTTATCAAAAATAAAGTGACCACTGGTCTAAAGTGAATTCCTGGTTGGTTGATTTACTGCTCTTGACTGTTGATTTTTGTGGTATTTCACTGTCTCACAGAGTACCAGCTACCACCCCGAGACTTTTGATCAACTACGAATTGAGCGGCAAGGTAGGCACACGATTTAAAAATCATGATTAAAGTCTGACATGTGTGCACAAAAGTCTGACATGTGCGCGAGTGCACACATACTGAAATTTGTATTCTTGTGGAGACATTTCTTTGTTCTCAGTAGTAAAGTTTTCGAGTTTGAAAGTGAAGTTTCAAAATGCTCTTATTTTAAACAGAATTAATTTCCTTGGCTGAAATTTGGACTTAATATCCCTTTTCTAAAAACTCTTCCATTTGCGACAGATCAACCCACCTTGGAAATTCCTAGTTTTTTAGTAAAATCCATATATCTATTTCGTGAAAATCTTGTGGAGACGTATTCATCCATAGAAATTGCCCTTTGGAGATGTATACAATCTTTTGTTCCCTATTGCGTGCACGTCTCCAGAGGGCACGGTGTATCAGATCATATGACGTGTGCAGTTTGAACATAGCATTGGAGAGGCTCACGTATTGTTGCCCATTAGTCTTGAAAGTTTGTGTTTGTTTTTCAGATTGACCCTTTGATGAAATTCATGGGTACGAGTGTTGGCTTCAACTTTGATTATGCAGATAATTACAGGTAATTCAAAGACATGGGTTGTTACAGAAATAAATAATAAAGAGCTTAGAGCGCTTGATCAATGCAATTCTTCTCTTTTCACCCAAACTGGAAATGGTCACAGTGATAACTTAGCAAACGTGAATGTTTGGTTGTTAGGCCAAAAAAAAAAATTCTCGGTCTCTGGTCAAACCAAAGTTCCGAAATTGATGCGGCAACACGTTTTATTTTTTTTTTTTTGATTTTTTTTTCAAGCTTGGATTGTACAGACAAGGTGGGGTACTATTTTGCATTTTTTTGGTGTCCTCATGTACATTGGTGTCCTCCATAATGGCAGCGAATGTCACAAAGTTGCATTGGTTTCACTTTCACACCTGGTATGAACTGTCAGGAAAGGTGTTTGTTACGAAGTCTGCATGCTGAGAAATGGATGTCTGCAGAGGATAAATAAAAAAAAACCTGAATGCTGAAACACTTAATTTGGTTTTTAAATTGTTTTTATTTCAGAGATGTGTTTTATCTGGGGTCTTGTGACGATGGTTTCTACAAACTAGCTGAACTTCTGGGATGGAAGGTAAATTTACTTTCTTTAACTTTTTTCATCTGCCAGTCGCTGAAAAAAAGCGAAACCTGTATTAATACATATCACCTGTGACTCAACAGGCGAAGACGTACGCGGGCGAGGCGAAGCCTCGTCTTTATTTATTAAGAAGTATTTAAGCTGCCACTCCTTCAGCATTCAGATGTTTGTATCCTCCACACTTCTCTAGTTATGAGGTTCTTGATGAATCATTTTTGTTTTGTTTTAATTTAAAAGTATCCAAATCCTTAGAAAATTGGTGATAATTTTAAAGTGAACAATTTAAAAGTTTAATTGTTAGTGTCAGTTGAATGCAAAATGGCACAAATATTTGCCAAAACTAGAATGGGCTTTCCCAGTCACCTTAGACCCAAAGGTCTCATTTTAGGACATTGTTATCAAATGACTCGGTCAGTTATTTAGCCAGTGACCCAGTCAGGGAGTGACACGGTCAGTCATAGGGGAGTCAGTCAGTGACTCACTCAGTCATAACTCAGTCAGTCAGTGACTCACTCAGTCATAACTCAGTCAGTCAGTGACTCACTCAGTCATAACTCAGTCAGTCAGTGACTCACTCAGTCATAACTCAGTCAGTCAGTGACTCACTCAGTCATAACTCAGTCAGTCAGTGACTCACTCAGTCATAACTCAGTCAGTCAGTGACTCACTCAGTCATAACTCAGTCAGTCAGTGACTCACTCACAGTCATAACTCAGTCAGTCAGTGACTCACTCAGTCATAACTCAGTCAGTCAGTGACTCACTCAGTCATAACTCAGTCAGTCAGTGACTCACTCAGTCATAACTCAGTCAGTCAGTGACTCACTCAGTCATAACTCAGTCAGTCAGTGACTCACTCAGTCATAACTCAGTCAGTCAGTGACTCATTCAGTCATAACTCATTTAGTCAGTGACTCATTCAGTCATAACTCAGTCAGTCAGTGACTCACTCAGTCATAACTCAGTCAGTCAGTGACTCACTCAGTCATAACTCAGTTAGTCAGTGACTCACTCAGTCATAACTCAGTCAGTCAGTGACTCACTCAGTCATAACTCAGTCAGTCAGTGACTCACTCAGTCATAACTCAGTCAGTCAGTGACTCACTCAGTCATAACTCAGTCAGTCAGTGACTCACTCAGTCATAACTCAGTCAGTCAGTGACTCACTCAGTCATAACTCAGTCAGTCAGTGACTCATTCAGTCATAACTCAGTCAGTCAGTGACTCACTCAGTCATAACTCAGTCAGTCAGTGACTCACTCAGTCATAACTCAGTCAGTCAGTGACTCACTCACAGTCATAACTCAGTCAGTCAGTGACTCACTCAGTCATAACTCAGTCAGTCAGTGACTCACTCAGTCATAACTCAGTCAGTCAGTGACTCACTCAGTCATAACTCAGTTAGTCAGTGACTCACTCAGTCATTGACTCAGTCAGTCAGTGACTCACTCAGTCAGGGGAGAGGGGGAGTCAGTGGGGGGGGGGGGGGGGGAGTCAGTCAGTCGGGGAGTCAGTCAGTGACTCCATGACTCAAAGACTCAGTCAGAGGACAGTATAGATGCCCTTCAGGTCCAGCAGTAACTGAATGAAGCAGCGAAAAATTGAGTGTTCAGATGCAGTTGCAGATTGATGTAATATAAAGTAAAAGAGGTTTTGCCTCGCCCATTTCTTGGGGTAACTAGCCATGCTCTTTGCCTGCCTTGCGAACTATCGCTGCTGTGCGGGTGATCAACTCATGAATGATTTTTACTTGTGTACAACTCGTGAACACAAATACACATATGCACATTAATTTCACCTTTTGCATTTTTGTTTTATTATAGCGGTGATATTTGACTCTGAGTTTATCTTTCCACAGGATGAACTGGTGCAACTTATCAAGACAGAACACCAAAAACTAGATGCTGCAGCCAGTAGTAACTGAAAAGAAAATGCACTCAACTAAGAACGGAGACGGAGTGACTACCATACAAGTGTATTTAATTAATACAAGTATATTATTTTGCACTGTGAATTTCAATTAATATACCTGTATTATTTTGTACCAGTGTATGCGGTTTTCAAAACGGGTCTACATGTATTCATAATGATATGGATGATTGATATGGGTGATATTTTTAAATTCCATGAAAATTGCCCCAAACTAAATCTCTTGTACTTAAATATTAAAGTCTTCCACCCGCCTCCCCCAAACAAAACAAACTTCCAAGTGGCCTCCATAAATATGTACATGTATTCAGTTGATATATGAATGATACGGGTGATTGAATGTCGACTTGGAGAAGACGAACAAAATATGAATATCTGAAATATATATTCCCCCAAATTGTAACACATAATATGGATTTTATATATTTTGTCTTTGTACAGTTCAAAAACTCCTCCCAAATTGCTAAAATAAAATAGATCTCATAATACAGGGAGCAGCTTGTCTGCCTTTTAGGTGAAAAAAATAACCACCAAGCAAAGAAGAAAAATCTGAAAAAGTAGATCTAATAAATACATCGAGACCAACAGTAACTTTACAGATCTTACAGAAAAATCATGATATATATTTGAAATTTACAAATGGTACAAGAGTTGCAATAAGTAAGACGTACTGTAAGCCATTTTATTTCCTCATTCCCATAATTTGAAGTAATTATGACGATGAGATTAGTGCTTTTCAGTTTTTCAAATATTATTGATAATAAGGCAGCTTTACCTTCTCATTTGTTGAGAGACCCTCGGGTCCTCGATTGTTATCTCAGGTAAATGTTTGTTCTAGGTCCTCACTCGTAAACACGAAAACTGAGGACCTGCACTTGGGTCCTCGATTGTTATCTCAGGTAAACGTTTGTTCTATGTCCTTACTCTTAAACACGAAAACTGAGGACCTGCACTCGGGTCCTTGATTGTTATCTCAGGTAAACGTAATTTGTTCTAGGTCCTCACTCGTAAACACGAAAACTGAGAACCTGCACTCGGGTCCTCAATTGTTATCTCAGGTAAACGTAATTTGTTCTAGGTCCTCACTCTTAAACACGAAAACTGAGGACCCGCACTCGGGTCCTCAATTGTTATCTCAGGTAAACGTAATTTGTTCTAGGTCCTCACTCTTAAACACGAAAACTGAGGACCCGCACTCGGGTCCTCAATTGTTATCTCAGGTAAACGTAATTTGTTCTAGGTCCTCACTCTTAAACACGAAAACTGAGGACCCGCACTCGGGTCCTCGATTGTTATCTCAGGTAAACGTAATTTGTTCTAGGTCCTCACTCGTAAACACGAAAACTGAGGACCCGCACTCGGGTCCTCGATTGTTATCTCAGGTAAACGTAATTTGTTCTAGGTCCTCACTCGTAAACACGAAAACTGAGGACCTGCACTCGGGTCCTCAATTGTTATCTCAGGTAAACGTAATTTGTTCTAGGTCCTCACTCGTAAACACGAAAACTGAGGACCTGCACTCGGGTCCTCGATTGTTATCTCAGGTAAACGTAATTTGTTTTAGGTCCTCACTCGCTAACACGAAAACTGAGGACCTGCACTCGGGTCCTCGATTGTTATCTCAGGTAAACGTAATTTGTTTTAGGTCCTCACTCGTAAACACGAAAACTGAGGACCTGCACTCGGGTCCTCAATTGTTATCTCAGGTTAACGTAATTTGTTCTAGGTCCTTACTCTTAAACACGAAAACTGAGGACCTGCACTCGGGTCCTCGATTGTTATCTCAGGTAAACGTAATTTGTTCTAGGTCCTCACTCGTAAACACGAAAACTGAGGACCTGCACTCGGGTCCTCAATTGTTATCTCAGGTAAACGTAATTTGTTCTAGGTCCTCACTCGTAAACACGAAAACTGAGGACCTGCACTCGGGTCCTCGATTGTTATCTTGGTTAACCTTTGTTCTATGTCCTTACTCTTAAACACGAAAACTGAGGACTTGCATGCGGGTCCTCGATTGTTATCTTGGGTAAACTTTTGTTCTATCTTCATTTGGAGCAAGGAGTTTTTCGTTAAATTGTAGCTAGGTACATTTCCAGGTAGGTATAGTGCTTAATTTATAAGGCGAAATTTATCCATTCACGTCCCAAATTGAAAATTCATGTTCGTCAGTTCAGTGGTTTAAAACAAGTACTGTATATGTCCCAAATTTAGCCGCTGGTTTCCTTGTTGAGTTCTCTGCAGATTCGGATTAATTAAAGTAAATGAATTTACTTTGATAATTAGAATGATGGATTGGATGAATGAATGGGAGGTTTGAGGTACCATGTGGATGATCCGCTCTTAATGATGGAATTTTACTTGACTTTATAATTACATTTGATTGTTTGGAACATTATTATCAAAGATTGCTTTTAGATGAAGTTAAGAAAGTTCGATCTCCCCAAAATTGTCATATCTGTTAAATTTGAAGTTAGGATTAGGCCTAAGTGTCTTAGTCTGACCATGGTCTGACATTGCACTCGGGTCCTCAATTGTTATCTCAGGTAAACGTAATTTGTTCTAGGTCCTCACTCGTAAACACGAAAACTGAGGACCTGCACTCGGGTCCTCGATTGTTATCTCAGGTAAACGTAATTTGTTCTAAGTCCTCACTCGTAAACACGAAAACTGAGGACCTGCACTCGGGTCCTCAATTGTTATCTCAGGTAAACGTAATTTGTTCTAGGTCCTTACTCTTAAACACGAAAACTGAGGACCTGCACTCGGGTCCTTGATTGTTATCTCAGGTAAACATAATTTGTTCTAGGTCTTCACTCGTAAACACGAAAACTGAGGACCTGCACTCGGGTCCTCGATTGTTATCTCAGGTAAACGTAATTTGTTCTAGGTCCTCACTCGTAAACACGAAAACTGAGGACCTGCACTCGGGTCCTCGATTGTTATCTTGGTAAACGTAATTTGTTCTATGTCCTTACTCTTAAACACGAAAACTGAGGACTAGCATGCGGGTCCTCGATTGTTATCTTGGGTAAACTTTTGTTCTATCTTCATTTGGAGCAAGGAGTTTTTCGTTAAATTGTAGCTAGGTACATTTCCAGGTAGGTATAGTGCTTAATTTATAAGGCGAAATTTATCCATTCACGTCCCAAATTGAAAATTCATGTTCGTCAGTTCAGTGGTTTAAAACAAGTACTATATATGTCCCAAATTTAGCCGCTGGTTTCCTTGTTGAGTTCTCTGCAGATTCGGATTAATTAAAGTAAATGAATTTACTTTGATAATTAGAATGATGGATTGGATGAATGAATGGGAGGTTTGAGGTACCATGTGGATGATCCGCTCTTAATGATGGAATTTTACTTGACTTTATAATTACATTTGATTGTTTGGAACATTATTATCAAAGATTGCTTTTAGATGAAGTTAAGAAAGTTCGATCTCCCCAAAACTGTCATATCTGTTAAATTTGAAGTTAGGATTAGGCCTAAGTGTCTTAGTCTGACCATGGTCTGACATTGCCTGATCAGATTGGTATATAATATAACAACAATTCTTTATTTTTCATTCTTGGTGTTATTTATAATAGCCATCAATAAACAGCTTCACAATATTCATTACTGTAACGATGCTTTATTCCGCTTTAATAGCGTTTTACATTCAATGAAGATAGAATTTTGAAATGCATCTAGCAAAATTCTGCGATTTTCATCTACGTCCTAGCTATGCATGCGAATGCATCTAGCAAAATTCTGCGATTTTCATCTACGCCCTAGCTACAATCCCGGCCAAAATGGTTGAGACACTTGGAAATAACCTTAGCCTTTCACGGTCACCCACTCCCCCGCTCCCCCGGTCAATGTTGTTCTCTCCAGCTGATGGAGCACACACCGCGCAATGAGAGACAACATTGACAGGGGGCCGGGGGAGGGGGGCCCAGCGAGAGGCTTGGCCAGGATTGTAGCTATGCATGCGAACGCACGACGTGGTATTAACAGCATGCATGTTAATGCCCGTTATCATATCACGCGTCCCTGGAGCTTAGACCAGTCCTTTATCCTTGTGTGTCCAGACGACAAAGCGAAACAAACAAGGCCTTTGGCCAACGTATGCCCATTGAACAGTCTGTGTCCAGTTCTATTGTCATACCAAATACTCAGACCATAATCATTTTCAATCGAATTGAGCGTAGCCCGCGTTCCGTCGCAATATCGCAAACCTAGTATATGTGGGCCGGACCGCCTTCCCTACATCATAGCCAGCTATGAGCGAGACAATTGGTAAGGCAGTAAAATAATAACTTATGGGCCTACAGTTCATTTGGACGTGAATGCGCGGGTAGGTCACTAAAAATAGTCTTCAGTGTCTAGTTTAGAGTGATTTTAGTTCATCGTTCATGTTTTTGTGTGCGTGTGTACATGTACATGCACAGAGGCGGCAATTGCAGGCCTAGCAGCCCAAGGCTATAGCCTATAATTTTATGTGGACCGAGAGTAGGGGAGGTTAATCCTATGTATTTTCTAACAGGGTCCATGACGTAATGGCTTTTTAAGGAAGCAACTCTTGAAGTGTACATTTGCTTTAAAGTTGGTGCTCATGGTTGATGGTTTTGTGCTTCGTGTTCCCTAACGTGGCGCACTTCGACGTTTACCCCGACTTTCCACATCGGTGTTGCCGAACTGCTTTGTTGACAAACTTTAAATCCATTCAGTGAAATACCTTATTAATGCTTGCTATTTTACCTCTGTGAACAATTTCGGTGTCATGAAATGTATGCTATTTTACCTCTGTGAACAATTTCGGTGTCATGAAATTTAATCCAAAATTCAAAAACGGGGAAAGATTTCCATATACGAAGTTCACTAATTTTCCTCTGTATTGACTAACAATTAAGCCCCCAGATAGCAATTTCATGTCATCAAAGTCAATTTGAGCAGTGAGAAAATACAAGCATTTTCTTAAAAAACACTTAGAATTTTTCAGTCCAATCTCATAGGGTTTGTACACAGGGTGTTGAGTGAACTTCGTATATGGAAATCTTTCCAAAAACGGTGGCGCCCGGAAATTGAGCACATATCGGCTGACGGTGTTCCCGAACGTGGCGCACTAGTTGAATAAATCTCGGAAAATTTCCAAATTAACATTTAAGAATTTCTGTAAAGTTGATAAATTCTGATAAACCATTATTATCTCTACTTTACATACCCCACTTTGTCAGAAAATTATTTTTTCATTTTTGGGGGACATTTTCAAAGGGTTCACTGTGCACTTCGAAACAAAATCGGAAAATCACGCCGAAATAAATGCTGCTTCTAAATTTGTAACGGGTAGATACACTCGATAGAACTTGATGAAATTTCACCTTTTGTGAAATTTCAGTTAAAACATTTGCTCTAGGTAGGCGATCGGGTCCAGGCGAAAATCAAAGTGCGCCACGTTAGGGGCCGCGCCACGTTAGGGTACATCAACAAAAACACTCATGAGCAAAACTTGAAAACGGTGATGTGGCAGAAACCATCTGCTTCAGCATATCATAATTAAGGGGTTACTTGTGTTAATTTTTTTTTTCTCAGTGGTTCGTTCAACTTCGTTGTTGTTTCAACAGTAAAACAATGAGAAAATTGTATGCACAAATCTTTTCAATAAGCAGAATATTGGGTTTACAAGTTGAGAGAAAACCTGAAGAGTGTGTTCTTCAAGTGACATCAAAATTCACAACATGCAACAGCGCCCTCAGTTGTCAGGAAAAGGCATGAAACATTTTAAATGTTTTTAAAATAGTGCACATTGCTGCTTCTTCTTTTTTAACCAAAAAGGGATATCTCATAGTTGTTTTTTTTTTATACATTTGAGAGGAATGGATATATGTGTGTATTTGCTACAAATATGCTCCAGTTTAAAATTCATGTCATGGACTAGTTCTTTAAAAGGTTTCCAAGTTCTCAAATTTCCTGGTTTTTTTTTCTCAAAACACTTTGTATTAATGGCTGAGAATTATCATCGGTCAAGATTTAAATATTAGAAAGAAAACTGGGATGCTGTGCAATCTTTCCTTTATAGCTTTAAAAATTATGGCAAATTTAGAATGAAAGGTATAATCTCATTTGGGGGCGTGGCAAAAGTTCAAAAATTGGTGTCAATATTTTGTTAAAGTATGAGTAGCCTGATCTATCAGTTTTTAATTTAACTACGGAGGAAAAAAAAACAAATGAAAAATTGCACAAACTGAAAAATGATTAAATGGCCTTTTGTGTCCACAACAACTAACCTTTTATTTGGGTTTTCTGAAATGTATTTCTGCAAATACAATCATGATTTTGGGGGTTTTGAGTTTTGGTATACAATAACTCTGGTATACTCAAGTGCCTAGACAATTAACAATTTGTAAATATATTCGATGTTCCTCTAAAATATATTAATAACCAAGTCGTTTTATTGGTTGTCATGGTAACCATATGCGGCATAACTGCAAGGGGCGTTTGGGAGGCATTTGTGAGGACTGGGAGGGGGAACTTCCAGGTTATCATTTTCTGGAGGGACCATCACTAAGTGGGGTTGGTAGAAGTCAAAAACAAAACAGGTCTTCTTGTTCTCAAAATTTGAAGTGGGGCTAGGGGCGGACCGGCTCCTGCCAAGAGTGGGGTGATCTCGAACACACCCTTGTGCCTCTTGGCAAAAATAGTAATGTCATTGGTCATTTCACAAAATTGACTGTCGGAGAAAAGTGACAACTCAATGTCATTCCAGCGAAACACCTTGAAATATATTTATACACATTACTTCTCTCTTTGGAATCTTAAAATAGAACTTCTACATTTTTTTAAGGGGGGGCCAAATTAAGAAGTTTTAAAATGCAAGAATGATTTTGGGGGTAATTTTTTATTCATCCATTAAAGTGGTATTAAGAATGTACAAAATCTCATATTTATTAGAATAATGTGATATTATTAAAGATGACAGAGAAAAAGCGTCAAGATTTCACATTTTACAAAGGAGCATGCCCCCAGCAACTGTACTTCCCTACCCCCCCCCCCCCGGATGATCATCAATTTAACAATTTGTACAGTGTCAGACGATCTGGAGGAGTTGACTCAACAACTGTTGGATCATCACAATGCCAAGTCCTCAACCCAGAAGGAAGGAGAGAAACCCCAACAACTTCTTGACGAAGTCAGCTTTGAGGGTGTGGCCAGGTACATCAAGAGTGGCAGATGTGAGTAGACAGCAAATATCTGAGGTCATCTCTCTCGAAAAAAAAACCCCACACACACACAAAACCCAGACACATCAGGGCAACTGGTTTAAATGTTTTGTTTTTAAGTATTGTTTCACGTATGGATCTTTACTACGAGGGTTATAATTTTGGAACTGAACTTTCCATGGCAAACTTTCACCCTATTTGAAGTTTATGATGTGACAAAGATGGATACACAAATTACCTGATGGGCTTTGTAAAATTGTTATACTTCTACTACAAATTGTCGAAAATCATCTTTAGAGGCAAACTTTTTATCTGACACATTTACAGTGAATTTTAAACCTAAATTATTTAAAATTACACAACCTGAAGAAAAAAAGAGTCAGTCTGGATTATTTTTATGAACATGTCACACATCTTCAATTGGTCAGAAAAATATTTTTAAAAAGAGGGGTGGGGATAAACACAGTTCTACACATTCACATTCAGTTTTTTTCATCAATGCATCAATTTATATCTCCATTTTTTTTGGGGGGGGGGGGGGTGGGGGATTCTCATAAAGTGGGTTTTGGCAAATCCCCCTTGCTCAAGAAAGTTTCATCTTGCATCCAATATTTATACACACTGAATTTTGTTTTCAGGTAAAAATATCATTGTGATGAGTGGTGCAGGAATCTCTACATGTAAGTGATTTGGGTTTGCTTTTTGTAGTTGTACTTGGTCCTATTTTCTTCAGATATGAATCTATCCAACCAGATATTGATATTCATTGCAGAAAACCACTAGGATTTGGGCTTCTTTGATTTATTTATTATTTGACTATATATTTTTATTTTAAATCTTTCTGATAATGGCTCCGTCATACTCCTATTTATGCTCCCTCATTCTATATTTGGTTCTTTTTTATTATTTTTTATTTTTTGCAACAATGGTCATTAGTCCTTTTGGAAGTAATGTTAGTCCTGAAAAGGACTATTTGGTTAACTTTTTAGATGTTTACTGTGCTGCTCTGTCTCTGCCCTAATTGGTAGCCTTTTTCACAAATGCAAGTTTCGGGCCGAGTTCTTATTGCGGCAGTCAAAATATCAGTTGCCGTGGACAAAATGAAAAAGCGGGACTTGTATTCAATTGGCCATAACTCAATAA
Source organism: Patiria miniata (assembly GCF_015706575.1). NCBI lineage: Eukaryota > Metazoa > Echinodermata > Asteroidea > Valvatida > Asterinidae > Patiria > Patiria miniata. Next base: position 38,683,508 of record NW_024037074.1, on the reverse strand, counting down.
ATGTGTACCCAATTGAAAAAGATTTTTCCAGTGTTGAAAAGCTAATGAAATATACTCTCTAAATGTGTATCGATATTTGCGATGTATTCTTTTAAAAAGCTGTGAACAAGAGGGGGCTTTGAGGCTGGGTTTTTTTCTTCGGAGACACCCTTTATAACTGGCAGAGGTGGCACAATGCTTGAGCACTCATTCCTCTTCGACCACTAGAATTTTCATATTTCACAAGCACCGTTAAGAACGCGTGCACCTATTAATCTTGTCAACATGCAGCTGCAGGTCTCCCGGACTTTAGGAGCAAAAACACTGGTCTCTACAATTCGCTGCAGAAATACAACCTCGCCAGCCCGCATCTGATGTTTGAGATCCGTTACTTCAAGGTAAGGAGGCCCCTCAAACAATTTTTAAAACTCTAAAGAAGGCTTATTGTTTTGTGCTTTTTACATACATGGCAATTACTTTTGAGCGAGAAGTAAGGGTCAGCGTTGGTCTCAATTTTAGGTAGCCACGAGGAAGTCCTATTCCATGGTCACGCACTGGAGTCAACTCTGTGCTAAGAGCCATACGAGTGTGAGCACAAAAAGTTGGTTGGGCGCGAAAAGATCCGCTATGGCCCGAGCAAACTGGTTCCCAGTCTGTACATTATCGATATACTGATTGTTGGGTGGGAAACAGCCAACCCTGCGCAAACCAAATTATTGTCCGACAGCCAATAAAGTGAAATTGTAAAGTAATATTTCAGTAACTAAACATGGGCCAATCTTTTGGGGGGTCAATGTAATATAGGATTTGTAAAAAAAATCAAAAGACAATGTGAGAAACAAATTGCATTAAAGAAATTGCTATTTTAATAGAATTACCAAAAAAAACTGACAACTTGGATACAAGCAAATTACAAAGATTACTTAACTTAACTACAAATGAAAAAGTTGTGTGTATTCCTAGGAGAGACCGGAGCCTTTCTGTACTCTAGCGAAGGCGCTGTACCCTGGTGTGTTCAAACCTACGCCCTGTCATTACTTCATCCGTCTACTCGGCGAAAAGAATCTACTCCTAAGAGACTACACCCAAGTAAGTGACCCAGAAAATGAGAATATTTCAAACATGTATAATTTTTCCATGAGGACCATTTTTGTTCCTTTCTTTCAATGCTTTTAAAATAATCCCAAAAAACTACAACTTGACTGTATTCACTTTATACATGTACAGGGTCAGTTAAAAAAAAGTCCCTTTAGATTAGTTCTTGTCTCCCACAAAAACGGGAAAAGCTACCTGCAGGGTTAATTTCCAGCTAGCAATCGGTCTGGGTATTGACCACATTCAGTACAATTTTTACTGATATTCAGCAATGCATGAATAAGATATAGTGAGGTACATTAGTAACAAAAATGCTAAGGATCGTTACACAGTGGACAAAAGCACCATTTTTTCACCAAAGCATCTCCATGGTATACCTTTTCGAAAAAAAGACGGACGCAAAAAATTGGATGATGGAAAGGGCATGTATGACGTCATGATGACGTCATCAGCTAATTAAAAAAAAATTAAATTAATAATAATCTTCAGAACTGCAAGCATCTCAACAACAAATTTGGTATCAAATTAAAGGGGACAACAAGATCTTTCATTTGAGTGGTATGTCATTGGGATGGAATATAGTTGAGGGTGATTTTGTGGCTCAAAAAAACCTTTTTTTGTCAAAAGACCTGTTTTTTCGGCTAAAATCATGGATTTTGGGTAGTCACTTTGACACCTTGTTTTAACATGCAAAAAGTATGTGGTATTGTGAGATGTTGTTTTTAAATTAGAGAGAAAGGCTCAAATTCTATGCCAAAAGAGTTTTTGTAATTGATTATTAGTATCTTAAATGTTTAAACTTTTTCCAAAGATAAGCGGAAAAGTGAGGTACCTTAGTGATAAAATCGTGACACGGGTGGACAAAAGCACCATTTTCACACCAAAGCATCTCCATTGTTTACCTTTTCGAAAACAAGGTAGGATACAAAAATTGGATGATGGGAAGGGCCATTTATTACATCATTATGACGTCATCGGCTAATTATTACACACTTATACATTAAAATTGAGATATTAGTTAGGAATAAGCCATGGATCGTTTTTTTACATTTAATATACGTTTCTGAGGTCAAGGAAATCAGTGCAGTTGCCAATTTTGTTCTTAATTCTTAAAAGATTTAAATACAAATAGTTTGATAAAATGAGGGATGTTTTCTCATTTAATGTATTAAATTAAACATGTATGTACATGTACATTTGACCCTCGCTCCTATCCCCTGTTGTGATCAATGATTCGTTAAAATGCAATGTCTTACGTCATGATTATCTCATAAATGTTACCTCAGGAATGATGCCACGAGGCATTATTTTCCACAAAAGTTTCTACTGTCCCTTCGGCTCCGTATTCTACATCAACTGGCAATGCATTTATTGCCCTAAACCCTTCAACATTAGCCAGGAATTGAGCATATACTTCTCCGGCGTTACAATTTAAACCTTTTTGTGGACAACGTAGTTTTTCTGGTGTAGTTTGCATGCAGATAATGCAAGCAGTCCAATCCATGATGACTGTCCTGAAATACGATAGTAACAGTTCACATAAGCAATAAAAAGGTAGAATGTTCAAACCAATTATACGTTCCAATGTTGCAAAATAATACGTTTTGTGGAAGTTTGTAAACTTGCGAAGGTATATTTTACGCAAGATGTATTATATCTACAATTTCTACAAAGACTTCTGTTCATTTTTACCAAAATCTCTAATAATTAATAAACAAGACTACAGATGATCGCTTTTTTAAAGATTATGTATTTGCACGATCTCAGTCGCAATCCAGCTTTGTGGAAACAAGAAAGGATAAACTACTCACACAGTGGACCTTCAGAGATGCTCTGCTCGTGTCACACAGAAGATGATGTCTGATGGATACTTCAATAGGATACACGGTCCATCAACGACAAGGATGGTGCATTTAATCGATAAACACACTTGTGCTTGTGCATCATGGATAATTGTTTTGTCTTTTTCACGTCCCAAACTAAAAACCTTTACAAACTGCAGGCCATGACTTGCTGCACTGGTATTGTGTTTGTAATGGTTACAGCCCGATAGTACGAAGGTTCTCTAGTCCGAAGGGTCATTAGTCCAAAGGTTCGTTAGTCCGAAGGTTCACTGGTCCAAAGGTTCGTTAGTCCGAAGGTTCAATAGTCCAAATGATCGTTAGACCGAAGGTTCGATAGTCCGAAGGTCCCATTAGTCCGAAAATAGAATACGGTTAATTAATCCGAAGGTTCGATAGTCCGAATAGACGATAGGGTTCGATAGTCCGAATCGGGTCCGATAGTCCGAATTGAGAATAAGGTTCGATTGTCCGAATGGGCAATACGGTTCGTCAGTATGACTCTTCGGACTATCGGACCTTACTGTTGATTCGTACTATCGGACCTTATTGTCGATTCGGACTATCGGACCTTACTGTCGATTCGGACCATCGGACCATCATAGAGTCTGTTCGGACTATCGAACCTTATTGTCAATTCGGACTATCGAACCTTCGGACTATTGAACCTTATTTTCAAGCCCGCTGGAACAAACTTTTGCCAGGGGGTGCTGGAATTCCTAAAGGACGGACACAATTAATGCGAACGCGGAGCGCAAAGCCCTTACGGCGTAGCTTAAAGGGCCCCTAAAAGTTTTGGAATATGGATGCTCTGTGGTGCAATATGAGGCGATTCCTAGCCACTTTCATATGACTTTTTTAGCAAACGTTTTTTTGAGATTATAAAGACAATTTATTTCACTTTTTTGTTTAGAATATACTGTTGCTCTTATAACGTTTCTACTGTACTGAAAAGTCGAAAACCCTTTATTTTTTTCTCCATTCTTTGTTCCATTTAATTCTGGACAAAGAATTGTATCATTATGCATGACATCGCATGTAAATATTATTGTTGCTAGGCTGCTTTCTTACATTTAGTAAACTCCGTCGTGTATGTTTTGTTTTATTTTCCGAGCCCTTACGGCGTGGGGCCACAGGGCCAGGGTCCTGCTTTAAGGCCCCTGAAAATGTTGGATTCTGGATGCACTGTGATGAAATATACTGAAGTATATACTTAAACTTATAAAACCCGAAAGGGTGTTTTTTGGTTCAAGTTAAAACAAAATGGTTTCACTGGAAGCGGGTGAATTTCTGTTCATAAAAATATTCACATAGGCCTAAACGATGTAGCTCTTGATATATTTGCAGTGTTGTTTGTTTGTTACAGGGAATGGCAAATATAAAAGACTAACAGACCAAATGCATCTTTATGTTTATGATCGGTAGGTGGCAAGTTTGGGGCTAGGCAAGGATTTATCGGTCTACTGAGTTTTTATGAGAAAAAAAACTTGCAAAGGGTAACACATGAATAGCTTTTTTATTAAAACGAAACTACACTGGAACTAGTTTCAATGGAAGCCCGTCCCACTCCTATTAGGTTGGGATGTGTGTGAACCTTGATATTTGTTAATGTTGAGTACAGAATGCTAGCAACGTCAATGAAACTTTTAAATGAAAAGAAAAACCTTCAGGGGAAAGGTATGAACTTTGCCCCTATTGAAAGATCGAATGAAAAAAATCGTGGCAAGCATAATCAACTTTGCCACCATTGTCATTGCCGAGGTTATTTTTGTAGAAAATACCTCCTCCTGATATTTTACAGTGTTACTTTGTGCTAGACCTTCGAAGCGCCGCGCTTAGCCGCGGCAAAACTAGAAACGAACAAAACGAAGGAGATATTTTTAGAGCAAGCATAATGTATAGCGTAGCGGCGCAATTTCAACGTCGTAGAACACTGCTGGCTGGAACACATTTTTGCCCGGGATTAGGGGGTGCTGAAGCATATTTCAGCACCCCAATCCAAAAAGTTGGGGTTGCTGCAGCACCCACAGCACCCCCCGTTCCCGCGGGCTTGTTATTTTCGTTTTGGACTATTGAACCTTCGGACTGATTAACCTTATTCTAAATTCGGACTATCGAACCTTCGGAAAAATAAACCTTCAGACTGATGAACCTTCGGATTAATGAACCTTCGGACTATTGTATCAAATGTTCGGCTTAACGAACCTTATTTCATTTTCGGACTAACGAACCCCCCTTATGGAAATGTTGTGCATTTGAACTATCGAACCTTCGGACTAAAGAACCTTCGGACTATTGGACCTTCGGACTATCGGGCGGCCCCCGTTTGTAATACATTGTTAAAAGACGTACCATCACCATTTCCGGCCAATCTGTTAATCTATTTCAGGTAACCACGTTCCTTTCTGTCTGGCTCCTAACCCATACCTCATTACCCGTAATATACAACACATATAAGAATGTTACGTCTTCCAGCTATAGTAAATGGTCAAAACAAATGGATGTGGTAAAGACCAAATTCAAGGAGCCGCACAATTTCACACAATTTATTTCCTGCGTGACAAATACCGTCATTGTAGCACTTTTGTCCATAATCAGAAATGCTTAGATTTTTCAAGAAAATTTGAAAATAGTGACGTCACTGCAACAGCAAATCAGCTTATTGTTACTTAAATGTCACTGATTATATCACTCTTCAATTCCCTGACCCTCAAAATGTCAAATTAATTACTTGGAATCTCATCACAACGCTTCACGACCTTATTTTCTACAATTAATTACTGTACGAGCTCGGTAGTATATTGTGACGTCATTATTACGTCATAAAGTACCCTTCCTGTCATCTGATTTTTTGCATCCTACCCTATTTTTGATCGTAACACATTGGCAAAGCTTTGGTGAAAAAAATGGTGCTTTTAAATACCATGTAACGATCCTTAGCATTTTTGTTACTAATGTAGCTCGCTATAAGATGCCTCACTTTTCCGCTTATCTCTGGAACAAGTTTAAACATATTTATGATACTAATAATCAATTACAAAAACTCTTTTGGCATAGAATTTGAATTATTCTCTCGAACTTAAAAACAACATATCACAATACCACATACTGTTTGCATGTTTAAACAAAGTGTCAATGTGACTACCCAAAATCCATGATTTTAGCCTAAAAAAAACCATGTCTTTTGACCAAAAAAAGGTTTTATTGACCCACAAAATCACCCTTAACTATATTCCATCCCCATGACATACCACTCAAATGAAAGAGCTTGCTGTCCCCTTTAATTTGATACCACATTTGTTGCTGTAATGCTTGTAGTTCTGAAGATTATTATCAATTTATATTTTTTTCATGTAATAATTAGCTGATGACGTCATAATGACGTCATACATGCCCTTCCCATCATCCAATTTTTTGCGTCCGTCTTTTTTTTCTCGAAAAGGTATACCATGGAGATGCTTTGGTGAAAAAATTGTGCTTTTGTCCACTGTGTCACGATTTTTTCACTAAGGTACCTCACTAATACAGGATTTTCTTTGTGACTACCCAGGAACACTGCCAACACAATGTTCAGAATAGGCCTCTTGTTATCAACAAAATGGCAACAATTGGCCAAGGAAATAAGTAACAATAGAACAGGATATGAATGAAATGGAATTACATTTATTGAACTTGAATCTGAATTACCGATAAGGTTCCCATATTCACTTGCCTGCTGCTCGACCATCCAATTGTCTGCCATTCAGAGCAATGACCGAGTGTTGGCTGAAAAATAACAGTTTTTGTGGGAGGCAAGAATTAATCCGAAGGGACATTTTTTTTTACTCACCCCATACATCAATTTTACATTGTACAAAGTAATTGAGCGGAATTAGATTGCTCCTTTCCAAATCTGGTAAGGGTCATCACTTGCTTTGTTCACCCTAATTAGTGAGGTGTTTTGTTTTGGCAAACATATCAATGAAAATAATGCCAATGGCTTTATAGAGCTAAATGTAAAGCTGAATTGTAAAACCAATTTTTTTTTTTATTAAATGTCATTCTGTTCCAAAAGTTGTAAACAATTTTTTTCACTCAAAAAATAGCATAAGTTATAGTGTGTTTTTTTCGTATTTTATTTTGTTGTTGTTGTTGGTTTTGTTGGGGGGGGGGGACACAGAATGACATTAGGATGTGCAAAATGCTGATACACTTACTGTTTTTGAACAATTTAACCTAATCCCATGATTTATGTCAACTTAAAATTGAAATTTTGTTTACCCTTTCTTAAGAGGCCTAGCATTTAATAGTACTGTGCAAACATTAACTCCATAGTATAAAAGTGGCCTATAGAACCAAACAATTCTGATAACAATCTTTTTATAACAGTATTTTTATTTGCACTTAACAGAATGTTGACACGCTGGACGTGATTGCCGGAGTTCCGGAGGAATTGCTGGTGGAAATTCACGGCAGCTTCAGCACTGCACACTGCATCGACAAAAGTTGTCACAAGGAGCATTCTTCAAAGTGGGTCAAAGGTCAGTGAATAGCAATGGTCTATAAAAACAACAATGTGGTGCTTATAATTATTACCGTTTTCATGCCGTTGGCTTGACCACGTTGTACCTGCTTCCTTCGACAACACCTTTAATTTAATCTTTTCAATACAAATATCCATTTTGTGAAAGTCACTATCTAACTCGAATGTAAATGTACCCTTAGGCCAAAAAAAAAAGTCTCCGGTTTCTGGTATGCGCGCGCGTCGCCGTAGCCATGCGCGTCGGCAAAATGAAAAAGTTTTTTTTCAATACAAGATGATGTCTCAAAACCGCCAAACTCACTGGTTTGACTGGAATCCTGCTGCTGCACAATTTTAACGTGTTTTTAGATGGGTTTATGATCGAGAATAAGCTTTATGTGGCCTCTCTGGACTCATTTGCAGTCATCAGCCGACATTTGATGCCAAAAAAAAAAAAAAAAACAGGTAAAAAAAAAAAAAAAAGCCGCGTCGCCGCACCACTTTTTGGGCAAGCTCCATACCAGAAACCGGAGACTTTTTTTTTAAGGAGACACGTTTTGTCAGTGGTGTAGCTAGGAATTTTTTAGTGGGGGGGGGGGGGGTGCACGGGGGGGGGGTGCCCGGGGGGGGGGTGCCCGGGGGGTGCCGGGGGGGGGGGGTGCACGGGGGGGTGGTGCACGGGGGGGATCAGAATATCGTGGGGGCAACATATCGCAAACGTCCTCAGTACTGCAGTTTTTTTCCAGTTGGGCCCCATAATGCCTCGCTATATCCATTGACATAAGAAATTGTAAACAGTAAGCCTTTGGCTAACTGAAAAAAAATACAACTTACAAAAACCCTTTTTGGTTGGGGAAGGAAAAGGGGCATTATCAGTATTTTGGTGGGGGGCACAGAAACTTTGTGGGGGGGGGGGGGGGGGGAAACGTGCCTCTCAGGCCCCCCCCCCCAGCTGGTTTCGTCAGAAGATATACCTTAGGGAGACAATTTAGATAAAGGAGACATTTCAATATCTCCCTAATGTCACAACTCCTATTCAGAGGCAAAATGTTATCATCGCATATAGGCTGGATCGATCGCTCACAGTCCAAAACAAATGTACCCAAATTCATGGGGGTACAGGGTAAAGTAAAATGGGGGTTAGGTGACGGTTATGAAAGTTTGAAAAATTTCGACCACAATTCTATGGGAATGTCTCCCTGGTTACACACCTGTGTTCAGACACCCGTATGTTCCAACACTCCAATGTTCCGACTGCACATATTCCTATCCCTAACCCTAACCCTTACCATAACCCTAACCCTTACCGGGAGTAACACAATTTATGTGGGGGTTGTACATAGGTTCCATTTTCAGTAATAATGAAAACATGGACAATTTAAAGATGATGTGTACATGGTGAGTAAAAAAAAACCCCAAATGTTGGGACTATTGTTGTAATGAAGTTCTGTGCTTAGCACTTTCAAGATCTAAAAAAAAAAGGAAAGCCCAATTAATAAGCTTTCTTTTAATACAAGAATCATTCAAATCACTTATGAACTTTTCAAGTTACGGAATTGTAAACACAACCACCGTTTTAAGTTCTGTCCACGGATCACAAAAAAGGTGTGCGTTCTTTCAGCAAAACGAAAACAATTCACACACCTCCCAAATAGGATTTGTTATCGTTTTGCTGGAAGAGCACTCAACTTTTTTGTGATCTGTGGGCAGAAAAACGGCGGTTGTGTTTATAATTCTGTAACTTGAAAAGTACATGAGTGATTTGAATGATTCTTGTACTAAAAAAAAGCTTATGAATTGGGCTTTCATATCCTAGATTTTGAAAGTGCTACATGCAGAACTTCACTAAAACAATAGTCCCGACATTTTTTTTTTTTTTTTTACTCACCCTGTATTTAGTTTGGTTGGTATGATTTGGTTTTGTCTTTTTTTTCTCCTTCAGATGAAATTTTTGCTGATAGGATCCCAAAGTGTGATGACTGTGGGGCACTTATCAAGCCTGACATTAGTTTCTTTGGTGAAGTGCCAGTGAAAAAATGGCACGATACACCAAAAGAGGTGGGATACACTTAAACCCTGGGTAGATCATTAGTGAAAGGCATCTTTTAACCAGTTCGAGGATGTCGGAGGATAGTACGCACTGGCTGTTTTTGTACGCAGGCATGGCTGATGGGTTAAGACGTCACGATTACCTCGACTTGCCTTCGGGTGACGTCTAAACACGCTAATCCCTCGTGTCTTTTGTACACACACAAAGTCCTTGGAATCTGTGGAGTCGGACCGTGTGTTGATCTTGAATTGGCTGTTGTGCACGGCCTATTGTTGTACAATTTACGCTCCAGTGCACACCCAGAGTTTTGAAACATAATGTTTCTTCAAGAAATATCGTACAAATACTGTTGAAATGACTCTTTTGAATCAGTATTTGTGGCGTTTGGCTGTTTATCAGAAGTTGGCTGAACAATTTTGCCTTTTGCGAAACAAACGCAAAAATAATCCTGGCGCGAAGTGGTTATAAGTGGAAAAAAGAAGGAAAAAAAAACAATTAAAGAAGGTGTTCATCTTCAATTTTATTGACATTTGCTTTTTTAGAACTAGATTCCAATTCTAAGGCTTTCAAGTATTCCAACTTTTCCTAGTTTTTTTTTTGACCTTGCTCCAACTTTTTTTTTCTTGAAATTCCTACTTTTTCTGAGAGATAATTTCATGATTTTTTCTTTTTTATAACGGACAGGATTTCCCAAAATGTGATTTGCTGATCGTCATGGGAACAACTTTGATTGTGCAGCCATTTACATCACTAATAAACACGTAAGAACATCCCCCCCCCATGGCCCCCACAATAAAACAAAAATCAAAATATTCAAAGGTATCATAGATCATTTGTAATTTGTGCATTTGTTGGATTTGTTGGCAACAAAGAAAACAATATTCTAGGATCTCGATTTCAATTCAAAAGTTGACGAGTCATGTTTGGAATTGCGCCTGGAATCAGCATCTGGGACACGTTCTCATTCAGCTGATAAATAATAGCAATGAATAATAGCAACTGCGCACCGGTGTGCATCACGTCAATGCTTGCGCGCATCCGTTCATGTATTCACCCATTAATAAACTAACTACTAATGGAAATATCCAAATATGCGTCACTTGTCGCATCTTTGGAAATTGCCCTCTTTTATTGTTTTCTTCAAAATGACAGCATGTCAGAAGTAAATTTCACAGGGAGTTTTGTGCCATTACTATCTTTAAACCAAGTATGCTTATTTCAACAACAATTTCGTCAGTTACTTTTTGGAAAGCTGCAAATGATGTACGCTATCTGTAATATAAAATGTTTAAAATGGACAGCTTCAAGTTGCCCAGCTACTTCTGGTTTTCTTGGTTACACCTTTGCATTCTAAGGTCAGATACAAATTGAAATGGAATAAAATATTAGTTGTTCATCAGTCCTGCTTATATGTTATTTTACAGCACAGACGAATCCTTCAACTATAGACGAATCCGGGAGGCCCCCTTTAATGGCGATAGTATTGTTCTAGCTATTGTACAGAGCAACTGTTCAATGACCCTTATCCTTAGCAATAGCTAGCCCAATGCGTTCGCCATTGGAGGGGGCCTCCATGAAAGTGTATCGAGATGAGTCTGTAGGTGTTTGACTGAGATTTGTTATTAACACAATTCAGTCATTACTCATCTATCTATATCTTTCTGGTAATGAAACCAAGGATTCCTCAAAAGCACCCTAGGCGAGGTGGGAGAAAAACCCCAGAAGAATATTCTGGGGAAAACCCTCGATGGGGAAAGTAACCACTGTGCCAACCTGACTCGTCTCACGTGCATCAGCAATTAAAATGAACTGTTACATTCCTTTATCATTGGACATACAAGGGGATTTGACTTTTGATTGACGTGATTTGACATATGATTAGCGTGATTATTGGATTACAAGTCTGGGTTTGTCTGGGCCAAATCAGAGGAATAATGCAGTGCTCACATTACATAACAATTCCTCAGAGTTCCAGCGACAACTCCACGTCTTCTGATCAACTACGAGATGAGTGGCAAGGTAAGCCAAACCTTTCCAGTATATTTTCATTGCTTCCCATATAAGGTCTTTCATTGAAATCAAAAACGATTCATGGATCAGTAGTGTAATTTGCCGAACAAAATTAGAAGCCATTTTTTGTGGTGGTGCCATTTTGCCTGCATGCCGTACGTGTTCTTAAAGAAGATGCGCGCACGTATTTTGGTAGCCCTATAGGTCATAGGAGCCATATATATTATCTGAGCGTGGTGCCGCCACAGAAAAAGGCTGTCGTCGAATTGGTCTACAGACTGTTCTGAAATTAACCTATCGCGGCAGAATCATGTCAGTGCAACTTGTGAAATATTGTCCAATTACAAGATATACAAATGGACACAGAACGCACAATATCTGAGACAAACAAAATTTAACGTACAACTTTCCATGGGGTTGTCTAAGGGGCGTGGCTAACTCGCAAACAGCGATAGTTCAATTGGCTATAAGCTCCGCCCACCTTTGATTTGTTTACATTTCTCACAGTGCACTTGACTAAGATTGACTGAGTTACTGTGGTAAAAACTAATGGACCTTACTCACGAGGTAGCCATTTTTGTTGTGTTCCCTGAATACCTTTCATAAATTATTAACTGTTGAATGGAATGGCGCCAGACTATTTATGCAGCCTTATTGAACTTTCATTTTTTCTTTAAATCTGGCTTAAAACATTAGGATTGTTTAATTACGAAGCTTAAATTATTCATTTTTAAAGAGACTTGAATTATTTAGTAATGTACTTGCTTTCATTTCTCTTCGCAAGTTCCAAAAATGAAGATTTTACCTCATTTTCAATTCAACACGGCCGACTCGTGAATAAGGCCCATTGGTCAATGCTCACTGCCATCAGATTACAAAAGAGCCCAACTGAAAAAAGGGAAGCAACGCAATTTTCTCAAAGTGCCACTTCAAGTTGGGCTTCTTTTTGTCACACAAGGGGGTATTGGTTAAGGACCTGCCCACCGTACTGCAATAGCAGTAGACTTGATTTCAAGACTGGCGATCGGTCAAGTTTTAGGCATTCAACACCTTGCTGATGATGTGCATGTAATGCATGCCAGGGTTCACTTGTGATTCATGTGTGATTGTTGACTCCATCCAGCAGATAATAATCATACAGAAAAGCACCAAAAAATGGAAATCACCAGAAACACTGAGAGGCCAAAAAAATGACCATTTGATGTCTACCTCAAGAATGGTATTCAGTGAAGTCCAAGGCTTAATTATGGATGCGTATATGTATGTCTTGTCTTTATCTTCTTTCAGTGTGATCCTTTGATGAAATTCTCAGGCCAGCCTACAGGATTTAACTTTGGTTATGAAGATAACTACAGGTAAGTAACTATAAATTGTAATTAAAATGTCTGACTTTTACAAGAAAACTCTAGCCACACAGTTCAATTGAAAGAGGTTTTGTTGTCGCATAGTTGCTAAAATTGGAAGGGGTGATCGCATCATTGGTTTTAGATGAACCTCAAAATTTCTATCATTCATTGAATAATCGTAATAATAGTAAATATTTGGGAGGCTAATCATCCTTACTGGCAGCAGAGAAGCTGAATTGCGAAGGACGAGGCTACAACGTGGTCGAGCCACTGGCATGTAAAGGCCTCTTTGGCAGCCAGCCACATCGACCCATATATGACCACGGAGCACAGCCCAAGATCAAAAGTTTTTGATTTTTCCGGGGGGAGGAAAACCGAAGGGCCTGGAGAAAAACCCTCGTGGCACAGGAGAGAACCAATGCACAAGTCTACTCTTACATGGCATGTATGGTCCGCAACCGAGATTCGAACCAGGGCCACAGTGGTGAGAGGCGAGTGCTTTACCCACAAGCCACCCATGCACAAGCCACCAAATTTCTGAGAGAAGTGGTAGTTCACACAGTAACCCCTGATGACGATAAAAAAATTCTTTTGGCAAGGTATGATTGGTTCTGGGAAGAAACTCACTCCAAAGTATCATTGTATTGATTGTTATCTACCATGACTTTTGTTTCTTATATTTCAGAGATGTTGCGTTTCTAGGCACCTGTGATGAAGGATGTTCCAAACTAGCAGACCTCTTAGGGTGGAAGGTATGGAACACCATCAAATTGTGGTGTTTTGCTTTGAGAAAGTCAAGTAAATCACAAGTCCACAGAAGTCAGGTCATTAGTCGATTAAAAGTAAAATCACAATTCGACACGATACAGATCATGAGTGAGGTCATAGGAAAAGAGTGACCAATAGCAAAGAAATGCCACGCAGGAAATTTGAGTTTTGCTGAATTACTTTTAATTACAAATTTACAATTTTTTTTTTCTTTGGTAGGATGAGCTTGAGCAACTTATCAAGACTGAACATGAGAAGTTGGATGCTGAAAAAGGTTCTTGATAAAGAGGAAAAAACTGCAGCTTTGTATCACTAGTGTTTATTTTCAAATTCTCAACGGTATTTGAGACAGGGTATCTGCTGGACGAACTCGGGTTTAAAATCAACACAAGATCCCAAGCGACACGCGAACAACAAATGTGACCCATCACCATAAAATGAGCGTCACGTCAGACTTTTTAAGAATTGAAATATTATGACTTCTGGATTCTGCAGAGCGAGAGCTTTCTAATGGTGTATAATATTTCGGGGTACTGAGTTCACTAACGGAAATGCAGACTAAATTTAAGTTGTGAAAGTAATCTTTGAGAAAATGGCATTTAAAATCCCCAAGTTGTGTTGCAGTGAATAAAACAGGATGAAAATAGGTTTTAAAGACAGAACAAAAAAAATGGTAAAAGGAGAACAGGACTTACAAATTGAGGTTCACTGAAAACCAAAAAAACTATCACCCCGTCAAATTTTGGCTTTTCCCGATCGTGCTGCAAAATTGAAATTTCCGCCTCCATGCTAATTTCGGGATGATAGGTCTGCAATGATTGTTTGTTTTCCTGCTGAGTGAAGACTTCACATGGGGAAAATGGCTAATCAAAAAGTATTGCTAAGCCAAAATATCGAGTATTTAAGCAATCATCACTGAATAACTGTCCTATGCAGTGTATATCAGAAAACGTTTTTTTTGTCCATTACTAATTTTTAAGTATTCTTTATTTTTTTTTAAAATGTGTCGGCTTATTAACAGATAATCTTCAGTTGCGGGGTAAAATAACACTTTCGGGTTTATGTTTTTAGTATTTTCATTTCAAAAAAGCATGGTTTCCATGACAACATAAATACTTTATATTAACATTTAGACGGCTTCAAAAACAGTATTAACATTGTCAATTCTGGGAAATATATAAGACAAAAACATTGCTTTACATTTCAAATTTGTATTAGATACAACATTTATTAACATGCATGAAACAAAAGAAACTTTATATACATTCAGTATTCAAGAAGCAGATTGTTAACAACCTGTGGGAAAGACCTATATATAATTGGGTCGTTCTATAAAATTGGGGTCAACTTTTTCCTGTCCCTGTTACATCTGACATCTATGATTTTGTAACTGCTAGAACCCTACCAAACGCAGCAACATGAAACACTTGACTAGTGTAGCAAGATCCATCAGGTCAAAAGTCTCAAGGCCAAACTGCCTCAGAGTCTGTGGTCACCGAATGCAGCAGGATACAACTGTGGCATTGGTCAATGGGATTAGCTCTCATTGTCTCAGAAGAGGCCGTTTATGCACTGGTGTTGATAGCTGAATGCATCAAAGTGCACCAGACTTTTCCCCTGATGCACTGTGTTGCGTCTGGCAGGGTTAGGATTTTAATGTATTCTTCCTCCAAGAGTGATTATGTGAAGCAAGCGACTTACCCAACAAATAAAACTTAGTTCGAAGTCTTTTTTAATGACGCTTGAATGGCAAATTACCAAGGTCAGTTGTAACACGAACAGGAAAAAGGCCACATTTTGGACCCGAAAATTATTTTAAACCCTTTAACATTTTAGCTGGAGACCGGCTTCCCGAACCTTCCAAAATCTAACATTATGTATGAATCTAGTGGCTCATTTTTTGAATATTTATTTTCAGAGGAGTATCAAGCACCCATGTACATAAATAGAGACTGACCTCTACATTCTAAATCCTACCATAGCAACCAAACCATGATGGATTTTGAAGGATTTGAGAGGGTTGGAATTGATGTATTCCCATCTGTTAAGAAATTTGCATATTTGAGGTTGGTATAATGTATGTATACGCATGCACATCAAGCATGTTAAATGCAAAGAAAGAATTTATGGGCAATTAAAGAAAGAATTTGTGGCCCCCCAAAAAAGTCTCCGGTTTCTGGTATGGAGCTTGCCCAAAAAGTGGTGCGGCGACGCAGCTTTATTTTTTTTTTTTTTACCAATTTTTTTTGCTTCAAATTTCAGCTGATGACTGCAAATGGTGCCCAACTAAACTTAGTGCAAATATATGGGAATCCAGAGAGGCCACATAAAGCTTATTCTCGATCATAACCCCATCTAAAAATATGTTTAAATTGTGCAGCAGCAGGATTCCAGTCAAACCAGTGAGTTTGGCGGTTTTGAGACATCTTTTATTGAAAAAGAAACCTTTTTCATTTTGCCGACGCGCATGGCTACGGCAACGTGCGCGCATACCAGAAACCGGAGACTTTTTTTTTTTGGCCTATAGGACTCCAGTTGACTCAAGTGCAGCCTAAGCTCATTGGGGGTTGTATTTTTAAGTACAATTTGCTCATATGTTTAATAAAGGTAATCTGAAACTGAAGTTAATCCTAAATTACTTGATGTATTCTAATAAGAATTTTGGTCCCTAAAAAAATTAATGATCATGTATTTTTTTTTATACAAACAAGCGAACAATCATCATGGTTTTTAATTTGTTTTTTGTTTTATATTGGTGGTATTTCAAAGGAGTCTTCTGAGTTTTAAATAAGGCTGTCCTGAATTCACCGAATATTCGATTATCACTGAATATTCAAATAGTTTTTTGCCAGTTTAAATATTCACAGTAGTACACACACGACTGTGGTGTTATTTTAATTGTAAAGTTGTAGTGCTTTATTGTCAAAGTGGTTCATTTTTTCCATCCTTTTAGCAGGCTACAGCCCTTGACAAATAAAAAAACTGCAAAAAACTCTGGCAGTCCATGATATTGATCACCACATATAAATTTTAACCGGTGTGCTTTGCGTGCAAGTTTGGACTGATGTAGCACCACAGAGCTATAGTAAATTACTAGAGCACTAACTCGATGTACAAAGTAATGCCTGATGGGCGCATCCATGTTTGAGCACAAACCTATGGAAAACTCGAAATTTTGTACGGCTTTTGTACGGCTATTTGCATATCTGCATTTTTAATTCCATACCAGTGCGTCATCGAATCCGATACGCCCAAAACCGAAACACACAAACAGCAAATGAGCGTGTCATTTTGCTCTACGCAAACAGCGCAACATGTGCACATCCCTCCGCTGCAGATGCTTTTCGCTGTGATGCTTTTGACCGTCATGACACACTTAAGTTTTTTGCGCATCTTCTACTTGCGCGTTGCATTTAGAGTACACTTTTAAAATTCAATCCATCTATTTTGATTGTGTTCTACAAACACGCACATAAATTCAAAATTGTGTGCCCAGAGCGGCTTCAAAGCGTCTCCGCGCGCAAGAATGAAGAGTTAGCGCTCTAGTAAATTTAATATACATGTAACTCTACGTGTGTCACGCAGTTGCAGCAGGCGAATATTCGGTGAAACACAATTTTGAAAATATAAATATGAACTTCTTTGAAAAGGGACAGCATTAGTTTTAAACGGCTTGGATAACCGACCAAAAATTTTTTTGTCTTTGCAAAATAAAATGGTTTAAAGGTTAATTCATACGTGTACTTTGCATGAAAACATTCCCTGTAAAGTTTGAAGATTGATTGATTGATTGCTAGGACATCATAAATTTATGTTCACATTAACTTTTGTGCAAGGTACATGCCATCTTTAGCACGTTAAGGTTGTTCCCCTTGCTATTTTAGAGTGTCATCCCAAAAAGATGGATTCCTTTTCTACATTGCTATTTTCCTAGCAATACTCACAAAATTTACCTGTGAATGAGACATTGACTAAAAGAAAATCAACTGTTGATTTTCTTAAGATAAACATTATTGGGTCACTGCTTGGCGATATTTACCTCATTAAATTAGCAAGATTACATTTTGTGTTGAGTTAGTCTTAAGTACTTTGGAAAATGTCCAGTGCCTAACACCCCTCCCCACCAACCCCCACCCCCACCCCATCAAAAAAATCTGACTAGCTTTATGGCATAATGCCCAGCACACAGGTTACTTGGACAGATATCTAGTGTTTTACTCGGACGAGACATCATTGGAAATTATATTACATACACTGTCAGAATGCAATGGTGTGCACTTTAATGCATGCTGATTTATTTTTTAAAAATATGCACGGACTGGAAATTTCTCTAATACACTTGGAAGCATTACAAGAGTTGACATTTTCCCTCAAAGTTTTATTCAAATCGTTCATGCAAAAATCTCATCATACTCAATTGATGCGCATGTAGCCTTGAGGAATTTAATTTGCTCTGTGAAACACTGAAATTAGTGCTTATGACAACAATTCCTTGGTTACAGAAATTCTGTGCTAACCTTGTAAGCACAGAATTCTCAGTTATGGGATATACACATGCGCACCAGCCAAAATTCCTCACTATTCCATCGAATACGCCAACTCTCGGCACAGAATTTGCGCAGAATAGAATTTCGGTTAACAATAACCAGTGCCATGAATTTGGGCCCTGTTTACTTAATACACACATCTGCAATGTACATTTTACACTCACTGTACTGGTCAATGGTCCCATACCGGACACCGGTCCTTGCGTTCATGTATTGCACGTCGGTGAGATTATTTCAGAATGCCATCCCTGTTAACGACCACTCACAAGATCTCGAGATCCACGTGCCGCACGTCTGGGTTCAATTTCTGTACAAATGAAGAAATTGATAGTTTCACAAATCAGAAACAAACCTAACAAAACTTTGATTTTTTAACTGACTGTGTATTTAAACAAGAACACATATACTCGTTCCGTAGTTGTGGAGACTACACACGAGTTGTCCCATGGTACTATGGGGACCAAAGACGCTAAGGGGACAGCAGAAAGTCCCCATAACTTGGTCCTAATTACCCTAACAATAAGAAAACTTCCCCATAACGCGATGACGGCTTGACCTCATTCACCGACCGTAGTGTCATATTAATGGCGATTACTACAAAGCCAACATTGGCATATGTTTCTGTCTTTAATATAAAAGAACGCCACATTTATTTGCCATTAACAGAGTTCTTGCACCTTTAGGACAATAAAATTCCGTGACTTTTACATGACTTTTCCATTACCAAATCATGAAAATCCATGACCTGGTTCATCAAAATGCAGATCAAATATGTCAAACTTGTTCCGTGCAAAGTGCTTACGAGAAACAGAAAAACAACAAAGCAAAGCAGTAATGTCTTTCAAAATCAAAATAATAGTATCAGTGAGATTTGTCACATTTTGTCGGGTATAAAAATAAGATTTCCGACGATAAATCACAAATATAATAATTCACAAACTTTCGTGACTTTCCCATGACTTTGTAATTTTTACGAATTCCAATGACTTTTCCAGGCCTAGAAATTGAAAATAAAATTCCAAAAACTTTTCCAGGTTTTTTCCCCCCCAGGCCGCAGAAACCCTGCATTAATGTGAATAAAAAAAAAAAAAGTTGAAGAAAGTTGGGCCCGCACCAATTTTTGGCCTAATATTGCCAATCTTTTATACTAGTACAGATGATGCTTTTATAAAACCACTAAGAGGGCCTGACGTATTGATCCTATCAGGATCTTCATTTAAGGAAAAAAATGCAAAGACCCTTCTTGGATCAAAACACCAGGCCTTCTTTTGTTTCAGTTCAATCCAGTCAGTAAGCAGTTGCAGCAGTTTTGTTCACTTTTTCATTAAAAGAAATTGTATATTAACAAGACCTGTTAAAGTTACAGTCCATCATTTGCAGCTATCCAAAAAGTAACTGACATAATTATTGTTGAAAAACATACTTGGTGTGAAGATAGTAATGGGACTAAACTCCCAGTGAAATTATTCTATCTGGCAAGCTGTCATTTTGAAGGAATCAACGAAAGAAGGCTTTAAAGACACACCGTTGAAAATGTCCGTTAGTAGTTCTTTTTTTTTTTATTCGGCGAAGCGCACAAGCGTTGGCACGATGCACTCTCGGTTGCTATTATTCGTCGGATCGGTACGCGACATCGCGTAGCTGCAATCAGCTCAGTGACAACGTGTCTGAGACGCTGAATTCAGGCCCAATTCAAAACATGATTCAGCAACTTTTGATTTGAAATCGAGATCCTAGAATGCTGTTTTTCTCGGAATATACAGCTGAAACTTCATCAGGTTAGTTGTTCAGCACCCTTCTTTAGATTTTGAGCACGTTTGTTGCTTCAAACGAACAAAATGCACGAATTACAAATGATGGACTGTACCTTTAAACTATCTAATCTGACTAATTAGTAGTCAAGTGAATTTCTTGTGGTACTACTGAGAGACTTGGCAATACATTTCTGCATATCAATCTCTGAATCTACGACAGTGGTTGATTCTTAAATATTGATTTTTTTCTGGCCGATAAAAGAGTCAATGAAATGTTACCTTGATTTCCTTCTCAATCCTGTCCACCTCTGCCCCGAGTTTGTCGATAATCCTCTCTCCGTGCTTCAGCATGAATCCCTCGATCTCCTCCATGGTTGTGTATGTCTGTAACTCCTGTTAATCACAAATATGCCACACCCATTTTTACTCGACAAAGGTGGATGTTTGGAGGTTTAACAGCTGCATTGAATACAATGCCAAAGGTCAAGCCTTGCCAAGGCGGCCCGTCTTTCAACTCAACCCTACAGAGGGCACATCCGAGTTGCGGAGTAATCTGGCCTCTAGATCATGTGTCCCTGAGCAAGACACCTAACACTGAGAGCTTCTTACTCACCACCCAGGGTCAAATATTGCTGTGGCTGATAAGCCTCTAAGCATTTTTGTTCTGCTCCATGAATTTGGTGCCAGGAGTACAGTTTTAATTTTGGAGGGGGCAGGGGGGCACAAGCATTTTATTGGGGCACCAAGGGTGGATCCAGAACAAAATTTTCAATTTTTCCAAATTTTCAGGGGTCCAAGCGGCCTGCCAGCTGTTGTGCTCTTGTATGGCTTTATGATCGAGGATAGATACACAAAGGGACAACAAAAGATCTTTTCAGTCCTCGAGCGTTGGGTCTGTTGGTGAAAATGGTCTTCGATTGTGCGGTTATGTGCTTAGTCTATGGGAGAGTGTTATATTACAGGGACAAAGGGAAACACAAAGCATTGTCCTCGAGAGCACAGAAATTCACGACAGTATGTGGGCGTTTGTTTATGGTGTAAATCGAGGACACACACGTGCAACATCATCGATGAATCGAGGTCAGAAACCACATCGAGGACTCCTCGGTTAGGAAACGTGTACAAAACAAATGAGAGCTGTTGCAAAACAGTTAGAGTATAAACAAAGGAAAAGGGAAGAGGAACACAGGCCTTGAATTTGGGAATTTTTAGGGCAAGGCCACTTTGGCCTTGAATGGAGCAAAATTATAGAGGGCACCAAGGCCAGTTGGGAGGGCACCAAGGCCAAACTAATATCTGCAGAAGGGGCACAGAGGCCGGCTAAAATAAAATGCGAATTTATATCGGCGATCATGTAGTTTATGGCCCCTCTTTAGTTTCGATCAAATTTGAGTCAAAGGTGTTTTTATCATTCAAAAAATTACCTTTTCAACCTAAAGCAGACTTCTCTCAGCTTATATGGCACCTGTTTTGTAATTTTGAACACTTTTTGGGATAGAAATTACGTTTTTTGTAAGCGGTTTTATGGTTGGTGACGTGCGATCGCCATCTCTATTTTCGTGTTGCGTTTTTTCGTTGTCGTTTTCCCTCCAAATTCCCCTTAAAAATTCGAAACCCTTCCCTCTATCTATAACCTACCTGCATGTTCTTAATGTGGCTTAAAAGTTGATTTTGTTCTCTTGGGGAATCGGGCCCATGATTAATACACGATCGCCATTTACAATGTCCGCTTTTGACAATCGGAATTCGGAACACCATGTGCACGCGTGTTTTTACTATGCCCCGAGCTCGTTTGCCTCGTACATGAACATCAATGTGTTCTGTATGTACCGCGCATGCAAGCACTGAGAAAAAGAAAGTCTGTTGACTGCAGGTAAGATCTGCCGTACTTACTCCTGCTGGTATGTGTGTGTACGAATACAGACATATATTTTTACGGGGGGGGTGTCGCTACTTGAAGTATCGGCACATACAGGAACTGGAGATTCAGTTGTCAGTGTACGTGTGTGTACATCATGTACATTGTACATACAGTGGGGAATCGCCGGCGTTTGGCCGGCCGGCCACGGCCGTACTGCGCGCGTGTGATTGATTCGGCGAGATATTAAGACAACTGATCGGGCTGGCATGGCATCGAAATACATTGTCAATGTGTGGAAAAACAACTGGAATCAAGGATTGTAGTGGTTTTAATAGGCTGATAGATGTTTTTGCAAAAAGGGCACGACGGCCAAGGTAATTATGGGGCAAGGCAAAACTGGCCGTGAAGACAGGGATTTTTTGTGGGGCACCTCGGCCAGTAAGAAGGCAACGACGGCACTGGCCGTCGTGGCCGTCGTTCAATTCAAGCCCTGGGAACAATAGAAAATCCTTGATTTACACCATAAACAAACGAGGGTGAGTATGCGTACACATCGGCAATCGTGGACTAGGGACAAAAGGGTTAGGGCACAAACAAAGGGTCCACGATTGACTGATAGTCCATGATTGAAATTCATTGCAGCAATGAGCTTAACACTCTACCACAACTAAGACAGCCACAGAACGAATTCTACACTTCCAAACTGTCCAGCCAGTTGCAACAAATGGGAGACATCAAGTTTTTAAAAACTTTTTTTCGTGTGGTCATTTTCCTAACCTTGAGTAGGCTTTCCAGGTCCTGTCCGTCCAGGTAGGAACGGGTCACCTCCTTGCCGTCAAAGTCTAACTCCGCCTTGAACCGGATCGTGCCCACGCCCATGTCGGTGGCTTTCACATCATACACGCCCCTGTTGAGGAAATGAAGTTAAAATGAGGGGGCCAATTTCTCTGAATTGCTAAGCATAGATGTGTGCTAAGGAAATACACATCTGCTTAGCGGTGAACAGGTACCAGCTAAAATTCTGCGCATTGTGCATTGCTCTTGACTGGTACTCAGCTGAGCCCAATTTCACAATATTGCTTACGGTTAATAAAGAATCTTTGCTGGTTGCATGCTTATGTTGCTAGTTAGAAATTTTGGCTCATGGCCAGGGCCCAATTTTATGGCTCTGCTTACCGTTAGCCAAAAATCCCTGCTTACTGAAGCAGAAAATCCCGTGCTTAGGGTAAACGTATGTCAGGGGTTGGCAAGGAATTTTGCCTTATGCACATGCATGCATCCCATAACTGAAGATTCCGTTCCTACAGGGTTTCGTTTGGTTTGGTTTATTTGGCACTCACTCAAAAATACAAAAGAGTAGGGATACACGGAGACACATTTAAACATTTTAAGGCAGAAATTTTTCTGCTAGCATTGTTAGCACAGAACGGTGATTGTAAGCGCGGAATTACGTGGTTAGCAGAGCCATGATAGTAGGCATAGACTTACGGGGTTAGCGCAGTATTTTTATGCAAATGCTGTAAACACAAAACTGCAATCATACGCGCAGAATTCTGTGATTAGTAGAATCATGAAATTGGGCCCCGATTGTTGTCAGCACATAATCATAGAAAGCAAGAGACCAATCACTGGACATCCAAATTTTCAAGTGCTAATGCTGTGTATGCATGTAACTGTTTCTTTCTGTTTTTAAATCCTTTGTCCATCTTAATATTCTGAGCAGCATGGAACCATTTGATTGGCGAATCTGAGCTCACATTTTTATGAAGCTTGCTGCCTTGTCAGCCCATCTACCCCTTTGGTGATGTCACATGTGGCTATTGTTCACATTACATAACAAAACAACAAAAGAAACACTGACCTGACCATGACGTCATTTTCCAGCAGACTGCTTATCTTCAGTAATTCAGTCTCTGGTATGGATCGGCCCAGCAGAGCCTCCGTGTTACTGTAGATCAGGAACACAGACACGAAACCTGTGGTTTGAAAAAAAGAAAAGGTGAATATGTAGTTAAGTAAATGGTACTACAGATAACACGTGATTGGAAAAAAGGCAAATAATAGAGAAATGATACCAATAATGCCACACGCCATTGGTAAAATCAAGATTTTTCAAAGGGGGGGGGGTGTAAGCTAAGATGTTAAGTCCGGGATTTTTCAAGACATTTGATAGTGTTGTAGTTGAGTCCTTTACACATCCATTACAAGTCTAGTTATGAGTAAGTACAAGTCCATTGAAAAGTTTGGTCACAAGCAACAGGGGATGAACTAGTGGTTGGGTTAAAATCCGGATATTTTAACATTCAGCTTGAATTCCACTATTCAGTTTTCATTTTGGAAACTGGATACTCGAAAACAACCTTAAAAACCTGAGCCTTCCATTTTGTGTGACACAGGCTAAGGAAAACAACTAGAACATCCACCAGTTTGTTCCATGGTCTCTGACTGTAACTGCATTCACTTGCTAGTGGTCTTCTTGCTATATGAATGGCCTACCCATTCGTCCAATCAGAGAGTTCCCACCCATTTTTACAACATTACAGCTCTGCAGTGATTTTCGTAAAGAGCCAGTGGTCATTGAATCCCACGAACTATACTCCATCATCGTGGAAGGCAACATTCACTCGCGGCAACATGCGGCACCTCACTCGTCACTTTTTGTTGGCATGACTGTGAGCTGAATGGGAAGTTCCGATGAAATCGGATTAACGTTATTCTGTTTGAAACAAAAAAGTAGGATAAGGCCAAAAAAAATAGTAATCGGTCTCTGGTCAGACCGAAGTTCCGGAATTGTTGCGGCGACGTGTTTTTTGGTTTTTTTGGTGGCGTTTTTTTTTTTCCAAGCTCAAATTGTACAGAACAGGTGGGTACTACTTCGCTTTTGTGTGTCCTTATTATACATTGGTGTCCTCCATAATTTGCCTTGGTGCCCTTTATCATTTGCCTTGGTGCAATTTCCCCATTCCTTGGTGCTCCTTGGTACAATAATTTGAGGAGGTGCGGCAATAGAGGGCACTATTGTAGCTTCCGAGTTAATTTGAAGAAAAGAAAAAAGCTTGACGCGCATGATTAAAATCGATGCGCGCGCTGACCAGAGACCGAGTAGTTTTCTTTTTGGCCTAACCGGATTTTGAAATCTCCAATTTCTCAATTCACTAAGATGAATAATGACATTGGAATGCCTTTTTCAGTCTATTTCTGACCAACCTAAGATAGATCCAATCGCTAGAGAGCCCAGCGAGTCATACATGGGGTTGCCTGTCCATGACGTCAGCCCCATACAGCCAGCCGCTACAAGCACTCCTAAGACTGCCGCCGCATCCTCCAATAAGACCACGTTGATGCTTGGGTCTCGACTACGTAATACTGAGAGGAAAAAGACAGTCATGCTGTTAAAGGCATTTAGGATCATTTGCATTTACCCCACAAGTAACCTACCAAATTATTACCAAAAAGCTTACTTAATTAACTTAAAGATTGTACTGGTACAAAGCACGGTACACCCCATGAAGTTATTCCATTCGGCATGCTGTCAGTTTTGAAGAAATCAAATACTGTAGGTGATTACCAATGATCAGGGCCCAATTTTATAGCACTGCTTAATGGTAAGCAGAAAAGTTGTGCTTACTATAGCAAAAAATCATGCTGCTGCTTAAGCACAATTTCATGCTAACAGATGCGTGGGCATGGAGATTTCTATTGTTACGTCACTGATTTAAGCAAAGTTTTCTTCTGAGGTAAAGCCTGCTTTTGCTGTGCTTACTGCTTAACAGTCCCTATGAAATAGATGGAGGCTCTGTAAGCACAAAGTCGGCTGTTAAGCAGCGCTATGAAATAAGGCCCTGTCAATTGACTGATTTTTGGAATGAAAGGTGCTACTGACCAAATCGTGTTTCATGATCAAAAGGTTGTCTATCATTTTCACAGTTTTCAGGAAGAGTGCAATACCCACTGAGCTGAAACTTCAACAGGTTAGGTTTTGAACACTCCTCTTTAGATTTTGAGTTGTGTTATTATTGGAAACAAACAAAATGCTTGAAAAACAAATGATACTTTATGTACTTAATATTGACAAAATAAACAAGTAACCCCTCAATTGTGAATAGGAGAATAAGATGGGCCAACAAAAATTCTCTTTAACATATTCACTTTTTTTCTCTGAACAACTTTCCAATTTATAGTTTTATTTAAATGGAAAAAAGCTACTTTCTTTCCCCCTTCTATTTTGGACATTTTCAACCCTCTGAAAATACCCCTGAATTCTTGCTGGGTCACAATTAATTCAAATTTTGTAAAGTAAGTATTCAATTTTTGATGTATACTGATTTTTCTTTTAATGAAGTACATTTACGAAGGAACTTTAGAAGGGTCAGCCCTGTCTATCTTAGGTGAAACATTAATACAGTGAATACGCTTTAAAAAACAGAAATCACTTTGGTTTGGCCTGGGTGAATCCACTCAATAATCAGTTCTCACCGTATTCAGTGAAGCTTTGTTGCTTTTCCTTGGCTCCCTTCTTGATGGCATTGTAAGCAATGGAAAGAGTGGCTGAAACAAAAAACATAAAAAACACACAGTTATTGAGACTTTTCCATATTTGTAATAAATCCCCAAAATTCACTACTCAATGCTTAAGTCTGAGTTCTATATGTCTTACATACAAATCCACAAACGTACTTGCTCCGGGGCTGGAGGGACTACACATTGGTTGTAAAAAACCTAGAGTGGACACTCTAATGTCCCCACAACTTGGTCCAATCTTTGTAACCGAAAACTTCCCAACAACGTGGTCCTGGCCAGGGTATAAATTCTTTGTGTTCATTCATTGGTTACCTCCTATTATGGCTACGGCACTGCACAAGCTACGGACTCTGTGCACAAGTACTCAAGGGTTATAAAGAGAAAGTTCAGGGAGACCACTGTGAGAGACAATAGGCCTTATTCACGGGTCAGCTATATTAAATTGAAAGCGAGGTAAAATCCTCATTTTTGGAAATTGCAAATAGAAATGAAAGCAATAAAATAAAGTTAATTACAAATTAATACCAGTCTGCTCTGATGAATAATTTAAAATTTGTGATGAAAAATACCCTAATGTTTTAAGCCACATTGGAAAAGAAAGAAAGTGAGGCTTGGAACACATAAATAGTCTGGCACCATCCCATTCAACAATTTACAATTAGTAAAATACATTTAGGGAACACGACCAAATATAAGGTGTATCGGAGCATCACTAGCAGCATCTGGCATTTACGCGAAGATGCAACTGCCACTGTTTTGTGCACATTCACAATAAACTTAAGTCATACGTACTTGAAGCCATACGCGCCCACTGGAGCGCTCGGAAGTGGTAAAAAGCACTATCCACTGTGCACGGAGTTAATTTTTCCATAAGTTAACTCAAGCTTGCACTCAGATTGTTGAGCAAGAGAACGTTATTGTTTTCACCATCTAGAAAATGTGTCACTCCTTTTTTCCATACTCTCATTTTTTTTATTTCACGATATAAGCAAATACTCACATTTGAAAAACACCCACTTCTGTCCTTAAATGACTTGATATTTCCACCTGATAGTTTGAGACCCTCATTTCTTAGTACTTTTCTTGACTTATTCTCTAGCTGTACTGGACGGTCGATCACAAGTCAAATCACAAGTCAGGTCAAACGTCAAATCCCAAGTCAAATTACAAGTCAAATCACAATTCCAATCACACGTCAAATCGCAAGTCAATCACAAGTAATTCACATGTCAATCACAAGTCAAACACAAGTCAAACACGAGTCAAACACAAGTCAAATCACAATTCAAAAGTCAAATCACAAGTCAAAAGTCAAATCACAAGTCAAATCACAAGTCAATCACAAGTCAATCACAAGTCAAATCACAAGTCAAATCACAAGTCAAACCACAAGTCAATCACAAGTCAATCACAAGTCAATCACAAGTCAATCACAAGTCAATCACAAGTCAATCACAAGTAATTCACAAGTCAATTCACAAGGTAATCACAAGTCAAATCACAAGTCAAATCACAAGTCAATCACAAGTCAATCACAAGTCAATCACAAGTCAATCACAAGTCAATCACAAGGTAATCACAAGTCAATCACAAGTCAATCACAAGTCAAATCACAAGTCAAATCACAAGTCAAATCACAAGTCAAATCACAAGTCAAATCACAAGTCAATCACAAGTCAATCACAAGTCAAATCACAAGTCAATTCACAGGCCTAGTCCCAATTATCACGAAATGAACAAAGACAAAGGAATGCCTTTGTTGCAGTCCCATTTGAACATCCTGTGAACCGACTTCAGACTGGAGGATTCAAGATTGACTTCAGTGACTTGAATTAATTTGCATTGACTTGTGAGTTATGATGATTGTAACATCTTGATTATAACTTTGAGACGGACGTAAAGATCAACACACCTCCCTCTGTGAGGAGCGCACCAGCGAGAATACAGTACGACCACAGCAGCGATTCCATTGGCTCGGGATGAATCAATCCCATGATGCCGTGGTAGCAGGACAACCCGGCGCCGATGCAAAAGATGGCCACTCCACTGATGAGGGAAGACACGTAGCGAATAGTGGTGAACCCGTACCTGCAGGGAAGGTCAAGGGCAAACAAAGTATGTGTTCAAACATGACTGAAGAGAGTTTGAGGTCAGGATTTGTTATTTTTAGTTAAAAAATTTCAAATATCATTTTGTCATATCGAATTTTCAATTTGAAAAAAAAATGATATGGACGATAATATCGAATAATCAAGTAATATTGATGTTGGGCACGATTGGTGTGCGCGATTGGTCAATCAAGCTGCGCTACCGGACAATCGTGCTGCCACTGGTTGATCGCGCAACCATCAGTCAATCACCTTTTCTTTCCAATTCACACCACTGGAGGATTGTCTTGGAAAGGGAAGTTAAGTCTGATATTTCTACAGGATTGACAAATCACGCAAGTAAATTTCTGTGCAATCGAAAGATAGCGTAGATCCACCGATTGCGCCCAACATTGATATATCGATGAAGCCTCTAACAAAGTACCTTCTAATTGTTCAAAATTTGCAAATATCAAAAAATGAAATGATCAAATTATCACGAAATATCTTATTGGATTGTTACGGAATAACAGTCCAAAGCATCCTGTAAAATTGTGGCTTCTGGTGTGCTGACATTTTCAAAAAAACTTGTATTTTTCCAATGCTGGTCGGCCGACCAGCGTTGGAGAAAACTGTTTTTTTTTTTTCCCAAAAAAACTGCTCCTAATTTTTCATATTTAGTTATCCCGCATTTTCTTTGCAATTGTTTACACACCTGTGAAATGGTACAAGCCTGCTATACTGATTCTCTGACCTTACAATTCCCCAAAGGCTATAAATTGCTCCGTTTAATCTTAAGTGGGGTCAGGGAACCAGACTACAAGAACATGGTTGGTTTTCTTGGTTTTCAAGCATTTCCGAACCCAAAACGTGAAGCAAGTCAGTTTAACAATATTTGCTACAACATACTAATCCTCCAAATCCATTCATTTCTGAAAATTGCAGCAAAAGCAAATGTTGTGCATTCCCTTTAATGCAAAGAGTTCATACAAGTAGGTTCATTTCATAGATCCATGCGCTCTGTTTCAAGTACCACCAAGTCTTACGGATGATCAGGGGATGGTCCCTTGATGGACTGCCTGATGCCCAAGGCCAGGATGACCTGGTTGCACACATCGGCAGCCGAGTGGATGGCCTCTGAGAACATGCTGGAGGAACCGCTGTACATCCAGGCTACCAGCTTGAACAAGAAGTTGGCTGCATTACTGGAAACAGAACAAACCGGACGGTTGGGGGATGAATTAAAAAAAAGAGCAACTCAGAAATGTTGAGG
The DNA here is from genome assembly GCF_015706575.1 of Patiria miniata. Taxonomy (NCBI): domain Eukaryota; kingdom Metazoa; phylum Echinodermata; class Asteroidea; order Valvatida; family Asterinidae; genus Patiria; species Patiria miniata. The sequence goes on along the minus strand of NW_024037074.1, from coordinate 38,653,875 downwards.
GATTATTCATCTCTCACTTTTCATATGAAGTTATTCATTGTTCAGTAGATTTAAAGTGGTTTTGCGTCGTGAGTATCTTCTTTGGCAGACACCAGCATTTTAGAGTATTTAAAGTGGTTTTGTGTCATGAGTATCTTGGCAGACACCAGGATTTTATAGTATTCATGATTTTTTATTATATTTCCTAATTTCATTTCTCATCTACATAATTCTCCCTCCCCTTATCTCCCTCATGGTCAAGCTTTTTAATGTATTTCTGTGCATTATTTATACAAGATTGGATTGTTTTTCTTAATTAATTTATTATTTGAAGTGTATTTTATGATTTTTTTTTTACATGGAAAGCGCATTTGAACACACCTGTTTTAATCATGGAATTTGCGCAATATAAATAAATATATTATTATTATAATAATCAAGCTTAGCACTGACAGTCTTGCTTTGGGTGCTTTCTTGGAATTTGACTTTACACCATGTTTTGTTAGTGCCTTTAGTGATGTCTAATAGACAAAGACATAATGAAGGCATGCAACTGGGAATTTAGAAAAATTAAGGAAATTCCAAACCACACAAGACTTTGTACAGTGCTTTTCAATTTGTAATGGCATTCATGAGAAGTCAAAATTGAGGAATCAGCGGATCCGAGGAAAATTTGCATGCCTGATAATGACGTCCGGCTTTGTTTACAAGTGAGAATTTCTATGGGAGCCAGGCGGGGACGCCAGCCTTTCGTCTCCACCTGCTCCCATAGGAAAGCACACATGTAAACAAAGCGTGATGTCATTATGTATTAGGTCTATTGTTGTGATATAACTTGATTTCACAGCATGTGTGACCGTTAAAAATGTATGCTGTTTTGTATCTCTTTAGACATTTTGTCCATGTTCTCTCTCCCAACAAGAAACCAAGGTTTTTTTTAATGATTTAATGATTGGTTATCATTTCTATTTTGGAATTGCTTTTTTTAAAAGCTAGTATTTGTGTAAATTGTAAATCAATCATTACACGTGAGTGGTACTTTTTTTTAAAGGGAAAATACAACATTTGCAAACATCAAAAAATAAAACTACCAAATCATTTTGAAATACTTTGCTGGACTGTTAGTGAATGACAGTGTAAAGCATCCTGTAAAATCATGGCACCTGGTATACTGTCATTTTCAAGAAAAGTGGTATTTTTGTATCAATTTCCAACGCTGGTCGGCCGACCAGCGTTGGAAAAAACTGGGTTTTTTTTCAAATACTGGCCCCAATTGACCATTGCACTTGTTTGCAATTGATTACACACCTATGAACGGGTACAAGCCAGCTAGACTGGTTCCCTGACCTTACAATTCCCCAATTTATGTTAACTGCTCTGTTTCTTCTTATATGGAGTCAGGGAACCAGACTACAGGAAAATGATTGTTTTTCTTGGTTTTTATAGCATTTTCGAACCCAAAACCTCAAAAAAGTCAGTGTAACTATATTTGCTATATATTTCCAACCCCCCAATTCCATCCATTTCTGAAAAATACAGCAAAAGCAAATGATGTATATTCCCTTTAACAAGACTTCTTGGAATAAATCAAATTCCACTCGTATACCTGGCAGTTACCCGATGTTCGGGACTGACCATTTCTGAAATGAGCAAACAACGGCTGGACTCACATGATGATAGCCGACATGACAACCTTGCCTGCTCCTTCAAAAAAACTCGGCTTTGGCTGAAGAAAAGCAAACAGAGAAAGAGGAAATATAGCTATTTTCATTAAACCCTGACCCTGCCAGATGCAACACAGTGCAAAAGGTAGTAAAAGTCGGTGGGACATTGCTGCACTTAGGCCAAAAAAAATAATAGTTCTGCTTCCGGTTTCCCTACCTACCCTATTCTGACAGCCCCTACCCTAATTTTTTTATTGGAAAAATGAGGAAAAAAAACACCCAAAACCATCACTTTATACCTTTTATCCTTGACTACACGCAGACGCCTCCATATGATCGTACACAAAAAAAAATGGCAAAAAAAACAATTTCCTACCTACCTACCCTATTTTCGAATGTCATGTAATTGGAAGCAGAACTCTTTTTTTTTTTTTTTGCCTTAGCCATCAACACCAGTGCGAATTCTGAGACAATGGGAGCTAGTCAAGACATAAGTTACGCACTATTTTGTGAAATCGGCTGCTGGACTTGAAATGTTGACAGCTGGTCAGCGGTTAATGTTCAGTTTATGCAGTTTAGGGCATTATAAATACTCGGAGACTGGGTCAAAGAGTCAGTCAGTCATTCAGTCAGTGACTCAGTCAGGGCAAAATGAAGCAAGAAAGACTCTAACTCATTGGTGAGGTACCACTCACCGGTTTAGCTTCGCCAAAGTATGAGTCAAACTCCTTCATTGCTCTCTTCAGCAGGAAAACATCTGACAATATAAACATTTATAAATAAAAAATCATTCTAATGCTAATTCCAATTTCACTGCATTGAGCAATTTTCATGCAAATTAAAAAGAAACTTCAGTTCACATAAAAGTAGGAGAACATCAAACAGAATACATTGGGCTGTCAAAACTGTTGACATTGGGCTGTCAAAACTGTTGACATTGGGCTGTCAAAACTTTTGACATTGGGCCGTCAAAACTTTTGACATTGGGCCGACAAAACTTTTGACATTGGGCTGTCAAAACTTTTGACATTGGGCTGTCAAAACTTTTGACATTGGGATGTCAAAACTTTTATAAAGTTTGTCCTTAATTCATGTCAAGAATTTTTCTTAAATTTCATCGGTACCGGCCAGGATTTTGCATAGTAAAGTCAAGTCTCTTGCAAGCCAATATGGCGTATCAGGCCAGCGATTATCTCCAGGTTTCAGTGGATATGAAACAACTGAGAGTATTTCTATTCCCCCTGGATGGGATGCTGGTCCATCGCAGGTTACTCCCCAACTAATGCTAATGCTGGTACCCATTTATACTCCTGGGTGGAGAGAGGCAAGAAGGGGTGAAGTGGCTTGCCCAAGGACACAACATATTGCCAGCAGCTGGATTCGAACCCCTGACCCTCTGATCATGAGTGACGAACCCTAAACACTAAGCTGCACTCCCTCTGAGTATGTATGAACACTGTTTATCCCAAAAGGAGAATCTTCGGATCTTTTAGTGCGAATGCACAATTGGATAAGTGAAGTGGCTTATCGCCTGGCATCTACACTCACGTTCCTTGTAGATGTCTTCCCTCTGTTTTCTTCTCTTCTTTTCCAACTCCAAGGCCTCTTTACTTCCCCAAACCTCAATTGCTCTGATGGCCAAAAAGACACAAAGTGAAGATTGGACTGGTACCAAATACCATGTGAAACTATTCCGCCTAAAATGGTATCAATGGTGTCAACTGTGCCCATAAGCACAGATTTTTAAGTGCATTTAATAGCAACATAATCCAGTTAAAATCCCCCAAAATTGGGCACATACGTTTCTTTTGTTTTCTCAAAATGTATACTATCCACTGAGCTTAAAGTTCAACAAGTTAGTTGTTATGCACCCTTCTTAAGATTTTGGGCTATTTTGTTGTTTTAAACAAACAAAATGCACAAAGAGTATTTGTAAGTTTCCATACATGTACCTTTAACAATCAGTAATGCATACATGGGAATTTGGAGAAAAAAAACAAGGAAATTATAATACACACAAGACTTAGTACACTGTTTTTCAATTTGTAATGGCATTCATGAGATGTACAAAAATGAAGAAATCAGCGGATCAGTTGCATGTCTGAGCCATCTCCACTCAAACCTATGCTAGCCGACTACAGTTGGGCTAGTCTAGTAAACTATTTAGGAACAGCCTAATGAGGTCTGTCGCATTACTGCTCACAAAAACCAACAGAGCTAGGGAGCCAGGACCAAGGTGACATTTTGACCATCGTAGGACCAGAGATGATGGCAGGTTGTTTAGTAAACAAGCCTACACGTAAGTTATGTCTGACACAATTCCACCACTAGTTGACCAACGTCTATATTGTCCAACATGTTGGGACCCCGCTGTCGCATCTCTTATTTCTTACAATAATCTCACAGACTGTGGACTCACTTTGCCTCAACGTCTGATCTGAGAAACACCATCATCGCTTCTGAGTTGCCTTCTTGCTCATAGGGACTCCGCCTCGTCGTCTTGCGCAGCTGCTCTAGATCACTGATTAGAAAAAATATATAAATAAAAAACAAACTAAGAATGGAATGCATGGTTCAACGACGAAGACCTTAGACTGTCTTCTGTAGTCTTCCTCTTGTTTTAAGGGTTGGCAACATCTTTCAAGCATAATCCAGACCTATAGTTATGCATGGCTGAGCAAAAACAACTCAAGGTTTGACCCAAGACTTTGACAAAGTGCATTCTATGAAATCAGTAACGCACTTTTGCCACGTAACCTCAATCCTCCAAACTCCTCCACTCTGGCAAAGAGGATTTTGAAGGATTCAGGGCGGTTAGGGTTAAAGACAGTACAGTACTTGAACTAACCTTGACTTTAGTAAGTATTCGCTCATAGCTCGTACTGCCGTGATGGTGATGTTGTCTGTGTATTTCTTGCTGTAATCAATTCTTCTTCTCTTGTCTTTGTAGGAGACTTTTAAGGGGAAAAGAACGAGAAAAGTACTGAATGTGACTGCTGGAGTCGATTTCACGAAACTCATCTTATCTTACGACTCATCTTTGGACTTAAGACAAGTACCGATTCTAAGATCGAACCCAGCTAAGACGCGTCCTAAGACCAATTTCACTAAACGCATCTTTAAGCAAGACGCACCAACATTACCAATTTGTTTGTTTTTACCGCTCGGGGAAAAAAAGTCGTTGAAACGAAATACGCAAAACCAATTGCCCACTCGTATGCATAGATAACGAACTTTCGGCAGAAAAAAAGTTTTCTACTCATTAAATTTCACACGTAAAGAAGGTCTTCACAAGTTACGATGGTCATTAACCCTACCCGAACTCAACCCATCAAAGTTCAACAGCAGGTTTTGTTTAAATCTGTTGGGATAGGTACAGTACCCCTAAACTGATGGTCGTTTACACTGGGTTTGGCATACCTCCAGAAACTAAGTCCAACAGTGAGTGTGTACAATTTCCCATGTGGGTGTTGGAATTTGCCAGAATGGGTATGGTTCCTAGTAAATTACGCTGGGGAGTTAGGGTTAATACACTTATGGGTAAACATCTTGCTCACCAGTTCATCACTCTATTTCGAGGACCAAAGCAGGCCCTACATTTTATTATTAAAGCTGACTAGGTGCTTGCGTATAATTTAATTTTGTAAATAATTAATTTTTTTGCAAAACTATACCACATGTCAGAAATCTTTTCAAATCTGTTTTCTTCCTCGAAACTAAGGCTCTAGGCCGACACTCGTCTTAAACGAGAAGAAATTGCAATGATGTCCATAGACGATCATATAGGGCTTGTTCAATGACGGCCATCTCTGTAGGAGAACTGCAACTGCGTATTTTACGCAATCAAGCACGCATTACGCAGTGTTGAAAATGTTCCAAACACGGGCACTTGTTGTTTGAAATCTGTTCGAAATACGATGCAGCCATTGCACGTTGTGCAAGTTGACGCTCAAAATGCCGATGCACGTGGATGGTCTGTAGGAAATGACGTCATTTGAACGAGACCTAGATACAAATTAACACACTATTCATGAGATAAGAGGCTAAGACCGATCTTAAGTTAAGACAAGTTCAGCCAAACGGCTTCGCCCCAGGTGCTACATTTGTATGTGCCCCTCGTGTGTTAGAAACGCCATATCACACATCGGAGCATTAAAACAAAAATGGTTAAACATGTGACAGAGTGGCTTCATACTAAAAAGTAGATAAACTAAGTTACCATTCTTGGGTCTGTAACTTTTCGTGGGTTTTGCCGAGTAACAAACACTGAATATTCATTTCAAATAAGAATCATGCATATAATCGTCTTTTTTTTTTTCATTAAAAAAAAAAAATTTGTGCAGAAAAAAATCTGATTTACCTGTTTTAGTTTCAGTTGGCAACTTTGTACTTCTGGCCTGGGCCACATTGTTTTCGTCTTCTTTCTTTACATTCTCTGTCCCTTGTGTTGTCTGCTGTGGGGTCTGCTCTGCTGTCTGTTCACCTTTGTCACCATCCTTACCCTGTTTGTCACCGTCTTTATGAGTGCACATTGCTCGGAGTCCCCACCATGTCAGAAGCGGTGAAGTGTTCGCTCGCGAAAACCTCAAGTGATTCCGACTTGTTTTAAAGTTTGACGCAAAAATGGGCTTACCTTAATAAGAATATAATAGGAAAAAAAAACAGAATCTTAAACTGAAGATCAAATGAAACGTAAAATTTTTAACTCAGATGTCTAAAGGGACATTATGTCCACTCACCCTCTTTATATCGATATAAAAGAAGTCCCACCTTTTTCAGACGTCTATTTTTTGTGTAATTTCCAGGTTTGTTTGCACACGTTAGCGTATCTAAATTCCAACATCGAAAAGATCACACGCGTGCTGGATCGTCAGTCACGTAGACTTGAGTCAAGGCACACGTGGTATCCTGGACACGGAAAAAGACCACATGAGTGCAGTGGTGGCACACGCAGCCAAAGAGCTCCGCCACTCGCATGGTCTTTTTTTGTGTCCGGGTTGCAATGTGCGATCCGGATGATCCATCAGCACGCGCGTGATCTTTTCGATGTTGGAATTTACATAAGCAAACATGTGCAAACGAACCTGGAAATAACACTATCGCTATAATAAAGAGGGCGAGTGTGCTTCTAAAGCGTAAATAAACTACAAATATAGTTTAAATGTGAAAATCAAAATTTGTCAAGGAAAAAATTCCACACTGGATCACCACTTACCTGCGGCCAAACACATCAATTTTCACCTCACCTTATGATTTCACTGTTTCCTGAATGGCGCAGCCTGCACATATCGCATAGCCGTGTATGCGATATGTGCAGGCTACGCCGTTCAGGAAACAGTCGCCGGTGTACGCGTGCACACACGATATGCCCGACTGTGAATGCGGGTGCATCACTTGACCGGCGCGCCGTACGTCATCAGTTTGACCTCACAATTTGAATGAATCGTACGCAACAACAACATTCAAGATGGCAGTTACCGGCACGACAGCTTGGCGAGGCTCGGTTTCCGAATTGAAGGTGAAATTTCTCTTTTCTTCTCTAAGGTATGTGAACCTAACCACCACCATTTGTATTTCCAATTCCCACTGAAGCCTACAGGGCCGAGGGCGCATAAGGCAGTTTGAAGACTGTTTTTGTGGTGAAATCTGACGATTTTGATTGGGGGTACGAGTGAAAATGGTCAAAACACGTTAATGGTACCCATATACGGCCATGAACCTAGGACTCTACTATCGCCCGACCATCTCCAAATGTTAAAAAAAGCGATCCGTAGAGTCCTACTCGGACTAATTTCAAACAATGCATAAATGATTCTAGCTTGAGTAAAAACTCCAGATGACATGCTCCATATTCATTCACATGTAACGCTGGAGGCATAATCTGTTCTTTAGAATGTGGTAGCAAGAGACCCTAACAAAATGGCCTCTCAAAAATTGTTCATTTTCACCTCTAATATCCCACCCCAGAGTTCATTTACATACCTCATACATTCAGCTTACTCAAGCTAAAAATGATTCAATGCCTAAACACAAATTCAACCACAAAATCAAATTGCAATGCCACTCACTTTTCTCAAACTTACCATTGTATCTATGGAAAGCTGGTTGAAAAACCAACTGCCTAGCTATTCGGATGATAGCTGGTGAAAATGACATACTGAACCGGCAAATTTACCAGTACTTTTTAAGTGTTTTTGTGTCATCAGGACACAGTTTCGGCACACCAGCACTTTTTCATGTCTTTGGTTTGCTTTGGTATAAATGAAGGGCGCCACCAAGTGTTTTCTTAAGGAAAATTCTAGGCGCTTTTTACGGCGGAGCTTTCCAAAAAGCGATAGGAATCCCCCCACCCCCTTTAAAGACATGTATTTTTTTGTTTATCAAACCACAACGACTTATCGACAACAGACATGAGTGGCACTCCACCCCGCTTTCCTCATGTTGCAGTTGATAGCAAGTCGATTTTACACTTCTGTTTAAAAAATTAAGAGTCTACAATAAATAAAATAACACCAAAAAGTAGGATTTTTCATCAAGAATCCCTCTCCCCCAACAAAAATAAACACATAAAAACAAACAAGATCCAAACAAAAGAGATGCAAGCCATTTAAGTAATTTTACTGACTTTTTGACCAGAAGATAAGCTCATTTGATAGTCCCCTTCCTAGATTTTTTTTTTTTTTTTTTTACAAATGCTGATATGATCACGACCAGCAAAGTTTTCTGGTCCATAAAAAAAAGAAATTCTGAAAAGTGGTTAATTCTTTTCTCTCAAAAGTGTTAAAAGCGGAAAGTGAGGGTATCATATTGGCAGGGGCGGCACAACCGGGGGGGGGGGGGGAGCTAGGGGCCGGGGGGGGGGGGGGGGCTGGGGGGGGCACTTGCCCCCCCCCCCATTTTCCCAGGCCAACAAAAGTGCCCCTCTCGCGGTTATTTACTGTGCCCCCAGCCCTCGAGATGAAAACCAGGGTGACCGTTTTAGCCGATTTTCGGCTGACTTTGACGTATTTTTTATTAAAAAAACGAGTTTGAAAGAAAATTTGACAGAATGGATTTTTTTGGCAGATTTCTGGCAGAATTCTGCAAAGATGGATATTTGACAGAAAAACATAGCAATTTGAAAACAAGGTACATTTGTTAAACAAAGCTTCGATCTTTTCGAACAAACCCTTGCATCATCAAAGGACAGGTCACAGTCTGTAGGCGCTGAGGTTCACTGGGAACCGCTGACTTTGTTGTGACGCAACCCGGCCCATTTTGCCTGAAATATACGCAATTTATAACATCTTTATCTGACTCAGTGGCGTCACCAGACTTTTCAGTCTGGGGGGCACAGGGGGGGGGGGGCACCAGCATTTGATGGGGGGCACTTAGGTGGATACGGATCGCCGTCCTGGGGGAGGGGTTTAAGGGGAGGGGGTGCCCCCCTCCCCTTTGGAAAATTTTCGCATACGGAGGATGGGCTAGATGCAAAATGGTGCCACATTTGATGCTAAATTCGATCTGAAGATATCTCCAGAAATTGCTATTTAACCAACTCAGATGATGGGAGTTGAATATAACAAAATATATATATATTTTTTTACCAACCCAAATCTCAGATGGGGGGGGGGGCACTCGGGGGGGCACTAGGTTTTCCGGGGGGGGGGGGCACGTGCCCCCCCTGGCCCCCCCTTGGCGACGCCACTGATCTGACTATAACTTAATGTAATTTGAACCTCAATAAAGGCAATACTACAACATTTGCATGTGATTTTAATTGTTTATAGTGTATATCGAGTAATTCTGGGGAATTTGGCAGATTTTTGATGAATCTGACAGATTTTTGAATTGCATTGAGCAGAATTTTGCCATGACCTTACGGTCACCCTGATGAAAACAAAAGTCCCCCTCAAAACGCACACTTATGAAAGCATAATGAGCGCGCTGGAAATACAATTGTCTCCTCTCTTGTAATGGAAAACTGCCCCTCAAAACATATAAAGTGCCCCTCTCGCATTAACAAGATACCGGTAACACCTTCTCCAGATGGAAAACTACCCCTCAAAGCACAAATACCCCTCTCGCAATAATGAAATTGTGCCCCTATCGAGATGAAAAATTGGCCATCAAAAACAATAGTGCATCTCACGATAATTTCTCGAGATGGTATATTGCCCTCGAAAGCACGAGTTATTAGTGCCCCGCTCGCAACATTAAACTTGTGCCCCTCTCGTGGAAAACTGGCCTTTAAAAGTAATAGTGCTCCTCCTCACGCGAATAAAATGGTCACTGAGCTGGCAATCAAAAGCAAAATGCCCCTCTCGCGAAAAGAAAAAGTGGTCTCTCTACATAACTAGTCAATTTCATAGGCGGACTCTGAAAGGTTACTGCAGGGGCGGCGGTAGTGTGGTGTGCTGAAGGCCCAAGGGCCCAAGGGCGGATCGAAGGGGGGCAACGGGGCCACTCTCCCCCCACCCCCCCCCCCCCCCCACCCCCCCCCCCAAAAAACCACGAACCCAAATTGCTCTTTTTTTCAGTGACGTCCCAAAAAAGGCAGCGACTATACACCACCATCTTTTCACCAATATTGGTTAAAGTGGTCAGAATTTAAATCGCCTCAGATCATATAGAAAAGATCGCGCCACAGAGCATCTAAAACTCATTCCCCCCCCCCGGGCCCTTAAGCGGGCCGGGCCCCGAACCCCACGCCGTGAATTTGTGGACCCACTTTTTGGGACCACATTTGTGGGTCCCCCCCCCCAATGTAAAAATGTACTCTGGATCCACCATTGCGGAGGCCGAAAGGCTCTCACTTTCACACCGACGGAAGGTGCCCCTTTTTTCGGATAAGTGCCCCTTTTTGGTATTTCCCCCCCCCCCCCCCCCCCCCCCCCAGATTGAAAAGCGTTCCGCCGCGCCCCTGCATACTGCCACTTTTTTGTGAGATGCTAGCGATTTCTTTTTATCAATCAATCCGATGAAGACGCAGGTAATTGCATAATACAACATTTTCCCGTACTCGGAAAGTCACCTTCTCATCATTGAAACCGGGCAGGGCCGGCACTTGACTTGGGTATCACTGCTGAAACCATTTTGTGAGATGCTACACCGCTTTCCTTTCCTCAATCAACCCGGATGAAGTCGCATATTATTTCGTTACAACACTAGGGCACACTAGGGACCACGCTCCCCCCCCCCCAGCCCAGTTTGGGAAGACAAAAAAAGCTGTTTTATTCTTAAATCCTACAAAGTGAATGTAGAAAATGAGTTATGCCATCACTGAATGAATCATGTCATATCTATAGCAGGCCTATACTGTATAAAAGGTGAAATTATTATATCGCAGCTTCCTGGGGAGCACACAACTCGATGCAGCCATAAGTCGGCGCAAAACATCTAAAAGATCAACCATAACATTCTCTGCCCTCGTGTGGTGGAGAGAAGCATTGGACAGGAGATGCGTAAAGAACATTGGAGGTTTGAAAAATGTAAATTATGTGAGAGGAACTATTACGAGGACTACATCCAGGGTATTCCAGGGATATGCTATTCTTTGATAAATTACATTCCTATAGGCGATAACAATACAACCTAACAGGTGTTAAAGAGAACACAGTGTGCGCCCCGAATTGAATTCAATAAGTTGGCACTAGGTTTTGTCAAGCGATTGTGGTGTCGAGAGAAAAAAAAAGTATTCTGGGAGTAGAGTCTCAAAAGTGCAAGAAGATGCAAATGCATCAGCTATTTTGGGGGTGGGGAGCTCAGAGGGGAAGTAATGAATAAGATATATATACGAAAAATACATCGATCTGACCATGGCCAGAATTGGATTTACTAGTGTAGTGACTTTACTTCAGCAAAGTCAATTCTGAAGCTTGAAAATCGCCGGCCGGCGGGGCCCCGGCCCATCAGATATCTATAGACTACACACCGGCTTCAACAAAAGGCCCGTTCATTTTTTTGACATAGCGCCACCAATTATTTTACACATCACCGCATGTGTCATGTGTGTACTGTGTTATCGTCCCCATCCCATTCACACAATGTGTGCAAACCTGTCAATCGCGACGTTGAACGTATTACCGCACGCACGCGTACCGGTACCGTACCGTACACTGCATGTATTGCATGCTCACATCACATGGAACAAGTTTATGAACCTGTCATTCATGATTTAGATCTAATTTAGATGCTATTGCTAGGAGAAACTAAGTTCAGTCTTTAGTTTTTAAGGAGAGACTCGTCTTCAGCGTGTTACTTTGGAATATCCCCAGCACTGCAGCACTCTCGGATTTCTTTACTCAACATTTTGTGAAAGTTATGGGCCTCGGAAGTTGGGCCCCAAGTTGACTCCGCAAACCGACCAAGCAGCCAAGCGTGGGACGGGAAGACTGGGAATCTTAACCGGTTGCCGCCCCGTCGATGTCTTGCTCAGGTGCGGCGGTCGTCCAGCATGATCTCGTAGATTTGGCCAGGGCATGTACTAAGCATCGGCCGCGGTATGCTGGCGAGGCATGGTTGGCTTTCGACGTAGAGGTTTGTTTCTGCTGGTAGTCGTTGGACTACTGCTTGCGTTCAATCAGGTACGTATCCGGTAAATAAAACAAATGTAAACACTATGATAAGTATGAATAAAACATTTTTTTTAACCGGCTGTTTTGAGGTCAGCGATGGTGGAATTTTAAACTGGCAACTTTACTACGGAATTATCTGGGAAAATGTAAAAATTAAATGAAATTAAGTTGAACTTTTCAAATGAATGGTGTGACTCTGAGCATGATGAAATTAGGTATCATATTAAAATAATGACTTGGTACATCAATCATCAATAAATTGTTTATTTCTCAAGCAGCATGGTGTGAATTGGCAAATTGCCAATATTTGTTTGTAGAATCATGGAGATACAGGCATTTGTTAGGATTATATTTTGTGTAGTAATATTATATTATTTGCAAATTTACCAAGTGTTTTTAACCATTACCTTCTAATTCTTCTATGAATCAAATAAATCTTAGGTTTAAAACCTTATTAATATTACTGACCCCGGCCCAGAGATTGTAAAATTGATCGTCAAAGAAATGTGGCTCGGGTCTTTCAACTACAGAATGTGTCCTTCATCATAGTGAAGGTTTGTTCAAGGTACTACAGTGTACATAAAACTACTAGCATTTCCTGTAGAACCAGTAGAACCTACGAGGTAAGTGTACTATAAATTGGAGAGAAAAGACCAGCATACACATTGTGTAAAACAGCGTATACCAGCACGTGTACATTAATTTATTCTGGTACAATAAATACCATGCTAGTACAATAAATACCATGCTAGTAGTAGTACAATAAATACCATGCTAGTACCGGTAGTAGTACGATAAATACCATGCTAGTATTCAAAAGGTGTACGCGGTAATTATGCACACAAAAAATAACGCCAAATTATATGCCTTTCAGTTTTTTTAAGAAGTGTTTTCGAAATTTCTGTCCATTGAGTACACATTCTCATAATTTCAGAATAATATAGTGTTGTCTTTCTGTTTTCAAATAAAATTTCAGATTAAAACATTTTTATTCCATTTGTTTTTTAGTTAGACCTGCCATACAAACAAAAGGAAACGATAAATCAGGAATGTGTAATTGTTTTTTTTTTTAACAAAGTCTACTTGTATTTCAACAAAGTATTAAAATTGTAAAAGTTGACAAACTCCATGTATTTCAGATGAGATGTCTACTGAAAATTCCAACAGAATAAGATCATTCTTAAATTTGATAATTTTGCTTACAGATCTCATCATATTAAATTGTAAAAGTTGACAAACTCCACGTATTTCAGATGAGATGTCTACTGAAAATTCCAATGGAATAAGATCATTCTTAAATTTGATAATTTTGCTTACAGATCTCATCATAACACAATTTAGTTCTCATACAGACACATGATGAACTCAGTATTGGGAATTTGGACTTGCATTCCATAGCACATTATGAGCCCCAAGAGAGCGAAGAATGGGTTTAAGGAATTTGTTTTAGAAGAGTTGATGGAAAAAAATGCACTAATGCCTGAAATTGCTCAGAAAGGGAGTCTTGTCTTAAGCGCCCATGGGACTCGGGTATATCAGGAATGCCCCAAATGAAACTGCAAGTAAACCCTGAAAGAAATTGTAAAGGATACCGGTACCTTCTTGTTTGGAAGATAAAAACGATAACAATTGTGTAGAGCTTTCAAAGTGAAACTCTGACTTTGAATAATGCAGACTTGTTCAGACTAGTTCAGTGTAGGCCTACATTGAAAACACACAACTGGAAACGAAACCTAAAATTTGTTTTGGTGAGTTCATTTGAAAATTTGAATGCCAAACTTGTTGCCCGTTTTTGTTTAAAAATTGCTATCACCATAAATTTGATAATGCTCTTTTTTTTTCTGTGCTGGCACAGACTATGAGTATGAATTCACTACAACTCTTTTGGAATTTTGCCAGTCATATATTACGTACAGGTTAATACAGTACTTATAAATGGCACTGTTCCAAAATCAAAAATGTAAAAAGGAAATTATCATTTTTCAAGTAAACAGTCAGTTGGAAGAGCAGAGCAAAAGAGAAACAAGGACAGGCAATGGGAACTTGGCAGTTTCTGAGTTCCCACAATAGAAAATGCAGTTGGGAAAAAAAAGTGCACTCGCTTCATAGATTATCAACAGGAAGCAATTGAACTAATGACAATACTCGATCCTGAAGTTGCATCACCGTAACTTTACTATTCAGAAACCATTTCCACAAGCGTTAAAGCGAAACAAGTTATCTTGCGTGTAGTACATGCAGTGTGTGCATGTATAGTGATAATTGTTTTTTTCAATTCAATCTCGTACTTTAAAGGTAATTGGCAAACATCAAAATTATTATGAATTACAATTACCAAATTATTATGAAATACCTTACTTGACTGTAAGTGAATAATAGTCTCAAGCATCCTGTGAAATCGTTGCACCTGGTGTGCTGTCATTTTCAAGAAAAGCAGAATTTTTGTATCAATTACCAACGATGGTCGTCCGACCATCGTTGGGAAAACAACTGACTTTTTCAAATACTACTCCCAATTTACCAAATTTAGTCTACATTTTGTTTGCAATCAGTTACACATCCGTGAACGGGTGCAAGGCAGCTAGTGTGGTTCCCCGACCTGACAATTCCCCGACGTCTATAAATTGCTCCGTTTCGTCAGAAGTAGGGTCAGGGAACCAGACTACAAGAACAGCATTAGTTTTTGTTCTTGGCTTTTCCAGCATCTATTAACACAAAACATTCAGTGTAACATATTTGATATATAATGCTAACCACCAAATCCATCCATTTCTGAAAATTACAGCCGAAAAGCAAATGATGTCCCTTTAACATTCATGTAGGCCTATCTTTTAATTTATGCTGTAGGAGTACAGACAAGTACAAAAAATCAAAAACTGCGACAAGATTTGTTTTGTACATAGGCTCTTTTCAGGATTTTGTATGCACCTGTGATCATGCCCTTCTGGGCGTGCAACTTTTCCTCAGATCAGCTGATTTCCTCTTTTTTTTTCACTTCACACTTTATACTATTAAAAATTTAAAAACACTGTATTAAGTCTGGTAAAGCTTGGAATTTTGTCTATTCGTGGGGTTGCTTCCCAGTTGCATGCCTGTCTCCCCATTGCATGTTCTTGAAAACTAATCTGAATTCATGGATGATCCAAAATAAAAAAAAAGAACTTTTGTCTTTTGGGGGGTTTGCTTCCCAGCTGCATGCCTGTCTCCCCATTACATGTACATGTACTTGAAAACTACATGTAAGGCCAAAAAAAAAAAAATTTTTGCTTCCCGTTACCCTACCTACCCTATTTTGACAGCCCCTACCCTAATTTTTTGGGGAAAAATGAGAAAAAAACCCAGAAAACCATCAATTGCTACCTTTTACCCTTGACTACACGCAGACACCTCCATACGATGGTATAAAAAAAAAAAAAAATGCCCATAAAAAAAAAAAATCCCTACCTACCTACCCTATTTTCAAATGCCATGTAATCGGAAGCAGAACTATTTGTTTGTTTGGCCTAATCTGAATTCACGATTGATCCAAAATAAAGAAAAGAACTTGGAGGACAAGAAAAACACACGGATGAAAATTCTGATGTCTGTTAACTTCCAAAAGTCTTGTTCCAAATTCATATCATTTCAATAAAAGGCCATTAAATTTGCACACTACACTGAAGACGAAACTTGTTTTGGTTTTTAGGATTAATTAATACAGACTACAGTGCCTTCTGAAACCAACTTATTTTCCCAACGCCTTAACTCCGGGTGCCACTTTTTACTTGGTCTTGCCAAATGACTCAAATAAATCCCTGTTTATTACTCAATTGCGACTTAAAAGGTCAGAAGTTGAAGCAACAACCCAGTTTCCCACACCACCGAAACCCGAATCCATAAAGAAGTGGGAGGGAAGGTCATCGATACCCAACTAGTAAAGAAAACAAAAGGCAAATAAAAAAAATACAAATTCAGATCCAATTGTTTAAAGGCATTTAAAGAATGAACAAAACATGTAACTAAAACCAGAGAAGGGAGTTTTTATAAAAAATCCTTGAAAGGGAGGGTTCTTTAGCCTAAAGTCAGCACTATCAGTCAACAAGTCAACCCAGGTCTATGAATAGACACCTACGGAGGGGTCCAGGTATGCGCGTTTGTAGTCCGGGATTACCCGCAGTAAAGGACACCCATTGTGCTGATCGAGTGAAGAGGATCGTCAAGAGTTTTCCCACGGTCTGGCCCACAGTGCGTCACACTGTGAACAAACAACAATAGAGTCTATGACACCTCATCGTTACACAATACATGGATACCTGTTGTGTAGTCTGTACTTAGTGACTCCTGATTACCTGTTGGCAAGTTGGGGGGAACCAGGGGGCCCAGTGATTTGCTGGATAGGGGGGGGGGGGGATTAGTTACTGACAGAGACAGGCTAACATTCTGGGGACATGTTAACAGGTTACTGATATGCCCTATCTGCATGGGCTTGTAATAATAGCCTTACACTACAGTAAATTAATTTGATAATCTGTGTAAACTTCCCATAATACAGGTTGGGGTCTTACAAGTTTAGGATCCGTTTCACCACATGTTGGACTTCCATAAATATAAAAAAGGCTTTTGAAATTGATTGTTTTTGTTTTCATATATCCGGTATATTGAACAATAATTTTCTATATCCTTATCAACAGATAACATTGTTGTTAAAAATGTAATGTGTGTCACAACTACAAGTACACACCATCAGAAAAGAACAATGCTGTGAGTTTTAAATTTAGCATGATGTGTATTATGATGATTTTTTTTGCAAGCACTTGAATTTTAGGCCAAAAAAAAAAAAATATTCGGTCTCTGGTCAGACCAAAGTTCCGGAATTGACGCGGCCACTTGGCTTTTTTTTTTTGGCTGTTTTTTTTTTCCTTCAAGCTTGGATTGTACAGACAAGGTGGGTACTATTTTGCTTTTTTGGTGTCCTCATGTACATTGGTGTCCTCCATAATTTGCCTTGGTGCTTTCGATCATTTGCCTTGGTGCAATTTCCCATTCCTTGGTGCTCTTTGGTAAAAAAAAAATGAGGAGGTGCGGAAATAGAGGGCGCTGTTGGAGCTACCGCGGAACATTTTGGAAAAAAAAAGATCGACGCGCATGATTAAAATCGACGCGCGCGCTGACCAGAGACCGACTTATTATTTTTTTGGGCCTTAGTTTAAATTTTTTTTGCCTATTTATATTTTTTGTTTGTTGGATTAAAAGGAGCACCTGATATATCAACATACATTAAATTTTCTATGAAAATGAAAGTGTTAGTCATTTGTGTCTTCTCTCAACCTAATAGTTTTCTTTGTTTTGCCCTTCATGTCTTATGCTGTTCAAGAACTTGTGAGGAACCTGACTTAAGGAACCTTGTGAATTTTTTTTTTTTTTCAGTCTGACTGAATTTCTTGGCTGTAGCTTGAAACAAAAGGCTATTGAAGCGGCCAAAGTTACTTCCCATGTGGACAAGTGTGTTTATGCTAGTCATAGCCAAAACTTGTAATTTGGACCAGGCCTTTAAAAAAAAGGCTTGAGTTGGGGCTCGAAGTCAAACTCACAATACCACAAGCATCGAGCTGACAGGTACAATGTACTTTGGATGGGCCGGCCATTTTTTCCTTAGAACTTCTTTAATTGTTTCTTTGAGTGTGTTCCCTGTGGGCAGTAACCTGCCAATACTAGAACTGCCTTCTCTGCGTACCTCTTCTACTTCACTGAAGACCAACAATCATCGGCAAGGAATTGTCTTTTTTTTTATTTGTCTGAACTGAAGACCCTGAGGGTTGGAAACAGTGATTCAGGAGCAGTTCCCACGCTCTGAAAGACTTGACTGGAGAAGTTGACAGAAAGTGATCTTGTAAAGGAGATGGCTATTATGTCAGAGATGCACACCAGCACCTCGGAATGCTTAGAATTACAGTAAATCGTAAATAAATGTTAACCCGGGATAGGGACTTTCTTCCTCACATTTTTTTCTCATGCAAGGCAATTCAGTTTCATTTAATACACAAACATGCGATGTTTTTTCATGGTGGTTTCTTATAGTTATACCTTTCCCATCTTGTGAAATAATTGCTCATGTGAGTTCACATCAAATCTGGAGTCTTACTACATATTCTACCATTTTTGTTACTTGTGTGAAAGTATTGTCTCATGTGCGAATCCAGATTTGTCTCACAATTTGTGAGAATTGTTTCAACTTCTTGTTACGTGAAAAAAAAAAAAAATCTCTTGCATACATGTACACATTATATTACCATGCGGAATCTGAAACATTTATACTGGCTGACAATTGAACAATTGAGCGTAAAAAGAATTAATTAATTGGTTTTCTGTTTTCCTACAATTAAATGTCACTGAATTCTAATTTCATGCTCACGTTAGTATATATTATTAAAACCCTCATTTTGTTTGATCAGTCACAGACAGTCAAAATTCAATCCTCTTCCCCTGCCATACCCATTACACACTCTAGTCACCAGCAGTCAGATCATATTTCAATAGGCACTGAGACTAGTCAAATTCCATCAACAGACAAAAGCAGGCAACCGGTTGGCACAGCCGGCTTTAATCTCCTACAGTCCTACTGTCAAAGCATAGCTGTATCAGGTTTCATAACAACCACAATCAGTCAATCCTGCTTTATGAAGGCAGGGAGCACTCAACTGTTAAAAACAGTCACTTGATTTATTTTGACTGCTGGGCTGGCCTTGTTCAGATTTGCCAGCCAGAGAGGGCTGGACAATTTTAAAAGCAAGGTACATATATGTATACATATGTACATGTACGTGTACATGTATGTTTATCACAACATACATGTACGTGCGAACACAGTGGTCATTTCACTGGATTCACAATTCCCAAATTTCTAAAGACACTGTTGTGACTGGCTAAGATGTCATTTCCTCAGGCAGTTAAGACCTTTTAAAGGAAGGAATCTTTAGGCTCTTGAGATGGTGGAACAGGGTAATCACGGACCGATAATGGACAAAGAGAGGGGTAGACGAAAATAATAAGCCCACTTCTTTGTGGAAGCTCAAAAAGTTCATTTTGTATGGGAGTTGTTGACTAGTGAGAGGTTCTCAATCTCAAGTGATGACAAATGGGAGGTGGTTGGGCACTAAAAAAACCGGGAATTAAAAGGTTTTGAATGTGTTCTGAGATTTAAAAAAAAAACCTGATCTCTGCAGGACAATTTTAACAATAGTGGTCCTTGGCTAATTAACCTTAATCTTCCCAAATCCTCCTAAATCCTCCCTGCAAACTGGAGGATTTGCAGGATTTTGCAGGATTGAGGCTATATGGCAAAAATGTGTGGCTCAATGTATTTTGGAGGATGCACTGTGTCAGGGTCTTTCTACAAGACGTTTCTTGTACTTAAACTCTGAAGGAGCGTCATGCGACTTACGGTAGCTCTCCTTTTCTCAATCCTGCAAAATGCTTTGAAACCTTCTGGTGAATTTTGATGGATTTTGTAGGGTTAGCTCTGCTAAATCTATCAAACTCCACACCCCTGTTTAGTGTTTTGGAGGATTTTGGTGGATTCAGGATACCTCCATATTGAACAAATTGGGGGATTTTGATCAGGCATCCAATTCTAGGTCAAATGTAATTGATTATCACAGCCAATAACAGGTATTCTACACGTGTGCACGATGGATTCTGCACTCCGAAAGCTAGTAACTTAACTGTTTGATGGGATTCAACAAGGCATCTTGTTGAAAGAAAAAACTTTCATATGGTGTTCAGTTACTGTTTTGCTCAGGAACATGGATTGATGCTAATCAGCTACCTGGTTGGTCCTCCAGAACTGTTATCCAGCAATAATTAAGGAGGATCGATATTTAGCTTTATTGGCTGAGGCTATAGATCCATATGTGCTTGTTTTTCTGTGTGCTTATTTGCCTTATTATAATGAGTCTGATTATGTTTGTATTAATTAAGTCAGGATGGATATGTTATGTATGTAGACAGTTGTCTGTTGTTAATACAAACTTGCTTAATACATATTCTAAAGCATTGGTCCTGATCGTGCAATTATGTGCACAATCATGGCCCCGGGGCTCCTCTTAATTACACAATTCTGATGTAACAAACATTGTGGCTAGGTCCGGCAGAGTATGTACCGAAGCAAGTATTCCTTCAGCAGTTTTCCTCAATAAGATCTGAAATAATCAAAAGATGTAAAAAAAAAAATTATGAAAGGTCGCTTAAATTCAGTTTTTCTACTGCCCATGGACCTTCTTACTTTTAATTGTTAACCCTCCTGCTATTTAAGCAGTCAGATAGTCAAAAATCTCTACTTCCCCTGCAATACTTTTAACAAAGGCTAGTCACCAGCAGTTACATGTAGATCATATGTCAAGCAAGCGCTGTGTCTAGTCAAACTGGGTCAACAGACAAAGCAGGCAAGTTGTGGCCACAGCTGTTTTATCACTCACTCAGAGTCAAAGCCTAGCTGTATCAAGTTACTTAAGCAGTCCCAGGCAGTCAATCCTGTTTTTTTGCGCGCTGGGAATTCTTAAGGGTTAAAAACATTCACTTGATTGATTTTGACTGCAAGGACAACATGGCACAAAATGTAATTTGCATAGGATATCAATCAAGATCAAAGTATCCCAAATGTTTGCCAAATCTTATAATTGAGTCAACCGTTCAATTCCGTTCACACGTTCTCATTTTTTTTATCTCTCAGGTGCAGCTTTGTCAGGCCTCGGGATATATGGAAGTTGGCATCCTGTCCATCGAGAACGATTCAGGGGAACTTGCCAACGGGGACTGCTGCGATGGGCCCCGCCTTTCGGAGGAGGAGGACTCCTCCGGCGTCTGCTTGGATCCTTGCGACACATTCTTCGAGGGATGCTTGAGGCAGTATCAGTCCCGGGCCACCCCGGAGGGACCCTGTACATTTGGCAGTGGCGAGACGCCGGTGCTCGGAAACAATTCCTTTCGCATTCCGTCAGATGAGGATGTCGCGGAGGGCAGTGGCTCGCAGAGTAGGCAAGATGCCGCGACAATGATATTTCCCTTTGAATTTGGATGGGTGGTAAGTCTCCTCTTGCGCATTGTGTAGTGTGGGTGGTAACATTGGAAAAGCATTCGTGCATGAGCAGTCATAGCTTTTTAAGAATGCTGAGGTTTTGATACAAAATGCAACACGTTATTTTGAAATTGGAATACGAGTCTGTTTGTGTACAAGATCTGGTAGGGAACAATAGGGGACAAAGATTGTATACGCCTCCACAGAGCAATTTCTATAGGTGAATACGTCTCCGAAAGGTTATCACGAAATAGACCTATACAAGTATATGGATTTTACTCAAAAACTAGGAATTTCCAAGGTGTGTTGATCCGTCACAAATTGAAGTATTTTATGTAAGGGATATTCAGTCAGAATTTCAGCCCAGGAAATTAATTCTGGTTAAAATAGGAGCATTTTGAAAGTACACTTTCAAACTTGAAAACTTTAGAACACGAGAACAAGGAAATGACTCCACAAAGATACAAATTTCAGTATGGGTGTTCACGCATGTGTACTTAACTTTCCCACATCAGTGGAACACATTTCAACTCGTCAAAGTTTAATGATGTCAAAATCGCTTCACATTTGCGGTCACTTAAAGATGGAACCAGCCTCAACTGACATTTCCAACTTGTGATTTCCATCACAATAACAAAGAAAGACAAAAAGAAGAAAAGAAAAAAGAGAAATAACTTGTAAAATTATGCTAATTTGAAACATTTTTTCCCTATTCGCAATATCCGCTTAATTAAACAAAACAAGATATTAATTTAAATTTGATTTTTTTATTTTATATTTTTCTGTTGTCACGCCAGTCTCCCAGCAACTTGGTGGATTTTCATACTGTAAACCTGATACAAATTATCCTCTATACATTGTGTCAGAGTGCATGTATCTGTAGTAATTTTTTATTCCTCCATTTCCAGTCCACAATCATTTGTTGTGTATAAAGCCTGCATCCCGACAGGTCATTTGCGAGTTGTAAAAGTTAATTGACTGGAACATTTGTGAATTGGCGATGCAGCATGCAGCCTTAACTTCTGTGTACAGACTTACGTACATTTGAACATAAAAAGGCTGTTCCCAGAAATGTCCAGGTATGCAGTAAACACAGCAGACCAAATGTCTGCACTGTATGAACAGTGCTCAAACTAGCATTATGAGATACCGGTAATTACATGTAAATGCCTGTTTTGTATTTGTTGAATTGAATTTTTGTTTTCAAAGTTACGTAGAAGTCGGGTCCTTGCACTATGGGTGGATGAATAGAGATGAACAGAAAAGAGATCGGTACCTTGATCTAATTTGGTTGCCATCTTGGCATGGTTTCCTGAATACAACAGTGTGTTTTTGTGTGTGAAATGTGCAGGCAACAGGTACCAGACTGCTTAGAGCTACACCGCAGAGTCCATTAGGTTGTCATACATGAACCTCTGAAATAATTTATGTTACTTGAACAGTTTCTCCATGCACCAATGAAAATTTCTGAATTTTATACCGTGGTAAAATAATTGTCATTGGTCACTCTTTACAATTATTCTTGTACAGTTGTGTATTACGATGTTCTAAAAAAGGACAAGTTCCTGCAGCATTCAAAAAGTTGACCAAGACATTTTAAAAACTGTGAACCCTGTTCAGTGGTGCTGGACAAAAGGTTAATCAGCTGGTGAACCACCATGTTACAGAGGTGAAGAACAACTGCCTACGACAGAAACTTGTCCTTTATAGAACGCGATTCTGTCTCCCCAAATTGGCTTCAAAATGACTTTCTTCTGCCGTTCTCTGTATGCTATACAGTCTTTACATGGAGATCCGGGCCCAATTTCATGGCTCTGCTAACCACAGAATTCCGTGCTTACGATCACCATTTTGTGCTAACCCTGCTAGCAGAAACATTCTGTGCTAACCCGGGAAGCACAGAATCCTTAGACGGCTTGCGTATACGCATACATCCAGTAAGTTACTGGATGTATGCGTATACGCAAGCCAAAATTCCTTAAATCTTGTGAAACATGCTTACCGTAAGCTCAGAATTTTCTGCTACAGTAAGCATGGATTTTTCGCTTAAAGGGAATATACATCATTTGCTTTTGCTGTAATTTTCAGAAATGGATGGAATTGGGGGGTTGAAATATAAAGCAAATATAGTTACACTAACTTTTTGGAGGTTTTGGGTTCGAAAATGCTATAAAAACCAAGAAAAACGATCATTTTCCTGTAGTCTGGTTCCTGACTCCATATAAGAAGAAACAGAGCAGTTTACATACATTTGGGAATTGTAAGGTCAGGGAACCAGTCTAGCTGGCTCGTACCCGTTCATAGGTTTGTAATCGATTGCAAACAAGTGCAATGGTCAATTGGGGCCAGTATTTGAAAAAAAAGCCAGTTGTTTCCAACGCTGATCGGCCGATCAGCGTTGGAAATTGATAAAAAAATACCACTTTTCTTGAAAATGACAGTATACCAGGTGCCATAATTTTACAGGATGCTTTAGACTGTCATTTACCAACATCCTATTAAGGTATTTCGCAAAAACTTGGTAGTTTTATTTTTCGATGTTTGCAAATGTTGTATATTCCCTTTAACAGTAAGCAGAGCCATGAAATTGGGCCCAGTGGTCCAACAGAGGTTTTGGACAATGTGGAAGGCCAATGTGGAAGGCCAATGAGGAGCATTGAGCATGCACAGTACACTGTAACCGGTACACAGGCATGGTACCACCTCAGCTCCCATAATGGTTCCTAAATTGTAGTAACCCATTGAGTCAACACACTAAGTCATCATTTCTTCTTTTCTTGTTGGGGCAAGTAATCAAGCTGCATTACATCAACTACACGACCAATCTAAATTGTTTCTTTCCTTTGTTGTCCGACTTGTTTGCAGCAAACATTTACGTTGATCATATCGGCCTTGGACAAAGATGACCAAGAATGCATAGGTAAGTACAGATAATCAGTTAGGGGACAGATTCCGGGGGAAGATACTTTGTTGATAGTTGAGATGTAGTCAGGTTTGTGTATTTGCACAGAGCGGATGGGAAAATGTGAGGTAGCCGTTTCTCACCATTGGGGATGTGATGAAATCTGTGTTTGGTGGAAATGTTGAGATGGAGTGGCTTGACTTAGTAAACCCTAAAGTATCAGAGACGTAGCAAGGTCATTTTTATGTTGGGGGGGGGGGTAAAAAAGTGAGTGGAAAGGGCACTCGAACATCCGTGCTGATCATGTAGACAGCTATTTTTCTCCGGACACTTGGCCTCAGTAAAATCAAAGGCGGGAGGGTGCTGGTGCCGGTACCATCTTCTAATGGGGGCGCTGTTTAAAATGGACGGTCATGCACATGCACACTATCGGACAGTGGATGCTGCTTTTCAGGGCGACACAATTGCCAACGGTTGTGCCCAATTTAAAA
Organism: Patiria miniata; assembly: GCF_015706575.1. Lineage (NCBI taxonomy): Eukaryota > Metazoa > Echinodermata > Asteroidea > Valvatida > Asterinidae > Patiria > Patiria miniata. The sequence continues at coordinate 38,629,231 of NW_024037074.1, read as the reverse complement.
AAGGGCACTCGTAAAAGGCCCCTGGTAAAAAAAAGTCACTTGTTTAAAAAAAAAAGTCGCTGTTTAAAAAAAAGAAAGAAGCCACTTGTTTAAAAACAAAAAGGGCACTCTTTACAAATATTGAGGGGGGGGGGTGGTAAACGCTGAATGGAAAAGGTCAATCTTTACAAAATATTGGGAGGGTAAATACCCCCCTTACCCCCCCCTTCCCCCCCCCCCTCCTTGCTGGCTACGCCTCTGAGCATACAGATTCATTACCAAGTAGAAGAAAATCGCTAGTGAACACAATTCATTGGGTCAATTGTTATAAGCTGTTCAGAAGAATTGTGACAAGGCATTCCTTGTCAATAAACCGATCCAAGTTATGTCTATTTTAATACATTGTTCCCCTATAAGGTTCACTTAAGGTCCGTGAATTTTGAAATTCAGCAATAATTAAAGGTCTGTTTTCTTGTATCATAAGTATTAAAAGCTTCTTTTTTTTGACACTGTAAAATAGATATACTGCCAGGCATGCACGACTAGACTGCTAACAAAAACTGTCCCGCTGAAATTAAAAAAAAATAATACAAGTGGGACTACTCTGACCCATTTCCAAATTGGAGCACTAAATTAAAAAAACACATAGTGTTCATTTACCCTCAGAACACACACAGACATGTCATTTAGGTTCTGTGGTTACACGGAAGTCCCAGGACAACCGCAAACTACCACAATTGAAAAACAAAAAGTGATTCCCCTAGCTACCGTGAAATGCCAGTGGTTTGAAAGGGGAAAAAAAACGCATGGCTGAAAACTACATTCCCATGCTTCTAAGACAGCTGTTAACACCGCAGCAACTAGCTGGCCGATTCCCACCATTCGCTCCACCCTATTATTTACGAGTGTTGGGGGGGGGGGGGTTCGGGTTCTCATTTGCTTGGGTATCAGAAACAAAAGGCACAAGGACCAGTCTTGTTCTCTCCCCAAAACCAAGCCGGGAGCGGGGAATTGGAGTGCACTTGTCCGGCTTTGAACAGGTTCAAATTTCAGACTTGTACAATCGCAAATGTTGGGCTTCGATTTACGAGTGGCCGTCTTTTGTATGTATAAAAGGATTATTGTTTTACTTTTGCATGCAATGGCTTGATCTCTGTATCAAAAAAAATTTGGAACATAGTACTGTATTGTACTGTAATTGAAGACTTTGGAATGTCTAATACCGAACGGCTGGTTAATCTTTTTTTCTTTCTTCTGCGCTGGGAAAATGATCCAAAGTAACATTTTCCTATAAATCAAGTGGCTGACATCCATGTGAATGTGATTCTCTGCTGAGATAAGAAGATTGAATTCCTACAAATGTAGTATGAGATGGAATTTGTGTCCAAGAGATCCCTTTGCCAACGTATTTTGTAAATGCTGTATGCAGTCTGAGGGCTTGTCCGAGCGCTTGTGAGAAACAAATTCACAAGCTTACTTTGGTGGGACTCGAACCCACAACCTCCTGCTTACTGCTGCAGACATCTGACCACTTGTCAATTAAGATAGTTTAACAAGAAAGAAAGAAACGACAAAATTAAACATAAAGCCACAAATTAAACCACAAAAAAATCCACCAAAAAACTTTCAAATGAGATCTTAAAAAATGAATGACATAAAGGATGATCATCATTTTGGTGGAATTTCTTTTGGAAAACCCTGCACTTATTTCTGAATATGAAAACAAGTATGAACACATTGTAACGTAAACAAACTTGGTTATTTGCATCTTTTCAAATATCCTCTTGTGAGCTACACACACCAATGAAAATGCTTGGTTCCCTAAACAAACTTTGAATAGGCCAATCAGGGAAAGGACCCCACATTGTATTCTGGCAGAAAACCACATAAAAGATTGTTTGTATGTATCTTCAAAAGTGGTATAAAAAGGTTGTTTGTGGCTGCAGGCAGTATGGCCTCCTTGCGGAACAAGTGAAGGTGCTTTTTGTACTGGGGGGGGGGGGGGGAACACACCGCATGCACATACTAGTTTGTGCGCATATGGCGCGAAGTACGCGCAACTGAATCTATTCTGCATATGTACGCAAAGCCACAGCGTCTTTGCGTGATCATCGGGCGTTGCTGGCAATGTGTTCAAATGTCTCCCTGTGGTCTCCCTTTCATAACGTTGAGGGGTTACAAATGTACTTGTGCACGGAGCCCATAGTACACAGTTTTAGCCATCTTAATCGGGCCCAATCTCGCTGTATTTTTCACCAAAACATGCATAAATTTAACAAGTGTAAGTTCCAGATTCATGGCAGCCAAGGTGGAGCGGGCTGCGGGCACAGTGTGACAAGAAATGAGTATAAAGTACAAGCAGTAAAGAACCTTCAGCAATGAATGATATAAATCATAATCCTTAGTGTGAAAAATCATTCCCTGTGATCGATTGCTACATGAAATGGCTACCAATTACCCAATACAAGAGTTGAGCAATTTGTTACTTTAGGGAGCAGTCAGACGCTTTTTTCCTCGTCTGGGTCAATCGAGCGAGACCGAACATTGAACAAGGCAATCATTCAACACACAAGCTGTAGCTCCCATTCGTTTTCTGACAAACACATTGCAATCTTTGGATGTCACACCTCGTTGCCACTCGGTTTTCAAAATCATTCGGGCGCGACCGCCCTCAGCACATTTGAGGTGTGAAGTTTAGAATGAACCAATCTAAATGGGTGTGCCTATGAGCCTGAGGGCAAGAAATAGTAAAAAAGTAGTGACTCGTTTCTGTTTCTTGTGCACATTAAAGGTTAGAGCAGATCATTTTGCAAGTATCCAAAAAAGTGACTGACCAAATATTTGTTAAAAACATTCCAGTTTTAAAGATTTTTCAGTCAAATTTTTCTTTCTGGCATGCTGCAGTTGTTTTGAAGAAAGCGATAAAAGAAGGCCATTTCCAAAGTTGCATCATTTTTGGAAATTTCCGTTCATTTCAGTACATTTGGTTTGTAATTCGGCGAATCCGTGAATGGCTGCTTGCAAGCATTGACACGACGCACATGGGCGCGCGGTTGCTGTTATTCATCAGTTCAGTGCGTGACATCGCGTAGCTGCAGTCGGTTGAATGAGAACGTGTCCCAGACGCTGATATTCAGGTGCAATTCCAAACATGACTTGGCAACTTGTGAATTGAAATCGAGTTACTAGAAAATTTTTTTCTTGGAATATACAGCATTCACTGAGCTAACACTTCATCAGGTTAGTTGTTAAGCACTCATCTTTAGATTTTGAGCACTTTTGCTGCTTCAAAAAAAAAAAATGCACAATGACAAATGATCTACCCTACATCTACCTTTAATTTCAGGAACCTCGCAGCTTTTTTTGTTGTGAAATGTTGGCCTATCTCTTGTCAACCAAATTTGCTTCGTGATTTTAATAGCAAGACGAAGTGCAAAGTTAAATGAATAACAAGCCAGCGAATTTAGTAAAACAAGCCTTTTTATTTTTATTGTGAAGCTGAATTTAGTGATGTTTGTGCAAATCCTGTCCAAGAAACCTGATATTTTTCTGTAGAGGCCTAAATAATCAGTCTGTTTAAACTTATGATACATAATGAACAGTTCTGTGTTTGTACCGCAGGAATTTGTGGTGGCAACTACAGTTACATGTTTGTCATGCACGAGAAAAGCTGTTCAATACATTGATCAAAATGTTTGTTTAAATCTCACAATTGAAAGTCTCATTCCCCTTGCTATTTTTGAGTTCCATCTCCCCCTCAAAAAGTCCTTTTGAAATTGTTTTTTTTCTAGCAATACAAGAGTTATTCACTGGTGAATGAGACATCAGCCCCCGTTTAGTTATTGAATTACACGTACATTTCTTTACAAATTTCTAATAACCTGTGGCTGACAGTAATTGCATTCTCAAGGCATAGGCTGGTTCCCGCCCCTCAATCAGTATCGGACCCGGAGCCAGTCCGCTCGCAAGGCAGATCTGTTTGTGACCCAGAGGGTTTCAGACACCCAAAGCAGAAAAAAAGGGAGTTTTTTGTGGTTGGAATAAAACAAACAAATGGAAAAATATAATTGTGCCCTTCAGACTTGCTGAAGCTCAGCACAAGGAAAGCAACTTGAACATTTATTCATAAATATCTAATACAGTTTACCCATTCCTATTGGTCGAGTGCCCCTCATGTGGCCGGTTTTAAACGGTTGATTAAGACCGGCTGGCTGGTCTTAGCCTCAACTTTTTCCTGATGTCGCATGAAATTTGGACTCCTATGAAATCCAGTGCCAATACCGTTTGATTGGTTGAACATTCACAAACCTCACGTAGGCATGCGCATTACTACCAGTGAGTCAGTATTTCATAAATTTCACACTAAATTCACACTACACCGGCACAGCTGCATTCTCTGAGCTAAATCACGCAGTACGCGCAATGCGCACGGCAATCTCCATACAACGAGTTGTTTACAACTTTCGGAGAGGGCCATACCACATCAAGCTGGAGGTTTTTTTTCGAAAAACATGAAGTAAAATTGATGGAGAAAAAAATCGGTGGAAATTTATAATTTTTATTGATTTGTTTTGACCTTCGGCTCAGGTCATTATCAGTTTCCGGGCTCTTCCGGTCTTCAACATCAAGCACACATTTTTTCCCCCTTAAAATGGCTAACTCAAATATTTTTTTTTGATTGAGGGAAACTTGCAAAGAGAAATGAAAATGTTCAAATTTTTTTTAAAACTGGTGACATGATATCTGTCAGAGTTAGAATCTGATGATGAAATAGTGGACTCCTGAAATCATAACAGTATCCCAAAAATAAAGTCAACAAAATTCCACAATTGTGTTGCTGAATCTTTTGAATAGCGGTTGCATTTTCCACACCTGTGTCCCAGCCATGTCTCCATGTTTGCCAACCTCTCTACCCATAGTCCCCCCCCCCCCCTCTCGAGAGCACTCGACCAAGGAGGCCATCCATTGTGGTCGCATTTGAACAAATTTGATCAGATCTTCTGTTGGAGATGACCCCGTTTGTTAGCTCAGGCTGGCCTGTATTTGCCCTCTCTGTTTACAGATTTGCACAAGGCACTCGTGGGAAACAACCTCCCTCCACTGAAAAGTAAATTGAATATTTGGGTAATCTGACAAAGTGACAAGATAGATAAGCTGGAAACATAGTTTGAGCTAAATTGAATTGAATTCGATACCGACGATCTTCTGAAAATTTGCTCTGATTCTTTTTGAGAGTTTATCTACTGAATTTTATTTTTTTCTTCTTCAAATAAACCACATTTTTATCGTCAAACGGCTCCTTCAAGTCAAAAGTACATGTACATAACTTCTTTATCAGAGTTTTTATATTTTTAATCTTTTGTGTGTACAAATACTCAAAAACGACTACATGTGTCACGGCAGAAGCGTGTTTCTCACTTTTCATACCATTAAGTGGTGGTTAGATCGGAATTAATGGTCTGTTCTGTCATGCTCCGCATGTATTAATCTGCTCAGGGTTTTGCAAAAGGGACACTAACTGAAGTCCAAGTGCTAAAAATCGATTGTTAAAATGCCTGAAATGTTGAAGATGAAAAGTACGGTACAGAGGTGCTTCAAATGTATCACTTACCGGTATGTATCATGTATGTTGCGTTATTTCATTTTGAAAAAAAACTTTGCAAGTGAACTACCTACTCTTCATCAACAGCTTAAAGTTTTGCACTTGTTGTAAATATTTATGAGTAGAAATTGAACCCTTTGAACAGTTTCTCTTGGATCATAAGTCTTTTTGAATTGACGCAATTTTTTCCTATACCCTAAAACAGGGCAAAACCTTTGTAAAAGCTTTCGACTGAACTTTTTCGCACATCGTTTTGTGTAATTCTGCATGTAATTCTACAATTGTCCCGTTTCAAGTAATGTGTACTCCACATCAAAAAGTTACTGTATCGGATGAAATGCTCTTTACCCATTGTAACAGCTTGTTACTGTAGCCACGGGGGCTGATATGATATCAAATGCAGTCGTCGGGCCGTGCACATGTGTGTGCTCAGCACAGCATTGTTTGAAGTGTTTGAAAATTACGGCAACAATGCGACTGCGTGACTTCTTTTCCCTCCTCAACAAATTTCAGGTTAGACCGCAACCCCTAGGCAGCCGCGTCTATTGTTACCTTTTGTTATCGCATTGGCGGATTACCATGTCCTCAGGTTACCTTCAGCGTGGTAGAAAAAAAACCCAACCTTTTGTCCAAGTTGACCTTGATATTGGGCCGAGTCTCTCCGCTGTCAATAAAATTTGCCAGGCAACCGGGGACGGCCGAAAACTTGTGGAGCAGAGAGCGTATTTATCGATCACTTGTGAATAATAGATACTTTGGATGGAATTAGCAAGGTGGACATGAATAGGGGGGGTGATATGGAGAGGGCGATTGTTGGGTGAACTGTAAGGCACTTCTGAATTATGCTAATGATAAGCTTGTGCCTACATTTGTATGCTTCATCAGATAATACCGTTGGATTGAATAAAGTGGCCTGTTTTTTTGATGATTAACAGTTGTTCATTGGTACTTGATATTTGTCATCTGGAACTTCATATAAATGTTTGCAATATGTTACTTGTACATGTATGTCGTGTTTTCATTCCTATACGAAAAACCGATTCAAAAATATTGAGATAAAATTTTAAATGGATGGCAAAATAGCAAATGGACATGTATAAAACACGTAACTAAATTTGTGGATTTAGTGTATGGTGGATACTTAACTGAAGTATGATTTGGTTGATTTTGGATCATTAAGGGAAGTTCTTAACACAAATTCTTGAGGCAGTTATAATTAATTTAATGCCTTGTTTTTCCTTGTTAGTGGCTTGGTTTTTCCTTGTTAATGCCTTTTTTCCCTATTTTAATGCCTTGTTTTTTTCTGGTTAATGACTTGTTTTTCCTTGCCTTTTTTCCTTGCTGATGCCTTGATTTTTCCCTGTTCTAATGCCTTGATTTTCCTTGCTAATGCCTTGGTTTTTCCTTGGTAATGCCTTGATTTTACCCTGCTAAACCTTGAGTATTCCTTGCTAATGCCTCTGTTTTTCCTTGCTAATGCTTCCATTTTTCCTTGCTAATGCCTTGTTTTCCTCCCCTGTCATGCCCAGGTTCCAGCTGCTTGATAGAGCGTGCCTTCCATTCCGGCATCATTGCCCCGGGCCCCTCGTGGACCACGCTGCGACACAACGGTGCTAACGCCAGGTTTTTGTACAGAATTCGGGTCCTGTGCGACCTCAACTATTACGACACCACGTGTGTCAAGTTTTGTCGGTCCCGGGACGACACTTTCGGACATTACTCCTGCGATGCCAACGGAGATAAAGTGTGCCACGAAGGGTGGACGGGTGAAAATTGCCAAACAGGTAAGTCGCTACGAATATTGAACAATATACTTTCCAGTACGTATTTTAGACTCTACAAATGCACACGCATGTTTTGCACATACGTTTTTTGTTGCTTCGCTTGGCTTTTTTAAAATTTTATATTTTTAAGTCAACCATCAAAAGGGTGCAGATCATTAAATAAATTGCCATAGACCCCAATGATAAATGCCCTCACTTCAAAAAATTATTTAAAGAATATTCACAACTCTCCAAGGTGTTTGAGAAACACATCAAATTGAAGTTTATTTCATCATCTTTCACTTTCTGTTTAATCGTTTTTGTTGGCGGTTCTAGATTTTGTCAATACCTTTGTTCAAGGGGCGCTAGGCAGAAGCCATAAACCTATATGCCATGTACAGTAGCTAGGGATCACGCCCAAAGTCACGATGCTATCAACATGAGCAAACGGGGACTAAACTAAATTCACCGAAACCCAACAACAGCAGTATTTTGGTAGATGGTACAGGTGACTATTGACCTATCGCCGTTTGCGAGTTACCCACGCCCCTAGACAACCCTATGGAGTTTTTGTAAACTACGTTTTGTTTGTCTCAGATTTTGCGTGTTCCGCGTCCACTTATATATCATGTAATTGGACAATATTTCACAAGCTGCGTTGACGTGATTCTACCGCGATTCTACCGCGATTCTACTGTGATTCTACTGCAATTCTACCGCAATTCTACAGCGATAGGACAATTACTTATCATTGGTCTTTATGTCCAAATCTGTCTAAGAACGAAGGATATACCAGTTCCATTGGTTTTCTGCACATTTTTGTATATTGGTGAATTTGGGACACTTTCCAGCGATATCACCGAGGAAGTTCGGAATTCATGAGAGAATCAAGTTCAATACATTTGTGGATCCTTTTGAACCCACAGCCATTTGTAAGCAAGGATGCGACTCCATCCATGGATATTGCAGCCAGCCGGGAGAATGCCTGTAAGTTGAAACAATTTGCGTCATTTTCCAAATCTCCACATTTCATTTCGATCACCTTTTAAACTTGTTTAGACCTAAAAGGTCAGCCAATGATCCAGTCTTTGCACCTATCTCACTGATTGACTGACTCACTGACTGACTGACTCCCTCCCCGCCACCTGTGAATTACACTAGCTTGTAGACTGGTGAAGAGAGCCTGGCAGTGCTATTGTATAGGATTACCCCGTAACATCAGTGAAATGGCTAAATCCGGCCCCTTGTGTAGACCAGATGCATGAAAAGACTTCCAGTAAATAACTTTTCTAAATCAATTGAACAGAATTTGATGCACTTGGGACCAGCTGTTGTAGGTTGGCCTTACCGGATACCTTGTTTTTCCTGATAATTCTTTACTTCAAGCCAGTGTTTGTCCTAAAGAATGTTGGTTCTCTTTGTGGTTTTAAATCTTTAAAAAAAATCAAGACAATCATTTTGATATATATGTGACCTGTCATCACAAATTGAGCTTAAAATTGGAATTTTTAAGAATTAAGGTATTTATATATCTGGATTCTGCCGAAAAAAGCTTTCAAATGGTATACAACATGAAGGGGTGCTGGGTTCAATAATGGGAATATAGACCACCAACTTACTTAAAATTGTAAAACTGATTCTTGAGAAAATGGCATTCAAAAATCCTGCAGTTGTGTCACAGTGAATGAACAGCCAACATATAATAGACAGGATACAACAGGTTTTCAAAGGTGTTTGACAATTGACAGAACAAAAAAATGTGGAGAAAGGTTTGAAAACCAAATATCGACCACCCCTTCAAATTTTGACTTTTCCCCACTGTACTGCGAAATGACAATCTCCGACTTTTAGCTCATTTCGTGGTGAGAGGTAACACAATGCACATCCACTTTGTACATTGAATATGTTGAAGTCCTAGTACACTATGATTGAATTACACTTTTATCATTTTTTATTTTTTTTTTTAAAATTCCACGCCGTCATATTTGATCTCTGAACATCCCCTGATGTTATTTTGTTTACCTCGTAGTGATATTCAAATGAACAGTGTCCCTCCATGTCAGTTGAACCGATGAAACAACTAAACGGTGATGTCACACATTTGAACAATGTGTGCCCAGCTGTGGTATACGTGTTGGTGTAAAAACTAGTCAAATAATTACATTCAATTGGGTGCAATGTCCGAAGGGTTAATTTTTTTCACACATGGTGCAGGTACCGGTAGGGTACCGGCCGCTGAGTCCAGTGATTTTGTGTGGGGCATAGTTAATGTGATTGGTCATTACCCTTAGTTAAAGGTAATATATACAATATTTGCAAACATCGAAAAACAAATCTACCAAATTATGATGAAATACCTTACTTGACTTTAAGTGAATAATAGTCTCAAGCATCCTGTGAAATCATAGAACCTGGTGTTCTGTCATTTGCAAGAAAAGTGGAATTTTGTATCAATTTCCAACTATGGTCGACTGCCCCCAAATTTAGTCAGTCCACATTTTGTTTGCAATGGGTAACACATCTGTGAATGGGTGCAAGCTACATGTAGTAGTCTGGTTCCCTGACCTGACAATTCCCCGATGTCTTTAAATTGCTCCGTTTCGTCTGAAGTAGGGTCAGGGAACCAGACCACAAGAACAGCATTTTTTCTTGATTTTTCCCAGCATCTATAAGCACAAACTTTAAACAGGTCATGTAACACTATTTGCTATAAAAATACTAACCCCCACATCCATCCAGTTCTGAAAATTACAGCAAAAGCAAATGTTGTCTATATATTGCCTTTAATATCATAGTGCACCCTTGTAAGCCATGTGATATCAAATTTTGTCCAGTACACTTATTCTATGTGGCCAATTTATTTCATTTTAACAATCCTGCATGAAAGGGGTGTGTTAATTCAAAGTATGAAGAAATAATTGTTCGATCGTGATCGACATGTGTGATCAAACCTGTATGCCTGTGGCAATTGATTGCTAGACCACGATGCATTCTGGGAAATCGGCCAATGAGAGATCGGTTAAATAGTCGGAACACTTTTCACTTTGGGTGTTCAAATCCTCGGACGGCTCTTCACTTTATAAAAAGTAACAATCAGCCACGGCGCACCTTAATATTGAAATCCACATTCAGAAACCTGATTTACTATTTATTTATTACAAACCATATTATTTATTTATTTGAGAACAGAGAACAGAATCATGACAAGTGTGTACACAGCACTTCCAGGACCCTTCAGAAAGAACACAGTGTGCAATTGTTCGGAACTCGTTTCCCAACCGCAAGATAAACACTAAGAGAAATGGGAACAATCAGAATGTAGTGATTGCTCCATTAAATCAAAACCAACCTCAAGGAAACTTTGAAGTGAACTTTCCGTTTTCTCCTTCTCTGGTGAGAAATATCTCGGACACGCAAACCCAAAAGACTCTTGTGCACAGTGTATGTGTGAGTATATATACAGGACACGCGTGTTCCCCTGACAGGCATGGGGAGCTTCTCATTTAAGAACTTAATCCCACCAATAAGTTGAAACTCGTCAATTTTAAATCCCCCTCTTCAATTTATACGGGGACAGGTGTCGGTACGGCTGGCAAGGGGAGCTATGTGACCACTGCTCACCCTTCCCGGGCTGCGTCCATGGCAGCTGCAACTCCCCCTGGCAATGTAACTGCCAGCAGGAGTGGGGAGGGATCCTGTGCGACCAAGGTATGTATGTACTTCAGGAAATGAAAGGAAAAATAAAATTCATATAAATCCCAAAGGGATAGTTGATTCAATAAATTTGGTGGAAATTTTGTTGGCATAAATTGTGTGGCACATAAACTGTGATACAATGCACAGCGGGGGCGGACCAAGCTTTCAGGAAAGGGGGGGGAGCTGGAGTAAAGGCGCCCTGCTAGGGGGTCTGGGGGCATGCCCCCCTCCCCCCCCCCCATTTTTCTTCTTTAATCTATGATCTGGCACTGTAGATGAGGTTTTTAGGAGGTCAAATCCCACTAGACACAATTTTCTTTAGTTAACCATAATTTTTTTAAGTTTTGAGATCGAAATGTTAGAAATGTTTTGCATGTCTTTCCAGGGAAGTTGCATCTCCAGTAAATTGGCAGAATTATGCAGGATCCATGACCCTGAGTCGAGTTTCCTACCCTGTTCTCAAACAGTGGAGAGTTTAAGTTACATTTTTTTTTGCCAATTTTATTCGCAACACGCACAGGAGGCTTCACCTTCCCATTTGTTTACGCGGAACAAAACTGAAGCAGGCATTTCATAAAATCCTTGTATGCCAACCTTGTTATTAAAAACGTTGAAAACAATTTCTGTTTAATGAGATTATCTTCTCAAGCCTATTCGATTGTGACAGTAACTAATTATTTGACCTCTGATAACATTTTCATTATCAGTCTTTAACATTTTGAATGCGTGAGAAAAGGAAGAGGTTTTTCTTCTCGTTACGAAGAAATGCTAAAATCACTCGTTTGATGTTGCATTCAAGAAGCCAGCATTTGTAGGTGTATTGCCAATGCATTTATCATTTGTCAATGACAAAACGCCGGCTTTTAGGCAGCGTACACATTCTTGCAAAAAAATCAACTTAACCTATCTAATGCTTTCCACTTTAAAGTGTAATTCCAGTCGAATGAAACCTAGACCTTTTTTTGTTACAAGTTAACTCTGGCCGTTGTGTGGTACACATTGATAACCTGAATCGTTTTCCCTGTGCAGAAGAGTTGTAACCCAGTTTTACTGAAACTCGACATATCCCCCAGGGTTTCTGGCAAAAGGCCAAACATCCGGTGGTGTTTTTTTTTTTACAAATCTTTTCCTTTTCTTTGTAAGAACACAGCAAGTCAATCATTGAACACCTATGACATGCATATGTACCTCAGAGATAGGAACTGACACGCATTCACACATCCTTAATTGTGAGTGGTCAAATCGGTTGAAATAGTACTTGACAACAAATTGTATTGTTTTCAATTTCACTTTATCGCACTGGCACACAAACTCCAGTTGTCTAAGGAAAAGGGCAAAACTGTGATGTCTGATATGAAACTGTATGTATCTATCCATTAAACTACCAAGGTACCAAACACTTTCAACTTTATCCTACCACTTTGCTCTCTCTTCTTAATTCTAGCTTATTTTAGGTAATATTTCAACCCAGTTTAAAGCTATAGTCCATCATTTGTAATTTGTGCATTTTGTTCGTTTAAAGCAACAAAAGAGCTCAATATCTGAAGAAGGATGCTGAACAACCAATCTGATGAAGTTTCAGCTCAGCTTCAGCTGCATTTTTCAAGAAAAACAACATTCTAGGATCTCGATTTCAAATCAAAAGTTGCTGAATCATGTTTTGAATTGGGCCTGAATCCAGCGTCCGAGACACGTTCTCACTAGCCGATTGCAGCTACATGATGTCACGCACCGATCCGACGAATTATAGCAACCGCGCGCGCATATGCATCGTGCCAAGGCTTGCGCGCGCTTCGCGGAATAACAAAATGAACTACTAATTTGAATTTCCTACGGTGCTTCTTAAGAAGCACCGTTGGAAAGGCCTTCTTTCGTTGATTTCTTCAAAATAACATCTTGCCAGAAAGAATAATTTCACAGGGAGTTTAGTCCCCTTACTATCTTTCAACCAAGTTTTTTTTTTCAACAATAATTATGCCAGCTACTTTTTGGATAGCTGCAAATGATGGGCTCTAGCTTTAAGCGAGCTGGAATGATTCTTATTCAGTCTCACCTTCTTGAGGGACAATTGTCAACCGTTGTTGAGGTTCGGTTTTCCCCTGTCCTTCCATTTTGCAGATTTTAATTACTGCGGGAGACGCAAGCCCTGCCTGAACGATGGAGTGTGCACGAACAGCGGGCCCAATGAGTTCACCTGTCAGTGCCAGCCCGGGTTCCATGGGCCGACCTGTGAAGAAGGTGAGGCGTGAGGAATAGGAAGGAACACCTGGAAATGGAATGGGAATGGAAAATGGGAAATAATGGGATAGGGAAAGTGGAAGGAATGTGAAAGAGAAATGGAAAAAATGGAATGGGAAGAAGAAATGAGAATGGAATGGGAATGGGTTATGGATATGGAAAATGGGAATGGGTAATGGAATGGGAACAGAAATTGGAATGGGATGGGAAGAAAAAGGTGGGAAATGGAATAGGAAGGAGAAACATGGAATGGGAATGGGTTATGGAAATGGAAAATGGGAATGGGTTATGGAATGGGAACAGATATTGGAATTAGACGGTAAGGAAAAACGGGAAATGGCAAAGGAAGGAGAAATGGGAAGTGCAATGGGAATGGGTTATGGATATGGAAAATGGGCAATGGGGATGGGTAATGGAATGGGAAGGAGATATTGGAATGGGATGGGAAGGGAAAAAGAAATGGAAATTGCATAGGAAGGAGAAAAATGGAATTGGAATGGAGTCTGAAAGCTGTAGGGAAATTGAGTAAAAAGTTAAGTTAATAGTACACTTTTTATTTGAAAAAAAAAAAATTCCAAAGGCAGAAGATTATGTAATGGAAATTGCAAATTTAATTTAAGAAGGATTCTCTAAAAAGTAAAATGTTAATGTTGAAATAGCACATCTTATGGAAATAATGGAATTCTTCAAAGGACCTGAAAAACATGAAATAATGAATAAAACATAAATAGTACGTTGAATGTTACAGGAACAGTTGTCCTCTTAAGAAGTAGGATAAATGGTGCACTGTGTTAGAAAATACATTTTGTACATGTTTAGACCTTCATGGAAGTCACATTCTTGTAAGTGTCATTTAAAAACACTTCTCTTTGGAAGCGTCAATGAGATTAAAATCACAAGGCAGAAGAAGTATATAACAAAGTAGTATAAAACAAAGCAGTATTTCAAGAAGAATACACAATGTGCTTGTAATGTGGTCCTGGATAGCATCAGCATGTTTTTCTTCACAAAAAACAGAATATGTGCTCCAGAAATTTCTCTAATGTTAATCAATAATTTGAATGCGGCAGTAAAAATATTCAATGTCAAATAAACCTAAAAAGCTGATAAGCTGAGACTTGTTTGTCAAATAAAGACAACGAACAATGTTTTTGTAAAATTTGAGAGGGTGAATGCGTCATCATCTCCGACTTAGTGAGGAGGGATATATATTGTGTCATTGATTACTTTATACAGCGGAGCATCCGTGTGAGAACCAACCATGTGCTAACGGCGGGACCTGTCTGGTGATTGGTCAGGGATTCCATTGTATGTGCACTAGGGGATGGAAAGGAGATACATGCGAAGAGAGTAAGTCCAAATACCTCAGCTCCTGAGCACAAAGTATTTTATTGTTGTTTATTATGATTAGTATGGTTTTAAAAATTTGGTTAATTTTAAATGTGTTTCTGGGAAAGAGGAGAACAAATTTCTACTATGCGACAAGTTCTGTTAAAACAAACTTTTCTGGGCAGCTGGCTATAAAAAGTTCTTACAATATTTTTAAATTGATAGGTTTTCCCCATTTATTTATTTATTTATTTTATGATCTATTTATTAGATAATTTCTCTGTCAAAATACAAGACCATTAAAGTAGATGACAGTTTTAAAAATTCATTACATGAAAGTTACAAGTCACTTCAAAGGAAAAGATAAGGAAAAAACTACAAAGGTTAAGATACAGAAAACTAAAATACCAAAAAAAACCCCAGTACTATTCCTATGATTGCTCAATTCAAGAACCTTCCTTGGTAGACTTATGTTGTCGAAAGTTGGTGAATTTTAGTGACTTTGTCTTAGAGACAGCACGGACAGATGACATTTCTTGAACTGACACACCTCAAATAATACATTTTTATGCATTTTGACAACTTATTTTAGTCAGCACAGTAGGTTTGGTGCTGTCCACAAAGCTTGTGGAAAATACATAAATGTTTTCTTGTGGGACCTGAACCCCGGGGGAACCTTCCTAGTATTGCATATATCGTAACCTCATCATGAGCAGATCAAGAGAAAAATTGAAGGTTCAGTTGCTACTTAATTTGTCTGAAAAAAAAAATTTGAAGAAAATGGAGTCTCCTCTTTTTGATGTATTCTAGACCTAGATGACTGCATCTCTCAGCCATGTCAGAATGCAGGAGAATGTATCGATGGAGTCAACAGCTTCAGCTGCTTGTGCACACCTCAGTGGGAGGGTCCCGTCTGCCAGTTTGGTACGTTTAGAGATGTCTGCTCAGAACTTTCTTAAACAATCTCTCTTAAACATTGTTGACCTCAAAACAAGATGTAGATTATTTGGGTTTTAAACTTTTTCTAGTTTTATAATTGAGTTGTAATTCCTGGACTGAACAAGACAGCCTAGTTAACAACTTTTTTTAATGGATAAATTGGTTTGTACCGTAATATTTTTTTGTACGAATGAATTTTCCTTGGTTGAACTGACCATTGATCAGAGTTGTAGAATTGTAATTTGCTGTCAAACTCAAATTGTTATAGTTGGCAGAAAAGTCTTCGTCTACATCAAATGTACAACAAACAAAGGATAAAAGTATAAATGTTAAAAGATGCAGTTAAATATAAAGCTTAAATTATGAGTAACCATTAGAAGCATGATTAGATACTGACAGCTTTTGTGTTCAAAAGGAATTTGATACTGTCAAATGTTCCATAAATTGACCTATCGCCGTTTGTGGGAATTTACATGTTAAATATTGTTCGTCTCAGATTTTGCCCATTCCGCGTCCATTTGTATATCATGCATTTGGACAATATTTCACAAGCTGTATTGACGCGATTCTACTGCGATAGGTTAATTGTACAAGTATTAAATGAAAATAATGTGATTATAATAAAATAACTTGACTTTGGGTAAACCTTTGTGGTGTTGTTCCACAGATGCCAATGAGTGCATGGGTCGGCCCTGCATGCATGCCTTTGCCTGCAGGAACAGGATAGGAGACTACCTGTGTGACTGCCAGCCTGGATGGACGGGGAGAAACTGCGATGTCAGTAAGTAGTGCTCAACATCTTGGGTTTGGTTGGGTTTAGTTGCAACATTTTTTACAGGATTGTTGCATTTTGTGGAACCACACTCTTGCGAAGGTCGTACATAGTCACTGCTCCTTGACTACGTGTAGTAGGGTTCCCAAAATACTTTTAAACTTCGACCTGTAGAACACTTTAAACGTATAAGATAATTTGCCTTTCATGGTTTTTGTTCGTTTTTAATAATAACACCACTCAAAATCCAAAGAAGACTTTTCAAAACCTAACCTGTTGAAGGTTCAGCTCAGTGGATATTACACTTTTTAAGAAAACAATGAAAAAAAAACATGCACAACTTTCGATCACAAAACATGATTCCGTCGATAGCACTCTTTTTTTCCAAATATCAGTCAATTGATGGATTGTTGGAAACTACCTACATGTATGCCTTGATTTCTTCTAAAATATGCAAACTTTCATTCTAATTCGTCATTTAAAGGGCTACCTTACTTTTCCATTTGATTCTAAATGACAGCAAGCCAGACAGAATAAATTCACAGGGTGTTTAGTACCAGTATGATCTTTAATCCACGTAAGCTTGTTGATAATGATTCTGTAGGTTACTTTTGGGATAAATGCAGATGGTCCTAGATGCCTTTAAACATTGGCGCAAGTGTGGTGCCGCCTCAGTAAATGGTTTCTTATTTTGGTTGAAAGAAGTGAAAGAAGGTTTCTGCCCACTTTGATATTGCGTTTTGCCTTGCACTGGGTTTGTGAACCACTACCAGTAGAGTACTCTTTCCACAAGGGTCATTCTATAAATGAAGGGTCCAAAGTGTGCACTGGCCTAACTTGTATTAACACTGTATGTGTAGTGCTTTCTGAGATCTTAAAGGAAACAAATTCACAAGCTTACTTGAGTTGGACTCGAACCCATAACCAAAGTTAAGTTGGGTTTGTGAACCACTACCAGTAGAGTACTCTTTCCACAAAGGTCATTCTATAAATGAAGGGTCCAAAGTGTGCACCGGCCTAACTTGTATTAACACTGTATGTCTAGTGCTTTCTGAGATCTTAAAGAAACAAATTCACAAGCTTACTTGAGTTAGACTCGAACCCATAACCAAAGTTAAGTTGAGTTTGAGAACCACTACCAGTAGTGTACTCGTTCCATTAGGGTCATTCTATAAATGAAGGGTCCAAAGTGTGACGTTTTTCCTGTCCCTGTTACCTTGGTACTTTGTAATTTGTCATTCAGGGATCATTAAGAACGACTTCATTTTTATTTGTTGGGTAGGTATTTTGCTATTCATAATCACTCATGGAGGACGACTGCATTAAGGAGTTAGAATTAGATGTCAGATGTAACAGGGACAGGGACAAAAAAAGTGGATCCCAAATTTATAGAACGAGCCATTATTGTCATATTCCTGTCTTGACCTAGTTTCTGGTAAACTTGTCACTGGCCCTTGTCAAACGCTTACAATAATTAAACCACACTAAATGCCATACCACCTGAATTTCCACTCGGTTTCGATGTTAATTAAATCTTTCCCTAATAATTTTCCCCGTTTTTTTTTTATCCGCAGATGTGAATGATTGCGTGGGTCACTGCATAAACGGAGCAACCTGCCTGGTAAGAAATTGAGTCATAAATTTGAATAACACAAAACAACATCAACAGCAGGAAAAAATGCACATTTGATGCTGATGAAATATGTATCCTATGCAAGAAGTATTCTCCTATGGCAGATTTGTAGCTTGCATTTGATAGGGATATCAAAATTTACTGTGTTTCTAAATTGATTGCTTTGTTCTTAAAGGGACACTGCGTCCTGGAACAACCAAACTGGGCTACAAAACATGCTTTGAATGAAATGATGTTAATCGGAAAAAAACATTTAAAAGTAGGATATAAACATCCACGCAACTATCCTTTAAAAACTGGGCGTTTTAGTGTTATTCCTGTATTATGCGTGAGAGAACGACTTTCGGGGTCCACTTTTGCTGTTTGGGTGCTATTTGTGATTTCATCCGTAAAGTGTTCACCTTTTGCGGACGTGTAGGAAACCATATTTTGTGCATTGGTGATTGGTCACTGCTGTTTGCGAGCACGGTGCTGAAAGACACACACAACGTGTATATATTGTGCATTGACTGAGAACGACGGGAAAAGTGTACTCGTACTCCGTTGTGTCCAATGTAAACAACCGGGTTTTTCCATCTTTTCTCAGGAACAGTACGACATTAGGTTAGTTTCCTTTCAACAAGCTATTTAAAATTAGACAAGTAAACAATCCAAAAGGTGACATTTTCTGGGATTTCAGGTCCTAGTGCCCCTTTTTATTGGGTCATTCCATAAATTTTGAGTCCAATTTTGTGTGTCCCTGTTAAATCTGACATGTATAAGATTGTGTAATTCAGGACCCATTCTTCAATGCCTTCTATCTCCAAGAGTGATTATGTCAAGCAAAGTACCTGCCAAAAATAAAAATAGTGTGAAGTCAATTGTAATGATTCCGGTACTTGCATGGCAAATTACACAGATCAGGTGTAACTGGAACCCCAAAAATGTCACACTTTTGGACCCAAAATGTATGGAATGACCCAATTACAAGAAAAATATTTTAATTGAAAATGGGGTATTCCTGGAAACTCCTAAGGCTTAAACAAAAGACTCATTTCATAAAAACAAAGATATTGTGTACATAAAGACACATGGAAATTCTGGGCATGGAGCTATTTGTTTTGATTGTTTATCAGAGTAATATATTTAACAATCATACAGCATTAAAAACCCCAGTGGAGAAAATAATAAAATTATTTCGGGAGGGCTTACGTGTAGGTGCTTCAAATCTGTCCTATTTCCCTTGTTACAAAAGATATCCTGAGACTTTGCACGGCTTCGATAGTCCCTGTTTTGTCCCACAACATTTATGTGTTGGTTAGAAGAGTCTGTAAATAATAAAACTGAGTCCAGCATTTGTGTATTAGCAGTTGGTGATATCAGTAGCACAGGCTGTGTCAGAATATTGGCTATGGCTGCCATGCAGTAACACACATGTCTATGGGAAGTGGCTGCAGCGGCTTCCATAGGAGCATGTGTAATTGCAAGTCCTAGCCGTGTAATTGTGCTGCGTCCATAGAGCAAAAGAAGACAAGTTAGTTTGCAGCATAAGATCTTTTTCTACGGCAAGTCAGCGGGAGTTTAAAAGACCACGTGCACAAACCAATGCGCATGCAGGTCATGTTGTTTCTCCTATGTATTCAACACACTGCACAGTTGGAATGTTATGGCAATTACAGTTTTATGTTCGTTTGCACAACGCGGTCATCTGTGCGGGAGCACAGTGCTCTACATGTATATGTCAATCCTCTACCAGCAGCTATTTCATCATCTCCTATATTTGGCCTTGGGATTCATAATATGCAAAGTAGAATACATTGTTGTCATTGGAAATTTAAAGTACTGAAGATGAATAACTGAAAAAGGATTACAGCTGTTATTTCAAATACACGCTGCATATTTTTAGCGTTTATAAAGATCGGTTTTTATTATTTTGTTTGGTTGATACTTCATTAAGTTTTACTGGTAGGGTCAAATTGAGTATTATGGCCATTTTTCTGTTATTTATAGTTTCTTTTTTAATTCTGAGCTTGCGAACATTCACATTAATGTGCATTCTTTTGCAGAGGGTGGAAAAAAACATGAAAAATAAATTTACAAAATAAACAAGCGCAACCAATTTTGAACTGTCGCATGCAAATTTTAAATCGTTTCCGTAACTTAGAATGCACTATTTTGTGATAGTTGTTTTTGAACAAAATGTGGTAAAAGTTAGAAAATATCTGATGTCTGACTATAATTTTATCCTGTTCTGCAGTTTTCACAGATAAACCTTTTTCTGTTATGAAATAAAATTCAGTTTTTCCAAGTAAATTACAAAGTGAAACTGACTAGGTGCATTATAATGGGGAACCGCCATAGTGGGCTGGATAGCTCAGTTGGTAGCGTGCTGGAACGGCAGTCCGAAGGTTGGAGGTTCAAACCCCGCTCCGGTCAATTTCTTTGTCCAACTTAAATAAAAATTCGATACAATTCAGTTTACCAATGGAAAATACATGTACATAGTTAATGGCAAATAACTGGTATATACTGATAAGCACAGCTTGAGCTCAGTGGCACGATATCTGCTATAAATTAATACCCCTTAAATTGGTCCTTTATGAAATTACGACAATTACAAATGATCCTATATGCCATTAAATATGTTACCGCTTTAATCTGTTTGATAGTAAGTTTTGTTGTTGTTGACGTTTCGATCCTAGTAACCTCCATCAACTCTTTCTGTTAAACATGTTGTCAGAACCCTTTTTTCATACCTTTGCGTTTCTGTTGTTGTCAGGATTTGGTGAATTCCTTCTCCTGTGTCTGTCTGCCGGGATTCACCGGCATCGAATGCGAAATCAACATTGACGAGTGCGGCAGCAGCCCTTGCGAGCATGGTGGAGAATGCATCGACCAGGTCGCCGGTTACCAGTGTAAATGTGCACCAGGATACTCAGGGACTAACTGTCAGGTGGGTTTGATTTTTCAAGAAAAAAAAAATGAACCCAAGTTCATGAATTGAAGGTCAAATGTGTGGATGAAAGGTCTAGTACCTGAATCAAAGGCATAGGATCATTTGCTTTTCATGTATTTTGTTCGTTTCCAACAATAAAACCTCACAAATGCCAGAGAAGAATGTTCACAGCCTGTTGAAGTTTCAGCTCGGTGGATATTGCACTTTTCCAGAAAACGGTTGAAAACAGTGCACAACCTTTTGATCAGGAAACACGATTTTGTTTATGTAACTCTTGACTTCCAAAAATCAGTCAATTGACGGATCGTTGGAAATCACCTACATTTCTTGATTTCTCCTAAATGACAGCAAGCCAGACCGAATTATTGTTGATAATAATTTGGTAGGTAACTTTTGGGATAAACGCAAAATATCCTGTATTGTCTATAACTGCCAAGTAAATGAATTGAAGGTAAATTTAATAATGTAAAGGCCAAGTAATGTACATGAATTTAATTTTAATACTGACAATGATTCTGTCAACCAGTCCCCCCCCCCCCCTGTGGTCAATTTTGTTTATTGGTCTGTTTAAAAATTGCCTCATTTTCAGATTGACGTTGACCTGTGCGACCCCAATCCCTGTCGCCATGACTCCCAGTGCTTCAACCTGCTCGGAGACTACTACTGCGCTTGTCCGGACGGATACCAGGGAAAAAACTGTTCCCAGCCCAAGCAGATTTGCCACGGACCACAATGCCAAGGTATTGTTTAAATAAAGATTAATTGTTTCAATTTGTGTGACTTTGTTTCCGTGCCAACATTAGGATCACATGCTTTTTGTTTGTGTTGTGTGGCATTGTTCTGTTGCATGTGTTGTACTTGGCATAAACCCAAGTTTTATTAATTACTTAAAAGTCTGTATATGATACCACTCAAAATGGAAGCAAGCTTTCATTTCAATTTTGTTTATACATTTTTGAAAAATGTCAAGCTCAAGTTGGAATATGAAAAACCAATTTCAAAGTGGTATGACAGCTCTGCTGCAGAAATTCCGCTCTAAACCCTTGGTTCAGGTTGTCCGCATGTGTACAAGTCAAACTTTCTAGAGATTTGTTGTGGATAGAAAACAGAGGCATAAAATTGGGCTGTATTTTTTACACATGACCAGATTTCTAGTTTAGTTTTTAGTTTTTTGGTTTATTTTGTTCTTCACAGTCGTGGATAGTTGTACAGTAGTTCTACCGGCCAATGAGAGAGAGGGTGGCATCTCAGTGGTTCCGTCGAGTGTCTGCGGGCCTCATGGAACCTGCCTGAGTCAGGGAGCGGACCGCTTTGCTTGCATCTGTGACCCTGGCTACATGGGCATCTACTGTCACGAAAGTAAGCAAATTCCTCATTTTTTTTTTACTCGCTTTACTCACCTACTTTAAATGTGCATTCCTTATGCTATTTTAGTTTCATCCCGGGCCATGTTTAGTTATTGAATTTTACTTTTCAAATTTGAATTATTGATAAATTTGTTAAGACCCATTCCACCCATTAAAAGTATATATTAATGTATTCTTGAAATAAATTCTTGATTGTTAGATTTATTTAGATGTCATGGGCCTATACAAAACCCTAATAAACAAAATGATAAATAGTGGAAGTTTTTTCCTAATTTCAAAACGCCTTTAAATTTTAAGTGACACTGTGTTATGGATAAACCTTGGTTGAATTCATACCTTCATGTAGACACTGCAGATGTACTGTATTGTTGTCTGTTGTTTTTTTCAAATCTGAAAATTTGAACACAAAAATGCATTTTTTACTTTATAAGACTGAGCATATATTTAATTTTTTTTTAACCCTAACCTCACCTAAAGCTACAAAATACTACTACTAGTAAACTGTAGTATGAAATACTTCACCATATAAGTGTGCACAACACTCAAAGGATTCTGTAGTACTCAGTTCTTTAT
This sequence comes from Patiria miniata, assembly GCF_015706575.1. NCBI lineage: Eukaryota > Metazoa > Echinodermata > Asteroidea > Valvatida > Asterinidae > Patiria > Patiria miniata. The sequence goes on along the minus strand of NW_024037074.1, from coordinate 38,606,405 downwards.
CCCAAAGTGCCAGTTATGGCTAGGACATTATTCAGATTTATTCATTATTTTCAGTTTATGGAAAACATCAGAAGTGTATTTTTTTTTACAATCATTTTTTAAATGCAAGGGCTGCAGGCACTACCTTTCCAGACAAAACTTGGTCTGCAGTGATAAAAAAAAAAGTTTAAATAAACAACCCAAAAAAATAAACAGTCTAATAATAAATAAATACAAAATGTTAAGAAGTTAGAGTAGTGAAGATATTGCAATTTAATACAGAATGAATGTCCAAAAATGATGTCTTGCTTCATCCATTGTACACTCAGTACTGATCAGTATTCCTCACAACTTCCTCAAAACCACAATTTAATTGACGAAATGTCATATGAAAAGTCGACTAATGTATCCACACAAGTATGTCTCCATTGTGGTCGTCAATATTTGTGTGTCACACAAACGTGTATGAAGAAACAAAAGAATCATCCACCAACAATGAAAACATCTGGTCAAGATAGACTATAAAGGACAATATGGTTGGCTGTGTTAATATCAATCAACAGCTGTCAATTCTGTACTGCAGTCAGCAATGTCCAGTCATGTTTTAATTACAAATCCCAATTGTTTGGCTTTCTGAAGAATTAATATCCATTATGTATGGGTCATTTTTTATTAAGTCTGGTAATGTACATCATAATTGGCTTAAGCCATCTTGTGTAATAATGACCCTTGTGTAATAAAATGTTGAGCACTCAATGTATAGTATTTTTTTCTTTCTTCATTTTTATGAATGAATGTTTGACCTGATAGTTTTATTTGATCTGCTCATAGTACTGTACTCTTGAAATATGAAACGAAAACAGTGACTCCCCAGAAACAAATTTACGACAAAAACACCCCCCCCCAGAAAAATAAAAATAAATACAGCTTTTAGTTGAAAGTAGCAGTTTACTTGGCATTTAATTGATAATCGTTCATATGCAAGGAAACAAAGCATGTAGCACAGAGGTACAGTTAAAAGACATGCTTTGAAAACATGGGGTCTCTTTCCTAAATTTAAAAAAATAACTTGTATTTGTGTAATTCAGCACTACTAATCAACCACTGTGGTAAAGTTTATGTGTTTCATTGTGGATCATAGTTGTGGTTTAATGTAGAGTTTTCTTTAAAAAATAAAACCCAGAAATGTGAAACAGTCAATGAAATAGTTTTGAATTCACTAAAGGAAATAGTATTGAAAAGAAGGAATAAGAAATATTTGACATGTTCTTAATATTTTGGGGAAAACTGCGCCAAAAAAAGTGGCTTAGTGTATTTGACTAATCAGTACCATCTCAACTCTTGTTGGGCATGTTTAAGGAATTCAGATTATTAGATTTGTTCTTGGAGTTTTTGGGGAAATGCACCCAAAAAGTGTTTCACTATACAGTGTGAGTAAAAGAAACCGAAACCCAAATGGTAGGACCAAGTTTTGAATGAAGTTTTGCCTGTAGCACTTTCATAATCTAGGATATGAAAGCCCAGTCATTAAGCTTGTTTTAGTACAAGAATCATTCAAATCACTCATGTACTTTTCAAGTTACGGAATTTTGAACACAACACCGTTTTAAAGTTCTGTCCACGGATGACAAAAAAAAGTAAGTGTTCTTTCAGCAAAACGAAAACAATTCTCATAGGGATGGATGTGAATTGTTTCTGTTTTGCTGAAAGAACGTTCACCTTTTTTGTGATCCGTGGACAGAATTTTAAAACAGTGTTTGTGTTCAAAATTCCATAACTTGAAAAGTACATGAGTGATTTCAATGATTCTTGTACTAAAACAAGTTTAATGGCTGGGCTTTCATATCCTAGATTTTGAAAGTGCTACAGGCAAAACTTCATTCAAAACATTGGTCCTGCCGTTTGGGTGTTTTTTGTTTGTTTTTTACTCACCCTGTATATATGACTAACTATTTCTAAACCCTGTCTGGCATATTTAAGGAGTATAGAATATTTGATTTGTTCTTGGAATTTTGGGGGAAAAATACACCAAAAAAAAAAGGGGTTTCAGTTTATATATGACTAATCCATACCATTAAAACCCTGTCTGGCATATTTGTTGAACGATTCATCGACGCCATGAATAAAAAAGTAGGAGAAAACATACATCAGTCGATAATTGGACTCGAGTGCAGTTCTGGAGTCAGGCGAGGCCAGATAAAGTTCAAAAACGTGTGGCCGATTACAAAATGCATACCGGGAGCTGAACAAATGCACCAAAAGCTGTAATTAATAATGAAGCTTCGTACCGTTGGGTCTTAGGCCCCGGCTTTGCCCGTTTGGGTTTTGAATAGTAATGTGGGAACCTGCACAGGTGGTGGTGTATTGTCTCAGACCACTGAATGGCGTGTGGAGTTGCCAAGGTATTTTTTTCTTTGTCTGAGTGGAATGAGTGGTGTACATGATATGCAGTAATTGGCATGATGACAGGGAATTTGAATTTGAAGGTTAGGTGCGATGCTGCTCGTTACAGATCCAAATTGAATAAGGTGTCTGCTGTTGTTGTGTTTTTGTTTGTATTTTTTTCTTGAGGATGAATTGATTAACCTTATTTGATGGTGATGTCATGGTATTAGGTCAAATTAAGGTCAGAGGTACTTCAAGACTTGATTAAAGGCAATGTGGTGCCTACTCAGGCTGCGCCATTAGGGATATAATTTTTCTCTTTTTGGGGTTTCTTTTCAATTTAAGGGTACCTCACTTTAAGCATCAAGGAAGTGAAAATTTGATAAACAAATGAATCGAATTTCTTTTTAAATTGGTGTGAAATCTGATTTTTATGCATTGCATATAATATCTAAGTTTTAAAGATTCTCTAACATGGGACTGTCCCTCAAACATCTCTGGAAAAATTATAAAATTAATTGGACCTTTTGGAACAGTTCCTGTACAACTTAAAGGGAAAACACAACATTTGCAAACATCAAAAAATAAAACTACCAAATCATTTTGAAATACCTTGCTGGACTGTTAGTGAATGACAGTGTAAAGCATCCTGTAAAATCATGGCACCTGGTATACTGTCATTTTTAAGAAAAGTGGTATTTTTGTATCTATTTCCAACGCTGATCGGCCGATCAGCGTTGGAAACAACTGGCTTTTTTTTTAAAAAACTGGCCCCAATTGACCATCGCACTTGTTTGCAATCGATTACAAACCTATGAACGGGTACGAGCCAGCTAGACTGGTTCCCTGACCTTACAATTCCCCAATGTATGTAAACTGCTCTGTTTCTTCTTTTATGGAGTCAGGGAACCAGACTACAGGAAAATGGTCGTTTTTCTTGGTTTTTATAGCATTTTCGAACCCCAAACCTCAAAAAAGTCAGTGTAACTATATTTGCCTTATATTTCCAACCCCCCAATTCCATCCATTTCTGAAAATTTCAGCAAAAGCAAACGATGTATATTCCCTTTAAAGGCATGAAATTAATTACAGTATTATAGTCACTGTTGGTTGATTGAAGAAATTACAATATAAACAACATGTTACTGCCAGAGCTGATTGTTTTATTTTTGTAATTGTTTTACTTTTGTTTCTGTTGCATAAACTATGAATAAAAAATACTCCTTAAAATGAAAGCTCATATTAAAATGAAAGCTCAAGTGTTCATAGTTAAGTCCATCACAAGTCCACAAGTAACAGGAATGAACGGTGACAAAGGAATGCTTTTGTAACAGTTCATTTGAATGGCTTGGAACTCGACTTGAGACTGAAGGACTAGTGATGGACTTACAAGGACTTGCGATGGGTTAATACATCACTGCAGATGGGTGTCTCCTGTTTCAAAAATATTGGCCTAAACCATAGTTGTACATGTAGATGAACGTTTTGTACGCCGGGTTTTGTTGTTGTGAATTCCAGTAACTTGTGTCTGATGCTTTTTCCTCCCAAACTTTCTCAGTATTCACTTATTTGTTGTTTTCCTTGTTTTTTCCTGTCAGATATCAACGACTGCGAGAGCGATCCCTGTCAGAATGAAGGCGTATGCGTGGACGGCCTGGACTCATTCAGATGTATCTGTGCCGAGGGATGGGAGGGCACCATATGCCAACACAGTCAGTATATATACTTCTCAACCTTCGACCTTTGATTACATTTATATTGTGATTTGCATGTAATTTGCATATGACCTTTGTACCATTGATCTAAAGTTCCATAATTTGCATACGAAGCATGTGGGTGCAAGGAATTATAGTGTGATTTTCCTTTATGCGTTTTAGCCCAGATTCTGAATCGTTGGTGTTTTTTTTTATCAAATGCTAAAGTTAGTCCAAATTCCTGTTGTTGCACTTCTTTGTACAGTAGTTATTGAAATGAAGAGCTGTTGAAACAAGATACTGTCACTTTGGAATTTAAAGAGAAGTTAGTCATCTGAACCACAGCTTTGCTGTGAAATTTTCATAGAACTGTGACTTGTGAGATGCAAGATGGCATGATGAAGTGTGCAAACTATTTCATTGTCAGAAAGATAAACTCTTCATTCGAGCAAAGACTTATTTGTGAAGACAACAAGGTATATCACCAAAGTCCCAAACACAAGGCAAATGGCTACTCAAGGTGTGGGCTGCAAATTAAAAAGAACTGAAAAGAACCATGGAAGACATCTTTTCACATTCCTTTGGAATTGTGAAGGTTTATAGGTAGAAGGGGAAGATAGCGAGTTCCAGAGATAGAGAGGAAGTTTGAGGGACAAAAAAAACTTAATGGATATTTGGCAGCTTTCCCCAAACAGCAATTCCATAAATCCACAAAATTTTCTCAAAAGCCTACTTGTTGCCAAGTCCTGAGACTAATTGTAAAGACACATATTTCCCTTAGTTTTCCATATCCATAAGAAAGAGCAAAGGCCTACTCAACTTTATATTTTCATGATTTGATTATTTGAAGGCTTCTATGGGTTATAATCCCAATCAATCTCCATTTTGGAAGAATTGTTTAAGAGATTAAAACTCGAAGGTTGCTCTGAGAACTTCAAAACTCAGTTTGTTGGGTTGGGCCACATATTATCCATGCTCTTATGCGAAATAAATCCCTAGAATAAATCTCTATCTGCTAAAGTTAGTGAAGAAAACTGAATATTTGAACAGAAAATTACAAACACAAAAGACATTTTGTACTCTGTTTGTTCTTCGAGAGGCATTGTTTTTCATTTTGAACATCACATCAAGATTTGAAATCGTGTAAAAAAAAAAATTACTTTGAGAACACTCAAATATTAAAATTTGGAACTTATTTGATCCGTTATCTGCCGTGAATGGCTTTTTTCCCATTCAAGTTGTCTCATTGCGCCGGTCATACATGCTAGGTGCTGGTACATTTTGTTTTGGAAAATTGATTTCTTTGGGGTGCCATGCCCAGAAGTATGGACAGTATATCTTTAATATTGATCATTTGAAAGTATTTCAAAGTAATTCCAATCCTCTGAACCAACCTGACCTTTTTCCCCCACAAACTGTTTGTTTCCTCCACTTTCTAATCTCTTAAAAAAACCCTGAATTACTGCGTATTTAAACTTTGGCTCTGGTCATAAACTTGGCCAGAGTTTTTTTCCCAGAGTTTTTTCCCCATCATTTTTTTCTTCATCACCAATAAATCTTCAGCAGATTCAAGTTTCCTAAAAGCTGCCAACTCCTCACTCAGTCAATGCCCTCAAGAATTCCTTAATTTGGGTCCCACGACTCCCCACACCACTGTTTATCGGTTTTACAGGGTTTTGTTACTGGATACATTAGTTGATTCAGCGCTGAAATCCCTCGCCATCATTGCCGTCAAAAAATGTCCCAAGAAAGTAGCTATAACTCCGAAATTGGGTCGAGAGTGGACATTTCTGTCCCTAAAGGATACCTAAAGATTTGTGTCTTTCAATGGAGACCAATTTTTTTGTCGACTGAATCTCGGTCTGCCTTTGAAATGTTAGGCTTTGGTCCGTCATCATAGGGGTTGGTTTACTATGTTGATAAATAGGAAGTCGGGAACTATCGGGCCACGGTCCAAGTTTTGTTGATCTTGTCACAGTTTGGTTTTTTGTTTATTCAGAATTGCCCAAGGAAGGTTTGAAACAAATTTTTTTATGAAAGATTTTCAGAAGTGGAGGATATTGTTGTTTTTTTATTTTGGCTTGGCATAGCCTTTGTTAACCAATTTGCAGCCTGCACAATGATAAGACCAAATACAGTTTTTAAAGAGGTGCTTAAAAATAGCACAGGTGCTAATTGAATGTGCACCCTGACAAATTTACATCAAATGGAAAACATGCATACAGGCCAAGACGGCAACAATTATGAGCAAACTGATGTCCTACAAACAGACTAATTATTATTTCACCCAGCATGAAATGGAAGTAGCAAAAACATTTCTAAATGTGCTCTTCAGAGTCAGCTGCATTGATTTGTGGGTGGCCCAGTGTTGTAGTCGAATCCATCACAAGTCCAGCACAAGTGCAGTCACAATACGATCACAAGTCCAGTCACAAGTCAATCACAAGTCCAGTCACAAGTCAATCACAAGTCCATCTACAAGTCCATCACAAGTTCAGTCACAAGTCAATCACAAGTCCAGTCACAAGTCAATCACAAGTACAGCCGCAAGTAAATTGCAATTCCATCACATGTCCATCCACAAGTCCAGTCACAAGTAATAGAGGAATAACAAAGGAATGCCTTTGTCCCAGTTCATTTGAACAGCCCCTGAGTTGACTTAGTACTGGAGGACTTATAATAGATTCAACAACAACACTAGTGTGATGTGGTTTCCCCTTTTTTCATTTCAATTTATAAAGATTTGTTTTTCCATTTCAATTATAAAGTTGGATTTGAAGCCCGCCACCTAGAGATCAGGTTCAAAACGCTGCTCTTGTCATTTGCTTTGTTCAACTGTATGATCATTTATGCATTTACTCATTTTTTCTTTGGGAATTATTTGATTTTTGTTCCATTTCTGTAGACGTGGATGACTGCGGGCCGTCACCGTGCAGGAACAACGCAACGTGTGTAGACATGCACGCTGACTTTGCCTGCCAGTGCCCCCACGGATGGAAAGGCAAGACATGCAACTCACGTAAGTTCATCTCTCAGATATGTGGGCCTTTTTGCTTTCTTGGTTCTTTGCAAGTAAATGTGAAATTCTCTCCGCTGTAAGTAATTCAAACTTGTCACAAGATGCCAAAGAAACTTCCAAGGTTTGAGAAACAGTTTGTGAATGGGGATTGTTTATTTTACAATCGCAGGCAAGTTTGCATTTGCATGCTTTCACATGACAAAGTTATAATTTTCCAGTATCCATTGAGACAAGTGTGAATCAGCCGTAACTGTTACTCAAACCATTGCTTCAGAATTTATGGAAACTATATATTCCATGTTTGCTCCCTTTGAAACAGCAAAAGAATTCCCCTGTAATATTGAGTAAAAGACTTTGAAAATTGTCAAGAATTTTTTTTTATGTAACAAGATAAACAAATCAGGAAAACATGTCTCATTCAGTAGTTATATCCAGTAAAAAAAAATATTAGTTTTTAACATTTTGTTAAGGATTTGGAGTTGGAGGTTTTGTTGTGTTCAGGTTGGTTCTTAATCAACGTAATCAAAGCGAGGCTGGAAGGAAAAATAGTCTGGTTCCTTTTCGCACTAAAAAACATCATTCAGTACTCTTATTGGATACAGGGAACATGACTGGAATGGTTGCAGCATGATAAAGGTCTATAGCAAGAACTTGGAGTTTGATTTGAAATTAGGATCAGAGAAAACTTTTTCCTAAATCAACATTTCTATGAATTTAAGGTGTGAAATCAAGAAATTTGTAGACCTTATGCAAAAGACTTTTAAATTTTTGCTTGTTTGTAATGAATCTTTTTATTTCCTCGGTTATCATAGGAGACAATCAGTGCGATGTCAACACATGTCTCAACGGTGGTACGTGCTACGACTTAGGCCACTCCTTCACCTGTGTCTGCGCCAATGGCTGGGAAGGAAACTCCTGCCAACTCTGTAAGTTGACCAATCAGATTTGAGGAGGCTAAATGCCGAGACCCAGGATGTCTTTGGATGATACCTGCAGAATCAGATGCAGTGTTCCCTCTTCCCCCCCCCCCCAAAAAAGAAGAAGATAAAGATCATTAGTGTTTAGAGTCTTTTATTTTTTTGATTCTTCAAATTTAGACTATTGTGTTCTGGATTATTTACAACATTGTTGTTGCTCTGCATTTCGTTTTCACGAAAAAAAATTGTACATATCTCAAAACACCCTGTCAGCCCACTGACAGCTACACATGTCACTTGTAACTTTATATTCCATCTGACTTATTGATGGGCTTGACATCCCTTGGATTCCCAAACTTTCAGTTCTAACCCACAAGACTTCTTAACTATGAAGCATTCCCCAAATACCAGTTTTATACACCTTGAACCATTACCAGGTGCTCACCCTGCCCTCTCTCCATGGTTCAATTTCACCAGACCCATTTGCGCTACATCACTTACCTGGTTAAAAAAGCAGGAGAAATTAAAGGCCCTACCTCTAGACGTCTGGTTGTCCTGTAAAAATTCTGCAGTCAATTCAGACAACTTTAAGTCTGGCAAAGACTCCATTGTTTTGTGTTCTTGAAGGCAGAAAATAACAATTTGAGCATACTAGGTGGGGGGGGGGACAAAAAACAAACAAACAAACAAACAAACAAACAAACACACAAACAAACAACAGGAAAAAAAAGCTAACACCCCCCTCCAAACAAAAGAAAAGTTTCAAAAATCTCTTCAGTTTCGTCACAAATTCCAAATAAACCATTGTTAGTTGTATCTTTTCTCAAATGTTAGTTTACATCAGGATATCCCATCTTTCCAGTTTCCCCAGTATTTTCCCACAGAGCTCACGTTAAACCCTTTCCACTCCTTGTCTTGTGTCTGATCCAATATTTTGACAACAAACTTCCCCTGAGCAAAACAAATGCAATCAATTGTACATTGTGACCTTAGCCAACCAAGAGCTACCATCCAAACACCGCCCATTGTGGGAAGTGTGAGGCCTAACCACCAACAGTTAACAGTTAATCCACTTAGTGAGGATAATCTGGGATTAGACATCACCTGGATCAATATACAGTTGAAAGGGATTATCTGTTAAGCTGTGATTAAATACACACAGCTTAGAGAACAGAATTGGAAGGTATTGGCAGATTATCTTGAGTGGACTGGAGTGTTTCTTCAAGTAATTGATCGTTATAAAGCTGGATCAATGAGTTGATTACATTTATACCCATTTGAGGATTAGATGCAGTCACTGGAAAGTAATTTTGAAAGTGTGATCAATATTTAAGTTGATATGTTTAGTCAATTCAACACGGTTAGATTGAGTTTAACTTTATTTGCCTTAATATTGCATGGTACTTTACTCACTATTACCAATTCGGTTCTGTATTTTTTTTTTTTTGGGGGGGTGTACTTAAAGGGAGGGTAGATCATTTGTGCTCAAAATCTAAAGACGGGTGCTTAACAACTAACCTGATGAAGTTTTATTAGCTCTGTGAATGCTGTATATTCCAAGAAAACAATATTCTAAGATCTCGATTTCAATTCAAAAGTTGCCTGGTCATGTTTTGAATTGCGCCCAAAATCAGCATCTGGAATACGTTCTCATTCAGCAGATTGCAGCTATGCGATGCCATGCACTAAACCAACAAATAAAGGCAACTGGACACGCATGTGCATCGCGTCAATGTTTGCGCGCACCCATTCAGGGATTTTCGCCAAATTACAAACCAACTACTAACAGAAATTTCCAAAAATGCATCACTTGACTCATCTTTGGAAATGGCCTTCTTTTATTGTTTTCTTCCAAATGACAGCATGGCAAACAGAATAATATCACCGGGAGTTTAGTGCCATTATTATCTTTAAACCAAGTATGCTGTTCAACAAACATTTTGTCACTTACTTTTTGGATAGCTGCAAATGAACTACTCTAGCTTTAAAGAAAGTGGACGGATATCTTTCCAACTTCTTGCATAAAAGAGTGTCAGGAAACCTACTTGTACATAGTCAAGCATTGACACACTTTGTAACAGTAGAAGGAAAAGCAGTAGTTCCTAGGTTGTGTGAGAGCACACTATCACTGTTTATATAACTGACATAAAGATCCTTGTCATTTGATTGGTGGAACTCGCATCACGTGACATTCATTATTGCTCCCATTCACGCCGGGGCTCAAAAAGTGCCATTCGCCCATGGTGAATTGGGTTTACTATTCAACAGTTAGGATCATCCTTGTTCCATGTGCAAATGCATGCTGGTGTGCGCGTTGAGCGTTGCGCATAGCGCATAGCGCGTATTGTTCCCAAGAGCCAGTAGCTATAGAGTTTGGTTCAAACATAATTGGTGGTTTAGAAGAGAGAAATACATTTCCCCCCAATTTTGTATTGAAATGGAAGTTCATTTCAACTGTAAGTCAAATGACAAGGATCTATATGCATAAAACAAATATTGAGTGGCTTTGAGAAGTCCAGATTTACCTTGCGATAATATTCCTCCCATTCCACTCTGAGCCACTCAATATTTGTATAACATTCACTGAGGCCCCCTTCAATGGCGAAAGCATTGTCCCAGCTATTGTACAAAGCAACTACCCCGTGATGGATTATCTGAACAATAGCTAGCACAATGCTTTCGCCATTAAAGGGGGTCTCTGTGAGACTTGCAAGCTGTTTTTCCGTTCTGTTGAAACGCTTCCCTAACTTACGTTCTGTGTTTCAGAGTTGGCATAGTTGGCAAAAAATTACCCATCCATTCTCATTTGCATATTACCCTAGCGACCAGTAACCGGTGCGGTGCCAACCAGTGCCATAATGGAGCCACGTGTATTCCTAGCGGGGATTCCTTCATCTGTGTCTGCCGGGAAGGATTTGAAGGCCGGCTCTGTGAAAAGAGTGAGTATTTCACCGATTTTTAAAAACATTTCTCCAAAGCAGACATATTTAGGCTAATGTATGTTTGCCCCCCCCCCCAAAAAAACCCAAAAAATTGGTACATAATGTTAGCTGTGAAAATTTTGTGAATTTATAAACTGTACTTCTGCTTCAAAGGACCTAAGTTTGTACAAAGATTTGAGAGTAAATACATGTAACGCTTCAAATAGTCTGCCATTGTCACGTGGGGTATCCAGACTTCACGTGCAGAACATGTAAATCTTACTAGAAAATTGATTCCTTGATTGGACGCGTCAAGACAGGATAAGCCAAGTTCACATTTGGTTCATTCGATAAATTCAGGGTTCACTCTTTTCCTGTCCCTGTTACATCTGACATCTATAATTTTGTAATTCTAGATGCACTCCTGAATGAAATCTTCCTCCAAGAGTTATTATTTGAACCAGACGACCTAACTAACAAATGAAAATTAGTTTGACTTCATTCTTAATGATACTTGAATGGCAAATTTTAAAAAGTTGAGAGGTAATGGGGACAGGGAAAAAGATGTCACACTTTGGACACAAAATTTATAGAATGACCCATGACGTCAGTACAAGTCTGTGGACTTCCAGGTCGACAAGAATTTGAGTTAATTATTTTGACACAAAAACGTTTGGGTGATTTTTCTTTGTTGCAGACACTGATGACTGTAACCGTAACCCCTGCTTCAATGGAGGGCGCTGCATTGATGGTATCAACTGGTTCCTGTGCCAGTGTGCTGACGGCTTCACTGGACCTGACTGCCGTATAAGTAAGTCAATAAGGCCACATTTCAAATTACTTGGCTACTTGCAATAACACATGCACCTATGGAAGTGGCTAAAGCTATTTCCCATAGGCACATGTGTCACTGTGAGCCGTAGTCAAGTGAGCCTCACGCGCGGCTTTACTCATGTTGGTATGCCTAGTCCAGCTAAACAGACTTCTTATGTTGAAATTTGTATTTGATTCCTGATCATGTCCACCTCAAAACTCCTTATAGGGTCCAGTGCCTCAACAGAGGCTTGATTTCATATGGACTGATTTGGTCAGTTTTACTCGGTCAGCTCTGGAATTTGCTGAAAAGAGATATGTTTTAAAGCCAAATTTATTTGTGAAGTATGTGGCATGTGGATTGTTTTACATCTGCAGGTTTCTAACTCAACGGATTCATGTGCTTTTTGGCATTTTCTTCTTTGATGTAGTTGAACAAAATTGGACCCCGACTATGGGAGTAGAAATATCCAAATTGGCTAGCTGCCTTAAATCTCAGACTCTTCCCTGATTTGTCCCTACACATTCCCATCATCCCTTCTGATGTTGTGATGTCTGTAGTTGTAGCCGAGTCTGATGTACTTAGTAAAACAGCTTCAGTCACAACTCAGGTGAAGCGTCGGAGGAGGAGCATAGATATGTCTTTGTCGGAGTTCATTTGAATATCATGTGACTTGACTTGAGACTTGGTGACTTGTGATTGACTCATGATTAACTTGTGATGACTTGTGATAGACTTATGATCACCTTGTGATGACTTGTGATGAATTGTGACGACTTGTGGTTGACTTATGATCACCTTGCGATGACATGTGATTGACTTGTGATGACTTGTGACCACCATGTGATAAGCTAAAGCTTATGATCATTTGTGATAAGCTTACGATCCTTGTGATTGACTTGTGATGACTTGATGACAACTGTCTCATAGTGACCTTTGTTTTCGTCCTCCTTTACAGACTTGAATGAGTGTGCATCTAACCCCTGTGCTTACGGCAGTACCTGCGTCGATGGCATAGGATCCTATACCTGCGTATGCCCGCCTGGCCGTAGTGGTGCAACCTGCTCAGCAGGTAAAGATACGCCTCAGTTGTGCGCTGATTAGAAATCGACAATGAGGGTTTGTTTCCTTTGGGGAATGGTGGACACAGTAAAATGGCGCTGTTAGGAGTGAATGAATGTTTTTGTATCAACCAAAGTTGACCAATTCCAGATAGCGGCCTCCTATTGTGTCCAAAAAGGCTAATTAATTACCCTTTCTTACATTGATCTCGTCTTTCCTCAGTGATTGGCATGGTGCCAACCTGTGTGGTTGACAGACGGGTCTACAGCCAGGGAGAATCATGGAAGGAAGACTGCAACACGTGCCACTGTGAGCAGGGCTTGGTCCAATGCAGCAAGGTATGTCAAAAGTCAATATAAGGCTGTGTCTAAATGACTTGACTACGGCTTGCAATTTACACATGCGGCTACAGCAACTTCCCATAGATATGTGTGTGGCTGTCAGTTGTAGCCAAGTAATTAGGACATGACCTTACCATAAAAAAAAAACACAAAGGGAAACCTGGCTGGGTTTCCTTATATCAGCTTAAAGGGCCCATACAATGTAATTTTTTTGATGCTATCCTTGAAATTGCACCTTTGTGTCCCATTTAACCTGATATGAAATTTTTGTTTTGCCATTTTAAAGGGTATTTTGGTGCCTTTTTGTTTTTTATGTTAATGCAAATTTCCATATAAATTCTGGACAGAAACCTCAATGTTACAGCTATTCCCACACGAAAAGTTGGTAGAATTTTCGATATTTTGCTATCATAACACTTCTTTTGTTTGGTGATTCGTTGTGTCAGTACATGGCAGTAAGCCAATGAACTTTTCTCACAAATGTTTCCAATGAGCAAATTTTGGGTTCACAATGTGAACAGAAAACCCCTCAAATGAACAGTGTCTTCCTGAAATGACATCAAAGCAGCAGTGCCCTCAGTTGTCCTGAAAAGCATGGAATTTTTAAAAAATGTTTTAAGAAGCACACTTTTCAATAAAATTAACCAAAAAGGAATGTCAAATAGTTTGCATACATTTCAGAAGAGTAGAAAAGTTGCACAAAATGTGTTTCTAAAGAAAGGTTCATCGCATGGACCCTTTAAGGTTGAACAAAGAAACTGACTGGCAGAGCTGTAATTGAGTCAGTCACCAGTCATCACGAGTCAATCACAAGTTCATCACAAGTCTACCAGTCCCCATTCAACTCACAAGCTATTCAAATGAACTTTGACGAAGGCATTTCTTTGTCATTGTTCATCTCTTGGTACTACTGACCTGAATTGTGAATTGACTTGCGATTAACTTGTGATGGACTTGTGATTGACTGGATTGCTACACTTTCACATGGAGCAGGATTTGTGCGTGCGACCGCTGGAATGCCATTCCAGCCTCGATACACTGAGCTCCACAGCCTTATACAGCCTCAGCTTTCCAGAAATTCATGTACTCAGTCTCCTGCATGTGTCCCCTGAATGTGGCAGTGTGTGTTTGTCAGACTGTTGTAGTCTGTTCCATCACAAGTCCATCACAAATCTTCCAGTCTCAAGTCAAGTCATAAGCTTCTCCAATGAACTCTGACAAAGACATTCCTTTGTTGTTGTTCATCCCTGGTTAATTGTGAACGGATTTGTGAATGGACTTGTGATTTACTTGGGACCGGACTTGTGATGGACTTATAATGAACGTGACTTCAACATTGAATTGTCAGCTTCCTGGCACTTGCTCCAATCAGAATAAGTTTGCAGATACACCGTAATGTAAAATGCTATAGGAAGCTCTCCAACAACACTGGGTTTGCAGTGCTTATGAAACTACCTTGATGACGGGCAAAACCCAATAGTAGAATTGACTTTCCCATGATGCAAAATTCCACAATGCAAGATATTTATTGGCATACTTACTCGATGACCAGGTGTGGTGCGGACCGCAAACGTGCACAGAGATGGCGACCTACGAGCAGTACACCAACGAGACCACCGTCACGACCCAGCTGGCCTGCGGCCCCGACGAATCCTGCCAACTGCTAGACTCCAGCGACTGCCTGACCCCTCCCTGCCAGCCCTGGGGGCGATGTGTCACCGGTGAGGGCGGGGAGGGTGCCACGGATCCTAGCCTGCCTGGCCAGGATGTGGGGAGTGTCTGCCAGGGTGACGGCAGCTGTGCCAGCTTCACACTGACATTCCAGACGGCGAAACTACCAGCTGTAAGTTGGTCGTAAATTAAAAATTGTGTTTATAGAACCAAAGCCAAGGCCACTCAAAGGTGTGGGCTATAACCAGAAAGAACGGAATAAGAATGGAAGAAGTCACAGTGACAGAAGATATCTGTACCCATTTCGTTTGAATTGTGAAAGATTATAGGTAGAAAGGGGAAGCAAGATTCAGGTCGGGAGTTCCAACGAGAGGCAGTGCTATGGAAAAAAACTTGACAAATATCTCGTAGTGCTAGCCTTATGAACTATAACATTCAGTGGGTGTAACTAGGTGGCAAAGTGAATAGAGTCTACGAAAGTGTGAGAGAGTGGGTAATAGAGCACGAGATTATAAATCTAGGCTGGCTCAGTGTAGCTGGACCAGAAAATCTCAGTTTAGTGTATTTTTTCTACTGGGTAAGTCAGTCAACTGTTCAATCAGTCAGTGACTCAGTCAGTCAGAGGACTGGCCCTGTTGGTCCAGCAAATGAATTAAATGTTGTATTCATATAAGCAGGATGGCATTCTAGAACAAGTTTTATCAAGAACCATGGTAAACCATACTATCAACACAGTACATAGTGGTCTACAAGATAATCCTCACTTGTCCACACTTCTTTGTGCCCTCAACTCAATTGTCCATTATCAGGACCTATGATGTGCAACCAACATTAAAACAAATGATAAATAATACGAAATAAAATGTTTATTTTTAAATCCACGAGATGAAGAAACCATTGGCTCATTTTTATATTCAGGGTGTGTCCGTGGAGCACGTTTGTCGCCACCTACGTCAGATCGCCGGTCTGCAAGCCCACTTTAGACAACACGCTGTGAGGCTGATGTGCAGCGCTGTCGCTGCAGCAGATAAACCAGGCCACTATGATGTATATGTCTCACTGGTAAGCAGTGCCTTGAAAGCTTGTAATGCCTAGGACCGCCGGACACCGACAGTCTGTAACGAGCGAATCACAGTACAGTGCCATTAAAGTTGCGTTCCCCGTGCTGTTTTCGAGTTTCATCCTGAAAAATAAATTCCTTTTCTAAATTGCTGCTTTTCTAGCAATACAAAAGTTCTTCACTTTTGAGTGAAACATCGACCGAAAAAGTCGGCCCATGTTTAGTTATTGATATTATTACTTTACAATTCTGTTCTCACGTGGTAGGCTGGTTCCTGCCCCACAACGAACTGGGAGCCAGTCTGTGCCAGAAACAAAAAATGTTGTTTTTTTAAAGGGTTGCAGACGTCCAAGAAAAGAAAAAAAACGTGTTTTGTTGAAGAGCACGGTGAACGCAACTTCCAAGGATAGAACATTTTCACAGTAAATTGCATAACGGAACATGAACCGGCTTTTTAGAATTCTGTGCAACTGACATGGTCTTGTCCCTTGACTCCAGTGGGTGGAAACATCAGGAGTAGGCAGTGGCCTGGCGGAGGAGATCGCGGATGCTCTCATAGACCACCTCAGGCAACCGAGTACCAGTAGCTCCATCACGGTGGCTATCACAACGGTCAACAGACACACTAAGGGTACACCGCAAGAGCCTACCAAACAGGGTGAGTCCGGCCAGAGATTTATTTCCAATGCCCCCGTCTTTTCCTAAATACCCAGAGAAAAACTGATACTTTTAAAAAGACTTGCCCAAAATGGCTCAAGACGAGGAATGAGTAGTTTTCTAATTATTAACTTTGTCATAATGGACCCTTCCTGGCTGTTTTCATAAAAGATAATAAACTCAGTGCTGTTTGAGAGTGTGTGAGAAAACAATTTTCAAACTTGGAGGAATTCACAAACTTACTCACGATTGCACGCCCTTGAACAACACATTAAAATTAACTTGGTGGAGGTAAAAACCCAGTACAGAGTTTCCCCGACCCAAAATTCAATTATCTATACATGTGGAGTGACTGTTTTCCTATTTGGTATCTTTCTTCCCCTCCTCTCAGGTCCTGGTGTGATGTGGCTCCTGGGTTGTCTCACCGGTATCGTCCTGGTAGTATTACTGGGCGGTATCCTCCTCTGGGCCCGCTTCCACTACATGACCAAATCCGACGTGGAGCAGGCCCCACCCCAAGCCCCCTCCAGGAATCAGCCCACTGAGGGGAACCCTGCACAGGACTTGCCTACGAACCTCCGAGCCATCACAAACTCTGAACGCAGGGACAACCGCGCCCGGGCCAAGGAGGCCTTAGGGAGCAAAGATCCCCAAGTGACCGTTGCGCTGGTCAAAGAGGATGACCGCGACTCCACGGACGCTGACCATCGGGTCAAGCAGTGGCGTCACAAGGACAAAGCGCGCATCGTCATGGACATCTACAAAGCGGAAACGCAAGAAGCGCAGAGAAACAGACTTGAGATGCACGAAAGAACTAAGAAGAACGCCTCGCATGTGGAGCTGACAGTGTGCTAGCTGTGGCAGGGGAGGCTTAGGTCTGTGAAGCCTAGAATGGAAGAAGTCTGCATGCCAAAATCAGACAGACGTGGTGGACCAATGCCTACAATCTGAAGCCAAGATACGACCAGTGTCTGTTGGCCAAATGCTCAGTCAGTGTTGTGCCTCTTGACAAATCAAGATGGAAAGATTTGAAGTCGGGCGAAGGAATTTGTGATCTGAAAAGATCTGCATCTGTCAAAGAGGGTGTTGGGATGGACTCCGCGCGGGAATGGTAGAGGGTGCTAATTGTCCATTCACAAGAATGGGGGTGAAGTGGCTTGCCCAAGGACACAACCATTTATGATGAACAACGTATGAACGCAACTATACAATTAGGGCCTGTGGCACTCTATGGACTTCGTGAACGAACAGTCGAACAGTAGAGGTACACGCCATGTGCGCGCGCGTACTGGTTGGCGTGAATATTGCACGAAGTAGGCATGATAAATTTTTACTCTGAATGTGCACAAACCGATGTAGTGGGGCAGATAGGGGAAATATTTGGGGGGATGATTCACTTTGATGATTAAACCATGGCATTTGGCACACAGTCAGATTATGTCTTTCTTTTTTCCAAAATTTTCAAAATGGCTGCCACTGCTTGTTATTCTACCTGTATTTTTCAAAGGACAAATCTGCGATGGCTCTAAAGCCAAATATCTTTCTCATGACATACTCTGTGTGCCAAATGCCATGCTTGTATCATCAAAGGCACAATCCCATCACCTATCCGCCGTGCTAATTGCGTCTTTGCTTGAGCGTCAGGCATTGTGAGCAGTGCGTACAAATGTCCCGCCCAGTGGTCTCCCCCAAGTCTCTCAGTGTAACCGTTGAGGGCGTACTTGTGCGTAACCCTTAGGATATTATGGTTCGTGTCTGATCCTTCAAAAAAACTCCCACAGTGACTTCTAGGTGAGCAGAGTTCACATAGCAAGGCGCCACGCTTGTCACGTGACTGATCACATGACTTGTCACATGAACCAAAACGACCAAGTCTGTACTTCTGTGCTCAAAAGTACTAAAAAAAAAACTTTAACAAAAGCAGCTGTATATATTGTACAGTGTAAATGGAGTGTTCTATTCAGATGATATATATGTAAGTTAAGCTTGTTCATATTCTATATCGTTAATTTATCACGACAGAAAAAAACTCATTTGTTTTATTTCTTTTTTATCTTGTGTATAAACTCATTGTTTTTGTTTTTTTAACATGGGACTTAATTTTTTATTTTGTTTTTTTCTTAATGGGAAAAGACATTTGACCCCAGTGCTTTGTTAGAGACTTTGCCCACGTTTAAACGGCCCGATTTAAAAGATATTCTTAGTCTGTTTTATGAAGCAACAACAGATGTTAGTCTTCAAATCTTTTATTATTTTTAAAGTCTACTTTTTAGCATTTTTATAGCGGGCAGTTTAACCCACAAGCCGTGAGATATTTTTTGGGCATTTTGTTTCTTAACAAATTTTTTTTTTAACCGAAAACTATGAGACTTTTCCAGTCTTTTTTGAATCACATGATCTAGATACCCATTTTTATGAAGAAGAAAAAAATGGAGATATTGAAAAAAAGTTAAATTTAATTTTTCAAAACAGAGAGAAAATTAAGAGATATCAACAGAAGAGCAACATTAATTCGTGCTAGATTTACACCGTAAAGCAAAGAAAAAAATATCAACTCATTATTTTTTTACATTTCAGAAATCATTGTTCGAAAATAATTAACTAAAAGTCTATTTTAGAATTTTCAAATCATTCCTAAGTTTTATCGAAGACCGTAAGATTTGGCTTCTTGGACAAATAGTTCCACCGTAAATTTACGTATACTTTTTTATTGTTGGTCACAGACGATGAAAGATTTTTCTTAAATATTAAAAACGATGTATTTGTGTGTGTATGGAAGGATCAAATAGCAGTTCAAAATTTTGAAGAAGAAAACATTTTTGCCCCAAAGTGGAGAAACCTTTGATTTTTGTACGTGATTTTTATACTAATGATCTTCAAATCAAGTTATACATTACACCATTGAATGCATGATTTTGATAGAGAGAAAAAAATAGAGATTACTAAAGATTGATGAAAAAAACACATTTTGAATGGTAAATTAAAACTGTGAAATATCTGTGTTATCGATACCCTGCATTTTACCCCTCCCAAGTAGTTTTTTCCCTTGTTTTTGACATATTTCCCACAATTCATCTGGTAACAGAAAAAATGGAGTACATGTTATACCAGCTAATTAGTGTTATCAGGAATTATATTTAAACAAACTTGAATCGCCGATCCTGATTGGCTTATCCATGTTAACAAGATCGTACTGTCCGCATTTCTCAGAGTGCGTATTCTGCACTTTTCTAAAATATACACGTTTTCCTGCTACACATTGTAGCTTTTCATAGCGTACACGCTGCATCTTTACAGTACATCAAAGTTTGCTTGAAGATTCGTTTTTCCTAACTCACACTCTTGGAATGCAATGAATTCACAAATTTGGACGCCTTTTTGAAGTGTCGCATTTTTGACAGATTCCACCAACTTTTTGGTAATATTTGAGACACCATTTTTAAACAAAAGAATTTGATAGCAATAATTTTTTTTCATACAATTTCTATTTCAGTAAACTTTTACTTAAAATGGATGGACCAAGTCAATGAATGTGTTGTTAATTATATTACCAAGTGTTTTACCTTAAATGTTTCATTCTAGTTTCTCCAAGAGCAACGTAATGAACTGAATACGTTGGAAAGATTTTGTCTAAACACATTAAACATGCTTTCGTTTTTATTTATTTATTTATTTATTACTTGAGAAAAGTCTGATTTAAGATTCTTTGTTTTTTGTGTGTTTCTGTAAAGACTGAGTGTTGTATGAAAAGTAATAAAACTTCCTGTAAACTCCCTCATTTTTTATTAAAAGAATAATTGTATCTTTAAATATCAATTGTACTGAATTTGGAAAGTACTCGGCTATAAAGTGCTCTGGACCAAACGTTTGAGGGGGAAAATGTAAAGTGAATTTTTGGGGGTCTTACTCTTTTTTGTACTTGTGCTGTTAGTAATACACATACATCTTTTCTTGAAGATAATTCTGAAAATATTCACTTAGCGGTAATATACGATTTGAAAAAATATTAACAGATGACTTTTGTATAAACATACATATTTGCAGTGTTTGTGTCATGTTTTCTTGCGTAATGTGACTTTTTACTTTTATACAAGCTACAGCAGCAACTTCACCAATTATCTAGCTTTTTTAACCCTCCCCCCAGAAAAAAAACGTAACATAAATACATTAAAGGGCCCATGTGATTAATTTTGTTAAATGCAATTCATGAAATGTACCATTGTGTTCCATTTAACATCATTTTTAATCTTTATACTGCCTTTTTTAGGGCGTTTTTTGGGGTGTTTTTTGGTGTTTGCGGTAATGCAAAATTCCATATTCATGAGCAAAACCGTGATGTCATTCAAGGCAGAAACTTTAGTGTCACACCTGCTTCAGCAAAAAAAGTCACAAGAATTTTAGGGGTTTGCTAGGTTATATTTCTGCTTTCAGTGGTTCATAGTTGTTTCAATATATGACAGTAAGACAATGAGAAGACTTCATGCAGAAATGTTTTCAATAAGCAGAATTTGGGGTTTCAATTCGAAGAGAAAACCTTGACCTGAAGACTGTTCCTAAGGTGACGTCACAGCAACAGCGCCCTCAATTGTCAGGAAACCCATGAAATATTTTAAATGTTTACAAAAGTACACTTTGCAAAAACTTTTACCAAAAAGGGATGTCTCATAGTTTTATACAATTCTGGAGGAATGGATATTTGCTTCAAATATGCTCCAGTGTAAAATTCATTTTATAAAGCCTCTAACCTCTCAATTTTCCCATAAAAGGGCCACACTAGTACCGGTAATCTTCAAAAGCTTCAAAAGAAATGGTCAGCAGTAAACACCATATCCATATTAAGGCAAATTTACTGCCTCAAAAAGACATCGGCACAAGGATTTTTACATCAACAATAAGAATCACTTTCACAACACTAAAAATCCAGTTCGCCAAAAAGTTTACAAACATGCGTTTGCATTACTTTATTTACCCAAAAACATATTCAAATAAACTTACTAAATACTGAAAACATACCCATACAAAAATCCAATAAATGTGTTAAAATACAAAAAAATTATAATACGGAAAACTACTTGTTTAGCACTAGAGGCAAGAGCAAATGATATGACGACACAATTACAAGAAAAATGTAACTTCTGTTAAGTAAGGAAAATAAAATTGCACAAACATGGAATGACAGCGGAACTACTGTCCCAAATCAGCCACAATAAGGGTTTTGCATGATTTCCATTAGCCTTTTTGAGATATGGCAACCATAATAGGAGGGCGCTCTTTAGTTTGGGTACATACATTTTATTTACCCAGACTAATGGGCGACCTTGTGTGGGACTAAGACTTGAGTCCATTTCGAGTCACAATTTCTGTGACTTGGACTCGACATGAGTCACATTGGCAAAAGACTCGACCATCATGACTTGGACTCTACACTAATGACCTGTGCCTTACCAAAAACTTATCTTTGAAAAAGATAATTTTGATGATCATTTTCTGAAAGTAACATCGAACCAATGATAAAGAACTTTAAGCACACAAACTGTACCACACCACTCTCCAAGTGGTGCTGCAAATAATACCATGTGCCTTTCCCGATTTCCTGCGACAGTGCATCACTTACACAATGGTTACATGTATGTTTGTCCATGTAAATCCATTTCATACAAATGCGACTCGGACGTGGACTAGGACTTGAACGAAATGACTCAGACTCAACCCAAGTGACTCTAGACGCGGACTCGCACTCGACTCAAGTGATCATTATGGCTGCCATATCTCAAGAAGCCTGACTTGATTCAATACTGCAGGGCCCAGACAACATTACAAAACAGTTGCTTGGGGGAGTGACGTCCCAATTGTGTTAAAATATGAACAATATGACACTGGATGCAGCATATTCAGAAAAAAAAAGAGTTCCTGGTAAAAGTACCTTGTGGGCAGAGTTGTAATCAATTCTCAAGTTTGATCACCAGAAACAGGGCTTGAGCAATAGCTGGGGTAGTACTTTGCACTTGAATAGGTTATTACCCAACTTGAGACTGGTTGACTTGTGATTGACTTGTGGTGACTTGTGATTGACTTGTGATGACTTGTGACTGACTTTGTGATTGACTTGTGAGTTGTGATGACTTGTAATTGACTTGTGATGACTTGTGATTGACTTGTTATTGACTTGTTATTGACTTGTGATGACTGGTGATGGACTTGTGGTTGACTTGTGTTGACTTGTGTTGACTTGTGATGGACTTGCGGTTGACTTGTGTTGACTTGTGATGGACTTGTGGTGACTTGTGATGACTTGTGATGACTTGTGATGGACTTGTGTTGACTTGTGATGACTTGTGGTGACTTGTGATGACTTGTGATGACTTGTGATTGACTTATGATTGACTTGTGATTGACTTGTGATGTCTTGTGATGACTTGTGAATGACTTGTGATTGACTTGTGATGACTTGTGATTGACTTATGATGACTTGTGATGACTTGTGATTGACTTGTGATGACTTGTGATTGACTTGTGATGTCTTGTGATGACTTGTGAATGACTTGTGATTGACTTGTGATAACTTGTGATAACTTGTGATTGACTTGTGATCGACTTGTGAATGACTTGTGATGACTTGTGATTGACTTGAGATGACTTGTGATGACTTGTGATTGACTTGTGATGACTTGTGATTGACTTGTGATGACTTGTGACTTAGTTGATTACAACTCTGCTTGAGGTTAGGCTTAGGATTCAATATGAAAAACCATGTACATTTCCGATCAAGAAACTGACATGGTTGTACAAGTAGGACTATAATAAAAGGCTCTGGAAAAAAATAAATCACTGATAATATTTATAAGAAACAGATGGTAATTGTTGATACTTTTCAAATATTCTGCGGTACTCCAATATGAAGAGATTTTCAGAAAACACATCAATCTTGTAGCATAAAAATTCAAGTACAACATATAGCAATACAATCATGATAAAGAACAAAAAACTAAGTGAAACATTAATTGAAATTAAATTTCAGTCGAACAGAGAAGGGAACGGAACGTGTATATAACTTACATACACAGGTGCAATACAAAAACCATGGAATTAAATTAATGCACTCATTCATAACTGCTTCTTACACAGTAACATAAGTTACATTGTAACAAAATTTGTATCATTTCAAAAACAGCCTTTAACAAGTTTGTGCTGGATTTAATAGTACATTATCTGTATCCAATAACATAATATCAAATTATAAATTAAAACCCACTCAAAAAAAAAACACTTAAAAAATATGGATAATTTTCCATTCATTTCCCAAAGCATTTAGAATAAAGCTAATCACCAACTTCTGGGGTGCATTTTGTCAAATACGTTACGTTCCATTCCTGGGTAAAGAAGAACCCTGTAAGTTATAAAAAATTCAATTTGATTAGAGTTCTTCAGGAGATCAACACCTGAACTCAAATTTAAAGCAATTCAGGGAGTGACAAAATATTTTCAACAAAATATTCTCATTTAGCAAAACAATTGAACCACTTACATACAAAGTTTAAACATCAACTTAAAACGACATCACCATAGCATTGTCAAATCTAATTGCACATATACAGCAGTATTAACATAAACAACTGTTAAAATATATACACCAGTTTCATCTCACACTATATGTATTTCTGAAAACGGAGATGAGTGTTCAGAGTAAAGTTTGCCAGCCTTAGTATTTTGAAATGTAGCTTGTATAACTCTAGACATAAAGTTTTTTAAGTCCAGTCATTTAAGAAGGTGCTTGAAGGAGTGTGAACAATGATTTCACATCACTTTGTTTGTTGACCTCAATCTTTAGCAAAAATAGCAGTAAAGCTCCGCCAAAAGAATGTTTTCAAAAATCCAGTCATCGTGGTTAACAGTCACCATGGTAATAAGGTATTACAACCCAAAAGCAGACGTTTTACGGTCACTTTCAGGCAGTATTTAGGTAAACCCCCAAACCAATGAAAAAACAGAATTACAAATATATAGGAATTTTCATTACAAAACCTAATTTTGAAATCTTTTTAAATTTTAGCTCATAATCAAAGCACTGCTTTCACCTTTTGGTATAAATAACTGGGAAAATATGTATCTAGGGGTCTACATACAAAAAATATTACTTATAAAATTGAATTCAATGTACGAGTACATTTTAAACACAAACAGCATGATCTTTGAATAAATATTGCATAAAAAATATAAGAAAACACACCAAGTATCCCTCTCGGGATTACCAACATTTTTACCCACGTATATTTTACATTCAGCACAGATATATAAAAACAATAATACTAAGGTACCAAGAAAAATAAACACGAAAAAAATCGAAACTCTATTGTTTTTGTGAGAAGTACTGGTCAACAGCGCAGAGTACAAATATTGCAAAATGTATGAATTAATACTACATACCCAACACATCTACAATCCATAATCCAGTAGTGTGGTTAGATACATGTAAATACTGGGGAACACACATTTTAGCACTACAATTTAATCCTTGAGATTTAACAAGCATGGCAGCACATATTTTGTACACTCTTCAAATTCTGCACACTGCGCGAACACACACCTGTAACTTTCCTACGAAGATGGCTGTCTATGAGAGGGGCCTGCCTTGTCTTGTTTCAATTTAAGAATTCGAAACACAATATGTTGCAACCAATATACCTTTATTCCCAAACACCATTTTGGGATCCTAACTCTTTGACTTCCTTTTCCATGAAATCCTTGTTTTGTGACTATTATATTCAAAAGTAATTCAATACTGCTTAACAAGCACACACAATAATTTAAGGCCCATCACACTCAAGGGCAAATGCGAACATAAAGCAAAATTTATGTCAAAATTCGCAATGAAATTCACGAGTTGAAATGTGTTCAACTATTGTGAACTTGCATTAATATTATCTGCGGTGACATCACAATTTTGCATTAGCCTTCGTTTTTTTACACCCAATATAAACTAACAGGGTAAATAAGTGAACAAAAAAGAATTCCACCATTACTGTACATGTGCTAAAGTCTTACATGGATAACTCTTGAATTCAATAAAAAGGCAGCAAGTGTGTTTGGCACTTTTGCAAGTTTTCACAAATTTGTTTTAAATGGCTGCAGTTTGCTTTTAGTCTTGAAAGAACCGAAACTGCAAAACTTTCTAAAAAGTTCTATCCAATTTTTTTTTCAAAAGGCCAGATCAAATCTTGCAAACCCACTTGTAAACTTCACTTTGATTCTTAATGCCTTAAAGTTATTAATTTGGAGGGGGTTCTTGGAGAGCTTGGAGACAACCAGCAAGCGTATTTTGAAAAAAGTTTCAGAAAAAAAATCTTTTTAACCCATCCAACTCCACACATTATTTGGGGAGGAACTCCAGTATTTCCATCATTTACACACACATGTTACTGCAGTAAGCTGAGTTAACTACTCCTCTAAACTATTTTTATTTTTAATTAAAAAAACCTTCAATAAATTGCACACAAAGAATTAATATAAGGCAGTTAATAAAACATTCCACACAGAGGCACAATGCACTGTGGCCAAATAAAGTATAACTCAAAAAAGATGTGCAAGGCACACGTAGCAAAATCTTTGTGTAATTTTTTTCACGACAAAGTGCGTCGGTAAAACCTTTCATAACAGCGTTTCAGTCGACTGACCATATAACATTTCCAAATGTCACTCTAACTTCCTAAACAGAAAGATATTCTTTAAATTTAAAGATATTCTTTAAAACCAGAATTGTTCAAAGAAATTTTAGGGTCGCTGATTTTCAAAAATGTCTGTTACCATTTCAGGAAATTGTAAGTTCTGTTTCAACCATAAATCTGTGCAGGAAAATCCGTTTCCCTTTTTATGTGTGTCATATAGTGGATGTTCACTAGAAAAACAAGAACTGAGCCACATTTCTGTCCTTAACAATTGTGCGACAGACTTAACAGAAAAGAAAAACTGCCCAAAGCTGTACAACATGCTTGACGCTAAACAGGCTTACAGAAAATATTTTGAATGGTTTGTATCTCCTTCCATACACAAATCATAGGGTTCCCCCCAAAAAAGCTGAATTGTTACAAAAAGTGAATTCTGTTAATTCCATTCCGTTTTCCAGTGGAGCAGAAAATCATGGCCCTAAAATTTGTGAAAACATGATTTAGTATGTCACTTTTGTGATAAATGCAAATGATCCTATTCCTTTCAAAAATGTGGAACAAAGCAATCAGGCACAACAGTTGGAACAAGGGCGGATCCAGGGGGGGGGGGAAACAACAGGGGCCATTGCCATTCCCCCCCCCCCTCCCCAACCCAAACAAACCAAACATTTTTTTTAAAGTGACATCACAATAAAGGCAGGCACTGCGTACACGATCGTCTTTTCCTTAAAAGAAATTGGTTACCCAGTGGTCAGAAATTGCCTCAGATCACACCAACAGACCATCTGGAATCCAAAAATAAAAAGCTGGCCTCGAACCCCACGCCGTTATTTTTTGGACCCAGTTATTGGGGGACAAACTTTTTTTTTGGACCCCCCCCCAAAAAAAATTGTGTTCTGGATCCGCCCTTGAGTTGGAACAAAAATAACCTGTGAGAGATCTTCAAACCATGGATGTCGGCGACAGCAGGCCAGGGCTGAGTGGGCTCAGTGACTGATCTTCGCTGTCCAGATCCATACTGTCTCGGTCCGACATACAAGACATCGTCTCCACCACTACTTTATATTCCTGTATGGATTCATGCAACGACCACAGCTGACTGAGCAGGGACATGTCCAGTTGTCGCAGTCCAACCTAGGAGCAAAACAACACAAAACTTAAGACTTCCTCAGCTAGACAAAGGTGTTGACATATCTGTCTCACTGCTGTGTGTAAGTAAACACCTCAGTGAACACAGACATTACTAAACTTGCAGAATTGGGTAAATAAAATACAGTGGAAGTAAAGTAACAACACAAAAAAGAGCAATATGTTTGACAAAATAAAAATATTCAAATGCTAATAGCATTTTCCATCGTATCAACAATCTCAAAGCGCTTTACAATTATTCTCCCAGTCATTAGGCCATGCGACCACGCGGCAGCCGATATCAGCGCACATTCGGTCCTCTACCCTCACAGGTACCCATTCATACTCCTGGGTGGAGAGAGGCAATTGTAGTTAAGTATCTTGCCCAAGGACACAAACACCATGTTCCGGGCTGGGTTCGAACCCATGCACCATCGTACATGAGTCAAACACCCTAACCACTGGACCATGGCATTCTACAGGAATTATACGGGCAAGACATTTTTAAGGTCTTACCACTCGACCACCGAGCTTGCAGGATCGGTTGGCTGGTTCGAACCTGATGTACATGTAGCAGCGGGTACCGCAATTAAACTATTCATAAGAATTTTACATCGGGTGATGTAAATCAATATTAGGTTTCAAGTGAAAGAACGAGTCAAGTTGGCCTGATTTTGATTCTCATTTTTTGTACATGTATGCACTTTGGGTCTCAGTATGCAAGAAATACATGAACAGCACCCCCTACATTCAGTTGGAGTCCAGCTCCCCGCCCCTCCCTCCACTGTTCAAATTTTCCCCAGATGCCGGCTCCCCGCCCCCTGCAGAAACAAATTTGATAAGAAATCGTTGCTTCTTTCATCATGAAAATCTCACCATTTCTTTCCTCAGCATAGCAAGAGCCCCGTCAAGGTTCCCCTGAGGAACCGACACCCGTTTGGGTCTCCCTCTCTTTGGGGGTGCCTTCCCCAATCCGATGGCGGCACCCCCGGACGACAAGGAAGACGAAGACGTAGAATTATCCTCCTCCGCAGTCTTGGAGGAGGACAGATTCTCTTGGATCATGTTCTTGTGGGCCTGTATGCGTAGCGTTTCTCGCCACGTCCCACTGTTGGCGTTCAGAAGACTGCTGAGGCTTTTGGGTAATGGGGGCAGGCCCGGGGTGTCCATGGGCCCCGTGGCAAGTTGTCTGTCCCTGGATGGGGACTTGCGGACTCGCATGGTGACGCCGGCTGTGGCACTGGCAGTGGGCGAGACAGCCTTTGCCATGATGTTATCTTATCTGGTAATGGTTGAGAAAGCGAAAGGTGACATGTTACTAGAATCAGTCTTCAAAAGCCAGAGCTACCATGGAGGAACATTTATTTTGTCACTTAAATCATTTAATTACCATGGGACAATATGAACGTGTATAATCACCAAGCATGAGTGATTCATTATCATAAACATCAATCATTAACTTTGATTGTGATTGTCACCAAAATTGTAATCCATTTCACCATCACATCATAACATTTATTTTCATTAGTGTTATTATTTATTCAGCCAACAGTTAAAGAACAAAAGAGCACATGAACATTTCAAAAACTTGTAAGTGATAAAAAATTTAAGCCATTAAAAAAACCCAAAAAACTAGGCAGGGCAAGCCGAATGGTGCCAAAAAAGGATAAGATTGAGGGCAAGGGGAGGGAACATTTTGAAGCTGGCCAGTGCAAACAAAAGTGTACTGAAACCAGTGTTGTAGTCGAGTACATTTCCATGAGTACAAATAAGAGTACGAGTACTTTGCCATGAGTACAAGTATGAGTACGAGTACTTTGCCATGAGTACTACAAATACAAGGCAATTTTGTTCCATGAGTACGAGTACCAACAAAATGTACCGGTACTTAAGTACAAGTAGTCTAGTGTAGGCCCTACGGTTACAAAATCATTGACTGAAAGTAAAACACGGTACCTCATAAAAAAAACCCTGTCTATTCATGTTCACAATGTCAACATAGATTATTTAATATAAATAAGGTCTATTAAATAAACAACTAAACTTGATAACACAAGGAAGTATGCAAAATAATTAAATAAAATTAAATAAATATGACTAAAAAATAACAATCTATGAACTCATGCATCAAAAGTTAGGTTAATGGAAGAAATAATAGACAGAGTGCAGTTCCAGATGCCAGTTGCCATTTCTTTGGTTGTGTACAAAGTCTATGGAGAGTCGAGTGCATTTTCAAAGTAGGCCTATTTTTTTAACAAAATTGGAAATGTTTCTCAGTCCCCCGATTCATGTCTTTTCAACATTTGTGGAATGACTGACCTTCATTGAGATAATATGTGAGGAAAAAAGTGGCGTCAGATTGCAACATTCTTTTCGAAATAATGTATCCTCGATTCCTCCATAATCTGCACAGAGATAGCGTTTTGCATGCGGCACGCGCATGCGTTGCCAAACGCAAATAAAAAAGATGAGTGCGTAGAAATAGAAATAGGGTCTGACGATATAAAATTAGAACTAGAAGAAAGTGATTGAATGATAGAAATAAAGAGGGAACAATAATTTTAAAAGGATAACAATTAACATCTTACAAAAAAAAGGAAAAGGGACGAAAAAACATTTATTAAGAAAAACCATCTCCTTTTTCATTCAAACCACCAGCATCATCTTATCCTACATACCCTCACTTTCATCATAACGTTAGGCCCTACAAGACATACAATTTAAAAAGGCATCTTCCATTCTTTCCAATTCATTTTCACCATCACTCACTCGCTAAAACCATGGAGGAAGAAAAACTGAGGAGAAACATGGGAAAATATCATCAATACAACAATTCTGTTCAAAGAAAGGAACTTACCAAATCCAAAATTAAAGCCCGATCTGCATCACCCTCTTCTTTGTCTCATGTTCTCAGAAAGTCATTGCACAAGAGAGACCAGAATGTTAAGAATGCACGCACAAAAATGTGACGGTCGTCTGCTAACATGCCATGTACAAACCTGTACAAATGATGAGTCAGAAAATTATGAGCTGACTGATCTAACCACAAACATGACCAACAAACTGTACATATATTTGCGGTAATAGGTGAAATATTTCGTGTACTTTTACACTTACATTTCACTGCTTCATCGTTTTTTATTTTAATTAATAAGGAATTTTGCCACAGAATTTATTTAGGTAAACCGTAAAGTCATGAAACTGAAGCAATGCCACACTGAATGATACACGATTGAAGTGATAACTGGTACCCGATAAATATTTTACCAGATGTACGTACGGTCGTCTTCGGATGCTGTGTACCATTGAACTGGCAATCAGCGTTGAGCAAGTCAATCGGCAACCCCTTTTAAGTCGAAAAAGTAATATATTTCGGTTGTAAATCATGGCATTTACATTTGTCGCATTTTGCTACTTACTGGCGATGCTACTAGCAGCCGTACTGATATTTTTCGCGATATTTCACGTGAGTATTTTGCAAGATCCAGCCTAGATATCCGTTGATTGTTTTGGTTTGTATTGCGGCAAAGGGTGGGCGTTTATTTCCGACACAAAGGAAGACGGGGGGAAAGTGGGTGTGGACTGTGGGTTGGTTGGTATGGTATTTTGTAGCCCCAAAAATGTGGCCAATTGGAAAGATTCCCATATCTGGCCATCACTTATTTTTCCCTTAAATGACCTATCAGCCATCAGAAAGTGATAATATGTCCTAAAAAGTCAAAATTCGCAGTGACAAATTTTGAATTTTTACTGAGAAAACACTGACTTTACAAATTAAATTTTTAGACCAGTCCCATAGGGTTTGTGCACAGGGTGAAAAGTGATGGCCAGATATGGGAATCTTTGCGGCCAATTTACTGGACAACCTCCGTAAATAAAGGTGGTACCTGGACCATTTACCCGAAAATACGCTTTAGAATAGAAGCACACTCACATAATTAAAGCAATAGATACGGTAGGCCCTAATTAGTGATTTAGTCTCCCCTGTTTCAGACATGACATCTATATTTCGTGTAATTTCCAGGTTCGTTTGCACACATTTTCGTATCTAAATTCCAACACGAAATTACACAAAAAGTACATGTCTGAAAAAGGGGGGACTAATTTTCTATCCCTATAAAGAGGGTGAGTATGCTTCTAAAAAAAAGCGTAAATAAACTACACATAAACTCTAATTGTGAAAATCTACACTTTCGGGTAGATGTTCCAAGTGTGGCCTTTCTGTACAGAGGATACTGGGCCCTATCATATCAAATTTTCTTTGATCCATTGAAGTCCGAAGTAGCATTAGGTCTGTTTCCCATCTCCTGAATACAAAGTCACAACAACGATGTAAACATGGCGCCAGACGGCAAGCCATGAATACATTGTCTCAGAATAATTATCGACAGAATGAGTCATGTGGTGTTAAGTACCATTACTCTCTTAACTTACTAGGCATACTAGGATGCAATCTCAATCCTGAGAAATCCTGCGACTGACATCACGTAAAAGTTGCATATATAGACTCAGTCCTGCAAACTCCTCCAGTATTTTTTAATGTTTTCCTTGGATGGGTGACCACTGCCTCAATCCTGCAAATTCCTCCATCTATCACTGTCAGTATGCTGAGGCAGAGCCAGTGACATCCTGGAGTAGTGCGGAGGATTTCAAGTATAATCTAGGCCTTAATTTATGCACAGCCCGGCTTAGCATAAACAATACAAGGTCTAGCCCAAGACCTTGACACAGTGCATCCTCCAAAATCAGCCACATGTTGTTGCCATGTAGCCTCAATCCTGCAAACTTCTCAATTTTGCAAAGAGCATTTTGAAGGATTTGGGGAAGGTTAGGCTTAATCCAAGTAAATTTTTTGATAGTAAATTGGAAGGCTACTTTTGGTATAAATGTCAGTGATGGTTCAGACCGATTGAAAATGTTGCTAATTTCTTTTGCTTTGCCTCTCAGATAATTGCATTTGATGAACTGAAGACGGACTACAAGAACCCAATTGATCAGTGCAACAGTCTGAATCCGGTAGGACACATTTCGACATGAATCTTAACCCTAACTCCCCAGCATAAATTACTAGGAACCATACCAATTCAGGCAAATTCCAACACCCACATGGGAAATCGTGCACACACACTGTTGGACTTAGTTTCTGGATGTATGCCAACCCCAGTGTAAAAGACCATCAGTTTAGGGGTACTGTACCTATCCCAACAGATTTAAACAAAACCTGCTGTTGAACTTTGATGGGTTGAGTTTGGTTAGGGTTAATGATAATCACTACTTGTTGCTCATCCCTGTCTGTTTCTGCCCTTGTTTGTTCAATCTTGTTCTAAAAGTGGCTCTCAAAACTTTGTGCAGTACGTCTCCAATCACATAAGTTTACCATCAAACTGGAGATTTCTCTTACATAAACATCATGGCTTTATTTCCCCCTGTGACAGCTTGTGCTACCGGAGTACATTGTCCACATCTTCTACAATGTGTTGTTCCTTGCGGCGTTGCAGTTTGGGACGCTTGTCTTCAACATCCCCCTCATTGCCTACCATATCTACAGGTAAGCTTCAGAAGTGTGTGTGCATGTCTTAGAAAGAGTGTACATCCTTTCGCCAATATTGTGGTTGTGTACAAAGTTTAAAGCTATAGTCCATCATTTGCAGCCATCCGAAAAAGTAACTGTCGTATTGTTGTTGAAAAACATACTTGGTTGAAAGATAGTAAGTGGACTAAACTCCCTGTGAAATTAATCTTTCTGGCAAGCTATCATTTTGAAGTAATCAACGAAAGAAGGCCTTTCCAATGGTGCGTCTTAAGACGCACCGTAGGAAAATTTAAAGTAGTAGTTCGTTTTGTTATTCGGCGCAGCACGCGCAAGCATTGGCACGACGCACAGGCGCGCGCGGTTGCTATAATTCGTCAGATCAGTGCGTAACATCGCGTAAAGCTGCAATTCAAAACAATTCAAAACATGATTCAGCAACTTTTGATTTGAAATTGAGATCCTAGAATGCTGTTTTTCTCGGAATATACAGCTGAAGCTGAGCTGAAACTTCATCAGGTTAGTTGTTCAGTATCCTTCATTAGATTTTGACCACTTTTGTTGCTTCAAACGAACAAAATGCACAAATTACAAATGATGGACTATATCTTTAACGGGAGTGGGAACAATTTTCAGACTGACCAACACATTTGCAATTACGCGGAAAAGTACCTTCCGATTTTAATGCCAGAAGCTTTGCTCATAGTGAAGATAGGATTGGTTTCGAATACCCTGTGAAATTATTCTGGTTGAAATGGTATTGTTTGGAAGAAAACAAACGTTGAAGGTGGTTTTGAAATTGGATGCCATGGGCACACTGTTTTACACTCATTAGCAGAGTCCAGTTACAAGACCCAGAAAATCGTGCATGTTTTCTCTATTTTCTTATAGTAAAAAGTATCCACTGAGCTGAAAGTTGAACAGGTTACTTGTAATGCACCCTACTTAAGATTTTTTAACAATTTTGAAAAAGTGATTCTGATTTTATCCAGTAGTTGTAATGCTGTTTAGAATCAACTCAGAATTTCTCCAGCAAGAAAATGTAAAACTCTCAGAAAATAACACCAGTAAACTGCTTATAGTGACTCATCCTATGAAAAGAACACTGATTATTTAGAAACCAAAAAGTGGTTCCAGATTTTTCCAGAGTTTTACAGGAGATCAAAATTGGTTTGACCTGTGATGTGGTACCTGGAAATTAGAAGTTCTGTAGAGTTTATTTCTTTCCAAAGTTTCTCAATCATTCAGGGATGTGATTTCTCCGGTTTTATCCGGAAATCCGTTTTTTTTGGGCATCAAAAGTCCACCAACGTGAATCGTGTGAATCCGTTGAGAAAATAGGGGGGTAGAATGTGCTAATTAATTATTCATAATGAGTTTTGCTTGCCGAAATATCCGAAATTTACTTACGGACATAAACTTCATTGATCGATATGTATGCCGCACGCACATATTGGACACCCAATGTGAGAACGAAGTTGAAGACCATGCGTTGCCATTAGTGTGTTTATGATTTTTCGCTCGGGGCCGAGGTTGTGGTTATGTAGGTCTAGTTCCTGTGTCGGTACTCGAGATGCACGTGTTGCGCTTGTCAGGTGTGCAGACGAGTGCAGCATGGTACACTGGTACCCTTCGCGTGCTAACAGAATCAATGCTATGATGAAGGACCGGAACCAGTGACTACTGCAAGTACTCACAGGTTCGTTTTCCGTGCGTATAATCGGCCGAAGTTGGATCGTAAAAATAGTAAAAATACCAAACAACCATCGATGGAAAAAGAGGATTTCTGCAAATTAATTCACAGAACGTGATCTTCATTTTCTGTGTATGTATTTTCCATTGAAATGACGAGATTGCAAAACTCGAACCTGTGGAGAAACATCGTAACGTGTTTCTGCAGTCCTGCAGAATTTTCGGCCACTTGGGACGGGCCGCCGGCCGTACACAGTGCAGCAATGCACACTATACTGCGCCGGGCCGGCCGTGTGTACGGCGCGATGTTCGGTCGGCCAGACTGAATGTTTGCGGCGCTAGCGGCCGTGATGTACATGTACGTTAAGCATAATTGTGGAATGACCCACCTCAAATATATAGATTTTTAATTAGGTGAGTCAAGTTTTAATCACTTTTGATGGCTAGTCTTGATAATTTTTGTGGCGCAAATGAGAATAATCCAGGCACAAAATACATGAAATATAAACAATTCCTTGCTTTACTACAAATATAGAAATGGTGAAATATTTTTTTCCAAACAATACTACCGACGCTATTTTGAAAGGCATGTTATCGGAAGCAGAAGTGATTTAAGTTTACAATTTTGATTTTTTTTTTACAAAAATATTACAAGATCTCCTCTGAAATGCTCTAAAATGCACCAGAAAGCTTTTAAAGTTCAAAATTTTTCGGGGCCCTTAAGTGGGCCCCGAACCCACGCCGTGGCTTCGCAGGTTGTTGTATCACAACAAAAATTCCCCTACAGGGTTGAAAAAATTCTTAGGAGAACAGCATGGTTCTCAACTTTGAGTACAGAAAAAACTTTATTAGAACAACATTACATTTAAACAAATAAAGGAAAATTCTTCATAAAATGAAAACAAATTCTGCTTCAGAATTTCAGAGGAAAGTGCCCGGTAATTGCCTCAGATTGCACCACAGAGCATCTAAAATCAAAAATTTTCCGGGGCCCTTAAGCGGGCCCCGGACCCCACGCCGTAATGGCTTCGCACTCGCCGGAGTTTGCACTTCATGCATAAAATTTTCAGGTTTTTTTTGTCACAGACCAATCACATCCCTGATCATTGAACTCATGTTGGAATCATCCCTTCCCCAGACTTGTCAAGCAGTACCCGGAGTCTACTGTCAAGAAACTAAAACCAGCTTCTACACAGAGTTCAGATTCTCACCAAAAAAAAGTCATGATTCAGATTTCAAGATATGGAATTGATTCCATTTGATTCTAGCCCAGGTTTCACCCAAGCCTAGTGGTTAACTCAGAAAATAAAACAATACGTGTCGAGCCAAGATGTTACAAAGTTGTCAAGTCGAAGAGTGGAGAGCAGTTTCTCTTACTTCAGTTACTCCCTTTCTCCCTTATCCAGATATGCCAACCGGCCAGTCATGAGCTCCCCGGGCCTGTATGATCCCACGACGATTATGAACGCCGACGTCCTGTCACGGTGTATGAGGGAAGGGTGGATTAAACTAGCCTTCTATCTCATCTCCTTCTTTTACTATCTTTACAGGTAAGTGATCAATCCTAGAGTAATATATACTGTTGTGGATTGATTCGAATGGTGAAGTAAAAAGTGCCTACCAAGATGATCGAAGGAATGTTTCATTTTCCGTGAGGGAAGTGGAATGTTCCATGGATCACCTCAAGTTGTTACGTTGGTTGCTGTAGTACGTTTTAGAGCAAAGCTGCCATGCCATAGACTTCTTGGCTGTGCATGGTAAAATAGTAAATATAGCACAAATCATGTGACCCGCTCTCAGCCAATCAAGATACAGAATCTGTGGGTGAGGTGTAATAATACTTTTTAGAGCAAAGCTGCCATGCTATAGTCTTGGCTGTGCATGGTAAAATAGTAAAAATAGCGAATATCATGTGACCCGCTCTCAGCCAATCAAGATACAGAATCTGTGGGCGAGGTGTAATAATACTTTTTAGAGCAAAGCTGCCATGCTATAGTCTTCTTGGCTGTGCATAGTAAAATAGTAAGAATAGGGAATACCATGTGACTAACTCTCAGCCAATCAAGAGACAGAATATGTCAGTGAGGTGTAATGATTCACTAAAGTGTCCAAAGAAAGACTTTTAATTCAGCTTTTTCTTATCTAGCACAATTCATGCATCAAGTGTTTTTGAGAATATAAATATGGTACTGCTTTTAATCGAAGTGACAATTTAAGTCTGTCTGTGCTAATTGTGGACTTCTGAATTTGCATTCAGAGCCATGGTTACACATATTGTTGGCATACTCTAGACAACAATAACAACAACAATTTGGTGCAATAATAGCGCTTTATACCAAAGGTCTCAAAGCTCTTCACAATTATTACCCCTGTTCATCAGGCTATGAGACCAGTTTTTTGCAGCAGCTCGAGATCAGCGCATTCTGGTCTCTACCTTCACAGGTACCCATTTATACTCCTGGGTGGAGAGAGGCAATTGTTGTAAAGTGTCTTGCCCAAGAACACAAGCACCATGTTCCCGGTCAGGGTTTGAACCCCGTACCACGGCACACGAGTCGAACACCGTAACCATTGGACCACATAGTTTTTTGATGAACTTTATACAACCCAAACCTGACTTTTCTGTCTTGGAATTCTTCCTTTTGTTGTAATCATGTTTGTTGAACTAAACAAGTTACTAAATATGCATTCCTTGCTTTGTGTTTTTGCCTTCAGCATGATCTACGTGTTGGTTTCATCAACATAAAAAAAAACTACACCAGAAAGGTCAGGAGAGCCAGCTGAATTGAGGGATTGTTTTTCTATTTTAGGTAAAAATAAATAGCTTAATCGGAGTTTGTATCTTTTATTTGTAAGTGTGTGTTTTGTGGAAAAATGCCAAACCATCTTAAGTTGTATTCATTTTGTTTTTCTTGTTGGGTTTCAAAGAAACATCATGATGTGAAAATTTGTATTTTACAGTCTTTCACTGACTAAATAAATAAGAAGATTTTTTTCAAGTGGCATGTTTGTTGTATAAAAAAAAAACATGCGAAGAGTTATCCTTGCTTATCTCAGATCCTGAAAACCCAACAGGAGGGTGGTGTAGACTTTGGCAGGATTGATGAAGGTAGACCCTGTGGGGTTTTATGAATTTAGAACATTTGTATTTTAATACAATAAAAAAAACATTTGTTTTTTGGAAGATTTGGTCTAGGTAGTTACATGTAGATTAGCAGTTTAATTCATTGAAAATGTCAAAAGTCTCAATTAAGTTTTCATATCAAAGGTCAAGTGTCAAACTTCTAAATTAAGTTATCATATCATAGAATGTGTTTCTGAGCAAGTTAACATGGCTCACTCAGAGTGCGTTCGATTACTTCCCCCAGCTTACCCGCGCCTGGGTCCTCGCATAATGACAGGCATGCGCAGTGGAGCTAAATAAACGAACATTTTCGGGTGAAGTTTCGTGCAAGAGCTGGAAACATGGGCGTCGCCAGGATTTTTTTCTAGAAGGAGGCAAAACATATTTTCCAAAAAAATTCCTGTATTTCTCAACATATTCTTGATTTATTAGTTTTAGAGGGGGGCAGGGACATTGTGCCCCTATAGTGTTCTTCCTGTTTTTTTTTTTGGTTGCTTTTTTTTTGGGGGGGGGGGTTGAGTTGCACCCCGCCCTTGCCCCCCTCGCGGAGGCTGCATCCAAATCAATTAACTGTCTAGAGCACGTCCACGCCCAGTGAAAATACGCGGGGACGCGCTGACAATAATTAGTAGCCATAGCTCCTTGCATAGAGCTACATAGGGTTTGTAGCTCTATGCTCCGTGGAAGCCCGTTTTGGACACGGCCTGAGCTGAGGCGCCCGCCGGACGTTGCATGGCCTTATGGGATACTTACCCAAGTAACCGGCTCGGCGAGTCGGTTACTTGGGCCAGGCTCGAGTAAGCGCGAGAAGTCACGTGAGAGGTAAATCGAACGCTGTCGCGCTTGCACGAGTAAGCGCAGTTATCGAACGTACTGCTAGTGAGATTGAGTTGTATCTATATGGTTAAAGTTGCATTCCCAGTGTCTGGCTGCCAATAATTCAAGTAATAATTCAGTAACTAAACATGGGCCACATGGAAAACATTTGTTTCGGTCAAAGTATCATTCAAAGTGAGTAACGTTTGTATTGCTGGGAAAATAGCAATTCAGCAAAGGAATATAATTTTTTTGCAGTATGAACCCCGTAAACAGCACAGGGAATGCAAGTTTAAGGCATTTACCAAGTTAGCGTAAGCAAGTTTTTAGTTACAAGGTGCAAGTACATTGTATTGTTTTAGTGTCAAAGGGGTACCAACCAGTGCATTGTATAGTGCATTTCTGAAATTTCAAAATTTGGCATTTCATTTGAAATGTGCTGAAAGAATTTTGATCGTTAATTTAATATTAACCCTGACCATCCCAAATCCTGCAAAATCATCTTTGCAAAATGGAGGATTTTGCAGGATTGAGGCTATAAAGAATTGAGGCTGATTTTGGAGGATGCACTGTGTCAAGGTCTTAGGCCGGACCTTGTGTTGTTTGTGTTCAGCCGTGCATAAATTTAGGGCTAAATTATACTTGAAATCCTCCGCACTGCTCCAGGATGTCACTGGCTCTGCCTCAACATATTGACAGTTATTGCTTGAGGAATTTGCAGGATTCAGGCAGTGGTCACCCCTCCAAGGACCACAGTCAAGAAATAACGGAGGATTTTGCAGGATTGAGGCTGTATGCAATTTTTACATGGAGGCAATTGGAGGATTTTGCAGGATTGGGGTTGCATCCTAGCAAAAATGCCTAGGGAGTTAGGTTTAATAAGTACCTCAGGGTAAATAGATTCTTGTTGATAATTTACAATCAAAACAGACAGCTTTTAAGTAGTGGTATACAAGCTTCCTATGCATATTATTTTATGTGAATACTCAAGTAAATATTTCGTGCTCGTTATACACAAGCTCAAATCTAAAAGTAAAAACGCAGAGAAATCATTCCACTGTTTGAATTTAGTGATTCCGAATTGAAACTGGATGATTTTTAAACAATCGTTTCAATTTTCTTAACCGTAACCCTTCTGGAACCTTCAAAATCCACAGACTATTTTGGAGGGTTTTGCTGCATCTAGGACCGTAGTCACGGTACAGACTAGCTACAGTTACTTTTACATGAGGCTCAATGCTCTTCTCGAGTTAGGAGGAGAAGGAATGTGTCATCATAATAATGTGATGCTTATATTGCGCTTAATACCAAAGTCGCGAAGGGCTCCACAATTCTTACCGCTGTTCAACAGGCGAGACTAGTTTTTTTTCCAGCAGCATGAGATCAACGCAATCTGGTCTCTATGCTCACAGGTACCAGGGTACAGGGAGGCAATTGTAGTAAAGTGTCTTGCCCAAGAACACAAGTACTTGAAAATCATCGCAATCTGGACTTTACCCTCACAGGTACCAGGGTATAGAGAGGCAATTGCAGTAAAGTGCCTTGCCCAAGAACACAAGTACTCGAAAATCATCGCAATCTGGTCTCTACCCTCACAGGTACCAGGTAAGAGAGAGGCAATTGTAGTAAAGTGTCTTGCCCAAGAACACAAGTACTCGAAAATCATCGCAATCTGGTCTTTACCCTCACAGGTACCAGGGAAGAGAGGCAATTGCAGTAAAGTGTCTTGCCCAAGAACACAGGCACCATTTTCCTCAATCAGGGTTAAAACTCACGCACATCACACACGAGTTGGACACTGTTGCCATTGGAACATGGTGCTCTATACAGATTTGTTACTGAATTACACTGCCCAAACCCATCAAATGTTGGGCTTCATCTGAATTTGCCACTGTGTTTCATGTCTAACTATCTCAAATGCAACGCTGCTTCTTCTCATGTAAAGACATGGCAATTTCTTGATGTCCTCAAGACTAGCACATAGTTATTACTTTATTCCATGGTTTCAGTTGAACTTCTTGGGCATATGGACATGCTAGATGATGGCAAAAAAAACCCAGATATTGTAAAAAAAATTACAAATTGTTCATTCTGTTGTAGAAAATATATGAAGCACTTGTGAAAATAATCACGACATCTATCATTGTATTAATATAGTATTTGTCTGTAGTTCATCCAGTGGTCTAGGAATACCTGCTGGAATGGTTTTTTTTATGTTGCACTAAACTGTATGTAAATTTAAGCATTATTAATTTTCTGTAAGGAAAAAAAACCTCAAGTGAACATGACGTGTAATACTTTGTCTATAATTATTTGACTACGGAATCAATTTCCTTTAATTAGAAGGAGTTTAAACAATGCGTAATTATCAATGAGCAGATAAAGACCTTTACCATGGATGGTATGCATGGTAGGCTGGTTGTCCTCAGCAGACATTAGTTTGAGCCGATATGTCCATCATAATGAGAGAATTAAAGTGTGATAGTGCAATGTTTAGCATTGTTAAAGTTGCACTATCCATGCCCCACAGCATATTGAATTTTTTTTTTGGAATTAATTTTCAATTTGTATATTTTATTTAAACAGAAAAAAACCTAATATTCTTCCGTTTGGGCATTTTCAACCCTCTGAAACTA
The DNA here is from genome assembly GCF_015706575.1 of Patiria miniata. Taxonomy (NCBI): domain Eukaryota; kingdom Metazoa; phylum Echinodermata; class Asteroidea; order Valvatida; family Asterinidae; genus Patiria; species Patiria miniata. The sequence continues at coordinate 38,565,297 of NW_024037074.1, read as the reverse complement.
TACTCGGGACACAAATGATTCAAAATTTGCACTTATTCCATAAATGTTTGTGATTTCTTTTGTGTACGATGCCTCATTCAAACGTGAGTAACTTTCGTATCGCTCAAAAAAATAATAGCAATTTAAAAACCAAATGTACATTTCAGGGTGAAAGTCAAAAATAGCATGGGGAGACAACTTTAAGGGATGAGAAAGGGTATGACTTCTTCAAACCCTGGCTCTTCTAAATCCACCAGGAGGATTTGACAGGATTCAGGAAGAATGAGCCTAGTCATTTCTTATTTAACATGGGACTTTGTACCCCCTGAAAGTTGAAGTGCAAAAAATGTGTCATGAATTTTCCACTGGTTTTCTGCATAGTCAAAGATTTTGGTCATGTTTCTTGTATGCCAACAGCAATGGTTTTAACTTTGAGTATTTATGGATGTTTACTTAAGTTGATAATCTTCATTTATTAACCATAAGATGGAAGGTTTTTGAAGAATTTAAGAAACGGAGTGTATAAAAAGTTGTACATTTTCCTAAGAATTCATACCATAAAAAAAATGATCGTTGTAATTCTTGTACTATTACTACATTTGCATTGACATAAACTAATTTCCATTAATAATGAATTTATGGTAATGAATTTAGACTTTTAGATAATAAACTTGAAAACAAATGTTGCGAAATGGACAAATTGAATGGTGGTTCTTCTTTTAGGGGGTTGGAATATTGTATTTGTGCAAACTATTTGCGCAAAGTAACCATCATGGGATGGGGTGTATGTAAACACACTTACAATGTCTTTTGAATATATTAAAAATATAAGTCAATTTTGTCAATCTTTAAAATCAATCGCGGGAACAAGTGATACGCCATGCATCGCAAAGGTGACTGATTAAGGCATTTTAATCGACAGTTAATATTTTTTATAATCGGTTCAGAAAGATTACTTTTTTCACTTTTTGCCACGCATGATAAACATTTGATTTGGAAGAATTGATTGCCACAAAAATGCAAATTAGAGTTTTGTTCACTGTGCCTCATTCCTTCCTTCTCGCCCTTTTCCGCATAATTAGAATAAAGTATGATTAAAATTTAACAGCAGGGACGGATGAATACCAGGCCGACTCCGACACTTTCCTAAATTTTAGAGAGAGAGAAAATAGAGGGCGCTATTTATGGAGACCAATGTTTCTTGACGCATGGAATCCGTTCCGTTCACTGCTCCATCACTCGCGATTAATTTTTTTTTGGGGGGGGGGGGATAAGTCCACCCCTGCATCTACGGAAATAAGATTTTAACCAAAGTTTCATTCAAATTAAAGATAAAATCGTAAAGATGGCAATGTGTCCATGACACCCCCCCCCCAAAAAAATCATATCATGTCTGGCATTTTTAGAAAACTTATAAAACTCTTTCTGGTAGAATAAAATTACCTGTCTGTAACTGAAAAGGTGTATAAAACTGTAAAGGTCCATAAAAATAACTCATCAAAATTCAAACACCTCAACAAGTTAGCCTCTTAGCTTCATAATGAATTGATGGAATTTGCACCATTTTACTGAACCGTGTACATCGTATGTGCAAAATGCAACACCCCCCCCCCCTAAAAAAAACCACTCTCAGACATGCTGATAATTCTGACAATATTACCGCTGATAGTGAACAAGCGAATGACTGCGTAATTGACAACATTTACGCTCGAATCAATTCCTTCGTGCAAATCGCATTTTCTTTCGACCTGCTGGCCACGAAAATCCAAATTGAGTTTATTCTGTGAGCAGCTGGGCAGAAAAAAAAACTAGCCACTTCTCTCGGATCTGCAAGATTATGAAAAGCAACTTCCTCCATGAGTGGATGAAGACGTTTTCACAATTTCAGTCTACTTTCCGAAATTGACTCCGCCTATGATGTGGAAGAGGGGGGGGGGGGTTTAACACATTGGATCCGCAGAAGGGAATGGAGAAGAAAATTTTCCACAAAAGTCATCTATCATGGCTTGCGTGCCATGACAACAGTAGTGATTGACAGATGTCTCGACTGGCCTGTTCACTTCACTGCGCAGCTGCATCGTAAATCGTTAAGTCCGTCCAACGACTGTTGCAGTTGAGTCTTTACCACGTAAAGTGCGGATATCTGCGGTTGTTGGAAAATTCATTTGAGATAATGAACTCATTTTAACTTTGAATTCGAAACTTGAATGACTGTTTCTTTTTGTCACTCCTTGTTACTATCTGGGGTGCTATTTTAATAATTATTTTACAGCGGAGTGAGAATTTTGACATTAAGTTCATAAAATATTAAATATCCAATAAATGTAAGAAATACTTTAGTGATTGTGACTTTTCAAGCAAAACGCAAATTTGTGTGAAAAAATCATCCAAATTATCGAGCATTTTGGGCAAGTTGTAGGTGGATAAATTATTATTTGTTATTGTAAAAATTAGTTATTAATCCCCTAAGATTACTAGATACAAATAAATGACTGGAAGGAACCTTGCATAAATTGTCCAAAAATTCATCTTTAAAAGTTATTCAAATATCTGATGTAATACTAGTAGTTGGACTTTTCAAGCAAATCGCAGATATTTGTGTGTGTGGAAAAAACCCATCCAAATTATTGAGCATTATGGGCAAGTTGTAGGTGAAGAAATTTATTATTTGTAATTTCACAAATTGGTTATTGATCCCCTAAGATTACCAGACACAAATAATTCACTGGAACCTTGCATAAATTGTCAAAAGAATATCATCTTTAAAACGTATTAAAATGTGCCAGTTTTCCCCACATAACTGAAAGGAATGTTTGTCCTTTAAACAGCATACAACAGCCGTCTGAGATTACCCATCTCATTATGATGCACCTGTACACAGTTATAATACCACACAGTTTGTATAGGATGCCCTGGACGTCCGTACCATAGAAAAAGAACGTGTGCATATATCGCATGTGAATTCACAAATTACATGGCTGCTTTCTCCGGGCCGAAGTGATCGAATCTAGCCGCCTAAACTGTCAATTTCCAGCCAGATTACTGGCATATCTGCGAGTTCATCGGTCTCTGTGGCTCTCTAAGATTGATGTGGATACGGAAGGAGTGCATAGAATATTGTCTTTGGATGAGTATTTGAGGGAAATTTTCCCCGTTTGATGGTTTTTGCAGTGAACGGCGCCGACAACAGCTCACGGTGAATCTGACCGCACACACACGGCATTCGTTCGGCCCAAATGGCACAGAGGGTGGGTAGCCAATTCTATTGTGCTTTGGCGTCTAATCCAGACAACTCATTTGCTTGATTTAGGTTTTTGTTCAGCCCCCGATTGTTGGTGTTTCTAATCGGCGAGGACGTGCTTTGTGTGTATTTGTATCGCATTATTTAACACACAAAAAGGTTTGCAATGTGTTAAGCAAACGGGGTTACTCTTCATCAGCTTGTTACGATTTAGCATGAATGAACTAGTTTGCGCAAGCAAGTTGTATGGAAGATGCTACTGCCATGCTGTGGCAGTGTAGTCTATTCTTGCGCTTTTGTGTTTTGCCTGTTCAGTAGTTTGGAATGTTATGTATTTTAATATAATTATACATTTTATGTATACATGGTTGAAAAGTGTGCTTTAGTTTGAGGTATATTGCGTTGTAATCTGCCAGACCTTTTTACGGAGAGATCGGAAGGATTGAGAGAAAGTACATTGCATTGAATTGTGGAACAGTGTACGCTAATATATACCATTTCTTCATTGCACAGTTGGCAGTTTCTTTAATTGCAATCATATTTTACAAACATATTGTCAAAATAGTGGCTTTTTATTTGTTTTGGACAACAAAATTGTAGCTATAAAAAGGGCGATGGCTCCTTTGGACACAATTTTGCAAAGATCAGCTGAAAAGTTGAGAAAATAAAAGAATCCATCTGCCATGTTGGAAAATTCACCATCTTGGGGGGAAAAACGGGGGCCGCCTCCTTCATCTTTTCAGAAACCCAGACGAGAAACTATTGGTTTTTTTTTGCTCAGCCTAGAGTAAACGAAGACTTATTTGTGAGACGTACGCATGAGGACAAGTAGGAATTCGTTGTTAATCAGTGAAGCAGAGATTGTTAAACAGGAGAGCCATAAAATCAGGTCATATTACTTATTTGGCCAAATAAGCCAGTTTGGTAGTAGTCGAGGTCAAAGGTCATTCAGGATAAAATCGCTGACATGATGTTTACGTGATGTTATGCAAATAAACATTCTGCTAGTAATTAACACGTGTGCGTTGTGCGCCTGTCTCCTTGCACGTTTATGCGCCTTTGATGCGCATTCGATTTGATGAGCATGTGCAGTTGAAATATCGAACTTGCTTATATTGAGACAATGCATCTACATTCTAAAAGCCCCTGGTTTATAGAGATAACAGCAACCGCTAGCAAACTTTTACCAGATTTCTTCAAATTGTAGAAATATTGTAGAAAACTAGAAATGGTGCAAAGGCTCATCAATGTACAATGCTGCTTCAAAAAGAAAACATGTCCCAGAGATTTGTTGATTATAATTGTGTGAACTTAATATCTCATTGATCCATTGTTGAAAATACACAAAAAGTTCATGAGTAATTACAAAAATTAGGTCCAACCTTGAATTTGTGAATAATTTATAAATTAAAGTAGTTTTTAACAAAAACATTATGCCAAACTCTTTTACTTAAAGTTCAAAGCCTGCGTTGCTTCGTGGAAATGTCAAGTTTCCCGATCATTCAGTGTTGACTGACATTGAACTCATCTGTAAAGCTGTGACTGAAAAAAGTATGGAGCAATCATGATTTCAGAAGCACAAAGGAGATATTGAAATTACTCCATTTATTTTGAAATGTTACAAGTGCTGACAAACGACACGAGAAGTTTGTGTTCAGTGAGATTCCATTTCTTTTGTCCAGCTAGCTTCTGAAGGGAAACCAGACAAAAATCTTCTTTGCCTACAAAGACATGGGGGGGGGAGGGTTGCTTTTTCGGAGGACTGTGTACATTCATGCTGTGTGCACATAATGGTATCCACCATCACCGGCTAATCACGAGGAGACAGGATTATGAATCGAATCTCATGCAGCCAGTCTCCAGGGCTGGGATTCCAGTTTTAACGGATTGATTTACTCAAGCCGCATCTATTGAAGTCTGGCACTAGGGGCCAGACAGTCCCAAAATGAGATCTGCAAAATTTTATTTCATTTTTTTCCTTTTGCACAGCATGTTATTTGAATTAAGCGCTATCATGTAACAATGATGCAAGGCTGAGTAAAAATATTAAATAGTTTCTCCAGGCTTTTTGGAAAATAAGGAGGGAGCACTTATTTTTTTTTGCTTTTATTTCCCCAAGATGGCGGATGGATTCTTCGATTTTCTCGACTCTTTTTCTGATACGAAATTGTGTCCAAAGCAGCTGCAACCCTTTCTACATAGCTACAATTTTGTTGGAAACAAATATAAAGACAACATATTGACAATATATTTGCCAAATACATTGCAAGTGTACTAATAAATTTTTTTTTTAAAAGGAGGCGGGCAGTAAACCAGAAAGCGGGCAAGACGAGAAACTTGTTTATTCTTTTACTTGGCCTAATGGTACATGTGTTGTTGTGCAGAATATCACCGGCACAAAATGTCATGAGGGTGTGTTTGTGTGAATAGCCATGTAATTTGAAAAAGTCATGTAGTTTGAAAAAGAAAACTGGGTGTTTCTTCTTTGGGGGGCGGGGGGGAGGGCAACTTTTGTCAAGTTGTGAGAGATTGCACAAAAGGCCAATACACCGGGAAGCAATAACAGTTGCCCCATTTTTGCTTTGTTCTGTTTAAAATTGAGAAGTTCAACCCTGTAAGTTCATGTGGACTAGTAACGTGATGATGCTTTACATAGGGTCAGGCATACCACCATAATCAAGAGTCCAACAGTTTGGGTGTAGAGTTTACCATGGTGTTGGATTTTGCAAGAGTGAGGAAGGTTCCTAGTAAATCACTCAAAGGGGTTAGGGTTAATACAGTATGGGAAAGAGTGAAACACAACAAAAGTGGTTTACATCTGAAAAAAAATGGCAGTGTGGACTCTTTTTATAAATGTATTTCAACTTTTAGTTGCCTGAGTATCTTAGTCAGGGTTTGAAATAACCCCTGATACTCCCTGGACAGTGATTTAAGTGTTGGTACAGTGAAATTTTGACAAGTCAAACTCAAAACAACTGTTAATTTAAACAAAGAATCCATTCCCTTCAGTAGTGTAACAATGATATACAACCCTGCTGAACTCAAAACTCTGCTTAAGTCAAATTTGAACCTGTTCCCTTGAGGTTTGACTTATCATGATTTCACTGTATTTTAGTACATTTACTTTATGACTGAACTAAACTGGAACCCTTGTGGTTCTCACACTACCAACTTTTATTTTTAATCAAGTGCAACATTTGAAGTATCATCAATTTCATAATATTCATCTTCATTGGGGAAATTATTATTTTACCACTTACATTTTACCCTGAATGTAACTGAAAAGTTCTCGTTCATGGCTTCGACCTTTTCAAATAAAACGCCTTTTCAACTTTAAGCTGCTAAATTGAGGTGCTTTTTTAAATTCGAAATAGACACAAGTTTAGTGAAAATCTCATAAAATTGTTGAGAAAGTAGCTTGTAGATTTTTGAACCTGAAAATTAATGAAAACATGTCAACTCATTTGGTATAAAATACACCACCTATTCTTTGTCTGATCAAATTATTTTTAACTGACCAATTTGGATTCAGTATTGCTTCCCTTGTGATCCGTCCTACATTGGGAACCTTTCACATGATTTCAGTATTGTAAATTATGACATTTCAAACAAGCAGTTAAAATATTGGGAAAAACGTAGAGTTTTTTTTTAGTTACTAAACCAGCCTGTTGTTTTCAGCGTAATGCAAAGAGACAAGGGGGTGGTACAACTGACAGTTCCTGTTTTCCTCCGGTATCAATTGTAACTTTTCCGAGCTTTTGTCTCCCGTGGCCTTTGCACAACAAATTGTCTTAATCTGTCTAAGGCTTTAGCTGCTAGCTTGGCTATGTCCATAGACTTGTTCCAGCCATAACTTAATTTAATATACAAAGAGAAAGAACCCTGCGTATTATACCGGTACCTTGACCTGTAGGTTATATGGGGTCACCCTTAGTATGTGGACAGTCATTTTCCTGGTATGCCAAACATGACAAGTTCATTTGAAAAAAGGTTGCAAGGATTTATAAGTTTGTTAGTAAGGCCCAGAAAAAGAAAAAAGAAGTAGTTTCTGGAGAGAAACAAAAAAAACCAGTTTCTCGTCCGGCCTTTTGTTTTGTTTCGCAAGATGGCAGATTTTTTCAAGATGGCGGATGGATTCTTCAGTTTTCTGGACTATTTTGCTGATACAAAATTGCGTCCAAAAGAGCCATAACCATTTCTACAGAGCTACAATTTTGTGGGAAAAATTTAAAAGACAACATATTGACAATATGTGCAAAATATTTTGCAAATGTATGAGTTAAAAAATAAATAAAAACAAAGATGCAGCCGGGAAAAAAGGAAAGAAATGCTTCTGCAGCATTCATGTATTTGACTGTCACTTGGCTACTTCCTTTGTTCAATGTTTAAATTATTATTGCTTGAATATTTTTCTGCATAATTTGAGTGAATATGAGAACTAGATTCTTCCAATGAAGGCTGTGTATTACATGTATATCTTGCCTTTATATAATAACTGGGTTTTTGCATCATTAAATGTGTACACGCATGTAAATATGATACCACTGTAATGCATTTAGGCACTGCGGATGATATCTAGAGGCAGTGCGGATGGCATCCAGTATAATGTGGGCCTCAATTATGCATGGCTTAACATAATGCAGAGCACAGCCATCAAGATAATGCATCCTCCAAACCAATGGACACTATTTTTCCCTTTCAGCCTCATCTTCCAAAATCCTCCAAAACCACCCGGTTGATTTTGAGGAGGGTTGCTATAAGGTTAACCCTAACCAACCTCAATCCTCCAAAATCCCTGTGGCAGTTTTGGAGGATTTGGGAGAATTGAGGATGAATGGTGTTTGAGAAACATGAGGATATTGGAGGATTGAGGATGAATGGTGTTTGAAAAGGAGGAGGATTCTGGAGGATTGAGGATGAATGCATTTTTTTAAGGCAGGACTGTCTGATGATTTTGAAGGATTGAGGCACTGGGTATCCTTCATTTGGACACAAGTGCAAAGCATTGGAGGATTTTGAAGGATTGAGAATGGTTCCTAGCAAAAAGGGCCTAGGGAGTTAGGGTCAATACATCAATTTGTAAAAAAAAAAAAATTGAAAATGTGTTTGTTTTCAAACTTTCTTGAAATGCAGTATCATGAGGATGGTTTACCCCATTACGGCGGTCTAGAATCATCAACTACATCCATGTACGAGGCCCACGCCCCCCGCTCGGCGGTCCACTACTCCCAGGCCTATGGCCAGCCCAGCATACCTCAGCTGAACCACGCCCCGGCCGTGGGCCACCCACAGTTCTACCCAAGCCACACCCCCAACGTCATGACGCCGGTCTCCACGGGGGTGACAGACATTCACAAAAGGGACAAAGATGCCATATATGGGTAAGAGGACTCGGTTTTTGTTTGTTTGTTTGTTTGTATGTTTGTTTTTACAGGGTGAGTCCAAAAATCGGAATCCAAACCCCGAAAATTATATTTCATATTTAAAAAAGTATATAGCACCAATAATGACTGGAAAGCCAATTTCATAAGCTACTTTTATGAAAAAAATACTGAAATTGCTCAATTTGTTCAATGAATATCACGATTTAAAACAATGACCCTAAAACATCTTTCGTCTAAATATCTGATTTCAAGAATCGTCGTCACAATTGTCTTCAAACATCACCAGCGATAAAACCTCAGTTTAAAAGTTAACAATTTTCAACAAAGTCCTTTTGAAGGCCTGTCTTTAAAAAAAAAAGGTGGATTTTATAAATCATATTGTTTGCCTAACCGGGGTTGTTGATAAAGATATTGTGTACTACCGGTACAGTTGTTGACAGTTGTGGAAACAAGTATTCTGTGTCATTTTCTGTGTTGTTCCAAACAGTAAGAATACACACTAAACTGCTTTTTTTGGACGAAAGAGGTTTTAGGGTCATCGCGTTTAAATGGTGATATTCTTTGAACGGATTGAGAAATTTCAGTTATTTTTTTCATCTAAACGTAGCTTATGAAATAGGCTTTTCAGTGATTATTGTGTTTGGTGCTACAAATTTAAAAAAAAATGAAATACATTTTTTGGGGGTTTGGGTTCTGCTTTTTTTTTTACTCACCTTGTATGTCGTATAAATTTATTTTCTGGAAGGGCGGAAGAGCAAAATATCGGTTTCTCCCCACTTTTTGGCCCTAACTGGTTATTTTCTTATATTTCTTTTGGCAGTTTTACATATTTTTGTTGAGAATCTATGAGATTAGATGAGGGACAAGTTGGAGTCGCATGTAGTCTAACTTTTCCTCTTGATCCTGCAAGTGCCTACACGTCCTTTGCATGAGTTCCGCGCGGCAGCAAACTCTGTGAATCCACATGTATACACACACAGCAGATGAGTCGATGATAGGATATGGCCTCGGGTCAACCAATGAATCATATCAAATCGAAAAATGTGTTCCGAATTTACGCACCGGGCACGTGCCCGCTAGCACGACCAAGAGGTCTTCATTTGACCTTATTAGTTTGGCCAGATCGGTCCCCGAAATCAAGGGTGCTTGCTAAAGAGGTGCTTACCGGTACGTACACGTGCGTCTATGATTAGTCCGTTATGTGACTAAAGGGATAGTTTACAGTCTGTGATAGGTCGAGACCCTGGGAAAGCACCTAGAAAGATGTGACTGATTATTCTCTTTGGCAAAGTGACATATTGCCGGCTTGACGGGAAACATCAATCCACATAGAAATATTTTCCTGAACGGATTTCCTCTTTTAGCTTAAATTGAAATGTATTGCATCCTGATATACATGTGCATGTACACGTGTCCTTAATTAAAATAAATATCCACACTTTTCTTCATGTCATCAAAGACGTGGAAGATTGGCCTACATTACTGAATATGCGAGATGTTTGCCAATTTATGGTCAAAGATTATTCTTAAGTACTGTCTGTTTTCGAATAAGTTAGTATTTGATTATTTAAAACTGCGGTTGACCGAATTTCAAATATTCGAACCCCACCAGCTGCAACTCGGTGCCACACTGGTCAAAAGTTGCACGCAAAGCGCGCCGATAAAAAATTTGCGTGCGGCGATCAATATTGTAGGCCGCTGGAGAGTTTTGCAGTATTTTCACAGGCTCTGCTAAAAGTATGGGAACAGTGAACCACCGTCCACAAAAAAGTGGCATCTGACAATTAATAATAATAATGTGCTTATATAGTGCTTTCCATCCTTACCCAATTATTACCCCGTTCATCAGGCCATGGGACCACGCGGCAGCCAATTTCAGCGCTCAATCGGTCCTCGACCCTCACAGGTACCCATTTATACTCCTGGGTGGAGAGAGGCAATTGTAGTTAAGTGTCTTGCCCAAGGACACAAACACCGTGTTCCTGGCAGGGTTCGAACCCACGCACCTTCGTACATGAGTCCAACACCGTAACCACTGGACCATGGCGTTCTACCTAATTAAGTACCGCATCTTTACAATTTAAATAACATCACAGTAGTTTGTGTACGTGCGTAGTTTTTTTTTTACGAATTTTGATCCGACAAAAAGTTATTTGAATATTTGGTTGATGATTGAATATTTAAATATTCAGTATAAATATATTTGGAACAGCCCTATGATTCTTTGCACTTTTTAAAAAAATGTTGATATTCAAAAAAAAAAACAATTTATGTGCATGTAGTTAACACATTTTTTACCAATCGTACATAAACAGGAACTTTATATCCTACTCATTAAACATCAGTACATTGTCTTTCCCTAACTTTTTGTCTCGTCTCCGTCCATCTTTAAACTAAATCTACAAAAAAACAAAACTCATCTCTCTTTTTGTGTGTGTTTTGTTTGATTTTAGCCATCCCTTATTTCCGCTTCTTGCACTCATCTTTGAGAAGTGTGAGCTTGCGACCTGCACACCGCGTGAGCCGGGGGTGGCAGGCGGCGATGTATGTTCCTCAGAGTCCTTCAATGAAGATATAGCTGTATTTGCTAAACAGGTACGACCATTCATCTTTAACCCTAACTCCCTAGGCCTTTCTGCTAGGATGTAGCCTAAATCCTGCAAAATCCTCTATTTGGCCTCATGGAAAATGGCATGCCTGAATCCTGCAAATTCCTCCATTATTACTTGAATATGGTCCGTGGAGGGATGACCACTGCCTGAATCCTGCAAAATCCTGTGGCAGTGACTGTCAATATGTTGAGGCTTGGCCAGTTATATCCTGGAGCAGTACGGAGGATTTCAAGCATAATCCAGGCATATACATGTATGTATGCATGGCTGAGCAAAAACAACACAAGGTCCGGCCCAAGACCTCGACAAAGTGCATCCTACAAAATCAGTAACGCACTTTTGCTATGTAACCTCACTCTTAGAAATTCCTCCACTTTGGCAAAGAGGATTTTGAAGGATTCAGAGCGGTTAGGGTTAATTTAGTTTTTTTTGTAGTGGTTGGATGAAAATCTGGATTTTTTAAAAATTTGGTGTGATTTCCACTGTTCAATTTGAATTTTGGAAACCGTATTCAGGGTGAGTAAAAAAAAACACGGTGTGCGTTCTTTCAGCACAACGAAAACAATTCACACACATCCCTATGTGATTTGTTTTCGTTTTGCTGAAAGAACACTTACTTTTTTGTGATCCGACGACAGAACTTTAAAACGGTGGTTGTGTTCAAAATTCCGTAACTTGAAAATTACATGAGTGATTTTAATGATTCTTGTACTAAATGAAAGCTTATGAATTGGGCTGTCATATCCTAGCTTTTGAAAGTGCGACATGCAAAACTTCACTAAAACAATGGTTCCGACATGTGGGTTTCGTTTTTTTTGTATTCGCCGTGTATTCGAAAACAATCTTAAAAAAATTAAGCCTTTCATTTTTTGTTAACAAAAAAATAATCTAAAAAACATATTCATGAACATCCAAGATTTGCTCCATGGTCTCTGCTTGCAAGTGGCCTTCTTGTTATATGAATAGCCTGCCCATTTGTCTGATCAGAGAGTTACCACCCACTTCTTTTTACCATTACAGCTCTGGAGTGTTTTTGTAAAGGCCCAGTAGTCTTGCATTGAATCCCACAAACTATACCCAATCATTGGGAGGGCATTGCATGCAGCACCTCACTCGTCACTTTTTGTTGGTGTATGATTGTGAGCTGAATGGGAACTTTCGATGAAATCGGATAAACTTTATTCGGTTTGGAAAAAAATAAAAGGATAATAGCCAATTTCTCCCGCCATCAGCTTTTTGTACAGATGTAAAACCTTTTTTCTTGTAAGAAACTATTAAGTAATAATCAAAGGGGATTTACAACATTTGCTTTTGCTGTAATTTTGAGAAATGGACGGAACTAGTATGAAATACAGACTCCTGGGTTGTATTGCACATGCCTTGGTGAACATAATTAGGACAGAGACAGGCCACGTGGGAGGGTTGGAGTCCATAAGGAAAAAGAGACCAGATTTCATCGGAGTCCAAATTTCCTATGACAGCGGCTTTTCATAGAGTGCTTTTAGTAATAGAGGAAAAGCAAAACAGTCATTACACGTACAACAGAGAAAAAATTAATAGGCAGAAAATCCTGAATTGTTGGAAATGTTTTTATATTGCTAATAACAGCAAGGCATGTTTTTATGCTACAGAAATGTGAAGGATTTCGGTGATTTCGCTTTTCATGTAGAAATTCATTTGGTTTTGACAAACGTCTTTCTGGTTGATCACTCCTGATTTACATTTAAAAAAAAAAATTCAATGTGCAATTGTGCATATGTACTGGTTCTTGAGATATGCAAGATTGCTTTGAAGAAGTTGTTCTTATAGCGCGATAACTATAATATTTCTTTATATCTCTGCTTTTAAAGTTTCTCTACCCGGGCACTTCAATATATTCAATTTAGTCCTCCTAATAATTTGTCACTTTACAGGTTTATTATCTTTTTATAATTTTGGATGTTTTCTAAAAGCTTTTATTTTGAGTGACATGCCCAATAATGCACAAAAACATTTGTATTGAAAAAATAGCTAGTTAATAATATTTTAAAACATTATTTTTTTCAGGTGAATATAAAAAATAGCACTGAGAGAGCAATTTGTAATGCTTCATTCATCAATATTTTCTATCCTGTGCCCCGATGTAGAAAAGGAACCATGGTTATAGTCAGAATAATTGTAAAGTAATATTTTTTTTAGTTTACTCGTACATTTCACTATTAACCCTAACCCCCTTGAGTGATTTATTAGGAACCTTCCTCATTCTTGCAAAATCCAACACATTTGTAACTCAACACCCAAACTGTTGGACTCTGATTATGGTAGTATGCCTGACCCCATGTAAAGCATAATCAGTTGACTAGTGCAGTACTCACTCCAATAGATTCCAACAAAATATGCAGTTTGATTTTAAAGGGTTGGGTGGTTTGGGTGAAGGACTTGGTATTAGGCTAGCTCTCGTCAAGGGCGGATCCAGGGGGGGCCAAAGGGGGCCATCCCCCCCCCAAAAAAAAACGAAACCATTTTTTGTTTTATGTGACGTCGCAATAAAGGCAGGCAATGAGTACACCACCATCTTTTCCTCAAAAAACATTGGCTAAAGTGGTCAGAAATTGCCTCAGATCGCACCACAGAGCATCGAGAATCCAAAAAAATTTCGCGGCCCTTAAGCGGGCCCTGAAGCCCACGCTGTAATTTTTTGACCCACTTTTTTGGAGACACACTTTTTTTGTTGGCCCCCCCCCCAAAAAAAATTGTGTTCTGGATCCGCCCTTGGCTCTCGTGCCTTGAATTATCAGTTATGAGGAATAGTGGTTATGTCAATCTTCTCAAAATGATTTTTTTTGGTTGCTTTGTTTGTTTTAGGCAAGGACTGACAAGCAGTACTTCTCCAGTAATGAAGAACTTGATAGTTTGGTGAGTAGTGCCAGCCATTGTAATATGTATTCACGTGCTACTCTTCATAAGAAAAAAAAGAAGACTTTGGTAATTGCATACTTTATTTCACTTAAAGAATTTATGTGGAGTGTTTATATGTGGACTTAAGCAAGGGTCGGCTTTCTTTTAACAGCAGAATGTTCCAACAAACTGTGGATTTTGCAAGGTTTTTTTTTAAAATCATGCTGTCTATCAAGATTTTGGTATTCGTGTAGTTTAGGACAACTTTGTGTTTTACATTTTCCGTTCATAACTCAAAACCCTGTCCTCTTTCCACAAAATTAAAATCTTAGCGAACTACTGGTATTTAGATGATTCCAAACACAAAGTGACTTTTCTGGCTTGTATTATAGCCAACTGTTTAGGTATTAAGTCCCAAAACATAAGAGTGTCTTTTCGTTCTCTTATGGAACGGGGTCGTAAACTACCGGTACATGAATAGCAAGATTTTGACATCTTTCCTTTTTTGAATTAACAGTCCATTGTAGTCATGTTCTGAACTTCTAAAGTTAGTCCAGTGTAAAACTTTAAAAGTTAGTCAAATTTTCTTTTTTTTTCACTAATTATGGAAATATTTCTGAAAATTTTTAACAATTTTTTTTTATTCTAGAATGTATGTGCAGACCATCTTTTGATCTTTTTGACTGCACGGAAGATTGCAGATTGAAGATTTTGTTTACATTGTACCTATTGGCTTCATATTCTGTCTTGATCTGGAACTGACAATTCTTGACACTTGATATGCACATGTACACATTTTGGAATATGACCAAACTGGCTTATTGGGTTGGTATGCCGGCTGGTACCCACTACATAATGAAAACCAGTCATTTGGGGCTTAGCCGGGCTACTTAACATAACAGGGTTCATTGTGTATGGTCCCTGATACTGGCCCGAAGGCTACATTCCGATGTGTATGCAGCATTCAAGTACGTGTCGAGTATGCGTACTATGGTTCATTCATTGTGCGTCAAAGCAAAACCACAAAATTAATGGCACTGAATGCCATTTTGGGATAAATTACACCTACCCCTTTCATAAATATTTCTGTTTTGTTCTCTTTGGTGTAGGCCCTAGCTATGCTAAGATAAACTCTTTGTGTTGATACTAAACAAATTTGATTTTTAAAAATTTTAATATAGAAGTCAGCTGTAGGCCTACATGTTAATTTTTTTTTTTTGGGGGGGTTGCACTTTATCTGTTTGTTTGGTTTATTTCTGTTTGTAATCTTACTGGAGATACAGATAAAATGATTGAATATGAAATAAATATATTAATAATTGTGTTACAATAGACTTGTCAGTCTGTAATCTAAAACTATGAAAATGAAGTTTGATTGGGGTGACATCCAAGGAGAGATTACAGTTTAGCAGATGGAACACTTGCCATGGCTGTGTATGATATTACAATACAATAAAACAATGACAGACGTTGTAATATTCCAGAAAATGACGGTAACAATTTGGGCACCAACATCACACGCTGCGTATGTGCTGTTTGGTCCCATCCCTGGTCACTTTTTTAAAAACATGTCGGACAATTTGAAAATAATTTAAAAAGGGCAAGTACTTGCTCAACAACATTTGGAAGAATACAATTTTAAACTCTGTTTTTTTAATGTTAGTCTTCAATCAAGAGTGCAAGATGTAGTTCTGCTTAATGTGAGCTCTGCTAAACTACACACAGTAAATTCACTGGGTATACTAGGTTCCAATCGTATGACATCAAAGTACCACGTTGCCATCTGGGTTCCCCTTGATTGGCCACCATTGCAGTAGGCAAGAGTTTGGTTAGCAACCGCGTTGTGCGTGGTAAACTAGCCAGTAGGGCTTATTTCCACGTAAAAGAACCGTGAATTCTTTATCAAACAGCATTGATGGTCACTATCTGTGCCACGTACGGTTGTCGTAATCGTGCTGACCAAGCACTGGGCTTGTTTCTCACAGTTTTTGCCATCCATTACAGCTTTGAGAGCTTGCATACTTTCCTACTGCATGGTACACTATAAACGATCTTTGCCTACTACAATGGCGACGCTTACTTTCTGGTACCCAGATGTAGGGCAGGTCGTGAGTGAGCCCTTTTTCACAGAATAACGGTGAATGCTGGCCTGCGTATGACTGAGTACACCTCTCCCCAACTGCGTACCAGGTTATTGCAGATTTTCTGTACTACCGGTACCACTTTAAGTACAGACAATAAGCTCAGAGCCATGCAAGTGCTTGAACTTAAAAGTCGTGTAGCTGGCCGGCTTGCCCACACTAAGCAACCAACTCACTGGCAACCCAGCACAACTTTTTTTAAATTCAGAATGACACGAGGATTTCCTGCTGAAGACAGAGCGCGCATCCTAGAGTTTCATTTAACTGCTCTGCCTACCAACGTCCTCCCAGGGTTTGACTCTGTGCACGCTGCTGGCTTGTGTTGGTGGTGTTGCTGCAGTTAGCAAAGCACTGATAAGGCCACAAAAAAAAAATAGTTCTGCTTCCAGTTTCCCTACCTTCCCTATTCTGACAGCCCCTACCTTAATGTTTTTTTTATGGGAAAAATGAGAAAAAAGCACCTAAAGCCATCAATTTCTACCTTTTACCCTTGACTTCACGTAGATGCCTCCATATGATTGTACAAAAAAAAAAAAATGTCCCTACCTACATGTACCTGCCTCATTCTCAAATGCCATGTAATCAGAAGCAGGTTTATTATTTTTTTGCCTAATTACTCTCGGTTATTGAAATATTGCATTTATCAGGGTCTCAAAAACGTGAACATTTAAAAGATGAATTGACTTCGATCCTTTTTCCAATCCTGTAAACCATTTTCTATTAATATAAAACACACACCTTTTGTTTCAGTAAAGACCTTCTTTTGAACAGGTATTTTGATGGGTTTTTTTTGGCCAGTAGTGACATGCATGCCCAATGCGCTGCTTTTCACTGTGTATTGTTCAGAAAAGTATTTGCCAGCTGACCCTACTTTGCTGTTGGGCATGCTTCTAAGAAACTGGTTTAAACTTTCATGCCTTTTAGAATGCCAGGTTTGTTTGAAAATCTTGAGAGGTCATATTAACTGATGATTGTATCCCCAAACCTCTGTATTCTCATAATCTGCTTTTATCATTTCACAGTTTTTCATATTTTTTAAAGAGTTTCAGTGCTACCAGGGAAATAATAGCAAATTTGTAAGTGAGTAGACTCGGAACGAAAAAATTGGAGTGCCGTTAATGACTTTACATACAACGTACAGTAAGACTTATTTAAAAGTTAAAGTAAAGCTAATACAGAAATTATACCGAGGAAGATTTGTAAAGGAAATGATCAGGCAAGTATTTCCTGGTGCTTCGTCCCTCGGGGACAACTCATTTTGTTCTCCTTTTGATTTCTTGAGTGATTCATTCCCCAACTCAAAACAGACGTTAAAAGAAGTCTTGGAAAATATGGCCCACCTGTTGTAACATCCCAATCATATTTATTATCATTTCCCTCCCTTTTCTCGAAATGAAAGATACAGAAAGACACAGCCCTTTAAAGACTTTGGCAAAGAAAGACTTTTTTGGTGTGTCTCTTAAAAAACCGTCAGAGTTTGAAATGTGAGAGCGCTAAATAGATTTTTGGTATTCACCGGAGGATTTCTAATTTAGCTGGGGGTCTGTCTGGATATTAGGCCGTGCCTTCCGTTGCTTGACTTTCATGCCATATCTTGTCATTTTTTTCCCCTGCCAGACGTGATGCGACGTGACTCGAGAGTCCCCAAGTTGTGTTTGGGACTTGTGCCCGAGCCAATTCTTAATTGGGACCCAAGGAGGAGTTAGACCACTTGGCACCTGCCGCGCTCATGTAATTTGGCTTCATTGGGATTCAAATCAGTTTTGTCACTCGTTTTTTTCTTCTCTTTTCTCTTTTTCACAGATGATTCAGTCGATCCAGGTACTGCGGTTTCACTTATTAGAATTGGAAAAGGTGAGCCTTTTATGCTTTTATTTTCTTCAACTTTTTGTTGAATGTTCAACATTAATGAAACAATTTGCACAAATCTATTATTTCAATTGTTTCATTTGATAGTCACTTTGTTTAGTTTCTTGATCATTAGCTTGTCCTCTTAGAGAAGATCGGCATTGGGAGGAAACTTTTGTTTCAGTTTTTTAAGTTGAGTGATTTTTCTGGCTTGTTTTTTTTTATCAGGGCTCTCTTACGAATTTTACCTTAATTTAAAAATTAGGTCTCAGCAGTAGATCCTACAAACATTGTGAAATTATTTTAATATTCATAATGCAAGACAGTTTACCCATTCCTATTGGTTGAGAAACCATCACATGGGTGGTTTGAAACCGCTGATAAAACACCGCCTGGTGTTAAAACACTTAATTCCTGCACCGCTGCATTCTGCGCCACATCACTGAATACGTGCCACGTGCACCAGTGTCCATAAAAGGAGATTTTTAGCACTACGAGTGTGAGGCACATACCATAGACACGACCAGATGGGTGTTTCACAAAACTTGAGGTAAAATTGTTGAACAAAATAATTGAAAAATGTGAATTTTTGACTTGTTTTGACATTTTGACTGAAAGGTATTTATGAATGGGAATAAATTTGTGCTTGGCCTGTATTAAACAAGTTTGTTTAAAATTGGCTAGGGGCCTGGACATGGATAATGGCGTGAGCCGAAGGCTAGGGCCATTATCCGTGTCCGGGCCCCCAGTTGGTTTTGACATACATGTTTAAAACCGGTCAAGCATGTATTTATTCCCGCATTAATGTATACCTATGCAGAATACTGAATTGTAAGAGCATCATCCAAAGTCAGCTCTAGAAGTTGAAACTACCTGTCTCTGAAATATTGCATCTTTACATCTCACTGTTGGTGGCCATACACAAGAAATATTGCAAACTCTGTATCTCCATGAAGTTAACACAAAATGTCATTCTTCCTTGAATCCAGTCAACTTAATCATTCGCTTCTTTAAGACTCAAGTTTTGATGTGTCTCTGAGGGTTCATTGGAATTTTGCAAAATGATGAAATTCACATTTGACATTACAGATTAACTTGTATATTGAAAAAAAACTAAGTTAAAAATCTGCCAAATCTAGCCCATTCTTTACATTTACAAAGATTCCCGATCGATATGAAGTCCTTTTCAGACATATCTCATGAGTTTACCTCTCGTACAGCTACTAGCAGGAATTCGCACAGTTTGTACATTGAGCCCACTGCTTTTAGTGTGCGCATACGGTGGGCACTCCAAACCCTGCCCGGCACAATCGCCAGTTTCAACACAACATGTACGGTCTTAATGGTATTGCATATTGACTAGCTGTCACAGTAACAGCCTTCCGGGTTTGATGCCTGAACAATATGGCCCGGGCTACGTCTACCTTTCCTAGATTTTTCCTTCTTTTTTTTTAACGCGGGGAAAATTCAGGATGCACGTCAATGTCAACACTTGTGTTCATCAGAGAACTGTAATTGCATTTGTATAAGCCATCAACATAAGTCCACAGCTAGTGTGCAGCTTTCAGAATGACTGCCCCCCCCAAATAAAATCCTGCTTTTTCCACCTTTTATCCAAACTCACCCCCCCCCAGGCCCCCCCCCCCCTTTTTGCTAAGGAGAGAAATTGGAGATAATTTGTTCATTATTTTACTGTTTTCTGAATTAATGAAAACAAATATGTGACTGAAAGATGACCTCAAGCAAAGATTTTGTGAATAGATGTTATATGTACAAGGTTCCTAGACATTCTGGAAATCAGGGAAACCTTGAAAATGAGTTTCCATTTTTCCAGTCACGGAAAATTCAGAGAGTTTTTGAAAAATCCGGGAAAACTCAGGGAATTTGACAGTGACCCAGAAGGGACAGGTTTTTTGCCAGTTTGGCGTATGTGCGTCTTGTGCCGTGCGTCCAATTTGTGTCCATTGACTGGCTGGCTATGGTGGCTTTTGAGTGTTTACGTCTCCAGACAATAACAATTGGCTGTGCTACATTTACACCACCTCTTGACTTTCCAGCAACCTTGTTAAAAATTTAAACATTATTTCTCATGGAATTTTGGAAATGTCGCAGGGAAATATCAGGGAAAATTCAGTGAATTTCGTTTTTGTAAAGTGCTGAGAAATTCTGATTTATGGCTGGTTATCATTGGTCCATTCGAGTTAAGGAGCCAGTATTTTCAAGAAAAACAATTTGTGAACTGCTGTGGCAAAATGAGGAATGTCCACCAAAACCTTGTTTTGAGTAATCAACATCTGAAGTCAGATATACTAAAAAAATCATGTCAAAATTGATATAGTTTTTTGGTACTTTGGGGTAGCCAAGGTATCCAAGATTCACACTTTACCCTTTTGTTCAGAAAAAAATACCCCCAAAAGTGGAAAAACTGAAGTTTTCACTGCAATTGGCAGCACAATACGTATCTTTTGTTTCAAAATCGTTAATAAATTTGGTATCATTGGAAAACCAGTGATTTGCGCTTTTAACATGATGTATGTAACTGGAAAAGTTAAAGGAGGGGGTTATTCCTCATGATATTGGCAGGGCACATTTGCTATAATGCAAATTATTCAGCAAAATTGTTTTGATAGTAGCGTGAATTTGAAGTTGGAATTTAACATTGATGAAAATATCATAGGTAATGAAACCGCGAAGGCTCAAATTAGTACTTAATGTGTCACCCTAGTGAATAAGGGATGCATATGAAAAGGAACTTAACAATTCAAATGGTGCTCACTAAAGCTATTTTAGGCATCACAGTAACGATGCACATTTTTTGTTTTGCTCTACAAGGAACACTAATAGTGTTATGGTTTACGGAATTTATTTTGTCACGAGAACCTAATCCTCCCAACGGTGACCCATACCTAGACACGAGCTAATACGCGCCACGTGTGCAAGTCACTGGAGCAGAACCCCGCAGCCGTGGGCAAACATTGTGGCCGAACCATTTTCGCAAGCTCTTACCCCCTCAAACCTCCCCGTGCAACAGGATGTAACGTTAGTTAGCAGCACGACGCAATCCTCCTCTAGCCAAGAAGAACCCAGGAAGTGTATTTTCTTCGCGCAATTATTCACCGAGCGTTGTGATTCATCGCGCGGTGCTCCTGAATTACGGCAGTTTTTTTTTTTTTGAGTCCTTGAGAAAATAAGTTGCTGGGCCATGTGTGTGTGTGTGGGGTTTTTTTGGGGGGGGGGGGCAGGCTTTTTGTTGGCAGTGTATGGTGAGGGTGCTATGACACTGCAGAATTGGTCCTCACACCTGTTCAAAGTCTGTGCTGATCAACAGTGGTACTGGTACAGTCCCTAGTAAAAATTTGTTGCAGTTGGTGATCTTTCCAAACGTTTTGCTCAAAGCTTCGTGTCTCCCTCAGCTTCTTACAACGAAAACAAACTTATCAAAGAAATGAGAGTAATACATTGTTAACGTCTTGCAATGGGGCCAGTTCATTCATGTGATCAAGAATGTGGATTTTGTGAAAGTAAAAACTTAAAAGTGCATTGAAGGGCTGATGTTGTGGCACGTGAACTTCAAAGTTGCAAAAGTGGAAAAATATTTCATTCTTAAGAAGTAAGCCAGGTGGGTCTCTTGATGCCAAAGTTGCATCCATTTGCATTCACGCTGAGTATTAGCAAGCCTGCACCCAGTCACATAGCATTAAAATTTGCTTTGATGTTTAAATATGTTGTACTCAGTGCTAAACGTTGAACCTGATTCTGTTGGTGCGGTACACATACGATGAGCAACATAGAATGAATTTCACCAAAAGATTTGGTGAACTCAAATAAGATGTAACTTGGGCTTTTACCAACCTCAAAGTTAAGTGATTTCACATTTGCTGTATCTGGTTCCTATTAGTTGGATTTTTCTTCCATTTTTTTGTGCTGATCAACATTGATTGATTAATGACATTATAACCTAAAGTACTTAAGTACTATAGTTTACAAAATCCTGCAGTGGATTTCACGCAACAGTGTGTAGCTTATGCCATGCATAGGACTTACTCAACAATTTTGCTGGGTAGCTGCACAACAAGCTTATGATCGATTTCACGAAACCTGGTATAGCTGTGCAACGTTTTTATAATCTAAACATCTTGGACGAGGATAATAACTGCATTTTCGACGGCTGTTGGTGAATGATTTTGTTCTGTCACGAAACAGTTATTGGATCACCTCCGCCCGCCATTTTGAAAATATTTTTACCCGACTTCCTTCGGAATCATGCAGCAACTCTAAACATTCTGTCGTGAATAAAATAGTTTGGCTATGAGTGTCTCGTATCAGCCTTGATAAGTTGTGCAATAACAGGCTCCATGGCGATCGCGATTTGCTGGTAAAGTAGTTCATTTTCAGTTGCTATGCCACAACTTACGCCACCTAAAATGACTGCAGAAGTTATGCCATTATTTATTGCACATGTCGTGGACTTACGCGCTATGAAACTTTCGTGAAATGTGTCATAAGTAAAATGTTGCGCAGCGTGAAATGTTGCTCAATAATATGTGGCGCAAGTGGAGTTTACGCCATTGCACAAAGGTTCTTAAAATCGGCTGCAGGATTGTTATGGTTAAGTGCATGTACATGTACAGCGGGTCGTAAATTGGCAGTTTACGTGTACTTTTCCCACCTGCATCCAAGCCAAAGTTTCAAATGTTTGTAACAAATTATGGGCCGAGACCCCTTCCTGCCCCTGTTTTTGCCTGCAGTGCGTAACCCACTAAATGACTCAACTTTGACATTTTTTTCATCTTTCTTAGCGGCAATTAAGATACAGCAGCGACGAAAATATGTATTTCCTGGATGCAAAACGGGGTCAGAAATTAGGTCTCGTAAAAAAAAAATTGATGTGGGATTTGGGATACTTGTCACTGATTGACACATGCTCTGCTTTTCTTTCTTCTCTTTTTTTTCTCAGCTGGTTTACATTATTAAGAAATAAGAGGCACTGAGGCTCGGTTATGACATTAATTGACCGTGGCAAGAAGTTTCCTTCAAATTACTAGACACTTATGGATAATAAAATTAGGGTAGATAGCCGCACTTGCATAAGAACAGCGTGCATAGAACCCCAGTGAAAAACAAGGTCATCTTTTTTCAGGGGTTTTGTGAGCCTACCCTAATTTTGTTTTTTAATTGGGAAACCATTGTGAATGTCAATAAAGTGATATAGAACCAGATTAGTTAATAAAAGCTGAAATAATGAAACACTTCCTCGTATGGATTCCAGAAAACTAAAGATAAATCGTTGAATACTAAATTTCACCAGTACTGAGGTCAACCTTGACCTTACAAAACCTGACTTTACCTTGACATTTGGAGTATCAAACTTGATTTTTTTTGGTCGTGCACTTATAACTCCTTGACCAATAGTATGCGTGTACTACTTCACAAAGTGCACACTCACGGTCACCCAAAATTAGAGCACACCAAAATTGCCGGCAAAGTGTGCTATGACCTCGATCATGTTTCAAATTGTCATTGCTGAATGAAGCCGACTTGCCATGGGCTCAGTTCAGTTTGGTTAAAATTTGGCTCAAAATTTACCATACACATACAGTCTGACTAAAGTTTATGGATTTCATACACAAACAGTAAATGGTAATTTGTGACCGCTTTTCGAAAGAAAACACCGCATGCACGTACTGGTTCAAGCATTTTGCACAAATTACGCCATTGACACAGTTTGTTTTGTTGTCGCAAAAATTGGCCTAAAGTTTACCATATACAATGTACCGGTAATGTATACAGTCTGATTAAAGTTTATGGATTACATATTTACACAGACAGTAAATGGCACTTTGTGACCACTTTCGACAGAAAATGCCGCATGCATGCTTACGTACGTGTTTACGCATACATGTATATCGCACAAATTCCGCATGGCTTATTTTTTTTTACAATCTGCACAAACCCAACGCATCTCTGCGTGAGCATCAGGCATCAGCATTGCATTCGAATAAAGTGGTTTTGGTATCCCCTAACTCTCCCTTAGTAACCATGGAGGGGGTACTTGAACACAGAGGATGAACGTGGATGTACATTCATGTACCGGTACATTCATGTTATTACTGCATTCTCAATGAGGCCCCCTTTAATGGAGAAACCAAGCAACTGCCCCATGACGGATTATCTGAACAGTAGCCAGGATAATTTGCCTTTGCCATTGAAAGGTGCCTTCGTGATAGAATTGTTAGTGTGTCCAGATTCGTCTATAGTCTACATAACAATGACATCATCCACTTTTGATGCTTCAGAGTTACGTACAGTGTATGTGTTATGGTTGTTGCTGTTCCATTGTTGGGGGAGGGGAGTAGAAAAACCAGGCCAAATGTGTCCGATTGTTTCGCTCGTAACCCCCGCCCTGCAAACAGGGCGCTGCGAAGGGCTGATGAGCTAAAACAGAATCTTGTGAAGGAAGTAACCTTCGCATGCATTGCATGCAGCTAGCTCGCAACCTCATCCCAAGTGCTTACTTTATTTCCAACCTCGTTTCCAACAGTAAGGTTATGGTGGGCGCGTACTGCTCCACACCCTGGGGACGAGGTTGGCTAGCACGCGCTACATTTGACAAACAGCTGCAGCGAAATCTATCCAATGAGAGCTCAAAGAGATTAGCCTTTCCCAGCGTCCTGTTGGGGGGGGGGGGGTGGTTACGAGTAAATCCGCTTGTTAGCCCAATTGGTTCAACTTTCACGATTGGTTTTATCAAAGGGTTCATGTCTGTAACCAGACACTTCAGCCTTTAGGCTGTAACCTGAGATGTCTGCAAACTTGTACATAATGCCCCAACCTGAAAAGTCGGCTGCTTCTGTTAGAGAATCACATTTCGTACTTTCCCTTCTTCTCTCAATCTCATCCATCTGTAAGTCCGTCCTCCCTTCTACCGTCTTCCGTCATTGTTCCTTTCCTCCAGCCTCGTTAAGGCAACTCTGAAGGATGCTCATTTAGCTCTTGACGTCCTTGAACCCTACCATGAACCCATTATGAGTAATAAGGTCGATGGGGAAAAAAAAACCAGCGAGAGACAGACTTGTTGTTACCCTTGCAGCCTTGGCCCAACTGTTTCTACAACTGTTGCGATCCGTCCGGCATAGAATTGCAAGCCTTTTCTTGATTTTAGAGGTCATTGGGGACGGAAAGTGCACCCCCCAAAATTTTGGCCAAGTATTACTCACGTGCCCTTTGGAACATTCTTTTTTTTAGTATCAGCACTGTGTTGTTGAACTAATTCCCAGTGTACAGGCGTGCCATCTCAGAATCTATTATCGTCATTTTATAGCATACATGTCACTCCGATTTTAAGTCAAGGTCGTCAAATTTCCGTTTGGTAAATTGAAACTATGTGGTCGTGAGTGTGACAGTTTTGCCAAGATTTGCCAGATTTCCTCCTTTATTTCAGTCGCATTTGTTACGTGTTAGGGTACCTCTGCTTCAAACTTTGAGCAACGAAATTTTGTGCCGTTACGGAGAAATCCCTTCAGGCTAAAAGAATTCCAAATCAAGGCTTAAATTTGTTTTTAATAAAGTCCCTGAAAAATTGCAAACAAGCATCCCTACCCCAAATGTTTACATCTAATGCTGCGGCAGGGACCGCATTATGTGGAACATTTGTTTTGTGAGGAAAATTTGGAATTGAGTTGTTGGGAATTTTCTTGTATATATGTAAATCTGGCGAACAAACTTAGAAGCGATTTTTGAGGTGGTGCCGCACTCGTGTGTACGCTGCGCATGTTCTTAAAGATGAGATGTGCGCACATTTTGGTGACGCTATTGGTCGAAGGAGCCTGGAGTGCATGCGTACTACCTGAGCGCAACTCACGCGAGCCCGGTGCCACTGTTACCTAAGAAAATGGCTGTGGCTGAATTAGTGAATATATTTACATTGTTTTTTTGGCCCGAAAACAAATATTTAACTTGTGTATGTTCACCAAAATCACCAAAAATCCAGAAAAAAAGGAATATGAGTTCAGC
Source organism: Patiria miniata (assembly GCF_015706575.1). NCBI lineage: Eukaryota > Metazoa > Echinodermata > Asteroidea > Valvatida > Asterinidae > Patiria > Patiria miniata. Next base: position 38,539,202 of record NW_024037074.1, on the reverse strand, counting down.
ATACATGTACCTCTTTTGTATGATACAAATTTGCTGATGATAACAGTCTTCAAATGAGGTTTTGCCCTTCACCGACGTTTAAATGCTGTATACTCAGTGTGTTACCTCCCAAGTGAAAGTTGGAAAAAATCACTCGGGTGGGACTCGAACCCACGACCTCCTGCTTTCTAGTGCAGATGTTTTATCACTCGACCACCGAGCTAATGGGATCAGTTGGCTGGTTCGAATCCGATGTACATAGCAGCGGATACCGCATAAACTAACGACCCCAATCGCGGACGTATGCTGGGAATCGTGGACGATATTTTTCTCTTTTGTTCTCTGGTATTTTTCATCCACGGTTTGAAAAGATGAACACGTACACGCATACATGTACACGCCCATAAAAAATAGTGTTTTTTTTCCTAGAGTTAGAACATGCAATTTATGTGGAATATGCATTGTGTAGAAATCCCCTCTTATTCCTTGTCAGGCTTAATCTGCTCAAGTAAGACATCTCTTGGCAAATTTGGGCTTTAATTGGAGGGAACCCGCTCCCCCCTCAACCCAGCTAAACCGTTTGCGAGTTGCAGATAGGGTCAAATTGTTAGTGGCATTCGTTAGCGGTCTGGGGGCTTAGTGGGGCCCTTACGTGCATACTCAGTGTTAATCATAGCGGTGTGTATGACTCTAATAATGAATTGGTTCCTGTTACATTTTAGAAGTTTGTTGGGGGGAGCTGTCTTGCCGTGGAATTATGCGCATGTCATGCTGGATATGCACCCAAGGTCCTTCCAATTTTCAGAATTTCTTTAATAGTTATTTCCCTTGTTCTGCTTTTGCAAAACAAATCTGCAAAAAAAGTTAGTCCTCATGTTTGGTTGTTGTTAGATACATGTACAAGAAGATGTACGTTGCGTTGCATTGTAAATATTATATTCCACCTTTCAGTGCATTGCATGCCGCCTTCTACCTCTGTGGGCGAGGTTCGAGCCTCATCCAGGCTGACATTCACTGGCAGATCAGGGGTTGGGGTGGTGGTGGGGGGGGGGGGGGGGAATGGGGGTACTGGGCAGTGGCCTTTCCTCCTCTGAACAAGTGTCAATTTAAACCAAAACAAAATTAAGTTACCAGAAGAGAATTGAAAGACGACTGTTTATTGCCTTTCCCTCTACAGATTCCAGAAATGTTACTAGAAAGAAAGAAAAATGAAAAGGTCCACCCCCTTGTGTTAAATGAGGGCAAATAGTACCTCCCCATTCCCCTCTTGAAAATTTGGTCCTGGATCTGTTTGTTGTATAGATGGGTTTTCAGTCCTGCCCGTTTTTATGGGTGTTTTTTTTCTGGTTTATGTTCGCAGGGTTTTCCTTCCACCATTTAAGGTAGATTAGATCATTTGCAGCTATCCAAATAGTAACTGACAAAATTATTGTTGAAAATCGTACTTGGTCTAAAGATAGTAATGGCACGAAACTCCCTGTGAAATTATTCTATCTGGCATGCTGTCATTTTGAAGAAAACAATAAAAGAAGGCAATTTCCAAAGATGCGTCAAGTGACTTTAGTAGTTGGTTTGTAATTCGGCGAATCTGTGAATGGGTGCGTGCAAGTGTTGACACGACGCACATGCTATTATTCGTTGGTTCTGTGCGTTACATCGTGTAGCTGCAATCAGCTGAAGGAGAACATATCCGGGACGCTGATTTCGGGTGCAATTCAAAACATGTCTCTGCAACTTTTGAATTGCAATCTAGAGATCCTAGAATATTGTTTACTTGGAATATATACAGCATTCGCAGAGCTAAAACTTCTTTAGTTGTTAAGCACCCGTATAGATTTTGAGCACTTTTGTTGCTTCAAACCCAAAAAAATGCACAAATGAGAAATGATCCATCTACCTGAACATTTGTCATTGTCTTAATTCTCCCTCTAGGTATTTTCAGGCTTCAGGACTGCAGTGCTTGTGCACTTTGGAAGAATTCTTGTTTTCATTTAATACCAGAAAGAATTTAAAATGAAAAGAAATAAAAAAAAAATGAAATTTAAAGTCGTGTTATCCACCTTCTTATGATGACTTGTTTCCCAACCTGTCTCCCGCCACCCATTTTACCTGACCAGGTACATGAGCTGTGCGATAACTTCTGCCATCGGTACATCAACTGTCTCAAAGGGAAGATGCCCATTGATTTGGTGATTGAGGACCGGGAAGGCGGAATGAACGGAGGCAAGACGGGGCTAGGAGAGAACCACACAGATTCTAGAAGTGAAACGGTAATATTTTTGTTGTTGTTGGCTATTTCCTGATTGCTTCAACCCTAAGCCTCCTCAGTCCTCCAAAATCCTTCAGGCGGTTTTGGAAGAATTTGGGGGGTTGAGGGCTAGGAGAGAACCACACAGATTCTAGAAGTGAAACGGTAAGATATTTGTTGTTGTTGGCTATTTCCTGATTGCTTCAACCCTAACCCTCCTCAATCCTACAAAATCCTTCTGGTGGTTTGGAGGATTTTTGGGGATTGACAATGAATGGTGTTTGAGAAACACAAGGATTTTGGAGGATTGAGGATGAATGTTGTTGAATCACATGAGGATTTTGGATGATTGAGGATGAATGGTGTTTGAAAAAAGGAGGATTCTGGAGGATTGAGGATGAATGGTGTTGAATCACATGAGGATTTTGGATGATTGAGGATGAATGGTGTTTGAAAAAGAGGAGGGTTTTGGAGGATTGAGGACGAATGCATTTTGAGAGGCAGGACTGTTTGATGATTTTGAAGGATTGAGGCGCTGGGTGTCCTTCATTTGAACATAAGTGCAAAATTTTGAAGGATTTTGGAGGATTTTGAATGGTTCCTAGGGGGTTAGGGCCTAGGGGGTTATGGTTGAAGGCATACATATGGGATCACTAGCGTTTGTCTCAAAAGTAACCTGCCAAATTCTCAAAAAGTTTAAGATTAAAGATTCTACTAGTACTAAACACCCTGGCTTGATGTCAATAAGAAGAAATCAAGAAATGTAGGTGATTTTCAACGATCAGTCAATTGACTGATTTTTAGAACAAAGAGTGCTATTGACGAAAATCATGTTTTTGTGATCAAAAGGTTGTCCATGGTTTTTCACTGTTTTTCTTGAAAATGTGTAATTACCACTGAGCTGAAACTTCATCAGGTCAACTTTTGAACATTCTTCTTTAGATTTTAAGGTGTGTTATTGCAATCAAACAAAATTGCGTAAAAATCTGGTAATCGTTTTCAGTAGCAAATAACACAGTACCCTATTGCCCAAATTTTATATTCATAATTTTCGTAATTTTTATATATATTTAAAAATTTGTTTGGTGATTGGGTTCCAGACAGGGTCGGCAGTAATTTAAAAAAAAAAGGTGTTTTTTCTTGGGTTGGGAGCCCAAAATAGGATCGGTCGGAAATGAGAGCTAAGGAAATAAAAAGGGACGCCCTAACTTACACAGAAGAGTACCTGATAAAAATCCCCACTGATTCAGTTTTCATTGCACACTGAAGACAAATATCAACAATGATGCTTCAATGTTTCCTGAGGTGTTCAGTTATTGCAAACACGAAGATCGAAAGTAACACAATTAAACACTGGTATAGAATCAGAAATATTTACGTTTATTGTCAAATAATTGCATATTGTTCTAAATATTTAAAACAGTGAGCTCAAGTACATGTATGTTTGTATGCTCATACAAAATGTACATGTACTTTTGTTAAATTAAGTGAAAGGCAGCAAATTTCACCTTTTTTCCCTATAAATACATTTCACACCAAAAAACCCCCTCTTTTTTCTCCCTTTTGGGACATCTTCAAACATTTTACACCAAAACCCCTTTTTTCCCATTTTTTTGGGGACATCTTCAAACCTCTGAAATGTTTGTTTTGTTTTGGTTACAAACATATCCGTTTTGTGAGCAGACTGGCTGCCGGTCCGTACACTACCGATACTGATTGTGAGGCAGGAACCAGCCTACCCCGCGAGAACAGGAGTTACTGTCTGGCAGCCAATAATTCGAAAATTGTAAAGTACATGCGTCGATTTTCATTGGTCGATTTCACATTCGAAAGTAAAGAACTTGTAAGATAGCAATTCAGAAAAGGAATCATCAATTTAGAAGGAGAATGCATCTTTAATCAGAACACTGCAAAATAGACAAAAGAGATACAAAAAAAAATTGTGTATATTTTCCCTGCAGTTGTGAACACAGATAATAGCGAAATGCCGCTTCGCAAATAAAAATGTGTTGAATTTGAAGAGTGAAAATGACAGAATATGTTTGGATTGGATAACCCAAATAAATAACGCACTGTGAACTTTGAACAAAAAAATCCATGTGAACTCGGCAGGTGTATGCAGAGGCTTACCGCGTACAGAGCTGTGAATAATTATTTTGTAAGGGTAATTACGAAACTCCCCCCGAAACGTGTCCAATGGATAATTACCATCTTACCGGCATTCATGAATTGCCATTTATTTTCTCTTAATTGATATTAATGCCCACATTTAATTGGTTAATGAGTTTCTCTCTCGCCTGTGTAATTCAATTTCCCGGCCTGTACTTTGTTCTTTCAATAAATGGCTGCCCAATTTCCGCCGGGGGATGAAAAAGTACAGTACACTTATCGTTTAAATCAAAATTGATTTTAATATTTCAAAAAATAAAGAGTAGCCTGAGGTTTTTTTCTAATGTTACAAATTTCACAGATTTGTTAAGATTTGTCCTGCACCATTTAAAATAGACAGAGATTACCTCAATAACATACAATTTTTTTTTTTTTAATTTGAACCATGTGACATGCAGGTTGCGTAAATATTATGAGCATAATTTCGGGACAAAAACATTGGGATTGCTAACTTGATTTTCAAATTGGGCTCCGCAATAATTACTCTAAACGTGACAGATGATCACCGCACGTCTTTTTTAAAATTAACTCCGGATGATAATGCTCAATTTTGCACAGTGTGCGCATCAGCGGTAACCACGGTAATGGAAGCACTAGCACCTCCCATGACTCATTCCATTATCAATGCTTTTGATTAAAATCGAACGGACGGGTTGGCCAATTACAGAAGCGGCGAGGTTCTGTGGTAATACATCCCAAATCAGGCATTAATACTTTGTTCGGTAACAAAAAGTATAACCGCCCCAAAAAGCAATATCATTGTATTGTATGAGAAAAGCATTATACACACTTTACAACACTTGTCATCCCAAACATCCGAAATCAGGCATTAATACTTTGTTCGGTAACGAAAATTAAGACCGCCCCAAAAAGCAATATCATTGTATTGTATGAGAAAAGTATTATACACACTGTACAACACTTGTCGTAGTTTCTGAATACATAGACCTAATTCCTGTGTGCCATGCTCGGATGTACATGCACGAATTCAGATAAGCTTTTATAGGATTTAAGCACAAATGAACGTGATGTTTCAATGTGAATGGCAAATAAAGATTGATTAATCAAAGAATCAACATTAAAATTCAATTGCCATATTGTACCTAATCCCAGCACCCCTTCAACTGTTAAAAAGGAAGAGATAATTCCCTTCGCAATAATATACCGGTATGCACTAATTCAGATAAACCATCATTGCGACCTAAGCATTAAATATCCGGCCAATTTTAACGTGATTGGCAAAAATAAAATGAAAGATTTAAGTTTAGGAATCAACGTTAATATCTAATTGCTTTATTGTACCTATTCCTATTCCAAACCCCCCGCAACTATTAAAATTATATTCCCTTGCAAAAGATTAGTTTTAATTTTCTAAAATTAGGAGGGTTTAAATTTAGGAATCAACATTAAAATCTAATTGCTTTATTGTACCTACATGTAATCCCCCCTTAAACTATAAAAAAAAGATAACTCTCCTTGCCAAAGGCTGCTCTTAATTTTTTATTTTAAAATTGGAAGGATGTAAGTTAAGGAATCAACGTTAAAAATCTAATTGCTTCATTGTACGTATTCCAAATCCTCTCAACTATTAAAATTATATTTCCCCTTGCAGTAGATTAGCGATAATTTTTTCCCCTTTCCTCGGGGTGGGGGGGGGGGGTGTTGGATTGTGCGTGCCAAGGCAGCCGAAGCCCAGGCTACAAACCCTGCTAATGGCACTGGTTTGATTGATGGGGGTAGCGATGAGAGAGTGTTTGCTCTGACCTCTAGAGAAGGAGCTTTCTCGTCTCCGCACCACAAACCGCGACTCCGCACCACAAACCGCGACGAGGACAGAGGCTCAGCGTATACTCACCCATGCATACATCTCAAACCCTCTCCTAGAAAACAAAAACGATAGAGAGAGAAAAAAGAGATATCAGTTTAAAAAAAAAAAAAAAGGGGAAAAAAATGGCTAAGAAGCAGTCTCGTATATAATGCATGGTTGCCTTGTGAATACAAACTCTGGTTGTCCGGGCAGATTTTAATCTATTTTCATCCCCATTGTTTGTGTTGGGGCGGCTAGTGGATGTGGGGGCCAGAATACACAATGTGGCTCAGCTTTAATTTTCCCGAGTGCATGTTTCAAGTATGCCCTTAATAATCCGGCTCTGTCAACTAGTGCTTCAGGCAGCCAACGCATTTTCTGTATTATATTATGTTGAAATTGTTGCCATTATACAATGGGAGGAATGAATGGCTGATGGAAAATGTTAAATGTATGATGTTAATCAAGTTTGTCAGGTAAATTTTGTTACCACCCCCCCCTCCCAAATAATAAAAACTACCCAAAAAACAAAAACATGATCAAAAGAAAAGGGGTCGGAATAAAAACCTACAAAGAACGCAAGTGTAAATAATGTATTTAATATTATTCTCTAAGCCAAATGTGATACAAAATGAATTTAAGAAATATAATAAATTATAATGTGTTCCCTTGTGAACATTGTATTTTTTCCACCAACCCTGTTTGTTTCAGGTATTTTCCAAGTACTTACATTAACTACGTGTAAATGTAATTATTGGAAAATGATTTTCAAAATCTCAAGTTTAATCTGATGTGGTCGATCAAATGTAATCATGTATACATGAAATGTCCTTTGTATTTTTGGAATGGGCTATCCTGAAGGAAATTTACACAAAAAGACCCAACAAATTCTTAAGCAGTTGTAGCAGTGCTGGTAAATGAAAATCCATGTTATGCATTGCAGCAAAAATGAAACCGAAGCAACAGTTTCTGATGACAGACCGAGATAAAAAGACATCAAAATGTGGCTTTTTTCTCTGTTTACAAAAAGCTTTGCGCTTCATTTGCCTGTAGTGATTTGGCTCAGTTTTTTTGCCGTCGTGACCTCAGCGACCTCTCTCCCCCCCCCCAAAAAAATTCTGTCTTGGAGAGAAAGTGAAAGTTGGGGTCATTGCCTAGAGAAAGGTGGGGAACAAAACAGGGAACACCCCGGCTACAAAATGTCTTTAAATTGGCCAGGGGTTGCCATGGCAACATAGATGACTTTGGCCCTGCTCTGTCATGCTAAAAAGGGACTAACTTGTAAGCAAAGGGTATTTCTAGTTTTTTTTTTAATGGCTGTAGTCAGTGTTTGAGGGAAATTTTTAATGTATGATTTTTATCCATCCTGACTAAATGCATGCTCCTGAATTTATACACATGTTTAAAACTTGCAAATTTTTCCAGAATGCCCATGATATACATAGTATGAACATGTGCACAACATGTGCACAACATGTGCACAACATGTGCACAACATGTGCACAACATGTGCACAACATGTGCACAACATGTGCATACTGTAGTTACACTATTACAATACATTATAACACTCTTTTACTTTCCAAATAATGCACTAAGATCTGTGAAATGACGTACATGTATAAAGTTACATACCCGGTACATAATTTCACACATCATGCATTAATTGAACAGGAAAATAGTGTTATAATGTATTGTAATAGCCTTATTTCCCCTCAAACATAGGTGTATCTTACATGTAAGTAGTGCCTGCAAAGTCGGGAACGGGAGGTTTTTTTTATGTAAGGCATGAATGATGTTCAATTAACGTTTGGGAATTATTCTTTGAAATGACATAAAGTCCTTTTACCGTTTCCCAGAACAAATGCATACTCAGTGCAAGTTAAAATACTTTGTAAAGAATCTGAATGATGATCATGTGCAAACAACATGGAACATGAAAGTCATTGTCAAGTTGTTAAACAACATGCAGAACAGAACATAACATAAAACTATTTTTTGGGTAAATTATCCACCACTTCCCCCCCCCCAAAAAAATATCTGAGTTCTTTAACTCGGTCAGATTCTGTCCGTTTTTTTTTTTTTTGGGGGGGGGGTCAAACTACAAAAACCTCTTTTGGGCAAGCATCAAATAGTCAACTTTGTATACAGAACCTAATATTAGCATTCTAGCTTGAAATTGTTTTCAATGGTTCATTATTAATGATCAATATTTGATGTCCGCGGTCTTGTTTAGGTTCAATCAGCCCAAATCTGGAACAATCAACAGAACGGACTCCATCAGCAAACCATCACACGCAAAGTTTTATCTGTTCTTATCAACCCTCTCCACCGATGCACAAATATCATTTATTCTGTTAAAAGGTGATTAATGCATCGACAAGATAAATACCGCCTTTATGCGAAAATGAAAAATTGGGTGCAGGACATTGGAAAAGTACTTTTAATGTCGTAGAAGCAAGATAATTTTCTTTTTCTTTAATTTATTTAAAAAGAAAAAAAAATTGTTTGGACCAGTTTTGAAGGTAAAAGACACTTTAGAATAAATCACCCTCATGGAGTAAATAAAGGTCAATTTTTTATGATAAATGCAATTTTTGGATAAATGGTAATGATCATAAATGAAATATTGTAATATTATGTTTTTTTTCTCCGATGCTTTGCAGTATAAATTACCAAGGCAATAAATATGTCTGAAACAAGTAGGTTTAAAACCTGATTGTGGCCTGGATGCCGATAACTGCCTGAGCCCAACCGGCCAAACACATTTTTATTCCCGTTCATACATTGTAAAAAACCTTTCGATCAAAAAGTCAAAACAAGTCAGATTTTGCCTAGTACTAAAAATATCCTTGTATGGAGGCTGGCGCGCTGTGCGACATGGCGCAGAACGCGATGGTGCCGGTGTAGTGTGAATTTAGGACTCTATGAAATACGGACTCATATGTAGTATTGCGCATGCCTAAGTGAAGATTGTGAATGTTCACCAATAAAAGGGACCAGATTTCATTGGAGTCCGAATTTCATGTGACACCGGAAAAGTGTTTAAATCCAGCCAGTCGGTGTTTTATCAACTGTTTAAAACTGGCCTCGTGACGACTCTCGACCAGTAGGAATGGGTGAACTGTCTTAGGTATATTTATGAATGACATATCAACATCTACAATATTAATCCTTTTAGTTGAATGCTTATGCACTGATTTAAGAAAAAGCCCCCCTATAAAAGCAAAACAAGCAACAACAAAAAATGCACTTGCTATGATAAATTCAAAAAACCTCTCACAATCTATTGCACAATTTAGAATCAGAATTAGTTTTTAAGACAAAATGATTTTAGTCCTAAAAAGCCCTCAAACTTGATAAAAAAAAACCACTATGGAATTTGCTAATTCCCTTTCTGAGCCAATCCCTTGCGAAAGCCAGGAGAAAGGGAAAAAAAATTGGGGCCTCCATCCAATGTAAACCTATCCATCAAAAATAAACACGACCCTATGAGGTCAAACTCTGGTAGAGACACACACACTCACACAGACCACAGAGCCAACGCGCTCACACATGTGTGTACAGAGAAAAGCCCCAGATTATCCCATGGTTAAAGCCAAGAAGTCCATTGTGGGTTATTGTGCAAGGCCTGTTGTGCGTAAATATGCAGGCATATGGTGGATGTTTGTAGGGTTAAACATCAGCGGCTGAGGCCGAACAAAGAAACTGCTGGATTTCGGGGTGTTTTTGTGGTGTGTTTTCAGTACAAGAATTTTGTTGGAAAAATATTGATACATGGGGGCGAGGAGAGTTTTTTTTTTTATTTGTTAGATAACTAGTAAATTACATGTGTGTAGCCTAGATTTTTCAGATTTGGGCATAAAAGACAAATAAAGTGTCAATCTGAAAGAAAAAAGGTTAAGATACTTGCATTTATGCCTAAAAGTTATTGTTAAAAATCAATTAGTGAAGAAGGGAAAGAGTTCAAATATGAATTAACTAAACCAAAATGTTCAGATATTTAAACGATACATTTTTGATTTTTGTTTTCAATATAGAGTTGTTAAAGTAACAATTTTAAAGGGAAAATACAACATTTGCTTAGTTTGCTGTAATTTTCAGAAATGGATGGATTTTGGGGGTTAGTATTGTATAGAAAATATTGTTACATTGACTTGTTTGATGTTTTGGGTTCGTAGATGCTGGAAAAAAACAACAACAAAAAACAATCATGCTCTTGTTGTCTGGTTCCCTGACCACGCTTAAGATGAAACAACAATTTATAGATGTCGGGGAATGGTAAGGTCAGGGAACCGGTCTGTACGTGTGTATGATAAATAAGTGTGTGTGATAAATACGTGTGTATGATAAATTGGGAGCAATATTTGAAAAAAAAGCCAGTTTTTTTCCAATGCTGTTTGGCCGACCAGCATTGGAAATTGATACTAAAATACCACTTTTCTTGAAAATGACAGCACACCAGGTGGTGCCATGATTTTACAGGATGCTTTATTCACTAACACAGTCAAGTAAGGTATTTCATAATAATTTGGTTGTTTTATTTTTTGATGTTTGCAAATGTTGTATATTTCCTTTTAAGTAAGCAGCAAACAAACATTGCTACCTTGAAATGTCATATTGCGGTTGAATTCTGTGTACACAGTGTGGATTGGTCAATACATCACATGAATCTGTGCTGGAATAAATCTTACATAAATATATACAAAAATGTATATATCATGAACATATATGCATATTTCAAATGTAAATATTTGAAAGTCCCTTTTGCACACAATACAGTCTAGTAAATATAAATATTATGTGACATGTAAATGCCCTGTGATATTTTTTTTTCAGCAAAGCATAGGAAACACATTATCATCACATGTGTTTTTCTTGTCTTTTGCAATTTGCTTCTTTAAACAAAGACAACTTGATTTTTTTTGGTGTTTATTTTTCCGCCCAAATCCTCCATACAAATGTGCGGATTAGTTATTCAAATCTTTGATAAATCCATGTCCTTGTGCACCCAACTGGGAAATTTCTCCGGTTTCTGCATAATTTAACGAGGTGCCAATCAATCAACGATTCCAGTCGATTGGGAATGTAATTATGCAGGGTTTAACATCGAACCGCACTTTACACGCTCGGCAAAATCAGACAATTTGCCTAATAGCCAAGGAAATTGCTTCACTGGATGTGAATGCACCCAGGCTCGTGGCTGACTGTATCGAATAAATGTGGAAAGGAAAAGTAAAGATAATGTCAACAGTAGGATGGGCAGGAAGGAATTTTGAAAAGACAGTGAATTAATGTTGTGAATCTAAACAAGCGTACCATAAAGAAGCTGATTGTATATTCCTAGCGCTGTAAAAACAAGAGAAAATTCATAGTATGCAGTTTTGGAGAGGCACAGGGCGAATACAAACTCATGTCTTGTGACAAATATTGTTTAGCCACACACTGAAGTTACAAAATAACATTTTTCATACATGTACATTAAAGGTAACATTTGTAAATATAAAAAAAACAAAGCTACCAAATTATTATGAAATACCTTACTTGACTGTAAGAGAATAATAGTCTCAAGCATCCTGTGAAATATATAAAAAAATATGACAACCCTAGAAATAAAGAGGAATGCCCTAGTAAAAGAAAACGAGCTGTAACTAAAAACGGGTTACTTGACGAAAGTTAATTGGTTTCCCATGTGGCTTATTAATTTTTGGAGTATGTATTAAATTTCCTTTATGCGATGGAATTAAAACAATGCGATATGACATCGGAACCGATACATAGACTTGCCTTCTGTAGCAGGCACAAATTTCAGCCGATACAAATCAGCTAGCTGCAGACAAAAAGGTAAAGACCTGGCATCTGTCAGCACCTCAAACCTAAACAATTTACACAACATACTTTTACAATTTACATGTAGACCGCAGGCTTTTTAAAAGTACAGTAAAAACAAAACCCAACAGTTTCATATGTACAGTGAAAGTGCAAACAGTATGATTGAGTTGAAAGTTTGAGAGGTCAAGTGAACCTCGACCTTTTGACCTCTCCGTTCTTTGTGCGCATGATGGAAGGTGCTACTTTCTACTCTGGGGGAAAAGCCTTACAGTCCCTAAACTTCAGTTGCTAAATACCATGGTAACACAAGAAAAACCCACTCTAATCTGATAAATTTCAGAAATACTTTTCCCTCACAGATTAGTTCTTGGTTGAAATAGACTTATTCACAAGTCTGCCATATTAAATTGAAAGCGAGGTAAACTCTATCTTTTTTCGGAACTTGCGAGTAGAAATGAAAGCAATGAAATGAACGATAATTACAAATTAATACCAGTCTACTGTGGTGATTAATTTAAAATGTGTGATTAAACGTACGCTAATGTTTTAAGCCACAATTAAAAAAAACCTTGAAAGTGAGGCTTGGAGTGCACTCCAATCATAAAATAGTCTGGCACCATCCCATTCAACAGTTTACAGTTTATAAAATAGATTCAGGGAACATGATCAAAAATGGCTTTCTCATGAGTAAGTTTTAGTGAAAACAGGACATTTAAGTGAATTCAGTGATAGTAATGTACAGAACATTTTGCCCAATCGGACAAACAGATTAATTTCTTTAAGGATTTAGTCATTCTTTGCCATACATGTTAGCGTAAAGAATTTTTTGTCCCCAAATATGTCAATACCTATGGTTACAGTTATGTCTGCAACAATTTATCAACGCCTCCACATGAAAGTGAATTGTTGATAAACAAACGGTTTTGTGTTACAGTTATTATTCATTTTTATACATGAAGTGGAACAAGTTGTCTCTAAATGCCTAAAAAACCATTATGTATACATGGACATGTATTTAAAGGTAGGGTAGATCATTTGTCATTTGTGCTTTTTTTTTTCGTTTGAAGCAACAAAAGTGCTCAAAATCTAAAGATGGGTGCTTAATTACTGGTAACAACTAACCTATGTGAATGCTGTATATTCCGAGAAAACAATATTCTAGGATCTCGATTTCAATTCAAAAGTTGCAGAGTCATGTTTTGAATTACGCCCGAAATAAGCGTCCGGGACACGTTCTCATTCAGCCGATTGCAGTTACACGATGTCACGCACCGAACTGACGAATGATAGCAACTGCGCACACGTGTGTATCTAGTCAACGCTTGCGCGCACACATTCACAAATTCGCCGAATTACAAATCAACTTTAAACAGAAATTTCCAAAAATGTGTCATTTGACGCATCTGTGGAAAATGCCTTCTTTCATTGTTTTCTTCAAAATGACAGCATGCCATCAATAATAATTTCACTGGGAGTTAAGTGTCATTACTATCTTTATACCAAGTAAGATTTCCAACAATAATTTTGTCAGTTACTTTTTGGATAGCTGCAAATAATCTTTAAGCAAGAATTTGCCCAAACTTCCAAAACAAAAAAGGATGTTCAAAAGGGCCTACAAATCACTCGATTTCACACAGTAAAATGCTTGGAATCCTATCCGAAAAAAAAAAAGGTGATCAAAACAATCTCAACATTAAGACACTGAACTACGGTATAAAGACCAGTTGTACGGCAACGCAGTTTTATCATTATCATACGTGATTGATCTGTTTTTGTGGATCAACCAAGTATAATGTTACTAATTAACATTCTGTCAGACAGAGATTGGTCATGGTTGGTGCACAGAAACACATGACTCGCTCTATGTATTATTGATGACTCGTTAACAGATGGTTAATTATTTACTAGGGAAGAAAATACCACCTGAAGTATTAGTATTTTCTAGGGCTGCCGCAAAAAACCTTATACTAAAGTGTTTCTTTTTCTCTTCATTAGTAAGATAAGAATGTATTTGAAGTTGTGTGCTTTTGTTCTTCAGCAAGTGCAATTTTTTTCTCCCAACGAATATTCTGTTTGAATGTTTTAGCTAAAAAAGAAAATAATAGTTTTATCTATTTTTTGACATTTTTAACCCTCTGAAAATATGCTTTTCTTTTTGGTTGTTTTGGCACCCATATTTTTTTTCAAACCTATTTTATTTACAAAACCGTAGAAGCACTGCGTGATTTCATTCGGGATTCGCATAGTTAAGTTTTGACTTTTTCAATGACTGCCCGCTATTTATTATGTAAATCATTGTTGATTTATCGTGTCAATCACGCCGGTCTGCAGACGTAATGGGCAGATGTCAGCCGTTGTGAAAAAGCTAAACGTTTAAACTTTCAAATGGTACTTAAAATAATTGCCAATCGCAATACTGAATAATTGCAATACTGAATGACATATATTGTAGATGATAATCTTTAGAGCTTGAAATTTCTCAACTAAACTAATTCAGTTGCTTGAAATAAATGTGACTATTGCTCAAAATGCCAGCCTGGTTCGACTCAATTGGGCTGGGCAGCCCAGAATTTCACGTAAGTCTAAAATTGATGACTGCTTTCTGGTTTTCATATGCGGTCTATCCGGTTAGCTTGTCTGCATGAACACCTGGCCTCATTAAGACAGGCGGTAACCTCATCCTTACGAAGTCTGCGTTAATTTCTTACAAATTACCCTCTTCTTTCTGGATTGGCAATGCAGGGTTCAGTGGGCCCGCCCACCCAGGGGTCAATGACCCCATCGATGCAGCAGCCCAGCAGCAACTACAGCCAGCACTCGGGCAGCTTACCCCTGGGCGGCCACGGCCAGCAACCGCCCGATGACACTCACTCCAACGCAGGGTCTGATACACCGCTGACAAACATGGTGGCGCAGATGCACTCTGGAGACAACAACAGCGAGACAGGTAAAACAAATTAAGGAATATTCACTCATTTTGGTGCCGTATTTGTTGACCAGGGTGTAGAAGCTTTATATGGTGATTTGTGACTAGTCACAAGAGTTCCTGTGTGCAAGATTCGTTAATAATAATAAATTACGTGGTACTTATAGAGCGCTTTATACCAAAAGTCTCAAAGCGCTTCACAATTATTACCCCTGTTCATCAGGCCTTGAGACCAGTTTTTGCAGCAGCTTGAGATCAGCGCATTCTGGTCTCTACCCTCACAGGTACCCATTTATACTCCTGTGTGGAGAGAGGCGATTGTAGTAAAGTATCTTGCCCAAGAACACAAGCATCATGTTCCCCTCAGGGTTCAAACCTACGTACCACGGCACGCGAGTCGAACACTGTAACCATTGGACCAAGGCACTGCACCATACTGGTATGCACCATGGTTCGTGTCTGTGGCTTGGAGTACATCAAACTACATTACACCTTTATGTTCAGAAACCTGGCTGAATGATATGGCAGCAGTGGTGTTCACTGTTCCAAGTGTCTCTTGCATCTATCTCTTTGCGGACATTGAGAGAGTATTCATGGATGAGTTCAAGGCATCGTGTTGCTTACTCATGAAATCCAGGGAAGAACAAGTTGCATATGAACCTTAGCAAGCAGTGCCAACATAGGCAACACAGGGAAATGAAACATACACTGTATCTACACCAAGTCAGACTAGTCTTATGCATCAGCTTTCAGAATCATCGGGTGTTATAATTTTTCAAAACCCTGCTGCGGTTTGAGCATTTAATGGGCCTTCTGCAAGTAGCCAGTTGACATTATGTACAGGGTTTTCCAAAATTTGGCTTAGTCTCAGGCTTTGTCTTTGGCCCCCGACTACTGAACATTTTGCTCAATAAAGGTCTGTATTTGTGTTTCCAATACAAAATCCTTTAAACCCTAACCCCCGGGTCCTTTTTGTTAGGAACCATCCTCAATCCTCCAAAATCTTCCAAGATTTTGCACTTATGTTCAAATGAAGGATACCCATTGCCTCAATCCTTCAAAATCCTCCAACAGCCCTGCCTCTCAAAATGCATTCATCCGCAATCCTCCAAAATCCTCCTCTTCTTCAAACACCATTCAGCCTCGATCCTCCAAAATCAACCGATACTAAATGTCCATGTGCCCTCAATCCTCCACAGTCCTTCGAAATTGTATGTTGCATTCAGCCTCAATCCTCCAAAATCCTTTAAAAAAAACGCTCGTAGGACTTTGGAGGATTGAGGAAGGTTAGGGTTAATATGCGACCAATCTGTTTGGGTTGGGTGTTGATAGTTTTCTATATTGTTTAGGAGCCAAAGATAGAAAAAAAAAAACAGAGACGAGGCCAAGGTTTTGTTAAAAAAAAAATGTAAAAACCTCTATGATGGCATTGCACTAATAATTCTTTTATTATTTTGGAACCACGCCACATTCTCGTATCTTAGATGGTGGGCTGGACAATAGTCTGGGTTCCGGAGAGGGTACCGGGGAAGACGATGACGATGAGAGAGCGGCCAAACGCCAGAAGAAACGAGGCATCTTCCCCAAGTCAGCCACCAACATCATGAGGGCATGGCTGTTCCAGCATCTCACTGTAAGTCAGAGAGGCTCTTCCATTGTCTGGCCTTACTCCCTGTGGAATAAGCCATCTTGCAGTCTCGTGTGAGCAACATATATGGGATGGAATACGGGATAAACACATTTTTATAAATGTCCATGTGAAAGCTGAAACAGGTCGCTTAATACTCTCATGTTGTTTAGCTCACAATTATTCAATTTTACAAACTGCCCCCTACACCATTAGTCCCTGTAAGCACCAAAGCAAGCTGTCTGTTACTATTACACCACACCAAGGGTAGCACTCTATGATGTTGTGGATTCATTAACCCCCTATGCAAACATACATGTACATTCCGTGCCAAGTTATCCTTGCAGTAAAAATCAATCAAGTGACTGTTCTCAACAGTTAGGAATTCCCAGCCTAAATAAAGTAGGATTGACTGGCTGGGACTGTTTAAGTAACTTGATACAGCTATGCTTTGACTTTGGGTCGGTGGATAAAACAGCTGTGACTACAACTTGCCTGCTTTGTCTGTTGACCCAGTTTGACTAGTCACAGTGCTTGCTTGACATACGATCTGACTGCTGGTGATGAACCTTTGTTAAAAGTATAGCAGGGGAAGTGGAAGTGAATTTTGACTGTCTGTGACTGTTTTAATAGCAAGAAGGTTAAAGAGTAGAGACAGTGTGATACAATGTAATACAAGTGCTAATGGGTTTAGAAGTGTTTAACTTTGTTTGTCTGTCCCGCACCGAGTTAATTCCGTTCTCAGTGTCAAGGTTGAAATGCAAGTGCTCAGTGTTCATGGTAGTGAATTTTGTTTTCCGTTAAGACGAGGTGCAAGTCTGTCAGAGATTGCACCCCCCCCCCCTTACCCATTTAGGCACCAGTGCAACTTGTAGTTGACGGGATGAGCAGGTGTCATGTCGTGTCCCATCAGACATAACACACAGACAGTAATTACAGTGTTACGGTGACGATGCACTCCCCTGTGCAGTATCCAGATACTGCTCACAGATCAAGCCGTAGTTTTGTAAAGTGCAAAAGTGGTTGTGTTGGGGAGATTATAGATCAATGATTCTTTGGTTTTGTTTAGTTTTCTTTTCTTTTCTCTTTGTTGTTTCTTTGTGTGTTTGTGTGAATTTTGAGCAATTATGGCAGACTTTTTTAATTTTGGGTTTCAAGGGAGTTCACAGTACATACTTTTCTGCATTGGGGGATTCCAAAGGTGGATGAGCAGGGATTTTTTTTTTCTCAAAAAGTAGGGGGGAAAGGCCAACTTGCCTGGGAAAGTCAATAAGTCGTAGAAAATAATACTGGATGAATATTTTTGGCACTGATCAGTGTTAATTGCCGAAACAATCAGCCATTTACAAGATTTTTTTTGACTTGTGGTGTTACCCAAAAGGTTATTTCCATGTTGTGCACATGGATATATCTGTTGGAATCCGGCAACCACAATAAGAAGCTTTCACTGTAGTGGTGTGACGCTCACGCGCATGCTGCCTGTGTTCTTAAAGAAAAGGCGCGCACATTTTGGTATTCCTATTGGTGGAAGGGACCCAAAGCACCTGCCTGAGCGCGACACGCGCAAGCCTTGCGCCATCGCAGGAAATGGCTGCCGCCTGATTTGTCTATATGAAAGAAGAAGTTCGGTTGACATTGTTCAGTGAGTAACCTGCAGCTGACGGTAAACTCGTCAACTCTAAAACAGTTTCTCCCCCTTGTCATGTCAGAACCACTCCATGGTCGTGACTCGGCATTTGACGCCTTTTTCTTTTCTTTTCCATTTCCCGCTTTTTCCCTCCCTTTCTCTGAACAGCACCCCTACCCATCAGAAGAACAGAAGAAGCAACTCGCTCAAGACACGGGCCTGACAATCTTACAAGTTAACAATTGGTGAGTCTGTGATCATTTGCGCGTCTGCTCGTCAGCGAAGGGAAGCGATAATCAAAGTTGGCAATAGGATTAGACGAGTGGTTACGATCGCGCAATCATGTGGTGTGCTTGTCTTTATAATGCGTGTTCATGACCCTGAAAGTGTTTCTATTCAATATTCGTTATTTCAGATTTTTATGGGTTTTTTTTTTTGACGTGATGAATTTTGCAGTTGTCTTGGTAAGTCCGCGATCATTTGCACGTCCGCTCGTCAGCGAAGGGAAGTGATAATCATAGTTGGCAATAGGATTAGACGACTGGTTACGACCGCGTAATCATGTGGTGTGCTTGTCTTTATATTGCATTTTTATGACCTTGAAAATGTTTCTATTCAATATTCGTTATTTCAGATTTTTATGGGTTTTTTTTTTGACGTGATGAATTTTGCAGTTGTCCTGGTAAGTCCGCGATCGTTTGCGCGTCCACTCGTCACCAACGGGAAGCAATGATCATAGCTGACATATGATACAGAAAGGATTAGACAACCGATTATGACTGCAATCATGCGGTGTAGTCATCTTTTCCAAAGCAATTTCAATATTGACAATTTTTCTGAGAAGTTTTAAACTTCAAGGAATTTTTTTTTTTACGTGATGAATTTGGCAGTTCCTGGCAGTGATTCGACATAAACGTTTACTTATCTCTTCTGTGTGACTATAATAATAATAATAATAATAATAATACAGCATTTATATAGCTCAACATGAATCAAAGATTCCTCAAAGCGCTTAACACTAAAACGAGAAATAATAGAAATAATCCCAATTCAAAAACCCAACTTGAACCAAAATTAGGCCGGACCAGCTAGTGTGTCAGTGAATAATCGTTAAACTGTTAAAATACTATAAATTGTAAAATACTGTTAAAATACCATAAAACTGTTAAAATACTATTAAAATACTGTAAAACGTCAAGTTAAAAACCTCAATCACACACTTATACACAGTTGCAAGAAAAGACATGAGCAAAAACAAATTACAGTTCAAAAACAGGAATAACGTGAAGACTAGTGTTTAATTACAGGTAAAAAGATGAGTCTTCAGAAATTTCTTAAAATCATCTAAAGACTTGTGACAGACAATGGAAGCTCATTCCAAAGTTTGGGAGCAGCTGCCGAGAATTCCCTATCGCCATATGATGTTGATGTTGTGGCCAGTTTTAGCAGATCACTATCACTGACTTGCATAACGATGAGTGTGAATAAAGTCAAGGAAATTGATATGAGTAACACATGCAACATGAACTTAACGCTAATAGTCACCTGAGTGTTTTGTACACGTAGTTTTGATATACTGGCCAGGTGTATGGGTATATGCACGATCCTCACTTCGAAAAATAGTGAGCAAAACAAGAGATTCTAGCACATAGTGTTGTGCCAAAACGTGTTCAGATAAAATGTGCAAATATAAGCATGTTTTGGATATCTGGCAATCGACAAGTAAATTTGTGCTGCAGGACTAATGAATACTTTATGATTGTCCCATCGGTGGTGTCAACATGAACTTAACAGTTTCCCAATCCAAATGTACAGCCAAGTGATACATTACACACCGTTTAGTTGGTAAGAAAATCCAACAACGATTAGAGAGGGATATCAAATCTGTCAAAGTTGGGGGGGGGGGGGGGGAGGGATTCTTGGAGGTGATGCAATGGAAACTGCAAATGTGTCCCGATCCAATTAGCAACTTCCTGCAAGCGCGTCCGACAATTGTCAAACACCCAGCGTATTGCATTGTTGATGTACATCATGATCACTGTCCAAGCTGGTTCCTGGGGTGTGGGGGAGTCTCTTTTGACAGGGTCTTTTCCAGGCACCTGTCAGTGATAGCTGCTCATATAATCTGACCTTTTTCGGTCAGTCCGGTCTGTCAGTTTTTGTCTTCTGTTCTTTCTGGATGGGCTACTCAACTCGCGTGCTTGCTTTTGTAGTTGTCCTGAAGACAGTCAGAGCATACTGACCGGAACGTCGAGCTTATACTTCTGGTTCTTTTCAGAACCATTCTCTTAGTTGAGAAAAAATTCGCACATGGTGTTTCCGCAAACCTTTAATTACTTAGTTCAAAACTGTTGGTTTCTCTGTCAAAGTGATAGCACCTCCGCACCTGCATATAAGTGCTCAGCGTCACAATTGATGCTCATATCACCAGTTTGTGTGCCTGAAAACTCAATCCACATGTCAGCCTGGGCGGGATTCCAACCCAGGTCATGAGAGGTGGAAGGCCAGGAAAGTACCCTTACATCAACCTGGCTCTCCAATTAAACACGTGACTAAAACAGAAATGCCTACTTTCAAAATTGGATAGGGGTTTGAGGAGGACTTTAACACGAGACTCTGCACATCAAATCCCCCAAGAAAGATTAGGGATGAACATCAGGTTTTTACCTTATATTCTATTCCACACTCCACTTCATTGTGTTGGGGAGCGATAATTAGATTGTGCACCCTAGATATAGTTTCTGGATTATGGGTTAGATTTTGACATAGATATTTGAAAGTGCTTTCCTTTTTCCTTTGCGTTTTAATAACAAATTTTAGACTTTAAGACACTAATGATCAAGGCATTCTCCAGAATAGGGATAGCAACCTACAAAATGAAACAGAAAATAAGATTATTTAGTACTTTGAGACGATTTAATGTTTTTCTTTCTTGTTGTTTTGATACGTTTTCTGCAGGTTCATTAATGCGCGACGTAGGATAGTCCAGCCAATGATTGACCAGTCCAATCGCGCAGGTGAGTTACGAATGCAATATTCCAGGGATAGATTTCATGACGCTGCTTAATACACACATGTGATTTGCAGCTAATGGAGCCACGGTCCATCTCAATGTAAACAGCGAACAGCATGCTAACTCAAGAGGCATGATTTTTGCTTAAAATGGTGACGCAATCTAATGCAGACACAAGCGTTTGCGTGTTTACGTCATGAAATGTGCTTAAGCTTTGCACAAGTTTTCTGTTTTAACTTGAATACTGCTTAGGAGATTTGCGTGCTTAGCAAACATCAGCTGGGAACCAGTCAAATGTAATATACATTGCATGACATTTTCACCGGTGTCCTGCAAAATCTCTGCTGAGCAGCATTATGAAAATGGCCCCTGACCATGCATGGCATGATGACCCCCCATACAGTGGAATCGTTTGGTCAGGGTACGAGCTGCTCAAAAACCAAATGTACCCATATCTGCAAAATTGACAATTATGGGCTGGTCACTGACTGATAGTAAACGGTTGAAAATGAGCAGTTGTGGTCGTTTGGACAAATATGTCTTGAGGTCGTCTGGGCAGGCAAATGCATGTCCCATGTTTTGATCTTGCACTTTGTTTTTAGCGTGTCTACTTGTAGCTATTTCCAACCATTCAAGGCTTGGTTATTGGAATCTGTGCCCGATTTTGTGGCGCGCTAAGCACACTTATTATTCTGCATAGGGCCTGTATGCTATGGAGACTGTAAGCAGTAAGCGCAGCAAAACGCATGCCAATCTCATAGCATTTTTTTTGAATTTGTGATGTTTACATTGTGCACACAACCGTATGCACATCCACACTGTGAAATAGTAAGCACAACATTTCTCAATGTTGAGCAGAGTTTGAAATTGGGGCTGTAGGTATTTGGGTTTGGCCACACTTTGTCTTCTGGCTCGAAGTACATGGCTCGAAGAACACGCAACAAATTTTGTTCTGGATGCCCACAAATCTGTGGCGTCTTCATGTGAGTGTAAGGCCGTGTCTGAATTGTTTGGCTACGGCTTGAAATTACACACAAGTCTATGAGAAGTGGCTGCAGCGGCTTCCAGTGGCTGCAGCCGCTACCATCCACTCATGTGTGATTTCAAGCTGTAGCCAAGTGATTCGGACACGGCCCAAGGCACCGTCGGTAATATGTTCCCAGTGTCTCCCTCAACTTTCTCTTTGGAACCACTGAGGGGATATTTGTGCACGGAATCCATAATAGAAACCTGTGCTATATGGATTTTGTGCACGAACAGTAGATGGCGCTTTTTATCTCTTTCTAATGCCCCTATTGGGGGGACACAGTGTGTACGCGTACTGGTTCACGCTTGCATGGCATGAAGTACGCCCGACTAATATTATTCTGGTGAGTGTGCACAGTGCGACGGTAACGCGTTCGAACGTCCATTCCAGTGGTCTCCCCCAACTCTCTCTCTGTAACCATTGACGGGGTACTTGTGCACAGAGCCCATAGCCTCGTGATGTAGACGTTGTAACGTCTTGTTTCATTATAACAACAAATTCTGCCTCTAAATTTAGTAAGTTCTCTGCTGCCCTTATGCTTGCGGCTTCTGTGCAATGAACAGGGCTCTGTAAGCGGAGAAATCACATGCTTAACTGCGCCATGAAATCGGTCCCTGGACAAAGTTTGCCTGAATTCCTAAGCTTATTGTTCCAATTACAATAAACGGCTGGTGTATGTCATTGTACTAGTGGCCTAATAATACCAGGATATATTACTCATTGCGGTCTGTGTTGTAACGGGAAAAATATCTGTATAGGAACCACATTTGTGCTCCATTTTTTTCTTTTTCTAGTTTTATGCCTAGGTAAAGAAAATTTCTTGTATGTAGCTAATGAGTAGTAAGGTCTCAGTTAAAAATTTATTGTAGTTTTTTGCATCCCAAAAATCAGTTAAGCAAAATTGCAAAAAAAGGGTTGTGACAAAGTTACTTGATATTGGTACCAGGAAATGATAATAATTTTCTAGCATTGATTGCACATGCTGTGTTAAATAGATAGTTTGCACGGCAGCCATCTTTGAGGTGTGTCCTTTTGTTCAATGGGGATACCCATGAGTGCCTTCATTGTTAATGAATTAACATAACAAAACCACCTCCAAGATGGCTGCTGAACATGCTGAATGCAATCCACCGATAGTGGTATACTGATTTTTTATTGCGGGTCAAGGCAGAGGTGAAATATGCATGCAAATTTTCCACTGATTGCAAAGATTTATTTTCAAAAGTGAAAACTAGGTGAACAGTTGTTCTTTAACCAACTTAACAGTATTTTAGAAATTGATCGACATTATCTCATGCAAAAAATTTCTCTTGCATTTTTTTTTTCTAAAGCCCGGTTCATACTCTGCGCGAAAGCAAAAGCGAACGCGAATTTGTGACGTCGTGGCAAGTATTCCTGCTTCAAATTCGTAACAGTTGAACATATTTCAACTCGGGCGAATTTCGCAGTGAACGTTTCATGACATCTAATGCGCTTCGCATTCGCATTCACATGAAGTATGAACCGGGCTTAAGAGATTGGTTTCATGCCATCAAAACGTGGCAAGTATTCCTGCTGCGAATTCGTAACAGTTGAACATATTTCAACTCGGGCGAATTTCGCAGCGAACGTTTCATGACATCTAATGCGCTTTGCATTCGCATTCACATGAAGTATGAACCGGGCTTAAGAGATTGGTTTCATGCCATCAAAACGATGTTTTTAAGATAAATTTCGACAAAACTTGGTTTAGCCTCAGTTTGTTTAGACATTATGTATTTTTTCTTTGATGACAAAGTAGAGTTGAGTCAGATTTCCAGCTTTTACCAGAGCTCTCCCAACATTTAAGATTTCCATGCACTCTTACAGGTTTGCAAAAATACCCCTGCCAATTGTTCAAAGCGACCTTCACTCAAAGTTCACTTCCCTAGTAATCAGAAGCACTCAAACTGTTTCGGAACCTGTTTTAAACGGTGACATTTTCTGGGTTTACCCCGACGGTGATGTCGATTGGGGTCCTACCGTCTAGAAATGTCTTTGTGTGAGCGTGTACATGTGTAGCCGGACAGGAAAATGATTCATATTGTGTGCATTCCTTACCCTCCCACAAGTGTAGGTCTGGCTAAAGAGTTGTTTCAACCCTTCATATCCTCTAGACCCCGGGGCCCTTTTTTCCAAAGGACTTTTCAAATCGTTCGACCCGGCGTCTTTTTTGCACCGAGCTGCTCTCTGGTATTTAAAAAGTCTCGCAGTGCTATTCGAATATATCATTTCCACGAATATTCCTTTTCAAGTCACGTATGTAGGAAAATACTCCGTGAGCCATTTCTGTGTTGCCTGTTGTTTAATCGTTTCGTCCTGTCTTTTTTGGCTGATGAAAATTCCAGGAAAAAAGTGATCAGTTCTTGTCTCGACAACCCTTGTATAAAGCTGACATCGCCAGAATCGCAATCTGGCAATAGTGTACGGTTCAAATTATTGTTTACTTTCCATGACTAATTTAAACTTGAGTTCCCCGTGCTATTTTCGAGTTTCATCCCGAAAAAAATAGATGCCTTTTCAAAATCTTAATAGCAATACAAAACTTATTCACTTTTGAATGAGACATCAACCGAAAAAATTGGCCCATGTTTAGTTAATGAATTATTACTTTACGATTTTGCATTATTGGCTGCCAGACAAAAATTAGGCTGGTTCCCGCCCCACAATGGGTATCAATAACGTACGGATCGGGTGCCAGTCTGCTTGCAAAGTGCATCTGTTTATGCCCAAAACAAAAAACTCTTTTTTTTTCAGGGAGTTGCAGATGTCAAATAAAGAGGAGAAAAACAGGTTTTTTGGGGGTTGGAATAAAAAAAGTTGGTAATCTATTACAAGAAAAAAACCCCGAAATTTGTTGAAGAGCATGGGGATGTAACTTTGTGATGAGAACTGGGTCTAATTTCATGGCTCTGAAATATCTCTGAATTAAATAGCAACTAATTCTAAGCTGACAGTGTATTACTCGGGCAAGTAAGGACTCTTCTCAAAAATGGATTTTGTGTTTACAGGGTCAGCGCAGAATTTCTCTGCTTGTTCTGTTAGCACAGTACATTTTGGCGCTGCATGCATGCGTCAGTCCCCTAATGGAGGAAATTGTGCCCAAATGGTTAGCAGAAAAACATTTCTGCACTAACAGTGTTTGCAAGGAAAAATGTCCGCTAGCACAGACTTCTGTTACTGAAAGGAGCCATGAAAAATGGGCCCTTCGAGTGTGATATGAACTTAAACTGTATTCGTTTTCTGGTTTATTAGGGGGAGGAGACTGAAGCATAGAAACAGTGTCAGAATTGGTGGGGGGGGGGGGGGGGGAGAAAAAGGGGGCAACGAGTCATTACCTGTCCAATTCGTCAGGTCTGTGAGCCCGGGGGGGGGGGGGGGGGGGGGGGGGGGGGGGGGTTAATGCCCCATTTCTACTATGGAATTTTGATAATGAGTGCATGTAAGGAGGTCTAGTGTCAACTTCAGTCTCTATTTACTCCATAAGGATAAAAGGTATACGAAGGTAGCTGAACCCTTACTTTGTAGACTCTGTAACCAAGCACCAGTGCTACGTTGTATTGTATTGTATTACATTGTATTGTATTGTATTACAATGTATTTGTTGCCTGATGAAACAACTGCCAGATTTGGATGATACAGGAAGTAATGTGTCAACAAGTGATTTGTACTGTAACAATTTGAACTCAACATGTTTGTCCTGTTGTCTTTGATGTAAGTTACTGTACATGTAATTTTGAATTTTTTTTTCAAAAACCAAAAAGTCTTGAGTATATGTAACGAGCTGGCTTTCTCGGGGGGATTTGGGGCGGTTTCTGTTTTTGTTTTCCATTTCTACAGTTCCGGGAATGTCTGGCGGCTCCGCCTATAGCCCCGATAGCCAACCAATGGGGGGGTTCGTGATGGACACTCAACAGATGCACCTACGGCCCCCACCCCCTGGGGATTACTCGGATCACCATCTGTATTGAGAACCAAAAAACACGAAAAACAAAGGTTAATTCACCGTCAATCTCTCATTTCTTTTCTCTGTGTATTTGTGGTAGAGTGTGGCATTGGTGCAGTATAATACATGTAGTGTTGTCATTTTTTTTTTTTTTAGTGAGCATCAGGATTGTGTGTAATGCATTTAGGGGGGAAAAATGTTTCATCTGAGCTCATTAGATGTGGTGTAGATGTACATGTAGTAGTGCGGCACTCTTTGAACTGGAAATTCAGAAAGGGTTTAGCCACAAACATAACCTACTGACAGCCAGCCTGCATTGTTAAAGGTATTAAAGGTAGAGTAGATCATTTGCAGCTACCCCAAAAAAGTTACTGACAAAATTATTGTTGACAAGCTTACTTGGTTTAAAGATAGTAATGGCACTAAACTCCCTGTGAAATTATTCCTTCTGGCATGCTGTCATTTTGGGAAAAAAAAACAATACAAGAAGGCCATTTCCAAAGATGTGTCACTTGAAGTGACACATTTTTGGAAATTTCCGTTAGTACTTGGTTTGCAATACAGCATTTTTATGACACACATGCGCGGTTGTTATTATTCTTCAATTCAGTGCGTGACATCACGTAGCTGCAATCAGCTGAATGAGAATGTGTCCCAGATGCTGATTTCGGGTGCAATTCAAAATATGACTCGGCCACTTTTGAATTGAAATCGAGATCCTAGAATATTGATTTCTCGGAATATACCGCATTTCCTGAGCTAAAACTTCATCAGGTTAGTTGATAAGCACCCGTCTTTAGATTTTGAGCACTTTTGTTACTTCAAACGAAAAAAATGCACAAGTGACAAATGATTTACCCTACCTTCAAAAGAAAGTGAGCGTACAGTGTTTGCGTGTCCAGGATTCCTTTTTGTACATGTTATAATACAGTCACTGATTTTTCAATTTTTTGTTTTTTTGCCCTTCACCGACCTAATTTCGTAAGCTCTGTCTAGCCTACCCAGTGCTGTCTTGAGGGCCTGGGAGCAAAATCTGCAGGCTTACTTGGGTGGGACTCGAACCCACAACCTCTTGAGAATTGCAGGTTGTCGTGTGTACTAAGCTGGCTAAAACTGCTGACAAATGAAGTGCAAGACTTTGTGTGCTGCCATTCAAATTCTTGTGCCGTTGTACTTAACTGTCTGACGCTGTAGGTTATTCTTGTTTGTGGGTTTACCCGTTCTGAACAGCACCTTGACATTGCTTTGCTTTGTGCATTTCTCTAAAACGTGTCGTATTTGAGTAATTTGTGAGGCGTCCTGGCAAAAGGAGACAGAACGGGACAGAGGTCGAATTGGGGGTTTGCGGTATTAGGAAAGAGAATAAAATTCTCCTTACAAAACTGTTTGTTGCACTTCAGTCGGATATTCCATTGACAAGTTATCGCTGTCAAAATATTAAAATAATGAGAAACAGGCCTTTAAAGTTACTAGTTTTGTAAAATGAAAAATGCCACTTGTTTTTCCTTAAAAACACTTATATTTCACAATTTTCATCTTTTATCTTGAAAATATGTAGTAGACATATCAAAGATTAAAAATATGAATTTATCTGAAAATAATAAAAAATCACCCCAGTTCTGGGTTTTTTTAGGGTGCGTTTTTTGCTTATGCTGAGTTCTGTCTCATTTTGCCAGAACACCTCACATTTATCAAAACAACATGAATCTGAAAGACTTTAACTATAGTAAGACTGCCAAATATGGGTCGCAAAGTGCCCTAAATTGAGTTAAAACTTATATGCATTGCAAGCTGCACCGAAAATATCACATACAAATCTTGATAATTTATTCAAATTTTTAAAATTTTTAATTGTAACCATCAAAGTGATATCCCCAGAAATTCAATTCTTGTCACCTAAAAAAAAAAAATCCTCCCAAAAAAATTACCTGGAAGTGAAAAAGGATGTTAAGAGTGTGCATAAAAAAATGTCTTTTGATCTCGGAAGATGGTACACTATGGTCAAATATGTATATTGCACAAGGAACTAAATGAAAGTGGGCAAAACCAAAGCTATTTTCTGTGATAGCAAGTAAAAATGAAAACAAAAATAGAAGTTTCTTATTTGTTTGGGGCAGCATTTGTGACGTATACTACCGTATTTTTACTTCCCCTTTTAATTCCTGGTGTATTTAATGGTGTACTATCAAATTTGCACGGTTCATCAGACTTTGTATGTGAAAGTACCTCCATGGTTTTGCTGAATCACCAAAGTTGTTTTTTAGTTCTAGATGTGATAGTGAAATGTGTGTTTTTCCCTTTTTTTGTTGTTGCTGCAACCGTAATATGGTCATGCCTTTATTTATTTGCAATTGGTGTATATGCCATTAATCAATACATGTACCTTCGTAGATTTTTTTTTTTTCTCCATTTGTTGTTATATTTTTTTCTTTTTCCTTGGAAGCAGCATTTTTAATTTTTCATGCTAACATTGTTTTTTATACAAATGTCACATTCTGTGTTGTTAGCATAGAAGGTATAAAATCAGAAATTACCGCTATATTATGAGGCGAAGCTTTGTCGGAAATATTTGTTAAAAGATAGGTAAATTCACAGATTATTGGGCATTGTTGATTGCTGTACCTTGCCACTGGATGATAAAACCTTTCATTCCTTGGGTTTTTTTTTGGGGGGGGGGATATAAAGACAAAACTCAACGTGCTGTAGGCTGATATTTGTTCAAGGCATGGAGATGTTTTGCCCGGTACTTCGCACTGCCTTCTAATGAAGGCGAGTGTGTTGGGCTGGGGACCAGCAAGCTGTGACTGACAGCTGATCAATAGTTTGCTGCGAGGGATCGGTGCGGATCCTCGCATTATTACCCAAACCTGACCACTCGAGCTGTCTAAATTATCTCCAGCTCCCCATCTTGTAGGGAAAAAATGCACCGTTCTGCCGAGAACGCAGGAATTTTGGAAGGAAAATGAAGTATTGAAGAGATTTGGAGGCTATTATTAATGAGGTTTTGCTAGAGACAGAATTGGCAAGTAATGCACATTTGCGTTTATCTTCATGAACAATAACAGCAGGGATGGCAGTTTTCTGGCTATAGCCAGAATTCCGGCTTTTTAATGTTTTTGGGGAAACTCCAGCTTTCCATCCCCTTGCAGGCTGGAAAAATTAATCCTCATGTTTCGTGCACAAAGAAACAAAATAATAGAATAAAACCTGGTTACATGTCGTCATTCAGCCATAAGAAAAATCTGTTGCGGGTGTTTGATCGTCGCTTATAAGCCAAAAAGAAAATTGGTTATATGCGCTACGTGTTGTCGGCGTACTTAATCCCCCCCCCCCCCCTTTTAAAAAAAAAATCCCAAAACAAACCCAAACCGCTGAAAAATATTTGCACCATTGATTATCCCACGAGTTCATTGACTTCCTCTTGCCATCATTCTCAATGACATAACTGGGTTTTTCCATCCAGTCATAGAAATTCCTCTCTGAGCCAGGCCCGAGCATCTCCCACTCCTGAAAATGAAGGATCTCAGGAATTATTAAATAATCCGGTCGGCAGGATGATGGATGAAGGGGCAGGTCTCTGGCAAATCCAAGGAACTCCCCGAGTGGCGTTAGAACACACAAATTGAGAAATACTCATCCATACTGCTTGTCAGCAAGATGATGGATTTCCACATTTTTAACTGTGGTTTTTTGGTTTATTGAGCTTGGCTATGCTCGTTGGAAGCCATAACAAAACTAAACAGGACAATTTGGTTGATTCCCCCCCCCCCCACCCCTCGAATTGTGATTAATCTGTAGCTTACTGATTTTTTAAACATAAATGTGACATGAAGTTGACGTCCATTAGGCATGGAGTTAATGTCCAAGTTTGACGTCATTTCTTGAGGGGGTCATAAAAGAGCCCATTCGGTTGTTATCTGTGACAATTCTATTGATATTTCAGATCTCTCCCCATCATTGACTTTGTCCTTTGTGTTCCCCACCTCTTGTGGTCAACCATCCCCTTCCCCCAATCCCCCTCCCTTTTGTTACCCTCCTTTCTGTTCAGCCGCCTGCTTTCTCTGTGTATTTTCCTCTGCATCATCTATTTCCACTTGACTGCTTTTGTTACATCAGTAATGTATACATGTACCTGTTTATGTTTATAGTCTTGTCATTTAGCCTTCGAGAAAGACTCTGCTGGGGTCGAAACGTCAGGCCACTAACTATTTTTTTGCATTTATACCATAGGTCCTTTTGGTTGGTAAGCAGTTTGCAACAGCTAATTCTATTTTTCGATATTTCAGAAGAAAACAAATATAGGAAGATTTTTAATTTAACCCTCCAATGCAAACATACATTCTGTGCCAAGTTGTCCTTGCAGTCAAAATCAATCAAGTGACTGTTTTCAACTGTTAAGAGCTCCCAGCCTACACAAAGGAGGATTGACTGGCTGTGACTGTTTATGTAACTTGACACAGCTATGCTTTGACTGTGGATGATTGATAAGCCAGCTTTGCCTGCCACTTGCCTGTTTTTGCCTGTTGACTGAATTTGACTAGTCACGGTGCTTGCTTAAAATGTGATCTGACTGTTGGTGACTAGCATGTGTAAAAGGCATGGCAGGGAAGAGGATAGATTTTGACTGTCTGTGAATGTTCAGATAGCAGGAGGGTTAAAGGCTGAATTATGTTGTGGTCCAAAGCACAAACAAGTTATTTAACCATTTGTATTTACGGCTTTTAGTCACTTTTAAAATCTGCCCCCGACATGACCCATTGAGTCTAGCACTAAGGCAAAGTCACTCAGGTTGATTAGAAATACAGCAGATCTCAAAACGAGACTCTCAACACCCAAGTTTGATTTTGAATCATTGAGTTGTATCAATTCAGGGTCCATTTCTTGGCTCCGTAACCATGGAATTCTGTACTTTCAATAACCATTCCGTGTCTAAAACACCTGCTCCAGAAAATCTGAGCTAACTGCGCAAACACAGAGGAATCCACAAGCCAAAAATTCCCACTAACCTGTAAAATAAACTTACTCTTAGCACAGAACTTTCTCCTTTCGCAAAGATTCATCGCTTGGGGCCCACTCGTCCCATCATAACATCACAATCTCTGCTAACTTCAAAGTAAGAAGAGGTGTCCATAGGTATCCCACTGGGAAAATTGTCTGTCATTAAGTAGTTTTGTCATCAGAAGTAATAAACAAGCCACTAATTAATAATTTGATTTGATTATATATGACTTCAAGCTTTGCATGGCGGATGAGATAAATTATAAGATTGGCGGGTAACACCATGTGGAAAGATATCTCTTCTTGAAAGAAGTGTGGTTCTGAAAAGCAGTGGTTGGTTGAGAGTAGAACTCAACGTTTCGGACAGTGTGCTCTGTCCGTCCTCAGGAGGTTGATTTGATTGGTGGTTGTAATTACTCATCAGATAGGACAATGCCCACTCCGATCGCATCCTCTCCCTCAAGGGTCAACAAAGTGAGGCTGAAGAATTTTTGTCAGTAATTAGTTTTAATATGCATTTGAAAGAGCTTACTTAGTTCATCATTTTCGATACAACCCTCATTTTGACATCTCAATGACTATGGTTAGTTTGGGCTGAAAACAGTCGGCGGTTCCTATTGATTTTCAGCGTGCAAGATTTGTTTCAGGGCTTGTACTGGCTCAAAATTAGCTGTGGCGACTTGCGACTCGTTTTTTGTCAGGTTGGGTCACATATCGTATGCAGGCCCAGGGCTCTATCCTATCAATCAAGGCAGAGGATCAACCGGTACATCTGCAGCAGATTCTTTGAAGTCTGGTAATTAATTTGGTAATCCCTGTGATTAAATAAGGAACCAAGGATGCTGCATCGGGCCAAGAAAAATGAGAAATTTGTAGAATCAATTTGATGGGAACAAAGAAGGTCATGAACTGGTGAGGATTTGCCTTTGATAAAAATCCTGCTAATATAGAAACATAAAACCTCTAATATTTATTAAACATTACCTCTAATATTTATTGAGTTATAGGCTTTAGGTGAATCGAGTCAGCATAGTTTGCAGCAGTTTTTGTTAATTTTTTTTCATAATTTTGATTTCTGGTGCATACATTGTACATTTAGAAATGTTGTTCCTGAATCGTCACGTTATTGTTCAGCTTGCTGATTTTGTTTGATGGCAGCGTTGAACAGTTCTCTCTTTTGTTATGCGGCTTTTTTTTTGCAGGGGGAATTTAGATACATTGTATAAAGTTTGTATTTGTAAAATCATTCTTAGACTGGGATAGCAGGGGTGAGATTTGTCAGGATTTGTCCTGATTTTAGGATTTTTAAAAGAATCCCTCTTGAAATCTGGAATACCTTAAGTTTAACCATAAAGGTGTTCTTACCTATGACATTTAATATAGAACTAAAGAAATGGATATTGAAAGTGGTAACTTAATTTAGTCAAATACAAACATATGTACATACTACATGTAGACCCTATGTTGCTCTGGGGTCTCAGGGGTGTGAAATCTCAGCTTTAAAGCTGATTTCAGCTTTTTTTGTTTTGGATTTCAGCTTTTTTCCCTCACTTGGCTGTGTACAAAAGTATAGGAGATTTCCAAAGTTCAGCTTTTTTACATCTTTTTTTCAGCTGTTTTCAGCTATATTTATCAGTGGTCACTCACAGCCCTGGGTCCCTCGGTGACCTTCAAACTCTCCCGATTATTTTGTGGATTTTTCATATTTTCACAGTCTTACCCCTATGATACTTCAAGCAGGCAATACTAAAACCTTAGCTTAAGAATATTCTCAAGCGAGACAGGATAGACAAATCAGGCAATTTAGACATCATTTTGAGATCCTTCAATTTTGTATGCGCAAGCCGCTTATGCTAATGTCTTGCCATTCAACCTTCAGTGTGTGAGTCACTCGTAACTTGCAGACAGTAGAAAATGAAATTGAAAACAAATCAGCTTACTAGCTTCGACTGATACCAATGCATAATTCAGTGCACTGACAACTTGATCTTTTGTGATTGATAAAACCATAGGGGGGGGGGGATTAAGCTATAGACCATTATCATGTTGCGGCCATCTAGATTTTTTCCCATTCAAATCAACATAACCAAAGCGAGGCTGGAAGGAAAAATAGTCTGTTTCCTTTTTGCACACAAAAAAGTATCATTCAGTATTGTTATTGGATACAGGGAACATGACTGAAATGGTGGCAGCATGAGAATGTAGATGAATTCTTTTTAACTTGATGCTAATTCCCTTCACTCTATGGATTTATGACATAATTATGAATAAAGAGATAAGAAAAAGGTAAAAGAGAGCCCCCTAGCATCAAATGTGGATCCCCCTTGGTCCCCCCAATACAATGCTGGTGCCACCAAAAGAAATCATGGCTACGCCATTTAGTATCAATGTCATTATGCAGTGATACCAATTTTGTGAGAAAGTATGGTATAAGGACCTATAGATGTTGTAATAAAGATGTATACAGTGAAATATTGATGTCAAACTCTGATAACTCAAAACACCTGTTAAGTCAAACGAAGAATCCATTGCCTCTAGTAGTATAACAATGATATACAACCCTGCTTAACTCAGAACTCTGCTTAAGTCAAATTCCCTTGAGGTTTGACTTACCAAGATTTTACTGTATAACAAACAGTAAACGGTGGTGACTTTGTCTTTCCAAATGCTGGATTTCGTTTGATATCTCTCCATCGGATCTTGCCAGATTGAGCAAAATGGTTAAGGTTTATGAGTCAATGTCCTGGACTGGTACTCAAGCTGGAAGCTACATGAGTTTTAAATATGTGACAGTGTTGGGAACCAGTTACGTCTGAGGGTATTCGCCATCGACGGATGAGCCCTTTCTGATGGACGGGCAACAGAAACCAGTTTCTTCTTCGCTAATGGGCGACACACAGACCATCTGTTGCTGGCCGCCTGACTCATCCGTGGCAATCCGTGAAAATTTGCTCCCGTCATCAATAACAGCTGTACCTCTGGTGGGTGCAGGTTGAATTCAGTTTTTTTTCTCTCTTCCCGACAAAGTTTTTTTCTCTCTTCCCGACAAAGCTTGGGCCAGAATGTTGGAACCTCGAAGAGTTGATCCGTAATTTTTTACCAGAATTAAGTCATGAGATATGGAAAAGGGGTATCATGGTAGTAGGTATCATGTTGAATAGAGATATGGTTTATGAAACTTGGTAGATACAAGGTATTTGCCTTGTAATGTTCTAGTGTTTCCTTTGCTAGTGTCTTGTGTCCCCATTTACTCTGAGGTTTCAGTAAAGAGTTGTACAAACCTTGTGCATAGTGGTCACCTTGACTGACGACAATGCTTAGAAGTCATATTAGAGAAAGGAGCAAAAAAAGATATTTTTGAAATTATGAATTTATAATGACTGCAGTGATTGCAAAAGTTAATTTGTTTAGGTCAAAAGCAGTTGCAAATCAACTTGCCCTTGTTTATTTAACAAGCATTTATACGGACTAAAAGGTTTCAAAAAGATTTCGGATTTCAATGACAACAAGACCAAATTTGTGCAGAAATGAGCCTACATGTTACTTTGTTTTTCAAGATTTTTTTTTCTTCAGGTTTTTCTGTAAGCATTCTTCTCCCCTAAGTCCAGATTTGGATTGAAGGAGAGGAGGACAGAATGATTTGTTTTTTTGACAAAGTAGGATAAAATCCTGGAAAAAAATTGGTCGAGATGAGTTAGGAATTGACCATGGTTAGCATGAAGGGGGAAACCCACCAACTTCACTGATATAGAGAAATCAGTACCTACTTCGTTTTTCCCTCAGCCAGTCCTGTGTGTATTTTCTCTGTATGGCATCTTTAGACTTTGCCACAAACCAGACTGGGGTCTTTCATTGTAGTGATAGGGGCCAGTTGTTCTAACTCACTAAAACTAAGTTTTGTAATGAAGAAGTTGTGTCTTTTCCCCTAATATATGTCGTAGATGTGTGCCTTAGTGAGATTGATCCCTGTGCTGTTGTGTGTCTTGCGCCATTGCTCATGCATTGATGTTTGTAATGATGATTGACAGTTTATTAAATATCATGGGAGGAAAAAGAATTCCCTGGTTTCAGAAATCTCGGGAGTTTAGTGGTTGAAGTCAGACAGGTAGCCAAAATTAGCCAGTAGCGTCCAGGGTCCAGGATCGTTATTGCCCGGTCGTTTACATCATTAAGACGTCAAGAGTCTGGATTGCAAAACAAAAACGATAGCAAGGTTTGCAAATTATGATCTCCAACGGATGACTGGCAAGCGGCATATTAAAAGTAAACACAGTTGCTCGGGCTTTAATGAAAATGGAGACGTCACTGTCAGTGCAGTCTCAAAATGAATCTGTCATGTTGCTGGGCCCCGAGGCCGTTCAGAGCTAACTAGTTGCAGAAGGCATGGGTTGGTTTCAGTGGAACAGCTGTTCGGCCACTGGTAGGGCCCCCTCTGTTGACATCACCGTGAAATGCCAGGCAAATGTGCTATGACATCTTTGTGTGCTTGTTGACGAAGAAGCTATTTACCGTGACTTTGTTCGAACTCAGTGCTTCTGTGATTGCTTCATTTGTTATCAAAGGAGAGTGTGTGGTGGAATTTGTGTTTTTATTCCGAGAGATGTTTCTGCAATGCAGCTGCGTGATTCAGTGTCGGCCATTTTGTTCATGAATATTTGTGGGTCGTGGCAACACGTGCCTTTTGATAAAGGACATCATTATCCATGTTCTGACTACTAAACTCCATGCTGCTTTTAGTTGCCAGTATCAGTATAGTAAGCCAAAAGTATCGCAAGTTGTCCCACATGGCCAAAACGGTGCACTTCTTGTTATAGAGGTTCAGATGTCTAGGATGAAATATGATACCGCGATGTTACTCCCGTCTCGTAATTTTTACAAATATTGACTCAGGAGGCTAATACTTAGCCCGCAACCAGGACTAGATACCCAATACACTACAGGGAATTGACGTCTAGTACAGGTGAACTTAAGGCCTCCAATTTTTTTTTTTTTTGAAACAAAAACTGTAAAACTACAACCTGAGGTAGGTTAATCCTAAGGATTACCGCTACACATTAGGAGACCCCCTGGCTTGGTTAAGGGGGGAAGTGGACTAATGAACTTGTTGTGCTCCGGGGTCCGGGATCACATTAGCGTAAGGGAAGCATCGCAAATAGCTTCACTCTGTGGCCTACTTAGGCCTCCTAGTCCACACGAAACCTTTTTTTTTTTCTTTCTTTTCTCGAGAACAGTCTATCCTGTTTTAAGTAACAAGGGCTGGCTATCACGGTCTGATAGAGGACAGCCATAAAAGTATTGGTGCAAAGTTCTTATCAAACTGATTCAGCTTGCTTAGGTTTGTTTTAGCTTGGGTTGCTTTAGGGCTTTCTCTGTGGCTTGGAGGAAGTTAGCGCAGCAGTTTTGCTTCCAAAGCTACTTCACTTTTGAGTCATTTATTGTATTTCAACAGACTTCTCCAGCCATATTTACGTTGGAATTAACATCCGTCATCAGCCAGGTAGAATAACCCAAAACAGCCTGCAGCGTTATTATGTGGTGGAAATTGTTGGCCTAAGTTGTTGAGGTTTCTAGTCTTTGATCGAGACTGGATTTTGATTTTGATTCTGCTCATGCAGCTGGTCCCCAACAGGCGTGGTCAAGCCACTGCGGTCATAGAGGGCGCTCTATCAACAAGATGAATCAAACCCAGTGTTGGGAATTTTGGCACAGGTACCGAAGAAACACCAGCAGCCGATATCACGAAAAACTGCATAGCAAATTTGTTGCGCAGCTGCACAATAAACATACGATCGATTTCACAAAATTTGGTGTAGCTGCACAACGTTTTAAATAATCTAAAATCTTGGACAAGGATAATAACAGCATTTACAACGGCTGTTTGTGTATGATTTTTTTTTCATTCATGAAACAGTCATTGAAATACCTCAGCCCTCCATTTTGACAATTGTTTTGTCCGACTTTTTTCGGATTCGTGCGGCAACTCTAAAAATTCTCTCTCTAGTAAAATAGAAATTCAACACTTCAAAAAAGAAGCTGTGAGTATCTTGTATCAACCCTGATACGTTATGCAATATCAGGCTCCACGGCGATCACGATTTACTGGTAAAATAGGTCATTTTTTTTCAGTCGCTACGCCCATAGAGCTATGCCACAACTTACTCTACCTAAAATGATTGCGCAAGTTAGACCATAATTTATTGCGCAAGTCGTGGACTAACGCACTATGAGACTTACGTGAAATGTGTCATAAGTGAAATGTTGCGCAGCGTGAAATGTTGCGCAGCTTACGCAATAAATTGTAGTGCAAGCCGAGTTGCGTAAAGTTTCGTGAAAATCAGCTGCAGGCATTTAGCTTGAATATATAGCATGCATGAGCTATGCTTGCATTTCTTGGATCCTAGTGCCAAAGTTCCCAAGATCGGATTTGATTGGTCTGGTTGATAGCGCCCTCTACCACTGCAGCAGCAGCTTTGACCACACCTGCCTGGGATCCAGACTGCCTGCATTTGGGGAACAAAAAACCAAACCTAGTCTTGAAACCAAGACTACAGTGGTTAAAGGGACTCGTGGAGAATTCCTTGGCATCATTCATGTCCACGAGTCGTCGTCCTGATCAGCCGAGGAAGCTACTTGACGTGAAATGATGTCGGGACGTGATCATGATGGAAGGCTCAGAAAATCATCCCCGGCAAGCCAAGTCAAGTCTCTGGATTCTCCCATCCGGGATTCCAATTACGAGCCCCTTCAATTTCAACTCCATCATTCCCTGAGCTTAATCATCCTTCCGTGTATTTTTTTTTTGTTGGTCGCCCATCAATTTCAGTCTTTTAAGTTTATATTCCCCCTGCGCTCCCTTCCTAACTTGGATCTGGATTCGGCGGTGCCCATCCATCAGGGATTGTTTAAGGGGATGTCCTGATGTGTTCATTTTCCCGCTGTCATCTTGTTGGAGTTAGACGGGGGGGGGGGGGGGGGGGGGGGGGGGGGGGGGGGGGGGGGGGGGGGGGGGGGGGGGGGGGGGGGTGGGCATTAAGAAACCACAACCCAGCTATACGTGGGTTCATTCACATCTGATATCTAGACTACGGCTGTGGCTTACAATTACATGTGTGCCTATGGGAACGGCTGAAACCACTTGCCATAGACGTGTGCGTTAGTACAAGCCGTAGCCACTTAATTTAGGTCAGTGTCTGACCAATTGCCCTGGTCGGGTGACTCACTCGGGGAAGTGTGGATTTTCATACTGTGATATTTGAGGAACTAGACCAATGGAACTGGGGCATGTTCCATAATTCCTATGGTATATTTATATTTGGCGTTTTGGAGGAAGTAATAGTTCGAATTGATAGATTTTGATTGAGCATTCGGGAACCTTAATGACCCTGTTATATAATATGTAGGCCTACCTTCATCAATCATTCCTTTTGTTTCAATGCATGCTAAATTTGTATCATGCATTGGTAAAAATGTTTAACCATCTAGGTTGAAACTTATTAAAAATACTACACTGTTTTCAGATAATTGCAGTACACATTTTTTATTTGTCATAGATTTTGGGTTGGTGCATCCAGTGGTGTTTGGTGGCCGTTGATGCATTTCTGTTGTGAATTGTTAAAATATTTTTTAGTACTTTTTGTTTGTCGTATCATTGGCGGCCACGTTTCTGATCAGAATTGGTTGTTGTATTGTCAGGATTCCCAACATTTCATGAAAACAGACTTCCCTGAGTTTTTCCTGATATTTCCATAAGAAATATTCAGAATCTGTGAGAGATATTTTCACTTTAACGAGGTTGCTGAGAAGTCAAGAGCAGCAAAGCAACTAAGATACTGATGATATTCACATTGCATAAACACTGAAAAGCCACCATAGCCAGTCTGTCACTGGACCCAACATGGACACATGGCACAAGACGCGCATATACCAAACTGGCCAAAATCTTTTTATTCTGGGTCACTGTCAATTCCCTGACTTTTCTCTGAGTTTTTGCGTTTTTCCCAACTTCCCAGAGTTTTCCCCAAGTGGAATTATGGAAACTCATTTTCAAGGTTTTTCCTGATTTTCAAAGTAGTTGGGCACCCTGATTGTGTTGTCTTGCATGTGTGATTGGTTTAGCATACATAAATGTATGTGTACAATTGTAATAATAATTGTAAATTTCCATGAAGATAGGTTTTTATGCTTGCTGACCGGGGGAAATGGTATCACAATGTATACATCATAATGTTGTGCATTCTCTACAACTTGTATGATAAACAATTCTGTATTTCATTTGAAAATGTTGTTGTTTAAACTTTTTCAGCACTTGCCACTGTTTGGAGTAAAGACAACTTTTTGTCTTGATGAAACTTTTGGGTTCTGGGAGATTTTCAATAAGTGGGATATGTGGGTCTTTCTTGAGCAATCATGTGACTTTTTCCGGACAATTTCTTAGAGAGCACTGAGCATAAACTAATTCGGCGGCAACCATTTTCTGAGGTGGAACCAGGCTTGTGCGAATTTGCACTCTGGTAGTACACCGATAGGTTACCAAAATGGGTGCGCGCCTTGTCTTCAAGAAAGCATGCAGTGTGCGCTCAAAGGTGGTTCCACCACAAAAATGGCTTTTAATTTTGTTCGCTAAATTAGTCTGTTACAAGGCTTGTACAGTGAGTCAGTAAAGGACGATTTTAACAGACCACTCTATTCAGTGATTGCCATTTAAAACATGGCACAGGATTAGCTACAATGGTTTAAAAAAGTAACAACAAATAATTTGTTGGTAGAAGCACACAAAATGCTTTCTGTTGTGAGGGAAATTTTGGATTGGAATTGAATCGCTATTTTCCTGTGGACTCCATCAGGATCCCTCTTCCCGTGTTTATTCCTTGTGCTTTTCCGGAACCGAAATGCTAAAAATGCCCTGTAACATTGTATGCCTCATCCAGAAGTCATGAAGAATTTTATGATCGTTTACCATAACATCTCTCATATAAAATAAAGAAATATTATTTAAAAATTATCTTAGCCAGTAAACATTAACAAATTTGGACATGAAATCCTTGTAAATTCCCAGAGCTCCCCCCCCCCCCCCCGGTAATGATAGAAAGCTCTATGTCATCTATTGTTTGCAATAACAGACCGATCCACTCAGCTCCGCCTTGATCTATAACAGCCATAATATTTGTCTAACATGCATGCACAGAAGTCCGACATGCATGCACAGTTATGATGCACGCAGCTTGAACATGCAGTATGGCATTGAAGAAGCACACGTGTTGTTTCCCATGTGTGCTGTGGGCGGGGCTAAATGGATCGGTCCATTGTAACAAAACAAGTGTTATGCACAGTACTTAGGGGTGGGGCTATGTGAGTGTACAGTGAATGGACCCATCCTACCGATCAATCAAACAGCATGCATTGACCAATTAGATCATGATTTTTAGTCAGGTGACCACAGTAGTTCAGTCAAGCAAAGGTGGGCGGGGCTTATTGTCCACTGGCTCCATGATTGGTGTATACAGTTGGTAGTGTTTATCTTGTGTTTTGAGATTGGACATTAATTTGCCATTTTTTTCTTCTTGTATTTTTACTCTGCAGGGGGTCAAGGCATGCTCGGCAACGACATGATTGGCCAATCAGGAGCCATCTCGGGCATGGGCATGCCCCCTGCCTCCGGTGGCTCCTCCTCCTATTCACACTCCACCCAGCTCCACCCCTCCATGCACTCCCAGGCCATGATGCTAGCCGGCCACCCGCACTCCATGATGATGTCCCATCATGCATCGGGGCACGGGGGATCGCACGGCACGGTCGGCCAGTCCTCGCCTAGTCTCCTTAACCACAACGACTCCGTCACAGCGTAAAAACAAAAATTTAAAAAGTTTTTAAATGCACAAAAAACAGTAGGTGAAATTGGGCTTGGATTTCACACATTCACCGACCATATACCATGGGTCTCGGAACAAATTTTGTACAGTATGTGCATTCTTAGTGCATGTTTCTAAATGTGACAAATTTCACTCTCTGGAAAAAAAATCACAACAGTTGCCACCGACAAGTTATATTGTCAAATGTATCACTTTTGAATCTATTGTAATTGTTTTTGAACTTCTTTGTGGTATCTCACGGTACTTTGCACCTTTGAACTAAGTCAATTGTTTCACAGCCCACCTGCGTGCACAGTTTTGAATCTCAAGAAAAAAATGATAAATTCTTGGAAGATATTTACACATCTGCAACATTTTACCCTCTAGTGTTCTTGCCATGCAAAAATACTGCGAAAATTCTGCGGAAAAAATGGCTTTGTTCAGACTAAGTGTTTGGATAGTGACTGCAGTATGCCAGAGGCAAAACCGAAGCCTTATAGGTAGGTAGATCATTTTGTGCATTTGCTTCGTTTGAAGCAACAAAAGTGCTCAAAATCTAAAGACGGGTGCTTAACAACTAGCTTGATGAAGTTTGAGCTCTGTGAATGCTGTATATTCTGAGAAAACGATATTGTAGGATCTCAGTTTCAATTTGAAAGTTGCCGAGTCTTGTTTTGAATTGCGCCCGAAATCAGCGTCCGGGACATGTTCTCATTTAGCCGATTACAGCTACGGGATGTCGCGCACTGGAATAATAGCAACCGTGTGCGTCGTGTCAACGCTTGCACGCACCCATTCACGGCTTCGCCGAATTTACAAACCGACTACTAACGGAAATTTCCAAAAATGCATCACTTGGCACATATTTGGAAATTGCCTTCTTTTATTGTTTTCTTCAAAACGACAGCATGTCAGAAAGAATTATTTTGCAGGGAGTTTAGTGTCATTACTATCTTTAAACCAAGTAAGCTTTTCAACAATAATTTTGTCAGTAACTTTTTGGATAGCTGCAAATGATCTACTCTACCTTTAAACCCAAAATGCCTGATTCAGACATCGATCTCGGAGCACTACAGAACATTGTTCTCACCAACCACTTTTCCACTTTTATTAACATTTGACTTACAGCAAATTTTAAATTTGTTAAAATAGAAGAAATCCGCATTTTAACATTTGCGAATCAAATTGGATGTAGTGTGGATATCTCGGTTATATGGCCCATCTTTTGTGTAAATATGCATTCTTCACTTTCTTTTTTTTATTCTAAGAGTGCTCGTTGGGGTGATATTAAGATTTAGACTCATAGATCTTGTGTTTTATCTTGTACGTACTGAAGTGTTTTTGTG
The DNA here is from genome assembly GCF_015706575.1 of Patiria miniata. Lineage (NCBI taxonomy): Eukaryota > Metazoa > Echinodermata > Asteroidea > Valvatida > Asterinidae > Patiria > Patiria miniata. Next base: position 38,496,791 of record NW_024037074.1, on the reverse strand, counting down.
CCATTTTCGTGTCGTTATTTTATTGGTTTTGTCTTGGAAAGACAAAAAAAAAGGTATAACTTAACATTGTACAGAGTTGAAAATCTGTGTTAATTAATTAAGGATCTTAGTGCATCTTGTAATTAACACGGTCTGTAAACTTAGTTTGTGTAACTTTTAAACGTATGCTGCCCACCTGTTTTCGCATAAATTTGTTTTATTTAACATTTCTTAATGACTTATCCCGTTTGTGATTTTGAAATTCACTTCAAGCAACAATATTCATCATGAAAAATTTTAGTCCAACAAGGAAATTCAGTCTTTAGGTATTATTAATCTGTCTTAAATGTGCAAACGTTATTGTTGACGGTTTGTGCGTTTGAGAGTGCAATATATTTTCTGGCATACAGTCGACGCATCGATCACAAAAGGCCAAAATGTCATCAGCATTTTAAAAGTACGTGTTCAGTTTTCCATCGAATTATTTTTTAGCAACGGTAACCAAAGTTTTTGGTGCTTGTAGAACTTAAAAGGGTTTTATTTTGGTGTACATACATAGTCCATTTGTATGAGTGTGTATTTAAAAAAAATAACGAAAAAAAAAACAAGAAAAAATTATTTGTTATTAATATCCAGTGTATGGATAAAAAAAAGGACACAGCATTTTTTTAAAGTAGATTGTTTCGTTATAATATATATCGACATTAGGGTTGTAGTTGACCCCAATATTTGGACATATAAGTGTGGACAGCTGTTCTTGCCCTTTCTCATGATTTCTCAGATTCTGTTCTTGTCGGACTTGATCACCAACTTCGGTATTCCTAGGCAACTACTCATCAAAATTTATCAAATTAGAACAAAATTACAATGATAGAATTGTGTTCATATTTATTTTTTAGGTCCCCATTTCCAACATATTCCTGGGAAATACAGTGACATAAAGTCTGTTATGTCATTATGTCGCTGCATCAGTGGGCATCAATTTTAAAATTACATCTCATCTCTGCATTATCTGTCGAGACAAGACTCTAAAATTTTACGACTGCTTACCTTAAGCAGAGCATTTTTGCTAACCGCACTGGAAAATTCTGCGCTATTGGTTAGCACATTTTGAATGGTTAACAAGGAATTTCGGTGTATGCATATGCATACATTGCATAAGTAAGCAATCTTTGCCTACAGGGTTAGTACAGAATTTCTGTGGTAGGGTGTAAGAACGAGATGGTCATCAAAAGGTGGAGAATTCTGTCGTAGGCATAGACACGAAATTGGGGCCAGGTTGCTTTCCTCTGGTTCATGCGTGGCTAAGTTAGGAAAGTGATTTGTTTCTGCTGTTACGGTTGCCAAAAAACTCCAGAAAATGCCAAATCAAACAAGTTACAGAGTATCGGACACTGGGTTGGTTACTGAGTTGTAAGTGCACTTTGTGAAGTCTTAACTTCAGAGGAATGAGTGAATGAAATGTGTTGATGTGCTTTGTGTCATTCACCCTACCCTTTGTGAGGGTAGGGTTTGAAGAAGTGAATTTTGACATAAATTACCTGAACTCGTCCTGATTGGCTCCATGTGCGAACAAGAGAGGGCGCTTCTAGACCACTTTCGAGAGTCCAGTACATGTAGATGACACACACCAAGTGCATGTACTGGTTTCTCGCACACATGGCGTGAAGTGCGTACGACTTATTTCATTCTGAATGTGAACAAAGCTATTGGTCTTTGCATGAGTGTTATGCGTTGTGGGCAATGTGTTTGAATGTCTCTCCCAGTGGTCTCCCCAAACTCTCCCTTTTTTACCGTTGAGGGGGTACTTATGCACGGAGCTCATTAGCAGTTTGGCACATGCATTTCTCAAGTCCAATTGACCTTAACCACGCCCCTTTAGACAACCCTATGGAATTTTGTAAGTTAAGTTTTGTTTGTCTCAGATTGTGCGCATTCCGCATCCATTTGTATATCATGTAATTGGGCAATATTCCACAAGCTGCGTTGACGCGATTCTACCGCGATAGGTTAATAGCATTAATCAGTCTGTGAAAAAAATGCCCAATTATAAGAATTTCTGATCGTGTTTTGAGAAAATGGCCTGGGGTTAGGGAATACTTCTGTTTGTAGGGTAAAGTATGAATCTGGAACTGTTAGAGGCGAATGCACTGAGCGATGCATTATCAGGTTGCTTTGGTGTGTATTGATATAGAATCTAATTGTCGTATTCAATGGGATTTTTCCCATTTTACGCAGATAATTGTAAAATTAGGCAAAGAAAGGCGGGAAAAGTGGAATGCTGTATCAGAAAATCTGAAGAAGTTTACAATGGTAAATGCTACATATGTATTCAATTTTTTTTTTTACGATTGCAGAGTGTTTTCAGTATGTTATCAAAAGAGTTTGTGCACATTTATTAATAAAATATCAGCAATTTTGAAGTTAAAAAAAAAACCACAGTATCATAGTTTAAAAAATATGATAAAAAACGGAAAAGTACACAATACCCCAAGAGTTTAATTGAATGGAATTCTAGCAGAATCCTTAAGTTTTGCTTTCTTAATTGGACAGATATTGGTTTTTATTAAAAGTTGGTGAGATTTGTTTTTAGGGTGTGAACAAGCAGTTGTGTGTTTCTACCTCTTATACTTATATCATCAGGATCCATGAAGTGATGAAATACATTGTAATTCTTCATGGATTGATGAAGGTTTTTTTATTTATTTTTTATTTAAACCTGAAAAGAGCCAGGTTTGGTTAGGGACAGAATCCACTAACTTGCATTTTTTTCCCCCTCTACTTTCATCAGCAGTTCTTGTTAATTCAAAACCCTAATGATTTCTTTTTTGTTTTGGGTTGTTTTTTTTCTGTTGATATTATTGATCTCTAGGGCATTTTTTGACACCACCTTTCTAAAATGGACCCTTCCTGTCAGTCAGACAGTTTGCATTGACCAATGAGATCACAACTTTTGGTCAGGTGACCACGGAAGCTGGGTCAAATGTGGTCAAATGTATGAAATGCACACAAATCAAATGTTAACAGTTATTGCAAAAGCTTTGCAGATGAACATAGCTGGATGCTGAGATTGAAGGAAAGGGGGAGGGGTGGGTCTGCCCCTTAATGTAAAAAGCTTACCCTTTTGGGTTCAAGTTATACAACTTTTCACTTTGCTTAGATTCTCATCTGGTTTAATGTCATTTTGAAATTTAATGAATTTTAAGAATTTTTTTTTGGGGGGGGGGGGGTTTGGATGCACTCCAGTGCTGCTTTATAGCTTTCAATTATATCAGAGAAGTTGTTTCCCAGACCAAGCCAAAATAACTGATTTGCCAAAAACATCTCAAACATTTCAAAAATAACCCTGTATTTTCATTATTTCATATCACCCCCTGCTGCCAGAATGTTTAACATGTAGAACATCCTCTTATATAGTGATTACTTAAGTACGTGTAACACAGGAACTTAATTTCTAAACATTTGTGAAAACTTTCCTTATTTAAACAAATTTTAAAAGAATGTAATTTTCAGTTGTATTTGAACTGAAAAAAAAAAGGTCGTTTAACTGAAGTTGTTTGGATTTAGAGTGATTTAATCTGTGGTGTTTTTCCTGTTCTGTCTTGTAGAAAGATATGTACATTGTTAGTTATTCTAATGTAACACTTTTTTGCCACTCGTTTTTAAATTTGTTCATTTATTTATTTTTTTGTTTTGCCCCGCCAAAACTTTTCTGAAGTGTTTTTTTTTCTTAAAGCTACATGTAGCATGTATACTTCTGCTTGTATTTTATTTTTGTGTTTTGTTGTTTTCTCTGGCTTCTTTTGTCACTTTTTTGTCATGTGTTATAGCTTTGGATGCTAGTGTATAGAAGCTGACAAGCTGTAACTCTTACCAGTGATATACAATAAACTGTTATTTAACAGAAACCTTCGTGCCTCTCTGGAATGTATTTGTGCCATGTCGATGAATCCATCACTCTTTCTGTAAGGAGGAGGTCATCATCAAGTTCAGGGAAGGAACATCAGCAATGATGTAGTCGAGTCCACCTCGTCTGAACCGAGCTAACTCGAGCCAAGTCAGAGTCCAAGTTGTGAAGTCTGAGCCTAGACTAAGTCAGTCGTGAAAGGAGACATGGGTATAATAGGGAACAAAAGACTGAGTACGTCTCCACAGGGCAATTTCTTTAGATGAATACGTCTCCACAAGGTTATAACGAAATAGATATATGGATTTTACTCAAAAACTAGGAATTTCCAAGGTGTGTTAATCAGTCGCAAATTGAAGTATTTTATGTAAGTGATATTAAGTCCGAATTTCAGCCCAGGAAATTAATTCTGGTTGAACTACACGTAGGAGCATTTTGAAACTACACTTTCAAACTCGAAAACTTTAGTACACGAGAACAAAGAAATGACTCCACAAGGATACAGATTCCAGTCTGTATGTTTTCGTGTCAAGAAAAATTTGAGAAACAAATCATTTTACTCGCACTGTTAACACTCTTTCAACCCAAGCTTTTGATCATGATTTCCTCGAGTTGTTCCTCTTCATTTTGCGACAAAAAATGCCTCTAAAAGTGTTTTTCAGAGAGGGGGAAACCTTGTGTGGACGTGGGCAAGTCCACACAACGTCTTCACTACCAGTACCTGCACTGTGTGAACATCTTTTGTTCAGAGGTCCACCCAGTGACTGCATTGCCTGTACACAAGTACACTGAGAATACAGTGACTGTCCAATCGGTCTCTTGCGAGTATTCTACCGCCTATTTAGGCATCTAAAAGAAATTGTCCCTGGCAAGAGTTAAACGTAACCAGACAACAGATGCAGGACCGTTAAAAACAATTTAAAGGTTTTTTCAAACAGTTTTTATTAAGTGGACTCGATTTGAGTCCAACAGGTAGTCCGAGCCAGCCACTAGCCGAGTCCGAGCCAAGCCGAGTCCAAAAGGCCACGAGTCCGAGCCGAGTCACGAGTAAAAAAAAATGGACTCGAGTCCTTAATCACTTATCATCAGTAAATATATGGTATACTTTTCCAATAACTTGTGTGTTTTTGTGTGTGTGCCTGTGCTCAAATGTTCACCATTAAAGTCCCCTAGGCTGTACATTTTGTCCCCAATATCACAACAAAAAATTATTGCCGAATCTTTACAAATTTGTAGACTGTTTCGTGTGGAGAGTTTGACACCAAATAAAGGTGAGCATTATCACAACCGTTTTGATGTGAACTACACTTTACATTCACTAGGACCCCTTCAGTGGCAAAGTTACTGTGCCATCCATTGTAAAAATCAACAAGGATCAAAAGCTGGGACAATGCTTTCGCCATTGAAGGGGGCCTTCATGCATGTACAGTGATAGTGGCTTAGATTGGTTGGTAGATGGTGGCCGAGTGACATCATCCAAAGAAAACATCTATTTATTTGCACACCAGTTTTCATCGGTTGCTATGTGTTACCATTCAGCACTCCAGACTCAAGAACCATTGAGTTTCAAGAACATAGGTCTGGGAGCTAGATAAGCCAATGTAAAAAAATTCTGGATGTCCACGCCCTACCTGTAGGAAAATATTTGCATTCATTCATGAACAGAAGTAGGGAATATGAGTGATCATTACAAAGCGCTTTGTCCAATGGAGATAAACTTTCTGTAAGTAATAAGCATCTTCAGGATCCTGCTTTCTAGCCCAGACATTTTACCACTTGACCACCGAGCTTGCTGGGGTCGGCTGGATGGTTCGAATCTGATGTAGCAGCGGGTACCGCAACCAAACTATTCATAAGATGGAATTTTGTGTCAGAGCGATGTAAATTCAATATTGGGTTTTGCCCTTCACTGACGTATTATGGTCAACCATAATTCCTGCTCAAACCTACATGGTTACACAACCTGACTTGCCTTTTGTGGGCCCGGGTTCGAATCTTACTCAGAGGTGTGCATGCAGCATTCAGCATTTTTTACTTCTCTTCTTTAATTTGTTTTTCTCCCGTTATCTGATGCGAATTCTCTGGGCATTGCAGTCCAAACAAACTATTTTTTTAGGATTCCTTGGTCTCATCACCAGAATACACGGTAATAATCACAGTGCAGTCAAATCATTTTACTGATAACTTCTCATTTATTAAAGCTGTTAAAGATTGATTTCCTCTGTACATAATTTGGTTGGAATTTTTCAACACTGATCATGCGTATCTTCAAACTCAACATTTGAAATCGGTTAAAATGTGTTGAAGACTGGGGTTTTTTTTGTTTATTTTCAAAAGCAATAATGTAATTTGCAGCTTTCGAAACATTTTTTTCATATTAATTAGCTTTAAAATGCTGCAAAAATAATCATTTAAAGTATAAGTAACTATATCGAAGATGTGACAATTATTTTAGTGGTTGTTTTGGTAGTGAGATGCCACTTTCTAGTTTATCACTGGATATACAAACTTCGATAATCAATAAATTAATATTGAAATATCACTTGAACTGAACTTCGAACTTAATAATACTGTGCCCATTTCTAAAAAAAAATAAAATGCTTGAACACAAATCAACGAAATTTTTTTTTAAATTTAAGGTAGTTTACTTTCACAAATCTAGTGAAATTATGTCTTGTGAAACACTGCTGAATTAACAGTTTCCTCACTGGTCTTAGGAACTTTTTTTTTTTAAGAATAGCAACCACTGAATTTACGTGCCATTGCCTTGGCACTGTCTAGATATACATATATTGCATGTTTCTTCAAAACAATACATTTCACATTATATACATGGTTACTAATACTATAGGATGGTGCGGCATTTACGTCATGGTCAGTTGAGTTGATGAAAACATCTGTGTTTTCACCTGTTGCTTTGTGTTACCATTCAGCACTCCAGACTCAAGAACCATTGAGTTTCATGAAAATGGGTCTTTTATGAGATAAGGATATTTCAGAAGTTCCAGGATGTCCGCGCCAACTTACTGTTAATCAAGGCTATCACAAATGAGGACACAAATGAGGTCATATGAGGTCACAAATGAGGTCACAGGTACCCTGCTAGGAACAATGACAAAGGAATCACAGATCATCCCGATAGCTTGTTGCTTTACTTGAGACTAGGTGACTCATGACTGCATTGTGATGACCCGATTTTATAACTCAACAAAAAACAAAAACAATCAGAGTCCATGCACCCATTTTATTGGCTTTGGATGTATGCATTCTGGTCACAATAATATCACTTCCAGTGCAAGTTCACCATTCGGTGTTTCAGGCAGGAGAAACTACGACACCATTCTACACATGACGTCTATATCCTGGGGTGTGTTCCACTTATGAAAACAATGCTAACGTCTGCCAGTGTTTGCGCAAGTGGAGCCAACTATTTGCCACCAACATTGGTGAGCATTAGAAACAAAGGCGAACAGTCTTCCCGAGTTGTTAGCTATGTTTCCTAAAATGGCCAATACGCACAATGAATGGAATAATTTTTGTCCAGGCTGAGAATTTCTTCCCAAGTAAGTTTATAGATTATAAAATCTAAATCTTCGACCGTGTTCCCTGAATCTATTTCACAAATTGTAAACTACTGAGAGGGTTGGTGCCAGACTATTTTATGATTGGAGTGCTCTCAAGTTTTGTTTTAATGTGGCTTAAACATTTTGGTATGTTTCATCACAAATTTTAAATTATTCATCAGAGCAGACTGGTATTAATTTGTAATGAACTTTTATTTCATTGCTTTCATTTCTACTCGCAAGTTCCACAAATGAAGAAGTTACCTCGCTTTCAATTTAAAATGGCAGACCCATGCATAAAGTCTATGGGTTTTTTTGAAACCTTTGCTTCGTCTTCAGCTTTGCCTTCGACTTCTGAATCACTTAGAGGCAAACTAAACAAAAATATTTCAACTTTTGGCATATCAACTGATTGAATGTTCCTGAAGCATAACAGGCACCAAAATGTAGCTGGAGTTCCAGAAGTTGGGGGCCTAAAATCTCCTTAAGCTGAAGTCAAAGACAAAGCCAGTCGTTTCGAAAACGATGTATAATACTATCAGGATTGGTATAGGGGGCGCCGCCATTTTGACAAACACTTATTCAATGACATTACCGTTCCACTCGAGGGCTGCCACGCTCACAGGGCCAAGCTAATGAACGTAAACACGTTCGCGCGACTGGAATGAACCCTTGGCTGTTCAACTTGTAATCTGTGCCCAGTGAATTTGGCACGAGTTATGCGCACCATTAAAACACTTTTACACACATGGCTCGACTCTGACATAGGCAACAGGCTCACACGTCCTATCAGTGACAAGACAGCGCCCCCCCCCCCCTTGACTCTCATGAGTCAGTCCCACACCGCCCTCTACAGTTGATACTCTGACCACATACACCCCTAATATCGCATCACCTTGGGGGCAGCATACTTTGTGTTGCCATGGCTCCCGTGAGGATTGCAGTCGCTTGGCCGCCGTTTCCGTGTTTCTTTCGTCGGGCCATGGCCTGCTGGCGTTTCTTTTCGATTTCTGACAGGCTGCAGACATTCTGACTACTGGCTGTAAAAGCGAGAAAGAAAGACAAGTAAAATGTATTGGGTGATTCCATAAAGGGTACCAGGTCATTAAGTAAAGTTGGAGTCCAATTTTGTGTGTGAGTGTCTCTGTTCCATCTAATATAAGATTTTGTAATTCAGGACACATACTGGCTGCCTCCTATCTCCAGGAGCGATTATGTAAAGCAAAAGACCAATCAAACCAAAAATAATTTGAAGTCAATTTTAATGATACTTGCATGGCAAATTACACAGGTCAGGTGTAACAGGGACACAAAAAATAACACACTTTTGGACCCCACATTTATGGAATGACCCATCACTTAAATGTAACCCAACTCACTCTAGATTAAAGATCAGTCACTGAGATTTAGTAACCCTACCAGAAATTGTTCACTGTTATCAGAATATTAATTTCTAAATTGATCCAAGTTGAAATTTCTTTTTCCTTTTTTGTGCTTCTATGAAACGTCAGTGCAAGCCTCATGGAAACAAGAAATGTAGAACTATCATCATTATCTGTTTATCTCGTTACTTAAAGGGAATGTACAACATTTGCTCTTGCTGCAATTTTCAGTAGTAAATTGATTTGGGGGAGTAGAATGTTATAGCAAATATTGTTAAACTGATTTGTTTCACGTTTTGGGCTTGAAGATGCTGGAAAAACCAAGACAAACATCACGTTCTTGCAGTCTGGCTCCCTGACCCCACTTAACTTGTGAAACGGAGCAGTTTGTCAACTTTAGAGAAATTGTAAGGTAAGAGAATCAGTCTAGCAGGCTTGTACCCCTTCACAGGTGTGTAATCAATTGCATAGAAAATGCGGACAAACTAATTAAGAAAAATTAAGAGCAGTTTTTGAAAAAAGACAGTTTTCTCCAACGCTGGTCAACCGACCAGCGTTGGAAAAATACCACTTTTCTTGAAAATGTCAGCACACCAGGAGCCACGATTTTACAGGGTGCGTTCCCTAACAATCCAGTGACTGATAATTTAATCATTTCGTTTTTTTGATGTCTGCAATCTTTCCTTTGAAACTCAACATATCCACTGTCCAACTATGGCAGGCCGTTTTACAATTAAATGTCTGTACAGTCTGTGTGTATTCAAAGTTACATTTAAAGTATATAAGAGTAAGACCTTTTTTTGAAGCCAAGCCAAAACTTGTTTCACAGAAACGGTATATTTTTTGACAGGTTTAATTTCCACTTGCCTGTTTGAGTAGATATAGGAGGCCTCGGGTGTGCCACAGATGATGAAGGTGCTGGTTTATGAGATACTGATTGTCTAGCTCCTGATGTAGTTTGTTGCCATGTAGAATTCTGTTGGTGCATGTTTACAGATGTTGCAGAGGTTCTCGTTGTAGAGTTTACAGGTTTGGAGTCAGAGACAGTAGATGGTTGTCTGTGGGGCGAGTCCAATCCCGCACACAGTGATATCAACATGTCGTCTGTCAAGCTACTGTCAAATGGGTCAAGTTCTGGCTCTTGAACCATTTGAGGTCCAACGGTTGTCATTTTTGAGGCACCGTTTGTGGTTGAGCTCACAGTATTTGTTACAAGGTTTGTGATGCTATGACCTTTGGCCTGATGACTGGTGTCTCTTCGAAAATTGAATTTGTTGGTTGGGATGCTGCTAGTGACAGGCTTGTTAGGTTGGAAAGATTCTTTTGGAGGCTGGTGATCCATTTGACGCCCGACGTTTGCCTTTATTGAGACACAGTTTGAAGACGAACCGATGGAATTTCTAGCCGGCTTTGTGACACTAGTCACTTGCTTGTTCTGATTGCTGGTTCCTCTCTGAAAGTTGAATTTGTTGGTTGGGATGCTGCTAGTGACAGGTTTGTTAGGTTGGAAAGATTCGTTTGAAGACTGGTGATCCATTGGATGCCCGATGTTTGCCTTTACTGAGACACAGTTTGAGGACAAACCGATGGTATTTGTAACTGGTCTTGGGACATTAGTCACTGGCTTGTTCTGATTGCCGGCTTCTCTCTTGAAGTTGAATTTGTTGGTTTGGATGCTGCTAGTGACAGGTACGTTGGTTCCGAGAGACTCCTTTGAAGTTTGGTGATCCACTAGAGAGCTAAAGTTTGCTCCTTTAGGGGCACAGTTTGAGGATAAATCTATTACTGGCCTTGCGACACTAGCTGCTTTGGCCTGATTGCTGGTGTCTTTCTGGAAGTTGCTGCTGGCGACCGGGAGGTTAGTTTGGACAGATCCATTTGGAGATTTCTGTTTGGTTGCCGCATGACAAGTCTCCATTGCTTCTGCTTGGGACAGCTGCGCCAGCAGAAGTTCGTCGTCCAAATCTTCACAGTCGTCCCACAGACTATCGTTGTCAGTCGATGCCTGGTTGGTGATGGTCTTACTCAAAGCCGACTGATGATTCGTTGAGGTGCTGGAGTCGGACTGGTGATGGGAAATGTGGTTTTTGGTCGTGTGGCTAATGTTGGACTGGTTGTTGATCGCGCAGTGGGAAACAACAGACTGACTGGGGACTGACTGGCCAGTTTTGGACTTGAACACGAACGATTGGCCGACTTTGGACTGACCAGCAGTGGAATGGCCCATGTTTGACTGGCTGGTGTGGGAATGAGAGTTGGACAAGTGGCCAGTGTTGGGCTGACCAGCAACAGAATGGCCTACATTTGACCTACCAGTGACCGACTGACCATTGGTTGATTGAGTGGTGGACAATTGGCCATTTATGGACTGAACAGAAACTAAACGGCCTGAAGTTGACTGACTGGTGACTGCTTTAGTTCTGGTTGGCTGGGAGGTGGTTGTTTGGCCAGTACTGCAAAGACCAATCGAATGGCCAAAACTTGACTTACTACTGACTGACCGACCAGCGTTGGGATGAGGAGTTGACATTTGGCCAGTACTGGAATGACCAGTGACCAAACGGCCAGAAGTTGACTTACCGTGGACTGACTGACCATTAGTGGACTGAGAGGTGGATGATGGACCAAAACTTGCCTGACAAGTGACCGCATGGCCAGCATTTGACTTAGTTCTTACTGAGTGACCAGTGAAGGACTGAGATGTAGATGATTGGCCTATGTTGGACTGACCAGTACCCAAACGGCCAGAATTCAACTGATTGACCGACTGACCAGTGGTGGACTGAGAAGTAGAAGATTGGACAGTACTAGAATGAACAGTGGCCAAAGGGCCAGCATTTGGCTTACTTTGGACTGACCGACCAATGGTAGATTGAGAAGTGGACAACTGACCGATACTGGACTGACCAGAGACCAAGTGGGCAGCATTTGACTTAATATTGACCAACTGACCATTGATGGATGGAGTAGGTGATTTATAAGTAGCTGACTTACTAGTGACCAAATGGGCAGCATTTGTCTTACTATTGACTGACTGACCAATTGTGGACTGAGAAGTAGATGACTGGCCAGTACTAGACTGACCAATGGCCAAACAACCTACAAATGATTTACCAGTGACTGAGTGACCACTGTTGGGCTGTGCGTTACGATGACCAGTGGCCAAAAGGCTTGATTTTGACTTGTCACTGATGGACTGATAAGCGGCCAATGGACCACTGTTTGACTGACCAGCAATGGAGCAGCTTGATTTTGGCTGACCCGTTGCTGACTGACCAGTTTGAGAGGTGGACTGACCAGCAACCAAACGGCTACCATTTGACTGACCAGTGACTGAATGACCAGTGGAGGGCTGAGACCTCACCCGTCGACTAGAATCTGACTGACCGCGGCCAAAGTGACCGGTCTTGGGCTGAGATGTGGGCAATCTGCCAGTGCTGGTCTTCCCAGTGACCAACGGCCTTGTGCTTGCTTGGCAACGTGAAACTTGTTGGTCTTTCTTTGTCACTGTTTTAACTCCAACAACTTGTCCTGTCACTAGTACTTCTTCTGGGAGTTGTTTGTCACCACACACAGTTTCTTGGTGTTGGAGTTGTTGAACCATACACAACTGTTTCTGGTTTCCATCAGTTTCTGATATATTCTGCTCCTCATTTTGAACTCCTGTGACATCCATGGAAACACTGAAAAATCAATGCAACATGCAGACATTCATGTTAAAGCAGGAATTACCTTGAAAGTTTATGCTATCAAAATAAATTGACTTTTTAAATACCTCTAACCATATATACGGTACAAACTTCCAAAATTGAATTTTGAATTCCATTTTTTCAGATGAAAGTAACCCTAACAGAACTCGACCCATCCAAGCCCAACAGCAGGTTTTGTTGAAATTTGTTGGGATAGGTACAGTACCCCTAAACTGATGGTCTTTTACATTGGGTTTGGCATACCTCCAGAAACAAAGTCCAACAGTGTGTGTGTACAATTTCCCATGTCGGTGTTGAAATTTGCCTGGATGGGTACGGTTCCTAGCAAATTATGCTAGGGAGTCAGGGTTAAAGAAGCAGAGACTGTGATCTTTTGACTATTTCCACTTTGACTTTCTGGTCAAGTTATATGTCAATAACATTTCTGGTTTAAAGCAGATTTTCCAAAACCGGCAGAATTTTAGTTGACTCTTCACGACTCAACCACATGCCAATCACGCATCATTAGCCAAGTCAAGTCAAGTCAAGAGCTATTTCAATGAAATACAACTCAGACCAGTACACAAATCAGAGACATCAAGAAGGAACACCTGAATGAGCCTGACCTGTTGTTGATGGCGTTGGCTATTTTCTCCAGCTCAGCCTGCAGGAGGGACAGTCTGCCTGTCGTCTTCCTGTGAGTTGACTTGGGTTTGGAGCTGAAATATTAAATATCGGAAGAAAGGTAAAATCGACTCATTGCAATGTGCCTTGTGGGGGTTAAAAACACCGTATCCAACATCACAGCAGTCAACAATTGTTTTGTTATATCATGAAAATAAGTCAAACAGATAAAGGTGTTAACTTAATATTCAAGACATAAATCACAGTAGTGTAACCTTGTGACTACTGTGAGCTTTCCTGCCAGACATGAGACCGAGAGGTTGCAGTTCTCTGTTGCGAGGTGCATGGGCCCTACACACGGACTTTTCACGCACGCACATGTAAATGTGTTAACACCGTCGATCGTAGACGTCCTATTGTCCCTCTTATGTTTGTGTTTTTAACTTTTTAGGAAAACTCCCATAGGTTTTGTACACGACCCCAATCGCAGACGTATGCTGGGAATCGTGGACGATATTGTTCTCTTTTCTTCTCTGGAATTTTTCGTCCACAGTTTGAATAGATGAACACATCCATACATTCTTGTTCCGTTACTGTGGGGAATTCACATGTGCTGTCCCATGGTATTATAGGGACCGAAGACACTGTGGGGACAGCAGAAAGTTCCCATAACTCGGTCCTAATTTCCCTAACAATAAAAAACTTCCCCATACATGCCATAACGCAGTGACGGCCCACCCAATGTATGCAGCGCAGTGTATATGAGATAATATATGCGACAAGGTGTATATGAGATAATGTATATGCAGCGCAGTGTTTATGAAGTAAACAGTCATGTTTATAGACATGACATGTAGCCGTTTTAGACCAATGAAATTACAATACCCAAGAAACAATACAAAAATGAACATTGTCCTGTCAGTTGATTCTTGCTACATACGTACAAGTTTGATATTTCTATCTACTTGCAGACTCAGTAATGGATTTGACTACAACATGTTTTGGATCCTGTGTATACCTTTCTTGTTCAGAGTGCGCTAGTGTCTTTCTGACAACACCAAGGTCTACCGCTGGATGGTTAGGGCTACGCGTCATCCACAGACCCAGGAGGGGCATGTCTGCTGAGCTATTATCCTGAAGAGAAGACAAGGTGATAACAGAGAGGTGTGTAAGACTGCATCCGCATTACATGGCTACAGCTGCAATAACACACAGGCTTGTGGGAAGTGGCTGTGGCTGCTCCCATAGCCGCGTGTGTAATTTCCAGCCATAGCCAAATGATTCTGACACATTATCGGGGCCAAATTTCTGGGCTCTGCTTACCGTTACCAACAAATCCCTGCTTACTTCAGCAGAAAATTCTGTGCTTACGGTAAGCCTTCTTTATGCGTTAGCAAGGAATTTTTGCTTCTGCGCAAGCGTATATTCCGTAACTAAGGAGTGTGCTAACTGGTTAGCACAGAATTTTTCTGCTAGCATGGTAAGCACAAAATTTGTAGTCATAAGCGCAGAATTCAGTGATTAGCAGAGCCAAGAAATTGGGCCCAGATAACTAACTCAGCAATTGCTGTTAGGCCTGCATTGTGCGATCAACAACATGAATCTGGGACCTTAGCAAAATTGCATAGTGCTGCTAAACAGTTAACAGTTGGCTCTACCTTCCCTAATCCTGCAAAAATCTTCCAAAACCTCAAGGTACATATTAGAAAATCTAGGAGGTTTTAAGGTTGAGATAACTCACAGTGCTCCCGGCCTGGTTGTTGACACACTGAACGATCTCGGAAATATCGCCTGCCTTACTGCGCCCATGGCGACCTGTAAACAGCAAAAAAGAGTGATTATCATTGCTTATTTCACATCAAAGCAATCAGAAACATACTATCTTGTAATCGTTCAATAACACAACCATCACTGTCACCATCAATACAATTTCAACTATGGTTGCCTACTCTGGGTTCCCAGCACTTTATTAAATTTTTTCCCCAAATTCCATGAGAAATATTACCACATTTAATGAGGCTGTTTGAGGAGGGGTTGCATCAGAAACCCCTTGATTTTCCCCCCCCCTCCCCCCCCCCCTCGGGTCCACTCCTGTAATGGCCACACAGATTCTGACATTTTGTTGATTGCAAAACAACCATGACAATTCTATTGTTTGACTGGCCCAGGCTTAGAAAAAAAGTGCAGGCGTGAGATGCAGTATTGAAGTTAGCATTTTTTGTGAAGACATTTCGAGCATGGGTAGGCAGGCCTTAGGGCTACAGTGTTTAAGTACACTTTTTTTACCCTGGCCGGTTTGGAATGTTATATTGTCCTTGCTTTCTGTCCCTCTATCTCCTCTCCCCTGTCAAACTGTCCACCCGCCCTTCCCTCCCCCTCGACCCATTCCTTCTCGCATCCTTCAGTCTTGTCTGGTCATACTTTTTCAATTTCCAATTTTGTTAACATTTTGATATATCTTTGCTTTGTCATTGTACTTTTGTTCATTTGTTGGCCGAATAAATAATAATAATAATAATAATAATAATAATAATGTTAAACTGAAATGAACTTGACACTCTGGGAGGCCATAAATAACAGTGAAATGATGCTGAATGGTATTTTGCCTTGATATCTAAGATTGAGGCAGTTAGCAGACCACTACTTTCACAACGTTCATCACAGACACCATGGTCAACACCTTCCCCACCTGGGTCATTCTTTAAATTTAGGGTCCAAAGTGTCGCATTTTTTCAGTCCCTGTTACCTTGGTACTTTGCCATCTAGTATCACTAAGAATGACTTTTAAGAAGATTTGTTGGGCAGGTAGTTTGCTATTCATAATCATTCTTGCAGGATGACTGCGTTAAGGAGTGCTTCTAGAATTATAACAGTATAGATGTCCGATGTAACAGGGACGGCAAAAAAAGTGGACCCTAAATTTACAGAAAGACCCGTATTCATCATAACCACTATTGTCGTAACCTTCACCATCACCATGTACATAACAATCACTATGATACTACTCTATCTGTATTTTTAACACCATCCTTACATGCACATTCTTTACCATCGACACCATCCTAACCATCGTATTGACCTATATTTCTTTGTCCTCCCCTGTAGTCTTAAGTGTAACGCCCAACTTTCTTACCGATTCGCCGCTGTAAATGGGCTGTGGGTGAGTTGCCATCCCATATTATCTCAGTCTCTGATTCGCTAAGAGAGTTGTTATGTCTATGCCGCCCTGCAATGGTGGTTAAAAAAAATAGGTCAAATAATCAGTTTCTGGTCTCATCAGCTGCTATTTTCAGCCAGGATATCAACTCACCATATTCAAAGAGTTAAAAGTAGAAATTAAAACTTCTATCAAGTGAACTTTTATATTTCTCCTCTGTGGTCTGATTGGACGTACATATCCTCCTTCATGCTACAAAGTGACAATTGTTTGGGTGTTCAAAACGTCATATCCCACATCACACCAGTCAACAATTGTTTTGTTATACATATGTCTTGGATTTTTTGGATTTTGATGTAACTAAAATCACGAAAACAAACAGCAGCAAACACAACTATCATGACACGACGTCAACTCACACACGTCGCGTGCTCCAAACAGCTGATAGTCTGCATCTTCAAGTTTGCTGCGTTTTACATGTGAAACGCGTACGTACGCAAATGCGTACGTACGCATACGCGTACGTACCGTACGCACAAAGTCATAGCACACTCCCTGTGGGATATCACGTACCACAGGGAGAGTCCTATGACTTTTTATAAACTAAGCACTTTCCAATGAAAATACCAGTGATGTAGTGCCTTGATGCTGGGCCTTGGCCTTAAGGCTGCCTTAAGGCTTGATTTTAGGGCCTTGGCCTTGGCCTCGAGGCTTGAGGGCAAAAGCCTTGGCCTTGGCCTTGAGGGTTCAGGGCCTTGCAATTTTGAGTCAAGGCTCTTCAAGGCCCATAGATTTTTGCATTTTCCGGATAAATCTGTTCGAAATTTTGCTGTTACCATTTTAATCGTATTACCATGGAGGAGGGAGAATTGTATGTCAATATAGAAGTAAATCATTACATTGTTTAGTTAAACCATATTGAAGACCTGAACTTATACTTTAATAGATACAGTGCAGTCATAAAACGGTGTAGGCCTATGCGAGCATGTTGATTGCAATTAAAGAAATGTTGTTCTTCGAAACGAGCAATTCGTGATGATAAGGGCGGATCCAGGGGAGCCAAAAGGGGCCATGCCCCCCCCCCCCAAAAAAACCATTTTTTTTTATGTGACGTCGTAATAAAGGCAGGCAATGAGTACACCACCATCTTTTCCTAAAAAAACATCGGTTAAAATGGTCAGAAATTGCCTCAAATCGCACCACTGAGCATCTCGAATCCAAAATTTTTTCGGGGCCCTTAAGCGGGCCCTGAAGCCCAAGCCGTAATTTTTTGACCCACTTTTTTGGGGGGACCAAAATTTCTCTGCCCCCCCCCCCAATTGTGTTCTGGATCCGCCCTTGCGTGATGATGTGTCACTCATGTGACTATAATTAGTTCTGTATCAGTGGTCATTTCATAAAACAGGGCCTTGGCCTTGGCCTTGGCCTTGGCCTTGAGGGTTAAGCCTTGGCCTTGGCCTCGAGGCTTGAGGGTCAAAGCCTTGGCCTTGGCCTTGAGGGTCAAAGCCTTGGCCTTGGCCTTGGCCTTGAGGGTCAAAGCCTTTGCTCCAACACTGGAAAATACAGTATTCAAGACAGAGGTATACCAATGATAGTTGTCACACCATAAAGTGACTTATCGTGTGTACAATATCCAAAGACGATCTGTCATTTCATGGTCCCACAAAATTATCATATTCGATAGTGATGTGTTAAAATATTTCAATTTGACTGTAAAATTAAGGTTATCATAACAGAAAGCTGCAGTGACATGCCAGCTATTATTGGACACATTATAAAATGGCAACAGTCATGGGATCAAATTAAATTCCTGCAACTTATCAAATTTCCAGAAAGTTACAGAATAGTGAGGTCTGCATGCATGGCTTACCAGACTGCATCTTGGATCGACACTCTGGGCTGATGTAGGCACTGGATACAGTGTGACTGTCTGTCCGAGGTTCGGCCTTGGGTTTCCTCAAGCTGTGCACCAATGAAAAGTTGTAATCAAGTCAAGCACAAGTCATCCATTATAAAGGGAAGGGGGTGAGAGAAACAATTGATAGGCATGTAACTTCACAGACGGTTTCAAGTCAACTCGGTCCCAAAACAACTTAGTCCGAGTCAACTTAGTCTGAGTCAACTCCGTCCGAGGTCAACTCGGTCCCAGGTCAATTCGGTCCCAAGTCAACTTGGTCCCAGGTCAACTGTGAAAGTTCAGAACAAAAATTCTCTAGCAAGGGACTAAGGGCGAAAATCAAATTAAGCCACGTTGGGGCCTCGCCACGTTAGGGGCCACATTAGGGTACATCAACAATACAAGAGACCTTAGGCCAAAAAAAAAAGTCTCCGGTTTCTGGTATGCGCGCGCGTCGCCGTAGCCATGCGCGTCGGCAAAATGAAAAAGTTTTTTTTTCAATGACAGATGATGTCTCAAAACCGCCAAACTCACTGGTTTGACTGGAATTCTGCTGCTGCACAATTTTAACGTGTTTTTAGATGGGGTTATGGTCGAGAATAAGCTTTATGTGGCCTCTCTGGACTCTCATACATTTGCACTAAGTTTAGTCGGGCACCATTTGCAGTCATCAGCCGACATTTGAAGCAAAAAAATCAGGTAAAAAAAAAAAAAAAAGCCGCGTCGCCGCACCACTTTTTGGGCAAGCTCCATACCAGAAACCGGAGACTTTTTTTTTTTGGCCTTAAACTTATCCGACCTTTATTTGCGTACATTTATTTTTTCCATAGGGACCGAGTTGACTTGAGATGAGTTGACTTGGGATTGAGTTGACCTGGGACCGAGTTGACCTAGGACCGAGTTGACTTGGGACTGAGTTGACCTCGGACCGAGGTGACCTTGGACCAAGTTGACCTTGGACCGAGTTAGTTTGGGACCAAGTTACCACACTGCCTCTAAGAGTAAACTTTCTACTAGTCATGCCATGAAGCAAGGACGAGCAATAAGTAAGTACCTGTAGGCCTAGATGCAGATGGCATGAAGCAAATTTTGAATTCACCATTTCTTACCGTGAGGAGATTTTCATTTTCTTGGCCAATCCTGGCTCTGCCCTGGTGAGGTTGATGTCATGTTTCTCTCGTCGCCTCTTACTCATCTCAAGAAGGCCAAAGAAAGGGAAGTGAAGAAACGAAGTAGCATTGATTAGGGCACCCTAGCTTGTTGAACTTCAAATCTGAATTAAAGAGAGAGAGAGAGAAAAAATGCAAACTCACTCAGAAGGCTGCCTGAAATAAACTACTAGTTTGTTATCAACCTCAAGTAATCTTTCTTTCCCTAGTTTTCACGATTTGCAACAGTATTTTGACAAAATATGACATTTTCCATCATTTTTTGCAACTCATCGTCATTTTACTCCATAGTTTCAATCTTAATTCAAAACCCTACCTTGTGATTTCATTGAATACAAATCCAGGAGGCTCTGTAAATGCCAGTAAATGTCATGAAAAATGTGTTTTTAGAGAACTTTTGGATGCACATATCAGCTCGGCAGCAGACGGTCTAGACAGCCATTTTTGGCAATGATAATTGAAGACTGCGGTGTGCATGACATCGACAACGCAATACCCAATGAAAGCGTATTACGTCATCATTAATATTTAATTTGTCATGGATACATGTATTTAGTTTATGAAATGTTCATTAGTCTTATTTCATATTATAAGATGGAATTTTGCGTCGGGGTGATATAAATCAAATTATAGGTTTTGCCCTTCACCGACGTTTAAACACTGTATACTCAGTGTGTTACCTCCCGAGTGAAAGTTGGAAAAATCACTCAGTTGGGACTCGAACCCACGACCTCCTGCTTTCTAGTGCAGATGTCTTACCACTCGACCACCGAGCTAACGGGATCGGTCGGCCGGTTCGAATCTGATGTACATAGCAGCGGGTACCGCATAAACTATTATAAGATGGAATGTTGCGTCGGGTGATATAAATCAAATTATAGGTTTTGCCCTTCACCGACATTTTTTTTTCTTCCAACTTTCACTCGGGAGGTAACACACTGAGTATACAGTGTTTAAATGTCGGTGAAGGGCAAAACCTATAATTTGAGTCTTATTTCAATCAATACAAGCGCTTTCGAGCAGTGTAGCGGTTAAGGCTTTTATAGTGGGTTTCAAAGAAGAGGGTCCGCAGGTCAAATCACCATGGATCTCCGTGAAGTAAGTAAGTAGTAACTGGTTAATATAGAGAAATGGAAGAAAGGACAGGGTGAGAGTTGATGAGGGAAAGTGGAATTATACAGAACGCAACTTTTTGGGGCTAGAATGTATTGAAAAAAAGTGACGTCTGGTACGAAATTCATTCCCACTCTGACTCTAGGCTAAGGTGAGCAAAACTAACGAGGGGCCCGTAACTACACAAGAACCAATGCCACCAATGCAATGACATTATGATAGCTCGACTGCAACTTGCAAGTGCAACACACTGACACAGACGTCATCGTCATGCATGACACTGACACTATGCAACTGCAACTTGCAAGTTTATGAAATTATGTTAATGTTGCTTAAATTAATCATGTCATACCACAGTCACTTTCCCAAAGAAATAACCCTATCTATGCATTATTATCATTGAATGTGCTGTCTTTATATTCTGTACTCTTAAGACACAGCTTTACAAATGAATCACGAGAAGATTAATTGTTATAATACCTCCAGAATTACGAAGCAAATTTTGAAGATCCGTCGAAGAACAACTTCAACATTCCAAAAATACCGCCTCGCAATAGCGCCCTCACGTGGTTAGAACTACATGATGGTGCTGAAAATGGCAACCCAGACGTCTCACGCGGTTTGATATATAACAATTCAAGACCACCCGACGATTGTAGTTCGGAACGAGAAACATGTTCAACGATTTCGCGGGTCTCCCGCCTGACTTATCTGTGGATCTCAACTAAGGAAATTCTGCACAAAACACTCTTCAAAAGACCGTAAGTTCGAATATTAGGCGTATTTTTTAAAAGTACTTTGAATTCTGAGTTACGTTTTCTTGGGGCGATATTTCGGTAGTTTCTAATCCTGTAAGAAATCTCATTTTCACAACTCGTCAGTTGGCCGTGGTTTGCCGGCGCCGCACCATTGGGTAAAAAAAGGTGGCAAGAGAAAATTTGCATATTGGTACCCGCGCTGATATGACGTCGTACGCAATGGCAATGCTGCACTGAAAAAAACAACCGGTTGAGTGTGTAATTTCTTGATACGGTAGGGACCAGCGGCCGCCATGTTGAACATCATGAACATTTCTGCCCAGTTTGGATAGACACATCTTGTGGGTAATTTCTTTTCTTGTATAAAGTTTCCCATTAGTCAGGCAGTGCCAGTGTAGTGACGTAAAAGTTTTGATAGCGAAAGACACCAACGTTGCAAGGCAGTCCTGCAGTAAACCAGACTCCGTCACAAAGCTTGGCGTCTGGACTCAACATAGTTTTTTTTTAATGTCCGTCTCCGACAGTTGGTCATCGAAATTTTTTGACATTAACAACATTAATAAACCAGTATTCCAAAAAAAAATATCAGAGTTAAGATGATTGCATGTCTGTTTGGCTGAGATGACCTTGCCGAGTGCAAATTTGACATTAACATTTATTAAATGTGCATGGTAGATTCTCAACTTCACATGTTTTTTTCTGCTTTGTGGCGCTTCAGGATTTTTTTAAAAGGGAAGAAACGTTTGAGAACCTTGGCATTTGTTACCCATTGACACAAGCGCATAGGCCTAGGTATGGACTTTCTACTTCGTTATAGGAAAATGAAGCAATGCCGTCAGCCGGCAATAGACTGATCCATCCTGGTCCAGGGTAGCCCCATAAATGTGGCCAATTTACTGGTTTACATCCGTAAATAAGGGCACACTTGGAACATGTACCTGAAAATGTAGAACTTTGTCAAATTTAGATTTTCACATTTAGACTATATTTGTAGTTAATTTAGCATTGCCTCTGTCATTTCTGTAGAGCTATAGAAAAGAAGTCTCTCATTTTTCAGACGTCTATTTTTCATGTAAGTTTGTGTTAGAGTGTGGATACGTAAACGTGTGCAAACGAACCTGGAAATTACACGAAAAATAGACTTCTGAGAAAAGGAGGGACTTTTCTTTTATCGCTTTAAAGCAGGTAAGTGTGCTTCTAACATGTAAATAAACCACAAACATTGTCTAAATATGAAAATCAAAACTTGACAAAGTTCTACATGTTCGGGTACGTGTTCCAAGTGTGGCCTTTATTTACGGAGGTAGTCCAGTATTAAATTGGCCACATTTATAGGGCTGGGTCCAGGGATGGTGGATGGAGGTATGATGCAAGTTCAAAAATGTGTATGAAATATGCAGTTCGTGTCGGGGTCATATTCTTGTCAATGAAATCCGTGCGCGCTTGTAACCATTTGTTAGCCTTTTAAAAACTGTTTTAACCCTTACCGAACTAAACCCATCAAAGTTCAACAGCAGGTTTTGTTTAAATCTGTTGGGATAGGTACAGTACCCCAAAACTGATGGTCTTTTACACTGGATTTGGCATACCTCCAGAAACTAAGTCCAACAGTGTGTGTACGATTACCCATGTGGGTGTTGGAATTTGCCAGGATGGGTACTGTTCCTAGTAAATTATGCTAGGGAGTTAGTGTTAAGGAGGGCAAACTTTCCTCTAATTCAAAGGTATTTGTAAGGCCTTTGCGTTGAAAAAAATAGTATTATCTTGACTTTTTAAAGAAATGTTTTTACATTGAAAGATGGTAAATGGGGAGTTAAGCAGTTAAGAAGAATGCAAAAATCATTTCTTGCAAAGCTCCCCTTGTCCTGAAAATCGTACATGAAAACCTTACAGTGATATCGCTAAACTGTAAAGCACAACGTGAATGTAACCATCGCATCATGTCGCTCAAATGCAAATTAGGCTGCAATAGTTGATTGCCTGCATCAAGGGCAATCCCCTGCAAATCAGGGGACTTGCTTGCAAAGCAGGCGACTTCGTGGGCGACAAGCAGCGAAGCTACCTCCCCAAATTTCCCTTTAATAGATTTAAAATGCTTTCAATATAAATGTGCTATGTCTGCATTGTCACCTTCTTGCATTGGGTAAAAAAAGTTCGAGAAAAAATTCTTGATGCGCGTCAAATGATTTGAACCACTCTTCGCCTTCGCTGTTCTAAAATTGGTATGGCAGTGCATTCAGCTAAAGTTTGTACGATTCTGTACATCAAACAGCGGTAGACATCTCGGAACTGGGCGGCTTCACTCAAAATGCAAGAGGGCGACATTGTCAGAGGTGAGTTGAGTTCATAAGGTCACTGAGTAAATTGTTCTATTTGTTTAGCTCTATAGTGATGAGATTTGGTTTACTGTAGCATAGACTAGAGGCTGTTGCAACAGTTAAGTGTGTGAAACAATAGTCATTTCACTATACATACTGTTAATTGCAGAGCATACCATCGGAAACCTTGAGTTTTGGTTGGTTCTTTTCTGAACAATCTCACATAAGAGATTTCTCGTCACACAGTGCAAACACAAATTTACTCATATTACTCCTGGAACAATGTACATTATGTAGCTTTTTGTTCATTTGATTGCTTTTTGAATTCTGAATTCCACAAAAAATAAGGGTATCAGGAATCCCAACGTTAGGATGAGGGGGGAAATCTGTATCAAAAACATGCCACTGTTTTGGATTAAGTGGGTTCATGATGGTTCCTGGATGCAGAGCAGTCTTGGCTGCCAAGGTGCGTGGAAGGGAAAGCTTTTGTTCCCAATACCACAAACTGTTTGTGTAGAACAAACTGTTCGCGTGAAAAGAAAGCAAGCAGCATTAGATGATCGAAAGTTGAATTGAAGATAAAAACAACATCTTCTGAAGATATAAAAATGAATGCATCTTAGCACTGAAGTTCCCTTGGAATAGACTTGTACAGGATGAATGATCTCAGAAGAATGGCAAGGATATCAAAGATGGCTTACCTTATTTCTTTTTTCCAATCCAGAGAAACGTGAAATGTGACTGAAACAGCTAGAAGGATCAAGCCACAGGATGGTCTGATGTGACACTTTTTTTCTAAATGAGCTGCATCTTGGGATTGGAAGAGCATACCTTCTCCATTGTGATGGCAAATCAATGAGGTAGACAGTAACTCATTCACAATGTCCTCTCCGGAAGTCAACATGAACGTTGGGAACGGAGAAGCGTCTGCCTCAGGGAAAGACTCAAAGGCAGACAGTGTCCAAGGCTCGAAAGAAATCGTGACCAAAGAGGCAAAGCCAACAAGAATATCACCTAGAAAGAGCTATAACGAAACCAGGAAGGAGATTGCGACGTCCAGCGAATCGGAATCCAGCGACTCGGAAGAGTCCGAGTCGGGCTCGGATGACGACCGGGTGTACTGCAAGTGCGGTGCCCCAAACACGGACGACATGATCGGATGCGATGGAAAGAAGTGCAAGTATGAGTGGTTTCACTTTAAGTGCGTGGGCCTCAGCAAAAAGAAGGTGCCGCGGGGAAAGTGGTTCTGCGAGGCCTGCCGCCCGATTAAAAATGGTAAGTTGGCAGAATCTTGAAGCCTAATATTCAAGTGTCTAAGATATTGACCTAAGGCAGGTAGAATCAACCTTCAACTGATGCAATAGCAAATGCTCCAAGGACAGTTGGTATCTAGTTTAAAATTCTTGTGTTCTGTGTTGCAGTTGCAGGGCTTGACGGAGATTGGAAATCTAAACTTCAGCAAGTTTGCTCGGAGATCTTGGCCAAGAAGATGACCATCCAGTCCGCCTCCCAGGCCTATGGCTTCTCCATGGAAGCCATCTCCAAGCAGCTCAACGTCAAACCCATCTTGACTACGAACGAAGAGCAGAGGCTGGTGGAGATGGCCATCAACATGTGCAAACAAGGCCATTGGCCGATGGTCAGGGAGAGTGTCGTCAACAGCGTCAAGGTCCTCCTGGACGTGGAGGAGAAGATGGGCATCAAGCGGCTGCATCCTTTCAAGAACAACCTGCCACGGGAGGACTGGTGGGAGGCCTTCTGCAGACGCCATCCTAAGATAGAGGAGCTGAAGAAGCAGCACGAGTCCTCAAAGCTACCAAAGGGACAGAGCAAGATGAAAGTGCGCCTGTCGGTCCAAGACACCATCTCGAAGTTATGCCGGGTTGTCCCGCAGGATTCCAAAAAACCGAAACACACAGCTCTTCAGATAACCTGGAAACACCAGAACAACAATCTGAAGAAGACCCATCAGAGTTCAGATCTTAGCCCCAAGAAACGCCCTCGGGGGGTGGAGCCTAACGCCCTTGAGTGTCTGGAAGCTATCATCGTCAAGAAACAGAAACACTTGTTTGAGAAGCGGTTCAAGAGTGGTGATGAGAGTGATTCTGATGTGGTGTACTCTGCCTGGAGAGCTCTTAAATGCCTATGTGATGGTTCTCAGAAAAAGGAACAAGGTAAGACAACAAATGATTTCCTTATATTGTTGCTATCATATTGGCGTCGAGCCGTCACAAGTCATCACAAGTCATCCAGTCCCGAGTCCAGAATCTGGGCTCCCAGAAACTGGCTCCAGTTTCTGGGAGCCAAGTTTCTGTGGATTTGGCAAGTGGTTGTTTATTTATTACACTCTTTTGGAAAGAGGTTCTTTGTTTGGTTTTAGATTTAAGAGAGTGCCACAAAAATTTTACAAATAATATGACTACCTCATTTATCATAAAAGGTTCATTTCCTTTAACCCTGCCCCTGCTGTCTTTACTAAGTACTGGACCAAGTCTGCCAAACTTCATCAATCACACTGCTTTCAATGAGGCTTTGCGTTAGGCCTCCAGGCCCAAGTCCATCATATTCCATCAATATTTAGTCAAACCAGGGCTGCAGGACCAAGTCCCCCAAAATCCACCAAAATGGGGGGATGGAGTAGGGGAGGTTAGGGTTAAGAGTCAATCGTATTAGATTCCTGCTCCAATTTACAAAATCCAACACAATTCTGCAAACAATTGGACATTGTTTTAGACATTGGTCACGGTATGAAAGAAACAATCATGGCCATGTATTTTCTATTAAAGTTTCTTTGTTGTCTTTCCTGTTTCCAGATGGTCCAAAACGCCCGCATGTACCAACCACTGAAGGCGACATCCCACCCTGGTCCCCATGTCCCAACGGTCCCTTCTACGTCCCGGACGAATCCTGCAAGACGTCTTTGTCCCTGCTCGTCGGCAACCTAGGCAGGAAGCGCAGGAAGCGGGCACTGCTGCGCATCACCTCGATGAAGGCCAAGCGACGACGCGTCTACCTGGAGCCCTGGAGGTACCGGCTGGGTAAACACAGGAGAAGGGTCCTGAAACCCTGGAAGTTTGAGGTCAAGAAGCGGAACCGAAGGAAGTGCTTTGTCACGCGGCGATTTGAGAACTATCAGTGAGAGTGGACTGGTGACTCTTTGCGTCAGCTATTCGTGGGTTCTGAGTCCCACCCAAGAAAACTTGTGAAATTTGCTAACAAGCTTTTCTTTGACAGCACTGCATAAACAGTGCTCATAACGTATGTCACTGAAGGGCAGAATCCTTCAAAATGAAAAAGTTAAATCCCCGGACACAAGAAAATTCACTCTTTCAGATATGACGTATTGTATTATATCATGAAAATACGAGTTTACTACCACGACCATTTGTGGTCTTTAACGTGAAATTCAACTTCTTACATTGCCCAGGATTTTAGTTTGTGTAAAAAAAGTTGGTCTGGTTGACACGTCACTGTGATCCTCAATCTCATGCATTGAAGGAATTGGTAGAGAACATGAAATGTTGCTAAGTAAAGGAACACATTTTCAGATCCAATCTGAATAACCCATTATTATGTTCCTTTATGGGTTCTTCTTAAAAAGATATTTACTTATTTGTGGATTAGATTATTCAATATTTAATTTAATGTGAATGCTTTTAATCCAATGGGTTAAAAATATCATGGACGTATACATGTTTGTGTGTGAGGGCTGTGCACTTTTGGATAATTTTAGTATTTGAATATGCAAACTTTGATTTGAATGAATGTACTCCATACACGCTAATGAAGTTGTTTGAATATTTATTGGATAATCAAATATTTGAATGTCACCGCTATACTACAAAGCAGAAAAGGTGTACGTTTTTTTGTGTTCATGCAAATTGGGCTGTTTCGCTGGCAATCCCCCGCTTTTTTTGATATACATATAATCTGCAAATGCACATACTTAACATGGCAGTGAAATGATGATTTTGGTTTTCTTGTCATTTTGGAAAGCATGATGAAGGCCAGTAGAGTCGGCAAGAAGTTAAAAGAAAAAAATGTTAAATACTCGACTTGTGTGAGTCTGTCATGTCATCAAAATGATATATTTTCTTTATGAACTGAACAGTGACATTTCATGAATTATTTGTGACATTCAGATAAACGTTGGTTGCACAATGAAGAATGTAATGGTTTTTTATTTTCATCATGAAGTGTTGAATACTGTTTCCTCTTTTGTTCACATTACGCCAAACATCAGTTTGTGATGTGACGCCTATACACTTCATACAATTGCGGTGCATTTCATGGATTTACCACAAGAACATCCTTCCAGTTATTATATGCATTTGTAAAGTGAAAAGAAAGATAGTAGGTAGAATAAATTTTATTAAATCGGTTGCATGTTCATTCATAGAAGATTTATTTAAAAGTGAGGCCTGAGAAATGCATAAAATTGCAGTGTGTAAGAAAGCAGTGAAGTTATGTCATTTCTTATGTGTCTGAGTTGGACTACAGTACAAGCATCCTAAATACTACCACCGCCCTTTGCAAAAAGCCTGTTCAGTGAATAGTTTACTTTATATCGTAATTGAGGGGGGAGGGGAGTGTCCAAAATTTCTGAAAACTCTTCAGCAATTCCCAACAAATTCTGATCCAGAACACAATTTTTTGGGGGCCAAAAAAAAATGTGGTCCCCAAAAAAGTGGGTAAAAAAAATTATGGTGTGGGGTTCTTTTTTTATTTTTATTGGATTCTAAATGATCTGTGGTGCGATCTGAGGCAATTTCTGATTTCTGACCACTTTGACCAATTTTTTTGGGGGGAGGAAAAGATGGTGGTGTATGCAGTGCCTGCCTTTATAACGATGTCACTAAAAAAAATATAAAAATTGGTGTGTGTTTTTTTTGCCCCTGTTGGGCCCCCCTGGATCCGCCCTTGTTTCTGATGTGTTACCCTATCCAAAAATTGAATGTGGCCCAATAAAAAAAATCCCTAAATTACGTCTGAAGTGCTAACAAAAGCAACATCAAAATATTCAGCAAACCTTTTGTTTACCACGAGTGGGAAAAAGGTGTCACAATTTTCTGAAAACTTTTCTATGAACAATTCCCCACAGATTCTAGCCTGTGTTACCCTATCCAAAAAATGAAATAGCACGAGAAAAATGCAAGATCGTTTTTTTCAGTGCTCGCAAAAAAACTTTTTAAAATAAATAAATTGATGAACATCTTTTTAATCTTTTTACTTTAAGTGGCTTTAAGCCTTGCAGGGGGATCTCCATTAAAAAAACAAATGGAAATAATATTCAGGTTGCTTTTTATGCAATTTTATCACTGAAGCTCAAATCAAGTACGATGCATTAAACTAATGTGGAAGTTTCAGCTCGGTGGCTGCTATACGTTTTGAAGAAAAAAAGAGAGAAAATATAGGCACTATTTTGGGGATCTTGTAACTGGATTCTGTTGATGAAACACGTAAGAAAGCGTGCCCATTGGCATGTGTTTTTATAACCCCCTTCAATGATAGGTTTTTTTTACCAACAATACCATTTCAGGTGAAGTAATGTCTTAAGAGTTTTGGTATCAGCCCTATCTTCATTTTGAGCTAGGTTTGACTCGTTGAATCAGTATGTCCGATTTCGGGGAATTGCCAATGTTCCTACGTGTCTTTAAACCTCTCCGTTCCCAATTTTCCCCATTAGACAAGCCATCCACTGAAGCGTTTGACTCCAGACACTGCCTGTGTCGCCCAACTACAATGCTGAGGTAACCAGCGAGATACAGACCCCTCAAGGTGACGCAACAGCTGGACCATTCAAGATGCCTGGAAAGAGACGGCACAAGGAGGTGATAGAGTCCTCCGAATCGGATGAGGATGACTCTTACGAGTCCAGCATGGAGAGTGACCAGTCAGCGTCTGAACCGGAGCAGGTTTTCTGCAAATGCAGAGAGCCCAACACAGAACATATGATTGGCTGCGATGGTCTGGGGTGCCTGTATGAGTGGCTTCATTATGATTGTGCCGGCGTCGACCCCAAGAACATACCCAAAGGGAAGTGGCTGTGTCGAGATTGCTACAAAAAACAAACAGGTGAGTGAGTTTGAACCAATGGCAAATTGGAAATTAAAATGCAAAGCTCAAAATGCTCTCAAAGGCTTGAAAGAATTAAGGTGCCACCCAAAACAGATAAGGGCTTTCCCAAATAGGCTGAATGTTCAACTATTGGATCATCATCGTAATATTCGAATGGCTTTTGCTGGATCGAATATTCATATGGTTTTCATACAATCAGAGTTTCCCAAGACAAGATTGTCTGTCTTGGTATTCATTATTTGTGGAGCATGGTAGATTGTTTTCATGAAGTCGGTTTGTGGTTCCCATCCGTGACCAAGCTCAGGAAAAAGATCATTGTAGTTAGTGAACTGAGTGAATTAATTGTGCATTTATGGAATTGTTTTGCAGAGGAGATACCCCAGATTCCATCCGGTCAGTTTGTGTGGCCGGCTGCAAACCTTGACAAGGAAACTAACTCTGGAAAGGGTAAATATTGAAATAGTATCAACATTTGCTTGTAACTTTGCTTTTTTTTAACCCTCCTATGCAAATATACAGTCCGTGCAAAGTTGTCCTTTCAGTCAAAATCAGTCAAGTGACTGTTTTTAACTGTTAAGAGCTCCCAGCCTACATAAAACAGGATTGACTGGCTGTGACTGTTTTTGTAACTTGATGCAGCTATGATTTGACTGTAGGTGATTGATAAACAAGCTGTGTTTACCACTTGGCTGTTTTTGTCCATTGACTGAATTTGACTAGTCAGAGTGCTTGCTTGAAACATGATCTGAATGTTGATGACTAGCCTGTATAAAAGCCATGGCAGGGAAGCAGATTGATTTTTTGACTATCTGTGACTGTTCAGACAGCTGGAGGGTAAATACCTTTCCCAACTTGTAAATCGTACTGAATATTACATAGGAGTTTAATGAAGGGCCAAGATTAATTGTCTCTCTGGCTCTCTTTTTATGCAGCAGCCGACTCAATCATGGAGAGCTCTCTCAACAAAGCGGAGGCTCAGCATGTGAGTAATCTGAGGCAAGCATGCGACGCAGTCATATTCAGAGGGAAGAGCGTAAGTGACACTGCCCAGCAGTACAGAGTCGGCCGCTACGTCCTGAGCGATTACGTCAACGACCAGCTCAAGCGCAATCTGACCAAGGCCTGCGAGGGCGTCTTGGACAAGACGTACTCCCTGCAGCGGGCCTCCGTGGTCTTTGGTGTCATCCCGGCCATTTTGGAGGAGAGAGTCAAAGCGGTGGAGAGCAAGCAGTTCACACCGGATTGTCGCCGAGTAAATCAGTCTCTGACAAGCACCTCCTATGAAGAGAACCTACAGCAGGCCTGCGAAGCCGTTTCCTCAGACGAGTTGACAATCGATGAGGCGAGCAAGGCCTTTCAAGTCCCTCTGGAGGGACTCAAGAGCAAGCTTAAGTCGGTCCAGTGGGTCTTTACCACTAAGGAAGAGGACGATCTAGTCAAACTGTGCATCAAACTAACAGTGCTTGGAAAATCGTCCGATGTCAAAACCATCGTCATGTCCAAGATCAAGCAGCTCTTAGATGAAGAGGAGTCGCTAGGAATTAAGAGACTGAACTCCTTCCCAAATAACATGCCTGATGACATTTGGTGGGACGCCTTCCGCAAACGGCACCCAGAGTTCAGAGCGATGGATTCTGCTGAGTCAACCGAATCTAAAGAAGGTGTTTCGAGCCAGAGTAGCTCAGTTGCAACGCCTCAGAGTAACTCAGTCCCTTCCAATGTTGTCCAGAACCAGTTTTGGACTCCACCGACTGATATCAGCTCAGAACCATCAAATGTTAGGCACGTAGTGCCCACATCCCAGAGTAACATGGTAACATCTGGTGGCATTCTGAAACCATTGCCCCCTCAGTCAATCATTCAAAAGTCTGTTTGGAATAATAATCAGCTTGAACTGAGACCAAAACCGCCCACTACAGGTCAAATGTTTTACATTAACAACAAGCGATATTTTCTGGTCGAGCAAAGTCCCCTTCCTGACAAGCAGGCTACTCCAGTCCCTGAGGCTGGTTCAGAAGAAGTCAGTACACCTATGCCAACTGTCTTTAATCAACCTGAGGGTCAAGTTGATGTGAGTCAGTCCCTTGAAGCCCAGAAACAAAACAGTCACCACAATGGCAGCACAGAAAATGTGCTCCCTACAGCAGCTGACGACGATTGCAATCAACAAAACTTGGAGAGTGGTGCGGTGGAGATCAAAGATCCCGATGTGGTTCTTGCTGCCGACAAAGTCACACAGGAAGATACCGAAGTAGCTGACATACTAAACAGTGCGCAGGAAAACACTGAGATTTCTGAATTTCCAGGCAGTGAGACAGAGCATTCAAACTCAGTTGATGGTACACAAGAAGTCATCCTGCCCAGTTTGGACGTTGGAAGTAATGAAGTTGTACAAACTGACGCGGCTGTTTCAGATAAAGCTTCACCTGCATCAACATTTGGCGATCATGAATTTCCACAGATAAGTGTCGTATTTACTGGTAATGAAAAAGGAAATGAGATTTCTGTGCCCAGTGTGGTCAGTGGATCTGATGGAGCAGACCATATTAATCACGTTGTTGCAAACGAAGTTGTGGCAACAAGTTTGGTGTCTTCTTACAGTGCCGCTCCTTCCGTTGGGGATGCTGCTACTAGTGAAGCCTTGCAACCACAGATCAGCAAAGCAAATGAACAAACCTGTGTAGCTGTTGGTGTCAGTGATGCGCTTCAATCCAACCAACAAACTGGTCCGAATGGGACTACTACTGGAGCCGAGATTGCTCAACCTAACCCAGTGGTTGCAAGCATGGCCACCCCTCAGCCAAACCTCAAGTTTCTCGCCAACCAATTTGCACCATATAACGTGAGGGTTGTAGCCAACCAGGTTGTGCAAGCACAGCCTTCTTTCATTGTACAGCCCACTCCCATCATTGTAGCCAATCAAGTGGCACAGCCCAGTCAGGTCATACTCAACAAGAACTTCATCCAGCCCAACCTGGCGGCCAACAGTAATCAGGTCCTGGCGCAGAATTATGTTGTTGTCCCAAACAGAATAGTCCAGTCGAAATCGGCCCAAGGATTGCCGCTCGGAGCCGTCAAGATAAATCCAGTTGGAAGCATGCCGCCAGACAGCGCCAAAGTCGGTATTCCCAATAAAGAGCTGCAAACGTTCCTGGGTGCGACGAGAGGCAATGATGGGACGCCGTTGGTGATGCCGATGTCCGGTACTCGCCCAACTGAGAAGCCTTTGCCACAGCCTCAAGTGAGAGTCTTCGTGGCCAAACACAAAGTTGATAAGTCCCTGCCTGATGCCTTGACCTGTCTTGAAAAAAATCTGACGGACAAACAGAAGGAAGCCTTTGCGTTCCGTCTTCAGATAGGTGATGATCGTCAGGACGATGCTGTCTACAATGCTTGGAGAGCACTCAAGAGGCTGTATCATCACAAGAACATCTACTCCATGTACGATAAGAAGTCTCCAAATGTAAACAAGATACCTTTCTCTTATGGTAAGTTCCAGACTAAAAACAAATTTAAGATCCTCAGGATCAAAACCTAACCATTAGGAAGCCATTTGCTACTTTATACATGTACTTCTCAAGGCTGGTTCCAAGGGCCCAATTCAAGGAGCTGCTACTAACCGTTTTCTTCTGAAAACAATATTTCTTGTGACTTTAAATTTTCAGTGCTTAGGAGCGTCACAAAATTGGCCCCATATGGGTCGTCCATGGCGGCAATTTAAGTAACACTTTCATGGCTCAGACCCTCAAGTTTGCTGTTTACTTTGTTTGTTTGGGAATTTTTTTGGGGGGGGGGAGGATTCATTTGTTTAATATATCTTCAAGTTTATAATAGTCAGGTGGCTTAGACCCAATTTTTGACAAGATCATGACCGACTAGTCCAAAGCACCAAACTTGGCAGATATATTGTTATAGCCTTAGAGAAGATATTTAGAATGGGCGACACCTGAAATTCTTCTGGGAAGGGGGCCTTATTTGCATAAATCATTAATCCCTACCGTATTATATGTTTATTCCCATATTTGAGTACTTTTTTTTTTTTTTTGAAAAGTATATTTTGGTGATTCCACTTACACATCCTTTCTAAGGCATTTAAGACTGACTGGAAAATTATGAGGACATAGTAACGATCCAAAATGGCTACTATTATACTCTAAATTTGCGCGCATTAACCTTGTCTCCAGATATCATCAAGTAGTCTTGCCAAACCTTAGTATTGATGAGCTTCACAGTCACCAAGTTGCTTACTGGCACAGTTACTCGATTAAAACTTCGTGGAAATTCATGTGGACAATGATACCATTGTGATATTTAGCCCAATTTACGGACACCTCATTTTCCCCCCTTTTTGTTTTTGTGGGCTAAATATCAAGATGATATAATTTTTCACATGCTTTCCCATTTATTTTTGTTAGGGTAACTGTGTCATTAGGTAACTTTGTGAATTTGAAGCTCACTATTTCTGAGGTTTGGCAAGACTACTTGATGATATCTGAGGGAAAAGGAAATGCGCGCAACTTGAGGGTATAATGGTAGCCATTTTGGATCTTTATTATATCCTCATAATCTTCAAGTCTCCGATATTCTTTAGAAAATGTTATTTAAGTAAAGGATATGTAAGTAAAATCCCCAAAATATACTTTTCAAAAAATTAAAAAATGAACATCTACCCAAATATGGGAATAAATATATTACACAACGGGGATTAACGCTTTATGCAAATTAGGCACTCTTCCCAAAAGAATTTCAGGTGTCACCCCTTCTAAATATCTTCTCTGGGGCTATAAGAATCTATCTGCCAAGTTTGGTGCTTTGGACCAGTCGGTCACGATTCCAACCGTATGCCACCTGACTATAAACAATTTTATTGGACAAAAGAACCTCACAGAGAAACATTGCTTTTTCCTGATTACTTGTCAGATGTGCCAGTGGCCACAAAACTTCTCAAAACCCCCCTCATGGATCCAGTGAGCTATGATGACCACATCCCAAAGGAGGACGATGAGCAGGGCCGGGCAGGTAACAGGCCCAGCTCCAAAGTCTTAGTAGAGCTGCGCCGCGGCCGCAAGAGGAGGCGCATCACGGCGGTGTTGGAGAGGAGGAAGGGTGAGAGGAGGAACGGACAAGACGCCAGGAGGTTCTTAGAGCCTTGGAGGCACCGGATGAAGATGCCCGGTAAACGTAAGTGCTACATCGCTAGATATGCCGAGGAGAGTTTTCCTGAAGAGGATGAGGAGGAGGAGGAGGACAAGAATGAGGATGGTGATGAGGATGAGGATGAGGCTGAGGCTGAGGACGAGGATGAGGACGGGGATGAGGATGGGGATGAGGATGAAGACGAGGACGAGGATGAGGACGAGGATGAGGACGAGGATGAGGACGAGGATGAGGACGAGTCAGAGGACGAGTCAGAGGCAGAGATCTCGAAATGGACGTTGACGACTCCACACTCTGATAAATATTTCAGCTAAAGAATCTTCGGTCGTAGCTTTTGAAACTGAACCAGGAAACAGTTCATGTAGCCTCACCCAATGATGTTTTGGCCAGTCACAGCCGTGACTGCTCAAGTAAATATCTGACAAATAATCCAACACGCATGCACTCGTGTATAAATATGAGTGCGGCTGGAGCATGCAGTGTGGCATTTGAGACACAGTTGTTGCCGCCAACGTTTGCTGTGTGGGCGGGGCTTACTAGCTTGGGTGATTAATGCAGAGATCTTTCTGAAAATTTCTCTCACTGTCGGCATTATAGCTTTACAGGGTACATCAACTTTACAAGAAGATAAAGTGCCCGCTGTGCTTATCAATAGATCTTTGTCCATTTTTTTTTACTTGGGATCACAGTCTTGTGTTTTCTGCTGGTATGATGTCAGAAATTTCTGTGGATTCAAAATTTCAAATGAATCAACAGGAATGTTCACAGGAGGTCAACTATGAGATGGTTGAAGTTTTGTTCACGCAAACTGGAATGCTCAATCCTGATTGGTTGATCCATGGCAACAAACAGTGTAGTATTATACCACAGTCCACACCACACCCCACGTATCGCGCTATTCTAAGATAAGCACACTAGGTACGTTTAATAGGATTACCCCTGAACAGGTTGTGTACAGCATGGACATTGCATCTTTACCGTTTGTCATGTTTGCTTGAAGTTAAATTTGTAATACCACTCATGCTTGTGAAAAACTGAAAATGTAGTGCGTCAGTGTTACATATGCCTGGGCCCAATTTCATAGAGCTGCTTAAGCAGAAAATTTGCTTAAGCACGAAAAAACATTGCTTAGTAAAATTAGGTTACCGGCCAAAACTCCATGTGATGTACATTGCTTGTGACTGGTATTTAGCTGTTGTTTACTTAGCATAACAATCGCATGGAGTTTTGGCCAATAACCTGATTTTATTAAGCAAGACGTTTTTGTGCTTAAAGCAAATTTTGTGCTTAAGCAGCTCTATGAAATTGGCCCCTGTTTATGGCACATGAGACACATGGACTACATTATTAGTTATCCCATGAGCATGAGTGGGATAACAAGTTTATCTTCAAGTAAACGTGATGGACATTAAAGATTGAACGCGTACGCTGTACGTGAAGATTTCAGCAGTAATCCTATTACCTGTGTGCGCAGCAGGAATAGGGTGTGTATTTTAGAATAGTGTGATACTCGCTGTGGTTTAAGGACCGTGGTGTATGGAATAATATACAATGGATTGTTACCATGGGTCAACCAATCATGAAGATTCAAGTTTGCTTGAAGATAATAATCGACCTTATCACCAGTGATTAATGTTGTGCAAATCTGACCCAACCCCAAACAGTTCAGAAATTCATGCGGTGCAATATTATTGCAGAGTTAGTGTGCCCGGTACGACCAACGTCAACCCACCGCGCCCATGTGCATGTGGTTTGCGGTCTATCATGCACTGTCTATAACGTGTAGGCCAACCAGTAGGTAATGTTACGAGTCTTTACCGTACCATACAGTAGGATTCTTTACTGAGAGATGACGATTTTCACGCGACACAGGTATAGTTCAGGCACAAAAAGCAGATACAGTTCCCAGAGCCAGATATTCTGGGGGGTTTTTCGGGTCAGTTTTAGCTTGAAGTTTTGTTGGGTCAGGTCGGGTCGGATTAGGGGAGATCAGATCAGTTTCGGTTTGAAATCGGTTTATATCTGTGTTTCTTGCTGGTTTGGCCTGGTCAACCCGACCCGATGCACAACATTACCTGTGAGGCTATATTTGTCGGTTGCTGACAGAAACAACAGTGACCAAGCATCTTCCTATCGGTAATTTCCCTTATTGTACAGTTAATGTCCATACTTTCATACCACCAGTATTTCAAGTGATAAAAATGCAGTGCTGAGGAGAACGGTTTGCTGGAATTCAGGACCACATGACCACAGCATTTTGTAAACAAGTGCGACATGTTCTGTACCCCACACAATTCTTATGACTGTAAAATAGTTGTTATGAAATGATCTATTTGTCCATATTTGAAGCAATATTTATGAAGAAATAACAGATTGTTACGTCACTTCGCAGAATAAAAATGGCCTTGTATGTGCCAAGGAAAAGGAATTTTGAAGTGGAGAGAAACAATCAAACGTTTGGGCATGAATTCTTTTTGTATTTGTTTCTAGTGGTGATCACTTTTGACCCCCTTTCTTAAACTTGGGTTGAAGTGGAAGAATGGTTTTACTTCTGATAGGCCATGTCTGAATTACTTGTCTACGGCTTGAAATTACACAGGAGTCTATGGGGAGTGGCTGCAGCCGCTACCATAGACACGTGTGTAATTTCAATTGCTTGGCTACGGCTTGAAATTACACACAAGTCTATGGGGAGTGACTGCAGCTGCTACCATAGACAGGTGAGTAATTTCAATTGCTTGGCTACGGCTTGAAATTACACACAAGTCTATGGGGAGTGGCTGTAGCGGCTACCATAGACAGGTGAGTAATTTCAATTGCTTGGCTACGGCTTGAAATTACCCACACATCTATGGGGAGTGGCTGCAGCTGCTACCATAGACAGGTGAGTAATTTCAATTGCTTGGCTATGGCTTGAAATTACACACAAGTCTATGGGGAGTGACTGCAGCTGCTACCATAGACAGGTGTTAAATTTCAATTGCTTGGCTATGGCTTGAAATTACACACAAGTCTATGGGGAGTGACTGCAGCTGCTACCATAGACAGGTGTGTAATTTCAATTGCTTGGCTACGGCTTGAAATTACACACACATCTATGGGGAGTTACTGCAGCCGCTACCATAGACGGGTGAGTAATTTCAATTGCTTGGCTACGGCTTGAAATTACCCACACATTTATGGGGAGTGGCTGCAGCCACTGCCATAGACAACTGTGTAATTTCAAGCCGTAGCCAAGTAACTCGGACACGGCCATATCATGAACTGAATTTAATAAGGCACAGCACAGGGTCCGTGGGCACAGCTACCAATGAAATCTCCGAGGCTGTCCTTGTGTGTTAGATCAGCTTTCCAGTCTAGGTGTGGGCTATAGACTGTAGCCATAGGCTGTGTCCAATATAACTTGGCTACGGCTGGCTGTAATACATGAGTTTATGGGTAGTGGCTTCAACTGCTTCCATAGGGGCATGTGTTATTGCAAGCCGTAGCCGCTTAGTCATTCGTATGTAGCCATATAAACAAAAACGGATAGCTTCTCTGCTTCTAATATCTTAGGCCAAAAAAAAAAGGCTCCGGTTTCTGGTATGGAGCTTGCCCAAAAAGTGGTGCGGCGACGCGGCTTTTTTTTTTTGTTTACCTGATTTTTTTGCTTCAAATGTCGGATGACTGCAAATGGTGCCCGACTAAACTTTGTGCAAATATATGAAAGTCCAGAGAGGCCACATAAAGCTTAGGCTCGACCATAACCCAATCTAAAAACAAATTAAAATTGTGCAGCAGCAGG
Organism: Patiria miniata; assembly: GCF_015706575.1. Classification (NCBI taxonomy): domain Eukaryota; kingdom Metazoa; phylum Echinodermata; class Asteroidea; order Valvatida; family Asterinidae; genus Patiria; species Patiria miniata. Next base: position 38,458,216 of record NW_024037074.1, on the reverse strand, counting down.
ATTCCAGTCAAACCAGTGAGTTTGGCAGTTTTTAGACATCATCTTTCATTGAAAAAAAAACTCTTTCATTTTGCCGACGCGCATGGCTACGGCGACGCGCGCGCATACCAGAAACCGGAGACTTTTTTTTTTGGCCTTATTAGCTGCTACGTATCTTGGCTGTGCTTGGCACACTCATGCATCAGGCTTCATGCACCACCCTATTACTGTGCGTAGATATTTAAATTACGTTGACCCCTATGTCATAGGTCAATCTGACAATCAATGCACTGGCCGGTATTCAACTTTAACTGGCTGTCCACAATAATCCGCAATATGTCTGTTCAGACTACTATATGAGGAGCTTCATTACATTTTCATTCGCAAAAACCAACACGTTCGATCTAGCTGTGCTCCCCCCTGGTAAACATGGGTCATATGGCAGTGTTGTAGTCGAGACCCTGCAAGACCATCACAAGACCTCATGTCTCAATTCAAGTCACAAGCTACTCAAATTAGCTTTGACAAAGGCATTCCTTTGTCTTTTGTTCGTGCCATGTTACTTGTGGCTGGTCTTGTGTCTGGTCTTGTGATGGTCCCGACTACAACACTGTCATATGGCGGCTGCCCAAGGCACATCACTACATACATGTACCTTCGATTTGACCACATGTAGCTGTATCCTTCACAATTCAGCTTCTGCTGCAAGTAAGGCCAATAAGACCCCCCCCCCCCCCAACCACCCCTTAATTTGTTTTTTTTTTTCAATATATTTTTTATTCATCCTGGTAGCCCACCTGCAACATGGAGAAATGATGGGTACCATAGGTGTGCCCTTTGTACCATGTAAATTTGTTTCAGAATCATGAGTCGGAATAACAAATTGATCTTTTAAGGTTTTTAAATGGTGGTACAATGTACTATAGGATGTGAGGTGTATTAAAAAAAACATGCAACGTTACTGAGAGGGCGTTGTGTTCTGTTGCAATTTAATCAACCAATCGGCAACAAGGAATCAAGTTGGCAAAAACCAAACGCTGTTTCCAAAGATTTTTTTGTTTATTAAGTTGGCATCAAGTAGGACTATTACTAAAATGCATCGTTCACATTGTAAAAAAAAAGGTGTAACTTAACAAATTATGTTGTCCAACATAAAACCCAATTCCACTATCAGTAAGCTGTGCATTATACAGCAAATGCTGTTACTGTTAACAGAAAGTTTACAAAAATCGATATTCCGTAATTCTAATATGATTGACAAAAGCAAACTGACATTTTACAATAAAAAGGTCACCAAAATGTGACCTTGTCATTCATACTTACTCCTACAAAATCTACCACCAATTTTAAACACTTCCTGGACATTAAATACAAACAAAAACATGCCTGCCATTACGCTTTACACTTGTACTAGGATTACATATTTCTAAGTTAATACTAACACAAAAGGGAAAAAGTCCAAAAAGACTGTATTTACAAAATGTACCATGTCTGAATCCACCCAAGAATCTCAAATTGAAATAACGAGGAAAAGCATCAATGAAAACATACAACTACGAACTTTGCACAAGTACGCCCTCAGTGGTGGAAAATGGTGCCCTGCCTACATAATAATAAACAATAATGGAATGGACCGGGAACCAGTCTACCCAAGTCCTCTTGTACAGTTCAATCCATACACCGAGTCACTGCATTCTCACAGTGTACAAAAATTGTGCCAACTTTTTTTACAAAAGTTCCATGACAGTTACTGCGAGCAAAGCTACCACAATGCTTCACCATGGAGTACCGAAGTGTGACATCATTTAGAACCAGAAAGTGTAGTGCAAACGAATTGAGTACGCGTGCGTGTTGGTTCACGGGCTGAATCGCGCGCTAATGTCTTTCACACACATTTTGTGCACGTGACGTATTCACTTCGGTACTCCATTACTGCGAGTGTTCAGGAACTATGCCCAGATTGGTAGGTTACATACAAACACCATAAGTGGGCCCATACTTCTTTTTTTTTAACCAATGTCTAAAAATACTTTTCAATACAGGATTTCACATGGGCCAAAAGGTTGTACAATATGTTTGCACATAACCTCTTACCTGGCAGATCTTCTTGAATGTGTTTTACTCCGATACACATATTATTTTTTTAGCTGGGGTTAATTTGCTATTATAGAAATATTTTAGGGCATAAAAGCAGATCACTTAGCTAAACATTACCCATGTACCTAGCTGTGCAACATTTGAAGACAAATTAAAATAGTTTCTCCCCCTCCCCCCAAAAAAATATATATGTATAATGTTCCACTGCTTAGACAAAGGAATAAACAGAGACGCAGGTGAGATAACATTAATGGTTAACACTCTTAAATTGCTTGTGAATTAAATATTACAAAAATGGTCCCCCTACAAAACGCTTTATAAATGCTCGTTATTATTTTCTGCTTTGCTGAAACTTAAAACTGTGCAAATAATACTGTCAGTACATTCCTAAGCCCCAAAAAAGGCACAAAAAACTCTGAGAACTTGACAATATTTGCCGAGACCAGGGCAAAATTTCAAAGAAAAAAAATACCACTGCAGCTACAGCTGTGTTTTGAAGCATGTCATGGTTGATGGGAGAAGGCCGAAATGATCACTGCACGGACGCAGTTGGAAAGAATGTAGTATCCTGGCGCCACTTCTTTGGTTGTGTACAAAGTCTATGGAGAGTTGAGTGCATTTGCAAAGTATTTTCTAACAAAATTGGAAATGTTTTTCAGTCCCAGATTCATGTCTTTTCAACATTTTTGCAGTGACTGATCTTCATTGAGATAATATATGATGAAAAAAATGGCGTCAGGATGCAACTGTCTTTCCAGGCATTTATTTCAAGAAAAATTTGTTCCATTTTTCTTAGGAGTACAGAAAAGTTTACCGTATATCAACCGAGCTGTATCACAGATGCAGCTTCACAAATCGGAACTAAAACCTGGAAAGATATTACTTGGTAAACTGTGATTAATTGATGCCGAGTCCAACTGGCTCAGTCAATGACGATAGTTTCGGCCGATCGGACTTTGCTGACCATCCGATTGGTCTGAGGTATGATCTTCCAGGGGCGCCGAGCCAAGCGTTTCTGGGCAATGATGGCCAGTTGCTTGCGCAGCTTCCTGCAAAGGGAAACAGAAAGCGTTTTGCAATTTTAACTTGAAGTGAAGCAAGTGCCTTAATACATTAGCAACTGTACTGCATTGCATTGTGTTTATTCACTGAAGGATCCACAAAATCATTGAGTGCTCGGGCGGTTTTCAGAAGTCACAGTGAGTAAAAAGGAAGGACAATTACAGGCGCTATAATAATAATGATAATACTTGGTATTTATAAGCAGGTCGAGGTCAGCGCAATCAGGTCTCTACCTTCCGAGGTACCCAAATATACTCCCAAGTCCCAAGGACGGATCCAGATCACTTTTGAGGGGGGGGGGGGGGGCCCAAAAATTTTTTGTTTCCCAAAAAAGTGGGTGCAAAAATGTTCCGCCCTAAATTTAATATGAAAAGCAGGGGGGGGGGGGACTATGTATTGCTTTTGTTGAGTTTTGTGTGTGGTGTATGCAGTGGCTGCTTTTGTACTTTAAAAAAAATTTTACTTAAAAAAAATTCTTTTTAAATGGGTTCGTTCTTTGGGAGGCCAAGCCCCCCTGTTAGCCCCCCTGGATCCATTGAATACTCCTGGGTTGAGTGAGGCAATTGTGGTAAAGTGTCTTTCCCAAGAACACAAGCACCATGTTCCCAATTCAGGGTTCGAACTCCTGTACCCTGGCACATGTATCGAATACCATAATTATTGGATCACAATGCTCCTTTGAATTGTTCTCCCAACAATTCATATTTTTTCAAACAAATTTTCAAACTTTATTTTGACATGAGTACTTTTTTCTTTCAATTTTGTATCTGCAACTCTCTCTAAAAAAAAGAAAGCTTTTAAACAAACACCTCAATATAAAAAAGCATGATTTACAGGAGAGGATTCTTGGGTAGATTAATCAAGCTACTCCTCAAGTTCCATCAATCACTTGTACTGACCTGGTGTTCTCATCAGCGTGGAAGTATACATCGTCTGGAGCATCCAACCAGCTCAGGTGTCGACGCTTCTTGAAGAGCATCCTCCCGTCCTCAATCTGAAACATGAGCCAAGAATGTTGACAGTTTAAGCCACAGACCTTTGGAGTTCAGGGCTGTACAGATGGTTGACCTCGGCCACTTTTTAATCTCAATTTGTCTGTGGCTTTTATAAACCTGGGCTGCCTACCCTTTACACAAACAATGCTAACGTTGGCCAACGTTGGTAGCGTTAGTGCAAATGGGACCGATTGCTAGCAATGTTGGTGAATGTTAGAAACAAAGACGAACGGTCCGTACCTGCATTCCGGCATCCCCGCTTCCATTCTCTTCAGAACCATCACCTTCAAATAATAAAAAACAAGAATCTGTCACACAAGATGTAAATGATGCCGACGACAGACGAATCAAGTTCAACAACCAACCATTCACTCACTTGGTATTGCTAATATATGTATGAATGTGTTGGGCTTAGTCCCACATTCTTTTGAAGGAAATTTGTGCATGAGTGTTTAGGTTTTTGGAGTGAGAATCTTTTATTGAATGCTGTTATGCCCTTTGAAAGGAGGTCGTTTTTTTTCACAACGTGGTGTCCAATTAATCAAAACAAAATGCAACCGAAAAACCGACAATTCAATCAATCAATCAAATAACGGAATAGTCTTTGCCAGCCTATAGAGAGCCTGCCATGACACTTAATGCCACACTAGAATATTTCTCCAAAAAAAAGAGAGTATGATCCAAATAAAAAGTAGACCCCCAAAAAGAAGCTGATTAAGCACTTAATGCATCTTGGCCAATTCCATGTGAAGCATTTGAAAACTGTATCAATATGTGCAATTATCTTCAAGCAAACTTGAATCCTCGATCCCGATTGGTCGATCCCTGGCAACAACAGTGTGATATTATACCCAATATCACGGTCCATAACTTACTCTGTGTGTCACGCTATTCCAAGATGCGCGCGCCGTTCCTTCAGCACACACGTGTTATAGGATAACCACTGAAAAGTTTGTGTACCGCGTGCGCGTTCCATCTTTACTGTGTGTCAAGTTTGCTTGAAGATAAATTCATTATCCCACTTGCACTAGTGGAACACAGAAAATTTATTGCATCTTGACTTTGCCCTCGTGGTATGTGGGACACAGACACACTTCATTGTTCACTCGCGCTCATAGACTGATAAAATATCAATCCGTATAGAAATCAGGTCTCTCCTATGTCAAGCAATCTATTCAGTCATGAGTAATTCATTGCAGATTATTCACGCGTCTCCTACTTACCTCTTTTGGGAACGTGGCGTTGTGGGGCCAACTGCATCCTCTTGTTGGCAGGAGCTGAAACAGAAGATGAGAATAAACAGTCGTCAGCAGTTAGACAGTTAGTTATGCATCAGCAGTAAGTGAAGAGTTTATTTCCAAAAACGCGATAAACGCCATTTTGTTCCCTTTTAGAATCCCGCACTCTCCTGGCTTCCCAAAAGCAATTTCGACGGTTGTTATGTACTTAAACACAACTTAATGATACAATAAGGCGACAAAAAGAACAGCTGTTATACTGTTTGAATTCTTTGAAAGTTTCATAACCGTGCAAAATTTTCACTTTTTCAAATGGATAATGTCGCGTTCTGGAAATAAATTCTTCAATTTATGACAGTTATCTATCTTTTCATGCCACCAGAGGTATTTAAGATCCAAGTTTCTGAGCAGTGACCACTATCCCAAAAGAGCGTGTCATGGGATTTGCTTCAAACATGAAAGCAGGTTTGTCGTTTAAGTCCTCACAAATCATCGCAAGTCAAAGTTCAGTCCCAAGTGGTTAGCCGCGCTTTATGGAGCTTACCCTCGGTGGAGGTGCTGTGCTCGTATCCCCGTTTCCTCATCATTGTCGGCGAGATGGTGCTGATGGACGAGGCCTCCTTCAGGTCCGAGCGGCTACCCTTGGTCCAAATGGCCTGCTGGCTGCTAGACGCCATGGCGCTGGTGCCTCGTCCCTCAGACATGTCTGAATGGTTGGAAACAACAGAGATTGAACTTGTGATTGAACAAAAATGTTGAGGCTGGGAGGGCCTGTTTTTTTTTTAAATCCTAGTGGAATACTCCAGTCAGTTTTAAGGGGGGGGGGCATTGTGGTTATACCATGTGAAGAGGATATCTCTAGATACAGAATTGTGGTCCTGAAAAGAAACAAGAGGTGTTAATTTTTTTTTCATTTTGGTCAGTCTCATTCTCTTTCCGAAATATGTGACCCGTCGTAACAAAATAAGCATAAAGGTCGTTACCATACTTCACGCGAATGTTGGTGCAAAGCTAATTCGTTAATGGAGAACGTCACAAGAAACTTCCATTGTTGATGTCATGAAATTCGCTTCCCTTTCCCTTACGCTTTCGTGTTAGGTATGAACGGGCCTTTACGTGGGTTTTTTTTTAAATTAAGATATTGTTATATTTGGATTCTGCAGAACAAGAGCTTTCAAATGGTATATAACATTTGGGGTACCGAGTCCAGTAATGGAAATATAGACCACCAACTAAATTGAAATTGTGAGAAAACTGCACATAAAAATCCCGCTGCTGTATTACATGTACAGTGAATGAACAGTCAACAAATAAAACAGGATGAAAATAGGTTTGATAGAACAAAAACAGTCGGGAAAGACTTACAGAATAAATTTCAAATGAAAACACAAAAAATCGACAACCCCTTCCAATGTTGGCTTTGTCCCTTTCCAACTTAATGCACATTTTTGGGGACGGGTCACATATTAGGTATTTCATGTTCTTGTCACCTTTTCCACTTTTCCTGTTGGCTTCTAACATTCCTTGCAGCTTCGTGACGACCACGTCCACCTTAGGCCAGATACGAGGCTTGAATTTCTTGAGCTTGCCCTCTCCTCCTTCTGGAATAAGCATTTGACCTGTCAAAAGATAAGACAACATCAGACAATGCCAAGATGGTGAATGGCTGTATGGGCTCCGTGTATGAACAAGAGAGGGCGTTTTTTTACCACTTTTAAGAGTGGACAGGACACACTTTGTATGCCTACTGGTAATGTACACATATTCAAATTGTGGATGTTGAACAATAGAGGACAATAGGATCCACGGTTGACCAAAGGTCCACGATGTGTGATCGTGCACAAAACATACGGTAGGTCTTCCTAAAAAGTATGAACAAAAGAGGGACAATATGGGTGTTTACACAGATGTAATTTCGCGCGCTTATAATAATAATAATAACTTGGGAGGCTAATCATCCTTACTCGCAGCTGAGAAGCTGAATTGCGAAGGACGCGGCTACAACGCTGGCACGTTAAAGGCGCCTATGGCTGCCGGCCACATCAACCCATATGACCACAGAGCACAGCCTGCGATCGAAAGTGTTTGATTTTTCCGGAGGGAGGAAAACCGGAGGGCCAGGAGAAAAACCCACGTGGCACAGGAGAGAACCAACGCACAACTCTACTCGCATGCGATCCGCGGCCAGGATTCGAACCGTGGTCACCTTGGTGAGAGGCGAGCGCTTTACGCACAAGCCACCCATGCCAAAATATGAACAATTTTTTTTTCAAAATATGAACAACTTTTTTTTTCTGAATGTGCACAAAGCCACAGCGTCTCTGCGTGAGCGTCAGGCGTCGTCAACAATGCCTTGGAATGTCTCTTCCAGTGGTCTCCCAAAACTCTCCATTTCTTACCGTTGAGGGGGTACTTGTGTACAGAGCCCATTCCATTGAAGACAAATGGTACAAGGAGGCCAGCCTTGTTTGTAGGGTTTACCTGATGGCTAGACATATTTATAGCATCTTTGAACACCCCGAAATCTGTTCTACAGGTAGATCAAGAAATGGGCTAAAAAACTTTTGTATTTCCTGGTTGCGCAATCATGACTGTGATTGTTCAAAACATCATAGGGTGGGGCCTAGGACAACAAATGTTGTGTAATGTTAACAAAATGGATGGGTGTCTTCTGAACCATTTCCACCCCCCTCCCACACCCACTTTAAAGTCGCTCTCCCCGTGATAATTCTGAGTTACACTTTGAAAATCAGATTCTGCTTTTATATATTGCATATTTTTCTAGCAATACAAAACTTATTCATTTTTGAATGAGATATCAAACAAAAAAATTCAGCGTTTCAAATTTCAAATTTATTAACTTTCAAATTATTTGCGGCCCAACAATTGTTTAGACGGATCTTTTATGCGTTGTGGCGCAAATGCAACCCAGAATGCAAGCGTGTTGTCAGAGGGTGGTATACGCCCAAAATAGAAAAGGTAGGGTTTTTTTCATTTAAATAAAACATACAAATTTTCAATTTGTAAGGAGAAAAAAATTGAACATGTTCAAGAGACAGGTTTTGTTATGACAAACTCACAGGCTTGCTTGATGGCCGCGATGTTGATGGGATCAAACGGATTGCGGGAAGCATGGCGAATGTTGAGCACGCTGGGGCAGACGCTCCTCGACAGTCTAGTGAGGGGCGTGGTGAAGAGATAGAAGGCCTGGCGAGTCTTGAGGCCCAGGGCCCGGGGCCCGCTGGTACGGATGGTGAGGCCGTGGACGGTCTGGCAGTGGCGGGCTAGGTGGGCCTTCAGCTTGAACTCCTGGTGAACCAACGCAAATTTGAAATAAAGAGTTGAGGATTGCATTTAATTTAAGCCCTGAGATAGTGACAAAGCCTAAGTACATGTATCCGTCAGTTAGACTAACAACTGGCATGGGTGGCGCAGTGCGTATAGCGCTCGCCTCTCACTGCTGTGGCCCGGGTTCGATTCCCGGCTCAGGTTATTATGTAGAGTTGCTCGTTGATTCTCTCCTGTGCCACGAGGATTTTTTCTCCGGTTTTCCTCCCACCGTAACATTCAACACGATCTGGCTGTGCTCCGTGGTAAGACGTTGGTCGTATTGCGCCTGCCTAAGGCGCCTTTACATGCTGTCAACTCAACCATGCATTTAAATATCTCCAGACATAGAGAGAACTGGGTGAGTTGAAGTTCAGGAAAGGCAGAATTTCAAAAGCAACAAATGCAATTTCAGAAAGGAAAACCTGTCCAGGGCAAAATTTGATGCAGCTGATCAGCAACAAAAATTGGTTAAAAGGAAATCAACATAATTTATTGATAAAATGTTAAAAAAAAATTTACATCTCATGCGGAAGTCATGTTTGCTTTGCCAGTATGTGCATACAGCAGTGAATAATGGCTAGGACTAAAATTAGGACTAAAATTTTGTACTCTGAAATTCCTTATAGCACGTTGATTGCCCAAAAAACCCCAATTTTCAAGGTCGAAGGTGGTATTGTGTGAATGATTATAGATGACTTTTTATTGATCATTTCAATTACATGTATTACTGTTCTTGGGAAACATTGATAGAACCCCCCCCCCCCAAAAAAAAGCACCTTTAATGAATTTCAAGAACAGAATAACCAATTGTAAGCAAGGAGGAAATACACAAAATGTGCTTAACTAACCTTGCCACATCCACTGATGGTGCAACGGAACGGACGATGCATGCCAAACGTCCCCATGCCTTGGGTCGTCGCTCAGGCCGGTTACGTAGAGGTCCAGGCCGATCACCGTCTAATAACAAACAAAATGTATTTTCGAAAATAATGGACAGAATAATTAGAAAAAAGCAACTGATTCAAATGCACCAAAATATCCTTTTATTGATTGATATTAGAAATTAAAAAAAGAGCAATTTCTTTCTCTGGGATCGACTGCTTTTTGTTTTTGTTTTTTGAAGTGTTGTTAGGTTAAGAAAGTCAATAGTAGGGCGTCCTCATAAGATACTGAGAGAGAGCAGTACAGGTAAATGAGTTTTTAATCATTTTAATACTTTTAATCAAAATTAATCCAAGTGCAGACACACAATACAATAACCACAATGGAATGTTACCAATATTGGGTTTTACCCTTCACCAACTTTTGTTTTGGTTAACACTGTATAAGTACTCAGTGCTGTCCCGAGTGCTTGCGACCTCCTGCTTACTAGTGCAGACATCTTACCACTCGACCAACGGCCGTGGGTTCCAGCAGGAGGCTGTGGGTTCGAGTCCCACCAGAGTGATTTTTTTCTCACAATCACTCCGGACAACACTGAGTATACAGTGTTCATAAAAAAATTATAATAAAAAAACATACTTTTTTTAAATACACCGTTGAAGGGCAAAACCCAATATTGGACAAAGAATATGAGTTGACTTACCCAGTCGGGTCGGCATTTTGAGGCCGCCGCATTTCTTCCAGTAGATCCAGCAGGAAGCACAGAGACGACACTGCATGTTGGCTGGACCCCAGGAATACCACTGGTAGGAAGAACTCGCTGGGAGAGATAAAAATTATCAAGTGAATATTGCAATATTGAAAAAAAGGCAAAATATGTTGAGATTGGGTCAATATTCTGCTTCTACAGCCATCCTCGGTCAACCTTGGGACGACACACAAGGTGTGCCTGAGCTACAACAGTCGGGACCATATCAGTTGCCAAATTTTTTTGCAACCTGAGTGCAACTATGTTGTGCACGCATCCGAATCATCGAATTTTATTGTGAATCGTCATCACATCGTGGGTGACACTAGCATGGTTGATTACTCTGTGTCGAGATGCCACTTTTTCCACAATAATCACACGATTTTTGTGAACTGAGCATAACTTTGTTCTTGATGCCAACAGTTCCGTCGCAAAGCAAACAAATCGCAGGTTGACCCGAGATCGATTTTAAATATATTATTTTCCGTGATGGGTTGAAAACAGATGAACCTATGTACCTCTGTAACAGATATGTCATCATGAGCTGTCATTTTGGGATTTCATTGATAAATTACAGAATAGCTGATAATTGCTTCAGATAGCTCTCCATACACATACATGTGCACACATGAATGTACAACTAAATTTAAGCTGACAGACTAACAAAAAGTTGGATGGGCTTACCATAGCAGCTTTCGCAGGCTCTAGTACCCGGTGTGACCCCTGGAGGTACGCCCGGTGCTCCTGGTACGCCCATTGGGGTACCCAGGGTGATGTTGGGCTTACTGGGTATCTGATTAGGATTAGGCTTGTTACTGTCAAAACAAAAAGGATAACATTTGGCTACGATACATCTTCTATATTATGATCGATGGGGCTGAGTAATTTATTTCAGAGAGCTTATACCTGTCTTACTTCAAGCTGTTTCTGCAAAGACTTTGGTGGGCACAAAGCGCCCTCTTGTGTCCACAGAGCCCATACTTACTAGTTGGGTATGTAGACCTGTTTGAGTTTGCTCTCTGCCTCGGCTGCCTTGAGCCGTTTCTGCTGGACGTAGCGGTCCGTGGTCTTCCACATGTAGTAATACTCCACGATGCTCTTCAGCGTTTTCCACGGAAGCTGTGAACGAAAGAAAATGTTAATGCAGATCCAGACTGTTGTGTTCAGTCGATTCCAATCACGTGAAAACTATGACCCGAACTCAAAAATAGTTTAGAATCAAAAGTTTAAATAAATTGGTCCTCACAAAATTCCACGACTTTTCCATGACTTTGGTCATTTTTACAAATTTCCTTGATTTTTCCAGACCTGGAGATTGGAAAGAAAATTGCATGACTTTTCCCAGGTTTTTTCCCAAGCAATAAGAACCCTGATCAAACATACAAGTTGAAAATGTATTATATAAAAAAAAACCTGGATTTGTTGAAGAGCACGGGAACGGAACGTTAAAATTCAATGTTTGACTTACAAAATCTTGTCTGATGTCGTTGAAGTCCTTGCCGTATTTCTCCAGGGCTTCCTCAAAGAGGTTGGCCTCGGAGGCTGACCATTCCTCCAGCTGGTCATGGCAGATGACCGGTCCTCCTGCGGGCACCAGGGCTGAGACGGCCTTGGTGATCTCGTAGACTTGGGTGTGCAGCATATCCATGGCGTGGAACTAGCAATGGTAAGGGGAAAAACGACTTCATATAATTCATACTTTTTTTTCAATGCAGTTCTTGAAAATGCACCTTTGTATCCCATTTAACGTTATTTTCACTTTTTGTTTTGCCATTTTCTAGGGTATTTTGGTACCTTTTTGGTTTCATGCTAAATGCGGATTTCAATATTTGTGAGCAAAAGTGTGATGTCATTTCAGGCAGAAACCTCAATGTTACAGTTATTTCAGCAGCAAAAGTTGCCAGAATGTTGGATAATTTGCTGTCGTAATTTTTCTGTTCTTTGGTGATTCGTTACTTGGCAGTACATAAGCCAGTGAGCAAACTTTTCTCACAGATGTTTTTAATGAGCAAAGTTTTGGGTTCACAATTTGAACAGAAAACCCCTTAACCAAACAGTATCTTCCTGAAATGACACCACAGCAACAGCGCCCTCAGTTGTCTAGAAAAGCACGGACAATTTTAATTGTTTAAGAAAGAGCACTTCTTAATCAAATTAACTCAAAAGGGATGTCAAATAGTTTTCACATCCCTTTACTTGAAAATGACCTGCCGAGTTTTAGAGGGTTTTACATATTGCTCCGAATATTGACTTCCCACTGGAACGTTAAAGGGAAAATACAACATTTGCAACATCAAAAAACGAAATGATCAAATTATCACCAATATCTTACTGGATTGTTAGGGAATGACAGTCCAAAGCATCCTGTAAAATCGTGGCTCCTGGTGTGCTGACATTTTCAAGAAAACTTGTATTTTTGACAAGCGTTGGAAAAAACTGCCTTTTTTTTTTTTTTTTTAAAGTGCTCCTAATTTTCTTTGCAATTGATTACACACTGTGAAGGGGTACAAGCTTTCTAGATTGATTCTCTGACCTAACAATTCCCCAAAGTCTATAAATTGCTCCGTTTAATCTTAAGTGGGGTCAGGGAAACAGACTACAAAAACATGGTTGGTTTTCTTGGACTTTCCAGCATCTCCGAACCCAAAACGTGAAGCAGGTCAGTTTAACAATATTTGCTATAACATACTAATCCTCCAAATCCATTTATTTCTGAAAATTGCAGCAAAAGCAAATGTTGTACGTTCCCTTTAACTCGCTAAGCATTTATGCAAGGAACTTCCCATAGTCACCAGTGACACACAGTGGGACGTCAATAAGAGTCACAAGTCCCAACTCACCAGCGTAATGTCCCTAGATGCAGCCGCAGCACTCATGTGAAGGCTGGGCTGACGGACGGAGCTACTGCAGTCTAAGGCTCGACCAAAGGTACCAACGGACCTGAGTTCAAAGAAGAAAGAAAACATGTTGGGCTAGTTTTTCCTTGAACAGTTATAAATTCAATTTTTTCTGCTCTGGTGGAAGAATGGAGTCAGGCAAACTATCAGTGTTTTGATAATCCCGTGGCATGAAGCGAAGTTGATTTCAGAGAGCAGCCGATGAAATCTTAGCATTAGAAGCAAGGTTGCTAATCCAATAATTGTTTTTCTTGGTTAGGGCCTCTTCGAAATCCCAGCTTTGTCTTCCTTTACAACTTTTGAACATCATTTGACTAAAGGCGTTCGCACGTTGCTATAATTGTGCAGGCATAAGTTACATCACAAATCAACAACCAGTCGACTAATCTTGCTCTATACTTAGTGGAATGCAAACGGTCATAAATTACAAACTGAAGATATGATTTGCGTAACGTTCATATTGGGTCTTAAAATTTTTATTTGACATGTGATTTCAGGTGACCAACATTTCTTATCTGTTAATGCTGTTAAAATCCTTTTTTTTTAACTAGCGATACTTAATAATCCTTCACACACATGTAGCTAGGTCCTGCCAAGGATCGAAACGTTTGGCCCTCTAATTTTGTTGCAAACTGCTTACATGGCCCAATTTCATGGCTCTACTAACCACACAATTCTGTGCTTACGATTACCATTTTGTGCTAAGCCCGCTAGCAGAAAAATTCTGTGCTAACCCTGTAAGCTCAGAATACTTAGTTACGAGATGTACGCATGCGCATAAGCCAAAATTCTTGGCTAATCCGTGAAATACGCTTACCGTAAGCACACAATTTTCTGCTTATCCGTGAAATACGCTTACCGTAGGCACACAATTTTCTGCTAATCCGTGAAACACGCTTACCGGGAGCACACAATTTTCTGCTACAGTAAGCAGGAATTTTTTGCTAACGGTAAGCAAAGCCAAGAAATTTGGCTCTGCTCGGTATGCAGTTTGCAGCAGTTTTATTCATTTTCAAAGTTTAAAAAACACCGGAAATATGCTGGTATTTCTATAAACAACCATATCATGCAATCAAATGCATCAATTTACCCATGAAACACAATTTAAAATAAAACACCAGGATTGCCTTGTTGAGCTCGACCTACAATATCAGTTTAGGGCATTATTTAATGATTTTTTGGGTGACTCGGTCTATCAGTCAGGCAGTTGGACCTACATACCTTGCCAAGATGAGGAACTGGTCAATCTGACGATCCGGAAGCTGGTGCTCAGAGCTCCAGACTTTGGTCTCAAGTTTGCTCAGCTCCCTCTCGTCTTGCTCATCTAGGAACAAACAGGCAGTTAACAACTCACATCAAAAATATCAATACCTAGTAAGCAAAACATCAATCAACTATTAACGCTAACCGTCCCAAATCCTCCTTGCAAAATGGAGGATTTTGAAGGATTGAGGACATAACTGGATTCAGGCTGTTACTTCATTTATGCTCAGACAGGCATCCAAGTTTGGAATACTATTTCCTTTTAACTTTAAGCCATGAAAAGCCCGTTTTTTTTTCACTGGTAACCTACCTTCAGCAAGCTTTGGTGTGATCTCTGCCTGGTACCGGGGACCCACACGGATTTCCCCCTTATCAGCCAAAAGGGTTTTCTGCTGGGGATCGTAGACCAGGGAATAGAAGAATGCATCCTGGTAGAAAACATGGGAGAAATAACATTAGAACCCCCCGACTGTTTGATCAGTCACAGACAGTCAGAAAGTCAATCCAATTCCCCTCCCATAACTTATACACAAGCCACCAACGGTCAGACCACATTTCTTGTAGGCATTGCGACTAGTCAGATTCCATCAGACAAATGCAAGCAACTGGTACGTACAGCTGGTTTATCAATCGCCTACAGTCAAAGCACAGCTGTATCAAGTTACATAAACAGTCACAGCCAGTCAATCCTGCTTTATGAAGGCAGGGAGCACTGAACTGTTAAAAAAAGTCACTTGGTTGGTTTGACATCTGCGATGGCTTCGTTGAATTTGCCTTCAATCTCTGTGGACCCTAGTTTCGAATCCCACCCCGACCAGTGTGTGGATGGGGTGGTCAGTCCCCACGTGATTGCAGTGGTTTTCCCTAGAATATTGACCTGGGTTTTTTTTATCATTGTCTTCTCTGTTTGTCTCTCCAAAGCTTTCTTCAGGCTTACCAGCCACAGTACAATGGATTGTTTTAAATTTGGTTTGGATTCCACTATTTGGTTTGGATTTTGGAAGTTGGATATTTGAAAAAAATTCAGTCTTCCATTTTTTGTGACACAAGCTAAAGGAAACAACTGTAACATTGCTCAAATTGCACCATGGTCTCTGGTTGTGATCACATTCACTTGCTAGTGGTATATGAACAGCCTGCCCATTCGACAGATCAGACATTACAGCACCTGGAGTATTTTTTAATCCCGGAAACTATACACAATCATCATGGAAAGCAATGCACGTGGCACCTCATTTGTCGCTTTTTGACTGCATGACTTTGAGCTTTATTGACATATCACGGTAGAATCAAGGTAGAATCGCGTTAGAATCGCGTCAACACAGCTTGTGAAATATTGTCCAATTACATGATATACAAATGGACGCGGAACGCGCAAAATCTGAGACAAACAAAACTTAGTGTGCGAAAACTCCATATGGTTGTCTAAGGGGCGTGGCTAACTAGCAAACGGTGATGGTTCAATTGGAGCTTCCGGTGAAATTGGATAAGGCCAAAAAAAAGAATTAGTCGGTCTCTGGTCAGCGCGCGCGTCGATTTTAATCATGCGCGTCAACTTTTTTTTTCTTCAAATTGTCCGCGGTAGCTACAGCAGCGCGCTCTATTGCCGTACCTCCTCAAATTTTTCTACCAAGGAATGGGGAAATTGCACCAAGGCAAATGATGGAGCGCACCCAAGGCAAATTATGGAGGACCCCAATGTATATGAGGACACAACAAAAGCAAAATAGTACCCATCTTGTCTGTTCAATCCAAGCTTGAAAAAAAAAAAAAAGGAAACAAAAACAAACAAAAAAACACGTCGCCGCATCAATTCCGGAACTTTGGTCTGACAAGAGACCGAATAATTTTTTTTTTTGGCCTAACCATTACTTGGTTGCAAAAAAAATACGATAACTGGATTTTGAAATCTCTGATTGCTCCCACCAGTAGTACAATGGGTTCTTTTTGAATAATCCCTTGCTAGATATATTACCAGAGACAAATCATGACAAAATGACGAACCTCCTTGGACAGGTACGACAACAGACTTTCCGTCTCGTTGAGTAACGTGACGGTGCACTTCCCTCGGATGTGGGTCGCTGGTAACGTCTCCAGCTGTCGCGACAGGAAGAGCTCGCGGTGCTTCAGCTGGTGGCGCTGTTTCTCCGTCAGCTCCTCTAGGGTCTCTTCTTGTTCATCTTCAATGGCCACTGGGAACGACAGTGACAAATATCAATTCCTCGGTGATAACGAGGCACGCGGCCTATATGCCCCATGCCTCTTTCTACAACAATGTGCACTGCGCACAATTGACAATGAAATTTTGTGTTCGAATGTCTCTCCTAGTGGTCCCCCCCCCCCAAACTCTCCCTTTCTTACCGTTGAGGGGGTACATGTACGCACAGCCCATACCAAGTTACTTACAAGCATGTTTATCTGCAAGCTGGATGAGGGAACTGGGTATGTCTCTTCTCCTGTAGAAACAGACAACTTTGGCTTCCACGTTCCCGCTTGCAGTCTGGCAAAGAAAATATGAAATACACAGAATAATAATATAAGTCAGTCACTGCATACTTCTCACTGCATATAAATCCGAATGACATGACAATTTGAGTAGATGTCAGTACCCACAAAACAGTTTTGCAATAAGACTCACCTTGTTTAATTCTTCAATACGTCGGATCAGGTATGGTTGAGAAGATGACGTCTCAAAATACACATAATCTGGAAACAAAAACAAAAGGGAGTAGAGTTCAATCAGTTTTGTCTTCGGATGTCTTTTTGCAAATGTAGACTTCTAACTTTCAACTTTGATCTTGATATAACCCTAAACCGCCTAAGGGTTCCTCAGGACTACCCTGCTAAATCCAACATGGTCCAACGGTTACTTCCTGCTCAATCCAACAGAATCCAACTGTGCCTAATTTTCAGTTGTCTGCTGGATCCAACAGAGTCCAACTTGGCGTTATTTATCAGTACCCAACAGAATCCGACTCTGAATATGTACGTACATTTGTACCAGGGGTTTACTGCTCAATTCAACAGGCTCCGACGGGTTTATGACATAGTTGGATCCTGTTGGATTCAGCAGGAATTTAAAGTTTAACCTTTAGGGCATGCTGGAGAGACTCGTGCCAAGTCTGCAACAGACTTCCAGAGCGACGGCGTTGTCTATTGTTGGCATTTAATATCATAATTGTAATGAGGCAAACAAAGATCTAGACAATTAATCTCCAGATCCAGACGCAGCCATATTGTGAGTCTTGATATGATCTTCCATCCAGAACTGAGTTTTTGCAACAAATATAGTGCTGTGCGCAGGCGCGGATCCAGAGGGGGGTTTTGGGGTCAAACCCCCGGTACAATTGCAGAATACCCCGCCACTCACCTATCCCACCTCGTATCCGGATGCGCGGATACGGAGTCACGCTTGGATGCTCAACCAAAACCACACGCATGTGCCACCCCGTATCCCCGTATCAGCGTATCCACTTCCCAGCACCTATTTGGACTTAGACGTTTTCCCCCAAAACCACACGCGTGTGCCATGCCACCCCGTATCCCCGTATCCGTGTTTCCACTTCCCGGCACCTACTTTGGACTTAGACATTTTTGCCCTGCTCCCCATTCAACTCGCGTTGTCGCTGCCTTCGTTGTTTTCCAACATGGATATGGATGCTTATTTTCCTCCGCTAAAAATAAAGTCCACCCCGTATCCGCGTATCCACTTCCTGGCACCTACTTTGGACTTAGATTTATTTAACCCCTGCTCTCCATTCAATTCACGTTGTCCCTGCTGGCCGCATTTCTTACAGGGAAATAGCGCCCCCTTTAGACCCTCCAGCGCTCAAATTCACCCCGTATATTGTATTTGCGTATCCACTTCCCGACATCTACATGTACTGTGGACATTTCTGCAACATTTTCCCGACTGCATAGACATTTATTTTTAGGGGGTCATTTTCGCGTGGCGGGGTATTCTGCAATTACTCCAACCCCCCCCCCCCCCCCCCCAGCTCTGTAAAAAAAAATAATAAGTCGAAACCCCCCCCCCCCCCCCCCTGCTGTGACACCCAAAAAAAGTTATACTGGTATAATGTTTGCCTTTTCAAAATACGGTACACCATTCTGTAATCTAGTGTAAATAATCATCGAATTTGAACAGCGCCCCCTATTGAAAAAATATGGAACCAGCCCCCCCCCCCCCCCAGTACAGTACATAGAAAAAAACCTGTGTACATTTTCAGAATTTTTTGCTGCTGAAACCCCCCCCCCCCTGCGAAAATTCCTGGATCCGCCCCTGGTGCGACTAGTGAAATTCACTTGTTGGGTAGTGATAAAATGTTGTAGGACTGTGCATCGGAACCGGGTACCCGAGTACCAGACCGTTTATGTCAGGAACCGGTTCCAGATTATGGAATCGGGTACCCGTATTCCGTAATCAACTTTGCAAATTACTTAGTAACTTCTCAGTAAATGAAAAGGAAACTGTTTCGAATGTCAGTGGGAAAATTTCAAAATGATGAACAGGATACATGGAAAACCAAAACCAATTTCACGATTGATGACTCCGCCCAAAATGTGGGTGGACGAGACCCCCCCCCCCCCCCCCCCGCCATTCATCACTATCTTAATTAAGAAGCATAATAAAGTTATTTTGTACTACTGTTTTTATTATACGCAAAAAGGAAGGCTATGGGAATAATGACTGATGTTTGAATTGCCTATTCCTTCCTCCGTGCCCGTGGTCCACGATTGTGTTCCACTCAACTAGCCGCCATTACGATATCCGACCGTGTTTGCCTGGCGCACAAAATGACCGCAACAAAAAAACACCATAAATCAAACGGATTTTTCCTTACCTCCGACCCGATACATGTTAGCCGCCATGGCAATGCTTTCGATTGAGACACTATTTTCTTGACTGCAGCATTTCAAAGATTGGAAGGGGGAAAAGAGGGATTTTCAACTCAGCTCGCAACCCTTTCGGTCTTCCTTCTCGTCGTGCCAAGCGGACGCGTGCGTACGTACGTACGCTACGGCCGGACGCGTGTACGGCATGGCATGCACGGTCACGTACGTGTACGCACAATTAAGACGCCATTATTCAACGATGAGGGCGCTATCACGTGAGTCCCAAACAAAGGCAGTACCGCGGCGTATCGGAGGGGGTTAGGGGTTGGGAGGGAGACAAAACGATTGCCGAAAAAAGTTGGGTAATGGGTAAACAGTTTGCTAGGAGAAGTGCAAATGATGAACTTAATTAACATAAAGAAAACACTCATAATTGTATCACTAATTAATGTCCTTTGTAAATCTAGACAAGGATCGATTTGGCAAGGGCGCAAATCCCCCGGCCCCAGACCGGGGATCGGGACTTGGCCATAGGGTCAATGAACAGCTCCACTTCGTGTCAATTGGTGTCTAGCTGAGGACCCCCCCCCCCGACTAAAATGACCAACCCCTTAACTTGAACACCGCGAAAGTCGCCCAGGCTCACCCCACCACCACCCCTAGTAAGAAAAGATGACAATGAAGCAATGCCAGTTGAGGCAGCGCAGTAGTTGCTAGTTTGAACGTGACATTTATTACTTTTTTTCATGAATGCTGTAGTCCTGACACATGAGGGCAATCATGGTATAATTTAGGGGTTTTTCACTCAGCAGCACATTGCGGTGTGAGAAAGAAGGGTGGGGCCTATAGATAAAATGTTTCTGGGACTTCTATCTACAGTTATAATGC
This sequence comes from Patiria miniata, assembly GCF_015706575.1. Lineage (NCBI taxonomy): Eukaryota > Metazoa > Echinodermata > Asteroidea > Valvatida > Asterinidae > Patiria > Patiria miniata. Next base: position 38,438,001 of record NW_024037074.1, on the reverse strand, counting down.
TTCTGATGGAACTTAGGCCTACTTAACAGCTTCGAGTTTTGTTTGGAATTTCAAACCATCTAGTCAAAAAGGTGTATAAAAATTATTCAACTTGAGAAATTGTACACAAATTTCAAAGCTATCCCATTGAAGATCACACTGATATGTTCTCATGAATATGATAATTTAATTTCACCCAAATGTACCGGAAACCGATCACCGAAACGCAGACGTCGCAAAGCATTGTGGGTACTAGGTCACGTTCCATAAACAGGGGGGAAAAAGACCAGTGCTTCGCCGCTCACACTAGTCTTTTTTCGTGCTAGCATCCGGGGCCCCATGTGTCTGGGTAGCTGTAGCCGCACACGCTTTGACTAAGATGATTATTTTAAATACGCTTGATACTTGTTGCGCACGAGTAGCTTCGCACACGAAAGTGCTGTCTACGGGTCAATGGAATTAGTATCCATTGAGAGCGCAAAGAAAACAATTAGAGGTCAGACGCGCTCTTGGCTAGGGGTGCAGACCTGTAGATGGAGCCAAATCACCATTTTGTGCACCCTCAAATTCTTTGGTGGGCCATGGACTTAAAGGTTTGTAAAAAAAAAAAAAAAAAAAAGTGGGTGGAAGCCGTGCACAGGATGGGAGTGTGACCTCGTTTTTCTGTAATGGAGCGCAGGCATCATTCTTCAAAATGGCGATGAGCCACCGAGGACTACTTTTCGGGGTGATCATCTTTGGATGGAATTTTCTCCCAAAACTTATCAGATAACGGAACAAAACTTGAACAGAAAATGAAAGATTATGAAATAAGCTTGAAATCATTTCATGGGTGTATCAAACACATTGGAGAGTTGCGAGTGCTTTTAATATTTTTTTGAAAGTACGCGTAATTATCACTGAAGTCTATGAGAATCAATTTGCAGGTCTGCACCAGGTACCCCCAGATATCAGTGGCCTAGGGTCGGTTGTGACGAGAAAAATATCGTCGTTGCGGGCGCTATACCTCGTCTGAAAAACATCACGGGTATAGAAACTGCCAAGGACGCTCACACATTTTTTTTTAAAGGAAACACATCGAGGAAAGCGTTATCGCCGTGATCGATGTACGCCCCCATAAAACAAAAATCGTCAGCCTCCCCTCACTGGAAATGCGTTGGTCCTATAAGTGACCATGGTTAACGGGTTTAACAGAAATTGCCCCCCCCCCCCCACCAACTGTAACATCCCCCGCCCCCTATAGTGAGAATCCTGACTAATAGCCGGTGGTTGGCTGGAGAGTATCCTTGGTGTTAAAAAAAAACAATACTTGCCTCTGCATGACACCTCTATCGGTGTTGAAACCGACGAACGTACGGAATTGCAAGTACCGTTTGGTGACAGACAGTTTTCTCGCTTGAAAGTCATCCCCCTCACTTCATCAACCTTGTAATGTTGGTGACGTTGAGCCGGTGAAATCTGTAACCCTTTGCGTCTGACAGAAGCGACATAGGTCGGTAAGAAACTGGTCGTTGGTGACTCTCGATGCTTAAATGCTGCTGGGTTTGTAGTTAGGTTCAAAGGTTTACTACAGTCTTCACTCATGTGATCCTCGAATTCAGAAACTGAAAAACCTTGAGGAGTTTTCACATCTGAAGATGAAGATGAACTTAAATCTAATGGTTCTTGAAGTTCACCAACTTCAGAGTTTGGCGATTTTAGGTGCGACCGTTTCGACGGAGACTGATTTGTTGATAGATCTAAGGGCTGGGGAAAGTCTATGGACCTCTTGGTTGTCGTGAGTTGTTGCTTTACACTGGGCTTCGGACTAGCAACTGGGGTATTGTTGGTAAATGGGATTTTCACTGAGCCAACACCGGCAGATGAGTTCGTTTGTGACAGTCTGTTTTCGGTGTTGGGATGCTCATCATCACACACCGACAAGACTGGTTGTTGTCGGTGGGATGTGGGGTTCTTTCTCTGTTCTGCAGTCGAGCTCGGCGGGGGAGTACTTCGAAGTGGAGATGCAACAAGATGCGAGACTGGCGAGTCTTGATTCTTTCTCACCTTGCCGACTTTGCGGCCATGGCGTCGGGCGTAGGGCTGAGATGAGTTGAAATTGAAGATGGAAGGCACGAAGTCCGGGTTGTCTGGGTCATCTGATCTTTCCCCTGCAGCGAATGCAGAAAAATGTAATAATTTGAAAAAGGAACGTGAACAATTCGCTTAAAGAGGTTGTGGAATGCTCGAAGACATTTCCGTCATTTTTTGGTTATATGTAGCCTAAGGTGTGATGAAATAAAAACGACTATTGTTTCTGTCATGAAATGAGTACAAAGGTTACTTTTGAGAGCTATTTTTCAGGTCCTGTTTCGACCCGAACGTGCAATTTGTGTAAAAGTCGTCGTTGCAGGCAGCAAACAAAACACAGTAAATCGTGACGTAATAAACAGGACTCGTTTATGCTACTCTGCATCGGGAGTCCTGTTTATTACGTCACGATTTACTGTGTTTTGTTTGCTGCCCGCAACGACGGCTTTTACACAAATTGCACGTTCGGGTCGAAACAGGCATGACAAGACTTGAAAAACAGCTCTCAAAAGTACCTTTTGTACTCATTTTATGACAGAAACAATAGTCGTTTTTATTTCATCACACCTTAGGCTACATATACCCGAAAAATAACGGAAATGTCTTCGAGCATTCCACAACCTCTTTAATCGGGCGCTTTGTGTTGAACGATGTGTTCCTCTTTTTGACTTCTGGCTAGCGCACGTCTTTACCAGTAGGGAGCCATAGGGCTGGATAGCTCAGTTGGTAGAGCGCCGGTAAGGTGTCCCAGTGGGCGCAGGTTCGTACTGCTCTAGTCGGGTTTTTTTTTGTGTTCAACCTTATAAATATTTCCTTTCTATTGAATTTTTTAGACTTCCAACAGATTCACAGTAACTATAATGACTAGCAATGCAGAGAAACTGGCGGTTTTAAGTTCACTGCAAGAGCGACAGCATAAGAGATGGCATGGTGTACACTTTTGTTTCTATAAAGTCCTTAAAGTGAGCCCAATGTCGAGTGGCAAGATAATTGATACCAAGCAGGCAACCCATGCAATGCGTTTATTCCTGAAAACACGTCTGTAGTTTCTCAGCCTCAGTTATTAACCCAGCCAAAAGTACTTTTGCATGCTGCAAGAAATTAGATAAAATTATGCCTATTCATAACTTGTGTAGAAAATTCGCAACGTTTGTCACTTAATAATTAGTGATTTTACTTAGGCCTATCAAACTCTGGTCTCAACCTCTATTATGACTTTTAGATCCATTATTATTATTTTATGTAGTATGGAGTCCCAAAAGTGGACCCACTTTTCCCATTTTCTGCTCAGTAACATTTTAGGGTTTTTTTTTTTTTAAGTCGCTGCACTTTTTTTTTTTAAGTAAATTTTTCTGCTAGCAGAAATTTGAATTTTACTTTAACGACTCTCTCGGCGCCAAGGGCGGATCCAGGGGGGGGGGGGCCAAAGGGGGCCATGGCCCCCCCCCCCCAAAAAAAAACGAAACCAATTTTTTTTTTTTTTTAATGTGACATCGCAATAAAAGCAGACAATGAGTACACCACCATCTTTTCCTCAAAAAAATTGGTTAAAGTGGTCAGAAATTGCCTCAGATCGCACCACAGAGCATCTAGAATCTAGAATGGGGACAACCCCATTTTCTGCTAGCAGAAATTTCTGATGTTTTGAAGTTGCGCAAACCGTTTTCAAAAATGTCAATATTACTTTGACGACTTTCTCGGTACCCCAAAAGTTGACAACTCAGAAATCTCAAAATTCCACAAGCATTTTTTTTTTGTTTTTTTTTGTTGAGCTACTGCAGTCATCTTGCCGTCCCAAATCCTACATCATGTGGAATTTCTTGGGTGATGGTAGGGAGAATGATTAATCACGACAGGACTTTTTTTTTAATTGCGAGATAATTATACTGATTGGGTCAACAAAGCTGGGGAGAATGTCCCTTACAATATTCATTTTCCACAACCACGTGGCCATTCGCAAACGAAGGTAGAGAGTAGTCATGTCCGTGTCAAGAGTCAGTGACAAGTCCATCACAAGTCAAATCACAAGAAAAGTCACAAGCCAGTTGAAGGGATCAACACATACTACCGAATGTCTTTCAGAAATTTGAATGGCTCGGCACCTGTCTGTGACGGCATAGCGTGTGATGGACTGCGTGTGATTGACCGTCTTGACTGTGGATGACTTGACCACAACTCTTTGGATATGATTTAACACAAGAATGCACCGCATCATAAGTAAAACATTCGTGTAGGCCTACGTTTTTGTGATTGAAGCGAACTGAATCGAACCGTGATCGAACCCACACAGGATCAAGCAGTGAACATAACGTCAAGCCACAAAAGAACTTGCTCGAGTCTATGTTACATTGTAAAAAATAAATGATGTCAAATATGATGATTGTGCAGCAAGCTAATACCGACGCAAAGTTAGGTTGGGATTCACTCACCAGATATGAAGTGGGCACTGCACAGGAAGGCCCTGTTTACCTGTTGTTCGGGCCAGTTGTCCCTGTCAATAGCCTGCAACCATAACTGACGTCGCCGCTGCTCAAATGGAGTCTTGCGTTTCGGAATAGTATAGAAATGAAGCTTGGAGTTTCGGGTCTTCCTATTAGTGCAGCCCACGGCACAGCAACTTGTCACCATGTTGGAACGAAATTACGAGTTTGTCTGTCGTAAATTGGTCAGTTGGTTTGTACAGTTTTGCAATACGGTGCGGGTCAGACAGTACACCGTGCGATTGCGGCCATGCATGCAGCGGGCACTGTGTGTCTTGCTTGCCTGTCTGTGCATTGAACATACTGTACATGTACAATGTACATGGACAGGACATGGATCGACCTTCGTGCTTATAGGAGAATATTATTCCCACTCACTTCCGGCCTTATCAGTCATCTGCCCTCGTATATGCGCGCGCATCACAACTGGATGACGTCAGGGGGCCCACAACAGCTTGCATGATGCACATTATGCAGCACAGTTACATTACAAAACATGCACGCTTACAAAGTAAGCCGACGTACAACTATGTTGTACAATAAATCCGGCTACATGCTAACACATTTCAAGGCGGGTTGCGGGCAACTCATGTTAAAGATTTACGGTATTTTTTTAGTGACATATGTTAGAGTGTTGTTCAGATTTGTATGGCGGAGACTGTGCACGTTTTTTGACACTTTGCGAGGGACTATATAAAACGGCCACAACTAGACCTACCATCACTTTCCCCTATCTGGTGCGCAGTGTATGCTAAAGTTACGTTCATGATTATCGCCCTTCTTGGATGAGGTATGGGGGGAAACATTATGAAGGGGCGTGGTCAATTTGGGCAGGGGGCTGAAGATTTGTTTCGAGGGAGAAAAGAGCGGAAAAGGTCAAAGGGACCTAACTTATTAGTTGATTTCATTTTTAAATTGACCCCATTTTTTGTTTTTACATTTCCTTTTTAGAGGTGGTCATGCATTTGAGAATAGTTGTAGTTGGGATTAGTTTAGTCTATGGAATATCCCCTGACACAGCAAGGGACTGTGATATGCGAGCAGATTCGTCGATTAATTATGCAAAACACTTGTCCTCGAAATTCTGACCATTCAGCGGGCGCCTTCTATATAGAGTCTTCGGCAACTCGTTGTTGTATGACAAAACATGGCATCCAAATTGACCAGTCAACAGCTTAGTCCACATTTTTGATCCAACTGACGTCACAGTTTCTAAAGTCAACTCCGATTAGCTGGCGCGCGGGATCGTATACAATTTGCATGTTAATTGCGTTAGACCGTGGCTTCGCACACGTGAAGGTCTGCTCCTCAGTCTAGTCTTAGTTGTGTTCTCATAAAATCGTTTACTCTTACTCCTGGATATTGATTGTGATCTTTTGTGGGTTAAGTGAGTCAAGGGCGGCACATAAATAAGGCTGTCAAGGATAACACGTTGGAAACTTAGTTTGAAAAAGGAGCATTCTGGAACTATGGTCTTCTACCATCCCCGGTGGCGTCCTGCGGCTAGCTCTTACTGCAATTACTGTCTCTGGATAGTCAGTGACAGTGCGCATGCGCGTATAGTCGTGAACGCCAGTTTTTCAAACCTTTGAAAATAACAGCGATTTGGTTGAGCCTATTACATAAACAAGCACAACCTCTAAAGTGGACTTGGTGCCACTAAGTCGGTAATTGTTCTGCGTGGGAACGGTCCCGGTCACTGGCTCCACGCATGCAAAATATCGCTGCAATGCGCGTAGTCTGGTTCCCAGACCAAAAGATGCTGAAAATATCTGATAAGATTTGCCGCAACCAATTTCTTGGCTCTGCTAACCACAGAATTCCGTGCTTAAGACCACAAATTTTGTGCTAAAAACTGCGCTAGCAGAACAATTCTGTGCTAATCCCGTAAGCACAGAATCATTAGTTACGGGATATACGCATGTACAGAAGCAAAAATGCCTCGATAACGCGTGAAATACGCTTACCGAAAGCACGGAATTTTCTGCTATTATAGTAAGCAGGGATTTTTTGGTAACGGTAAGCAGAGCCAAGAAATTGGGCCCCCAATTACGTACTAGTCTTATACCAGCCGCGCCAATGGATTTCGACTGAAGTTCGACGGGACAAAGTAGGACTATCTAACGACTTGTCATCAAGTCTTCCTCTAAAGTCGAACTTTACGCAAACAATTAGTTATTATGCATGTCATCAGGCGCGGATCCAGAGGGGGGTTTTGGGGGTCAACCCCCCTCCCCCAAGCTCTGTTCCAAAAAAAAAGATTATCATACAAATTCCTAAAAAATAAGTCGACCCCCCCCCCCCCCCCGACACCCAAAGAAAATTATACTGGTATAATGTCCGCCTGTTCGCCTGTCCGCCTGTCCCCCAGTTTTGGATTTTACGGAGGCCAAGTGTCCGGAGAAAAAACCTGTGTACATTTTCAGATTTTTTTGCTGATGAACCCCCCCCCCCCTGCGAAAATTCCTGGATCCGCCCCTTGTCATTGTTAAAAATTCTATAGACTAAAATACTCGACTGTTGATGGTCAACGAAGCAGTCAGCTCAGTCGGTATGTAAGTATCGTTTGTCGGTTCGGTGCAGATGAACAAAACACACATAGTTCAAATATCATGAACTACACTGTTAAAATATTTTAAATAACGATATTTTAAATGGCGTTTTCTGTGTATACATGTGTATATATAATAAGTGCGTTTGTGAAATTGGCCAAATCATATTAGGATTAACCGTCTCTCCTGATCGAACTTACAAACATGGAGATGCCTCCAAGCAATAAACCCCATCCTTGGCGATGGATGGTGTTTTTTGCTCGTTTCTTTTGGTCATTCATCACTCTTGGTAACTTCAAATCCATGGGTGTTTTCCTGCCCAACTTCATGAACGCGTTGACTAGCAACACGGCGGTCGCTGGTTTTGTGGGAAGCGTCGTTATCAGCCTGGGTGGAATAACTGGTAAGCAAAATAATGATCGTTTTGAAACTTCATATACATGTAGGCCTACTTGGTTGTTTCATGGAGTATGAGCAGCCAGTACAGGTACTATACTCGGTTAGAAATGGTCACTATTTTCACCCGGCACATCAATTATTTGTATGATGATGTCAAACTTATCAAAATGAGGAGTAAGCCTAAATTATGCGCTTCCTATACTACATTGGCAAATCAACAAGGTGAAAACCTGCACTTATGACTTATTTCGTTGGATCAAGTCACAGTTATGCTAAAGTGATATGACCATAAAAACTGAGAACTATTACATCTGACTCTATACATGACCCGTTTTCCGGGGGGGGGGAAGCGCCCCCTTCCCCCCCCCCCCCCCCTCGCGACTCCCATGATTTTGAGAGTCCAATGCGTTCAAAAGATTAGAAAATTCCAATAATACATATACAATTATATTTTCATACATATACGCCACGTAACTGTATTTTGTCACGCAGCCATGAAAGATCAAAACTAGTTTGCTTTTTGCCAGGTCATGTATAGAAATCTGATGTTTACTGCCAAACCGTATTCACTTCGTAAACAAGTCACCGATTGGGACATTATACTCTGATTATTGTTGCAAATTTCGTGAAAGCTCGAGTGACCTTTTTTTCAAATAAAAGCAGCCCTTGTTCAGCGAGCATGCATGGGCCGGGCCTGCCAGGCCTCGTTTTTTTTTTTTTTTTTTTAAGCTGGGCAGACTGAACACTCAATAACCATGCAAGCAGAAACATGCAAAACTTCTGCATCAAACAATTTTCATATTTGATAAAATGTTTTTATAATAACGAACCAATTAAAGTATTCCACAATTAAGGGCCCCTTTTGTGAAATCTGATAGTTTTCTGAGCAAAAGTTAGAATTTAATGTGGAGGATAATGAGGCCTGCCGTTTTTGTTTCAATCCGAAAAAAAATAACACTTTTTTTTATCTGGTATTTTTAAAGTAATACAAAAGTTAAGAATGAAACATTGAATAGTCTATCGACATTTAGTTATGGAATATTACTTTTAAAAGATCGAGAGAAAAAAATTGCTGCCCGACATTAAATCCGGCGGATCTTTTACTTTTAGTATGCTAAAATTGCTAATACAACCTGTAGGACTGCAGACCATCGGAAGAGAAAAGCACTGTCTTTAAAATGTATCGTTCGAAGAAACAATTACATTCATTGAAGAGCATGGACTGTATGGTAATTGCACCTATGACGTGCTCTGAGTATTTTTACTTCGCGTATAAAGAACATATCTGCATAAATAATCTCTCTTAGTTCAGTTAAATAATTACAGCTCAAATTTCAGGTTTTCATCTCATCTCCATCCAAAAGGCCATTTTACAGCCAAACGAGCATTCAGAATAATGACTGTGAACTTCATTTTAGCCAGCAAAAGGTTAATAAGGCTTGTAATTATGCATATACAGCTACATAAGGTAACACTATTACTTCAATCCTTGAAATGTACCATTTGATTTCAATTTTCCTCAATGCCATTTGTCAGCGTCACAGCCGCTTTAGCTCTAAAGTTTGCCAACTTGGAAATTGTTCCCAGTGGCGTAAATAGTGTGTGGGTGGGGTACGCCCCCTCCCCTGCTTGAGGCCTGTAATCCCCCGCCCCCTTGTGCCCCCAAGCAGAACGCAGAACGCAGAACTTGCGGGACAAGCAAAAATGATTTTGTTTCATTGTTCAAAAACGCATTGAGTGCCCCTCCAGAAAATACGGCCCCTAAGTTGTACGCCCCCCCTCCCCCCCCCCGCAAATTTGGCGCGGGTATAAGCCCCTGATTGTTACAATGGTCAATTTAAATTTTGTTTTGTACTTGATCATTGTTATTTGAGTACATGACAGTAAGTTTGTGAACAAACGTTACGCAGACATGTTTTTTTAATGAGCTTCAATTTTGGGTTCACAACTTTCAACTGAAAACTCCATAACTTGTACAGTGTTTGCCTCATGTACATCATAGTAACAGCGCCCCCAGTCACCGGAAAGAGCATGTACGGGACACTATAAAATGTTGGAAAGGGTGCAGCTCTTTACACACCGTTTCACCAAATAGTATGGAATTCCATAGTTTGCGGCACTACTAAGCTGAAGGTCGGCGCTTAATTTGAGTAGTTCGGTTCACCCTGGTTCCACCCGAGCAAATATTTCGTGTTTCCCCCCTCGCAAGTTATCCGACAGCACTGGGAACGTTGTGCTTGTCATAAAAAAAAGGTCGGTGAGGATAAGGGCAACACCCATTAAGGTTATATAAATGATAGGTACCGTACATTGTATATTTTTAGTCAGTTTGGGCAGTGGTGTAGCCACTGGGAGGGGGGGGGGGGAGGTGCCCCCACAAATTCCCAGTGCCCCGCTGCCCCCGGTCTCCCCCCTCCCCCACAAAAAAACTTACATTGCCCCTCCCCCAACAAAAACCAACAACAACAACATACAAATCGCAGTGCGCAAATTATATAGATTATACTCATCCTCTTTCTCCTACAGTTCCGTGAAATGTAAAGAAAACAGAAAGTGACAAGAAAAAAAAGGACAAAGAGCGCCCCCTTATGCCAAATGGTTTTGACATAAGGTATAATTTATTTGGGCAATACATTCAAAAAGGTCTCGTATCGGATACGAGAAAATCACTTAAGGTTTTGGCTCTTTAAAAAACCCCACATTTTTACCCGACAGTGACTGTTGACTCAAACAAATATCAGAAACATTTTATGTGACTTATTTTTTCTCTTAAAAATAGGTCAAATCAGTCACCGAGTAGGTCTCGACTACATCACTGCTATTAATTTAATATATATATTTTTCCTATCGCTATATCTAAAAACTTGTACAGAAATATATAATAACAGTAATGGGCAATTCCACGGTAACGTTCGTTACATTTTTAGGCTCTTTGAGACACACAAAAGAGTCTCACAACTTAGTGCATTGGTCTCAACTTGTCAGATTTTTTTTTATTTGAACGTATGCATACAAAATGGAAAGTTTTTTTTCCGGGGGGGGGGGGGTGGCAACAGTTTAAACTTTGGTAACATTCGTTACATGAATAGGGCTGTACGACATATACACTGTACAGTATATACATACTGGACATGCGTTGACAAAAGTAATATATATCATTTATTAACTGGTAACTAAACTATATATTATTAGTAGGATAATTAAGGAAATTTAATTTCCGATTTTGGCCACATAACCTAAAATGGTGGTAACTGTCGTTACGGTAACTTACGTTACATGCAGTTTGTTCCCCCCCCAAAAAAATCTCTTTTGGCATAGAATATGAACCTTTTTCTCTTTCTTACAAACAAAAACTCACAATAACACTTGAATTTTGCATAAAAAATACAATGTGCCAATATGTGTAAATCAACCCATAATTTTAGGCAAAATACCAGTTGTTTGACAAAAAAATACACTTAACCATATCCAATCTCACTAGCACATCATTCTAATGAAAGGTCTTGTTGTTCCTTTAATTTGATACCACATTTGAGGTTTAGATGCTTGCAGGTTTGAGGATTTCACAAACTTTCCATTTTCAGCCATGTTCACATTCTCACGAAATTGCCCAAATAATCTCCTTTAGCTCAGTTTAAGCACCAGTTCCAGGTTAATAATAAGGTAATAATACAGGGTGAGTAAAAAAAAAAAAAAAAAACACAAATGGCATGACCATTTTCTTAAGTTCTGGATGTAGCACTATCAAAATCTAGGATATGAAAGTCCAATTAATAAGCTTTCTTTTAGTACAAGAATCATTCAAATCACCCATGTACTTTTCAACCGTTTTAAAGTTCTGTCTACGGTTCACAAAAAAAGGTGTGTGTTCTTTCAGCAAAACGTAAACAATTCACACACATCCCTATGTGAATTGTTTTCGTTTTGCCGAAAGAACACTTACTGTGATCCGTGGACAGAGCTTTTTAAACGGTGCATGGTTGTGTTCAAAATTCCGTAACTTTTCAAGTTACGGAATTTTTTTTTATTTTTTTTTATTTTTTTTTTTTTATTTCAATATGCAACATAAAAACATACAAATACAACAGATTGAGCAAAAACTAAAAAATAAATCAGTACATCAGCAAAAGCCATTTTCTGGAATACTCAAAAACAGACGACAGACAGACAAGACAATACAAAAACAATGGACTGGACAATAGACAATACCACCTAAGTTATCTAAACATTACACAAGCAGATAATATTTGAAAAAAGGTCTTATTGAAAAAGATTAGCCCATTTATTATGTAGTTTATCAAGTGACCCGTTTCTTGTAGCAATGGCTTTCTCTGTTTGAAAATACAAATATACCAAGTTTTTAAAGGCAGTTATCGACAAGAGAGGTAAATCCCGACACTTATTATTAAAGATAAACTTTTTCGCTACAACAATAATAAAAGAGATAAGACATTCCCTTTCCGGCAGTAATCCAAAACAAATATCTCTACAACTTAAAGTCACTGGAGCATGAGAGGTAGAATTAAGCCAAGTAACGATATCTTTCCAGAACAGCTGAATTTTTTCACAATCCCAAAAGAGATGTAGCAAACTCTCACGCTCTTCATTACAAAAGAAGCACGTGTCAGAGTCCTTCTTTTTAATTTTGTAAAGAAAAGAATTTGTCGGGATGAGAAAATGAATAAATTTATATTGAAAATACTGCAGCTTAGAATCTTTGGTAATCCTAAACGGAATTTGATGTACCTCATCCCACTGTGGAGAGAATCCAAGTAAAGTGGTCCACTTCTGCTGGCACTTAATAGGCTCTTGGGCTACAGCTTGGACAATAGAGTTATAAACATACTTGGAAGGCTTATTCTGATTACAAAACTCGTGAATCAACAATAAATTAGACTCAGTTTCATTTGTCAAGTCAAAGCCAACCAGCTGTTTCCAAGCCCTTGGAAGTGCTTTAAGCAGACCATAATACTTGATAAAAGAACACTTAAGATTACTGTACCTCAGCTGAAAATCATGAAAAGTAAGAATATTACCATCTTCTGAACAAAGATCTTTAAATTTTAGAACTCCTTCTTCCATCCAGGAGCGATAAAAAATACATTTATCATTTATTTTAACATTGCTATTGAACCAAATAATCTCCGACAAAAAATGGGTGGAAGGCTTTACTTTTTGCAATTCTAGCCAAGCCCTGACAACATCTTTAAGGAAGCTGTCTTTTAAGATATGGAATGGGAAATCTGAAGGAGAAATATTCAATTTCCAAATTATATCGTAAATACCAGCCTGTTTAAAAACACCATTGACATAAAGCTTCCACTTTGCCTCTTTCGAGCTGTCAAGAAGTCTTTTGATCCAAGTACACTTAAGACCCTTTTGGAAAGAGTCTAGATCAAGCATTTTCAAACCACCATGCTTGTACTCATTAATAACAACTTTCCGGCTGACTCGGTCAGGCTTCCCATTCCAAATAAATTTGTAAACCAGTTTGTTCACCTTAGCGATAAATTCCTGAGGAGGATTAGGTAGCACAGTCAACAGAAAAGTCAATTGTGACAAGGCTAAGCTCTTAACAATAGTGATCTTGCCAATTGGAGTCAGGTCTCTCCTGGACCACAAATTAAACAAAGTCTGAATTTTTTTCAACTGATCATCGAAATTCAGGTGAAATAAATCCTTTTCATCATGAGTAAAGAATATACCCAGAAATCGAACTGGCCCATTAGTCCAGGAGAGACCCCTACCAATCGGCTGAATATCCTTGCAAAATCTCATTGGACCAAGTTTCATAGCCTCAGATTTATTAAAATTAACTTTGAGGCCAGAAGCCAACTTAAAACTGTCAAGAATCTCAAAAGTACAAGAAATGGATTTTCTGCTCCCGTCCAAAAAAATAGTAGTATCATCAGCATAGGAACTGATTTTCAATTCTGTACCCTCAATTTGAATACCTGCAATATCATTAGAACGTCTAATACAAATCGCTAGTAATTCAACGGCAATAATAAATAAATATGGGCTCAATGGACATCCTTGGCGAACCCCTCTGGTAACATTAAATGAATGTGAAACATGACCGTTATTGATAATACAACTAGAAATATTACAATAAAGAGTAGAGATCCACTTGATAAAATCTTTCCCAAAATTAAAATACTTCAAACTTTTTTCTACGAAGGACCATTCTAATCTATCAAAAGCTTTTTCAAAATCCAAAAAAAGAACCATACCAGGAGTAGCATTTTCTGAGGTGAATTTAACAGTGTCAAGCACAAGACGAATATTCTCACCCATATATCGATTTTTCATAAAACCGGTTTGATCTTCATTAATAATTTTAGGGAGAACAGTCTTAAGTCTGTTTGCAAGTACTTTGGCACATATTTTATAATCGACATTAAGGAGAGAGATTGGACGCCAATTTTTTAAATCACTAGGATTTTTACCTGGTTTTGGAATTAAGTTTATTATCCCTCTCCTCTGATCAACAGACATTTGACCACAATTGAAAGAAAAGTTAAAAGATGCAATCATGAAATCCTTAATATCAGACCAAAAGACTTTATAAAATTCAGCTGGGATGCCATCACAACCAGGGGTCTTATTGTTACTCATTTCTTTAAGAGCAGCTAGACACTCTTTTTCTTCCAGAGAACCATCACACACAAACTGGTCATCTTCAGTCAACTTATTCTCAAAATTGCTAGGAAGGAATTCATCAAATTGGAATTGCTCTGTAGAATCAGAGTGATATAATGTAGAGTAGAAATTGAACTCCTGCCTCAAAATGTCCGACTGATCTGTAATGACATCCCCGTTCTCACACACAAGCTTAGAAATAGACTTATTTTTAAAATTACGTTTTTCTAAACTAAGAAAATATTTGCTATTCTTTTCTCCAAACTCAGTCCACCGAGCCCTAGATCTTACAATAGCCCCCCTAGCAATGCCTTCAAAAATCGTCTCTAGCGTGTTCTGCTTAGATTTGAGAGAATTCAACACCTCGACCGAAGAAGTCTCAAAGTAAGATTTCTCCAACTGCAAAATTTCAGATTCAAGAGAAGAAATTTCCAGCTTCTGGGCATTTTTCTTCCTGGAAGCATACTTGAGCGTTTCACCCCTAATCTCACTTTTAATAACTTTTAATAAAGTTACGGAATTTTGAACACAACCATGGTTGTGTTCAAAATTCCGTAACTTTAAGTACATTTGAATGATACTTGTACTAAAAGAAAGCTATTAATTGTGCTTTTATATCCTAGATTTTGATAGTGCTACATACAGAACTTCATTAAAACATTGGTCCTGCCATTTGGGTTTCCCATTTTTGACTCACCCTGTGTAGAACAATGACTAAACATTAGATTAATTGTAGGGGATAATTAAAACGATGTGGGCCAATACAGCTCGAGCGTGATTCATAAGTTAATTGTACACTAATTTATTTAAACATTTTGATTAAGACAACACCCTTCAAAGTTCAACGATTCGATCCGACTCAGCTTTTTAGCTGATCACGCAAGCGTTATATAGTCTGAGTCGAGTATTAGAAATTGCAGAGCCACGGTCGAACGTCTGATACATCCTAACATGCAAATTGTATTCGACCCCGCGCGCCAGCCAATCGGAGTCGACTTTAAAAACTGTGACGTCATTTCGATCAGAAATGTGGACTAGGTTGTTGATTGGTCAATTTGGAGGCCATGTTTTTGTAATACAACGGGTTACCGAAGATCCGTTATAGAAGGCGCCCGCTGAATGGTCAGAATCTCGAGTCAACTCAAGACGTGGTCTTGTTTTGCATACTTAATCGCCGAATCTGCTCGCATATCACAGACCCTTGATGTGCAAGGGGATATTCCATAGGCTGCAAGCGTTTAGATTTAGATTTAGATTTAGATGAGATGAAATGAAATGAAATGAGATGAGATGAGATGAGATGAGATGAGATGAGATGAGATGAGATGAGATGAGATGAGATGAGATGAGACGAGACGAGACGAGACGAGACGAGACGAGACGAGACGAGACGAGACGAGACGAGACGAGACGAGACGAGACGAGACGAGACGAGACGAGACGAGACGAGGTCAGGTCAGGTCAGATCAGATCAGATCAGATCAGATCAGATCAGATCAGATCAGATCAGATCGAACTATTATGGGAAATTAAAATGGTCTTGACAAAGAACGGGTTACACACAAAAAAAAAACAATCAGTAGGCCCCCCATTTTTTTTATTAATGTTTTAATGTCTTGATTCTTATGCAAATTTGCTAATTTTTAAATTTTTATTGTAAATTAATCAATTTATCCATCCGTCTCAGGCGCTTGCGTTGTTGGATGTTGTATGAACTAAATAAATATAAAATAAATAAAATATAAAAAAAAACACAAATTCAATGGTTGGCGTTCAAAAGAACTTATAGAAGAATATCAATTAAAAAAAGATCCATTTTGGGGAGAACACAATAGTATACAATTTCCACTTGTGTTAATAATTGGAATTATTTGTTCTTGTTATTTTATTGTTGTGCCACAGCACCTTTGGTTAGTGTCCTGATGAAAGTTCTAGACTCCCGGAAACTCACCATGATAGGCGGAGTGATATGTGCTGCTTGTCTGTGCTGCGCCGCCTCCTCACAGTCCATGCTGCAGCTTGGATTCTTGTTCGCTGGCTCGGGTATGTAATGATTGTTAGTACAACATAAAAAATAATTATTTCAGCACGAATATGGCGTGCTAGCAAATGTTAAAGGTATACTATCTGAGCGTGTTTTTTTTTTTAAAGCAAAGTCATTTCTTCTCTCTTCTGAATTTTGAGTATCAGTGGCGTACCCAAGCGGGGGGGGGGGGGGGGGGGGGGGGGCTTGAACCACCCCCAACAGTTTTTTTTTTGGGGGGGGGGGATTTTGTTTTAGCCCCACGATCTGACCTTGGTTAGTGGCCTATTTTTGAGTAGTATACTAGGGGTGTAAGTGGAACCACCAACGTCAAAATAATTGCCCGCCCCCCGAAAAAAAACCCAGATTTTTTTTCTGCGGCCACAACCTTTGGACAACATTTTTTGAAAAAAAAAACCTTCTAAAAAATTTGAAAAAAAAAATTTGAGCCCCCAGGAGGCCACATCCTGGGTGCGCCACTGATGAGTATTATAGCGACAAAATGCCTGCCTTTCTATTTGTGCATCTGCAACCCTCGAGAAAAAACCCAAGTTTATCCTTATTCCTCAATATCCACTTATGATACTCTGTTTGGTTTTGATATCACGAAATTTACGTTTCAGTTTTTTGTTTTTGTTTTGTTGGTATATAGGTTTGGCGATGTCTTTGATTCAAGTGTCGATTGTCAAGCCTCTCGTGGACTATTTTCCCGACGACTTTGCCGCTGCTAACGGCGTAACATTTGCCGGAGGGACGGTCGGTATCATTGTAATCCCACCGGTAGTGGAACACCTCGTTTCGATATACGGGTGGAGGAGTGCTCTTTTGTTGATGGGGGCTTTTTCCTTCAACTACGTTCTATGTGGAGCGCTTCTCAGGCCCCTGAGGCGCCCTCTTGCGGCACATTACAAACAGATACGTGGTGACGATGACACAGGATGTGACACACATCCAACGGGGAGAACCGATGGGATAGATCCTGAACGTTCGGTGAACATTTGCGGCAAATGTTGGCACATCGTGAGCGGGGTTTCTAACGATGTATTCACAACGAGTAAATTTCTGATTTTTCAAGCAGTGATATTGTTGTGTGGTATGGTGTTCAGCAGCTGGCATTTGTTTGTGATCCCGCAAGGCGTGGAGCTAGGTTTTGGCGACGGCCCAGCAGCGTACCTGGCCATTTTTGCCGGCGTTGGCTCACTGGTAGGCCGGTTAAGCCACGGGACTCTGGTTGATCGCGGTCTAATCCGAGCACCGTCCCTGTTTGTCCTGTCATCGCTGGTCTTTGCAGCGTCTTGCCTTGTCAATCCTTGGGCGGAGTCATCCTACGCGGCTCTGGCTGTTATTAGTACGGTGGG
Organism: Patiria miniata; assembly: GCF_015706575.1. Classification (NCBI taxonomy): domain Eukaryota; kingdom Metazoa; phylum Echinodermata; class Asteroidea; order Valvatida; family Asterinidae; genus Patiria; species Patiria miniata. The sequence goes on along the minus strand of NW_024037074.1, from coordinate 38,420,498 downwards.
AGGAGTTGCCATCGGTGTCTTCTTCCCCCTCACGTTCGTCATATTGAGGGAAATCGTAAGTGACCGATACATTTCAGCTATTGGTTGGCTGTACTTGTTCCTGAGCATTGGGCATATCATCGGTGGAACACTGTCGGGTGAGTGACTTGCGGATGCAACGTGCCCAAAATGGCATGCCGTACCTTGTACATTACGGGCTAGCGCTTATAACACCCGCGTATTGCCGTGCTCAGATCAACCTGCGATTTGCTTGCGCCACGACGAAACCGTCGGCATCAAGCAGAAAAGTTATGCTCAGGTCACACAACTGAGAAATCGTGTGATTTTTGAGGGAGAAGTTCGCTCGTACCCCCGCCCTGATGAATTCGCGCTCTGATTGTTTGGATTTTGCGTGACCTGTGAACTGCGCGTCGTCACGGTCATGACTCTGCAAGGTTTGAAACGGCCGTTAAGACTGATTCATTTTTTTTCGTTGAAAAGCGTAATAATGTAAGAAATTCAGTAAAACTTATGTTGTAAATTTACAATTCCCGTCACTTGCTCAGGCTCCGTTTCGAATCACGAACGGTCAGATTGCATTATGCGTCTCTCAAAATTTTGTCCACATGGTCCGCAATGAACAGAAATCACATCCAGTATGGAATGTGCGCATTTCTATGGGAAAGTTTTCGGATAGCATTTGCTAAGATTCTGTGAAGCACATCAGCGTATCCCAGCGTCCTGTTTTTGCAGGGCGGGGGGGGGGGGGGAGTACGAGCGCCAGAGGGAGAAGCGGCATCTCGACTCAAAATAATCGCAACCATAATGCTCACGTCACCCACGACGTATGGACGTGATCATAGTTACGTCTTAAAAATGTTGATGCGTGTGTGGATAACGATCTTCCACGGTCACGTCTGTTCATTCGACCATTTTTGCCGCACGCTGATTGGCTACACAATGAAATACGATGATCCGGGTGCGCGCACGACGTCGTAACTTCACCCAGGTTGACTGCGATCGATTCTCGCCTGTACTAGCTGTCGGGAACATGTTCCGTCGCGGCGCAGAAGTTGAATTTTTTTCTACTCTTGCGAACTTATCAGTCGCCGATATTTTTTGTGCGACCTGAGTGTAACTGCGACGACATTGAGACAATCGGCATCATCAGTCGGGTCTGATCCAGATGACGTTCGATCCCTGCAGTTGAAGGCCCCAACACTTGGTGACGGCCAGATGTCCTGGGTTGTTCCACCAAAAATCTTATGTAAAACAGACCGTGGCGAAAGCCACGATAACGGGTGATACTTAGACCATGGAGAAATGTCTTCATGCTCCGACTACACAGGGCTCAGCGAGTGATATACTTGGGGACTTGTATTGGGGATAACCTATGACTGTGTGCCTTAAGCGGACGGGGGATTTCCTAGTGGATTAACTGGTGGATTGGGTGGATCAACTTGCGGATTTGGTGGATTAACTAGTGGATTGGGTGGATTAACTAGTGGATTGGATAGATTCTGGTGGAGGAGTCGCCTCTAATTGGCAACAATGAGACATTAAAGCAGGCACAGTAGACTTCTTTGACTTCTTTTGTTCCACCTAATCTAAGCGAAAAGTGAGGTTTATTCTATCTCGCTCTGCCCTCCCTTTATAGGCAAACATGATCCCTATATTTTGCTTACAATAAATGCACATCATTGCATCAAGTACAGAGGATGCATTAACTAATCGAAATGCAGTATTGCTCAGTAGATGACTTAAGCCACGCCCACTAACAGTGCTGGCGCACTAAGAAATGTCACTACATGGTTCATGTTACATGATTCGCCACATTATTTCATTGTGTAGCCAATCAGCGTGCGGCAAAAATGGTCGAATGAACAGAGGTGGCCGGCCGGCCGTGGAAGATCGTTTGATTATCAACAACGCGACGTGAGCATGATTCCGATTATTTTGTGTCGAGATGCCGGCCAGGCGTGGACACAATTTAAAAAAATGGCCTTGAGAAGTCGAGCAAAGACGTTTTCTTTGAGTGAGGGAGCCTTTTGAAAAACACAGTTTGTGTGCTAGAATTACACGTTGCAAATTGGGACACATTAAGAGGGGGGGGGGGGGGTGGGGGTGGGAGCAGGGTAAACACATTTTCCGTTGGGCAGGGGATAGAAGAACCTAGAAGGGGGGGGGGGGGTTAGCATTGATAAATCCCCCGGACACATTTACCGTGTCGCTGCCCGCATCGAATTTGTTGAAAAGCAAGGGCAGTAGGTCCTCATCTTTAAATTACTTGTCGATGAAATCTACTCCCCCTTTCCCGGTCTAATGAATACCTTTAACGTAATATGTTTAACATGTGGTTATTACAGGTTGGATTCACGATGTGTCCGGTAGTTATGGAAGTGTCTTCGTGTCAATTGGCGCTTTTGCAATTCTCATGGCAGCCTGCGTACTCTTCATCGACGGTATGGACAATTGCTATGGACGAGACGATTCCATAAGGAATACTGCAGCTCGAGAGTCTGATAGCTCCCAATAGGCCATCCGTGCTGAAACGTGTAGCCTGGATTTCCTTACTGGTCACCCGGCCGTGGCAAAATTAAAAATGCCTTTTGGGGAAATGTACAAATGGGACACTTCACAACTTTGCTAAATAATCTTCAGCACTACTTCAACTCAGACGCTGGTATAACAACGTGTGCTTCATAAGATCATCTACATAGACATTAACAGCTTCCTTCAGTTTAAAAGCCAATCAAAGCAAGCCAGAATATATACTAGAAGTTCCAACCCAAACCAGTGTACCATTTCACAGTCACAATCTCAAGTTCACATGAACTCCTTCCCGAAGACAGCAAGTGGAGCAGTCTTCCCAAGCACATTCAATCCATCTCCAACCCTGGATCAGTTCAAAGCAGCACTCCAATCACATCTAAAACTAGACTGAGCAACCTTCCCCACAACCATCCTGTTCTGAGTGTTGCTCAAGTTGAGCTGATCACTGCAGAGTAACCACAAGAAGGAGAGTTCTTCAGAGGACAATCTTGGACACTATCGGACAATAGGTGGCGACAGACACCCCCCTTCCTGCAACGCCCGTGTGGGTCAGTATAAATAGAGATCAGTGGTGTGGATTCGGCAAGTCAACCTCGTTCTCATTGTGTCGAGCAGTGCGCTCACACAAATACCTGCTCATCAGAAACGACGTGGAAAACAAAGTAACCCTGGGGATGAGGTTGCGGGCAAGTAGACTAATTGAAAAGCTTTTAAGTTATAACACCGAAAAATTAGCAACTATAGAGTCGAACACATTTTTTTAAGTGCGCAAAAGCAGCCATTTTGATGATTTTAATGACGCTAAGCGTAAACAAGTAACAACCTTTGCCAGTGATCATTAGTTAGCCATCGTAAATATTTGATGCCCCATTACATGGTGCTGACCCTAAACGTGGCACACTTCAAGAAGCTCTAAACCTTCCCGTTTTCTATATACCTTGAGTTTACCTACCCGTTACAAAGTTAAGAGAGAAAATTGTACTCCGATTTTATTTGTGCACAGCAGGGCAAACCTTTTAAAATGCATCCAACAAAGCAATTCAAGTTTCTGAAAAACCTGTTGTTGGATATAATTGTTTTTATGTGAGTGGAAATAAAATAATGGTTTATCAGAGTTTGTTAACTTGAAATTTAAAAGAAACTTCGTTCACTAGGGACTTTCCGGGATTTGTTCAAGCGGCGCTGCGTTTTCAAGGGAACATTCCAGTAATTTTGCTAAGATATACCATCGGGGTCCGTTAAAGGGACATTTGCAATTACACGGAAACGTACGGGTTTAAAGGGAAAGTCCCTTCTAAAGGTGCAGATAGGACTGGTACCAAAAACCTTGTGAAATTATTTCGCCTGAAATAGTATTATTCGCATGAAAACCAATCATTGCAGGTGGTTCTTAGAGAGTGTGCCAGCAGGCACGGATTTTACGTACGTTGGCAACGGAATCCAGTGATAAGACTTTAAAACATCGTGCATACGTTTTCTCTGTTTTAAAAAAAAATGCATAGTACCCACTGAGCTGAAACTTCAACAAGTTTAATAGTTGTTAAGCACCATTCTTAAGATCTTGAGGAATTGTTTTGCTTCAATCGAAAACAAAAATGCACAAAAAAAAACATGTTCTGATGTACGCCACTCATTACTAGTATTGGTTGACACTTTGTAAAATGCAGTCCATGACTAAAGTTTTAGCAATATTAATCAGCTTTTGTTCTGTTTTTGTTTGCTTTGTTTAGTAATATTCACAGTACTTAATTAAATATACACGAATCAGGGCACGTAGACACTGTGGTGACTGCTCTATGTTCCGACACCCCTATGTCCCGACACTGCCCGCACATAAGATTGTGTTATTATAAGATGATGTTATTATAAGATTGTGTTACTCCCGGTTACGGGTTATGGTTATGGTTAGGAGAATGTGCAGTCGGAACATAGGGGTGTCGGAACATAGAGGTGTAGCCGGTCACTGTAGCCCAGGTTGGACGACGTCTTCACTGCATTACGTAGTGAGGTAAGGGAGTGCACCTAGGCTATTTTAGTGAGGAAAGGGAGTCCACTTGGGCTAGTGGTGCCTGTACGCGTAATTTTTTTTCCTAGGAGGGTTAGGGGCAATGTCATGAATAATTCAGTTTTTCCTTTGAATCATTGCAAGACTTAGAATCTCGTTCTATTTTCCCCTTAATTTAAAATTATCTCCGAGTGATAAATTTGGAGAAGAAAAATAGCTGATGAAAATGAGCAGCAACGACGTGGATTCGAACCAGGGATCTTTGTATCCATAAGCTCATCTCGCTATCCACTAGGCTACTGTGTGGTAGCTCGACGACAACCGTTCTTTAAAATGCTTTAATGTATTGTAACTAGTTGAGTAACTATAACAATGCTGTTGATGTCATTGTCCGTTCTCATGGATAAACATAATTTTCCCATCGAAACTACTGAATTATTCATGACCCCTAACCCTCCTAGGAATAAAAAATACGCTGCCTGTACAGTACATCACTTACGAGGCCCCCTTCGATGGAGACATCACTGTGCAAGCCATTGTACAAAGCAACCGCACCGTGACGGATAATATAAACTAAAGCTGTCAGAATGTTTTCGCCATTGAAGGGGGCCTCCGTGTCCGGATTGGGTTATAAATGAAACTCTTAGCTGTATTATTCATAAGATGAAATTTTGCGTCGGGGTGATGTGAATCAAATTAGTTGGAAAAAAGTTGGAGTCCCACCCGAGTGTTTTTTTCCAACTTTCACTTGGGAGGACTGAGTATACGGTGTTTGTACGTCGGTGAAGGGCAAAACCTAATTTGACCTTAGCTCTATTGTCATTCAAGATGTCAATTTTTGGGGAAAATGGATTGAATATTTTAAAAACAGTTTATGGTGGATAAATTCCAATATTTGCATCTTGTTTTCAAGACAAATGTTGAATAAATTAAACTAAGAAGAAATAAAGTTTTTGAGAAAAATCCCTGTTTTTGAAGTCTTTTGAATTGTTTTCTCTCCAAGGACAAACGGAACAGTAAACAAATGAATTCAATTATATCTTGCAATTATAAAAAAAAAAATCATACTGTAAGTGATGATTAGAAAAACAAAACATGAAATTCACAGCGGGAAAACAAACACTTTTAACACCAATATTTTTTTTATTAAAAAAGACATGAGTACACATTTTTTTTTAAATTTCTTATAGTTTCAACCAATCCCCCATTTCTATACAAACATCATACTTGATAAAATGTGTCAATAGGCTCAACTTCAATATATTTACAAGGTTCAACATAAAATATACACAAATATATATAAAAAAGAATCCATATAAAGAAACGGGTCTTTCTATCAACAGTAGCTCAGAGAGACCTTTTGTATTTTTACAATTTTTGTTTTTTTTAGTATTTTGTGTACACCACATCTACCACCACAATACAATACATTAAATTTTGAAACGGTACAAACTAACAATTTTGTTCAATACGCTACACCAACGTTACACCTTCTTTACTTTGAAGCAATGATCAAATGCTGTTGGAAAAGCACCACTGCTTAAAATTATACACCGTATGAAAAGTTTGTAAGTGGGTTTTCTGTTGACCGGCATGGGACCTTACTCACGAAGTAGCCATTTCCGATCGCGTTCCCTAAATCCATTTTATAAAATGTAAACTGTTGAATGGGATGGTGCCAGACTATTTTATGAATGGAGTGCGCTCGAAGCCTCACTTTCAAGTTTGTGTTAAAAGTGGCTTAAACCATTAGGGCATGTTTATTAAATCACCAATTTTAAATTATGCACCGGAGCAGACTGGTATTAATTTGTAATGAACTTTTTATTTCATTGCTTTTGTTTACACTTTCAAGTCCCAAAAATGAAGATGTTACCTCGCGTTCAATTTAATATGGCTGACTCGTGAATAAAGTGGGCCACCCTATTGTCCAAGGACTGACTGACTGACTGACTCCCCGAGACACTGAACATCAATAATGCCCTAAACTGAGACTTTCAGACCCATCTCAACCAGGGGAGCTTTTAGTCACTTGATGAGCTGGCCAGAAACTGCTGACCATCAGCGGTGGTTTTCTTGTCAACATTGCTTGGCCGGGGGACCAGCAGCTTTAGAAATTCGAAAAGAGTGGTGCACAAGTAATATCACTAGTGATGCGGATCACTTTGCAAAGCAAACTGATTGTGCTGAGAATCTCTAAGAAACAAACCCCTGGTTTTCATTTGAAAAGTCATCGCTGAAAGATAAGATCACCTTGCTAGGGCAGTGACTCGTTCAGATTTTTCACAGCCACCAACAACCGTTAACATGTAGGTTTTGCTTTCTTGCATCCTGTTTACCTCAGAAACAAAACAAGGAGTTGGGAATAAATATGTAAAGACCAATTTTGATATCTGTGTACGACTCTTAACCAGCTGCAGACATTGCAACAGTGACATCCTATTTGTACTTACATGTACAGTCAGCATCTTAGAGACAATGACCAAATATGAAACTATTGTAGTGAGCATGCAACGGTCATACAAAACCAATAGTTTTCACTTACAGAAAATCGTGAAGATGGTAACAATTTTTGTCTTCTGTTTCCAGCATTGCTTTCAAGTTTCATTTCAGTAAAATGCCATTGCCTGCTGTCATCGCAACTTCAATCAGCACAAAGGTCTGAACCCATATTATTTGATTACGCCCCAACTACAGCATCGTCCCAATTTTAGTTGGGATGAACCCAACTATAGTTAGGTAAAGTTGGGAGTATCCCAACTTTAGTTAGGGCCACTGCTGTAGCTAGGATGTAACTACTTCACTGCATTTAGCTGTACCGAGAGGCACAAAGCTGCCGTATTGTGTATACACTTTTGATTAGATCAATCAAAAACACATACAGCACAGGGAGCTGCAAATCTTTCAAATCAAACATACGGAATGTAAGACACAAATTATAATAATTATTGGTGCGAATGAGCAGAAAAATCGACTGCCAAAAGTGTGAATACAAAAAAAAATTACCTAGTTATGTAAATTATCCCACATAATGCCCATTTCTCCACAAACACACCTCTTCTCAAACGTAACTTACAGTTAGAAATAATGAATACTGATTAAAAGTCTGAGTTCTGACGTAATTTCAACTAAACAATTAAAAAATAACAACTTGTCATACATGTACTACTTTCTGAGCTGACATTTCAAATACAGCAAGGGAGGATTTATGTGCAGGTGGGATGAACAAAATCACCAAACGTTTTGGGGAAAGTGTTAAAGTAGTAGATTTGAAGGCCGAGATATAAATTCATAACGAACGCTTTAACAACGATATAATGTAATCTCTTCCTTTTTTAACATACAAGAGACACGCCTTGGAAAAGAAAGGGATTACATTTATATCATTGTTATAAGCGTTACAATTGGTGGAGTATGATTGAAACAATTTTCTTCAACTGCCAAACAAACAAGAAATGACCTTAACAGCTACGAATAATATCTGCTTGCACATGACACAAATTACCTTGAAGAATAGAAAGTACTCTTTCATATTAATCTAGAACTAGAAGGGAAAAGGCCATTAACTTAAAAAAAAAAATTACAAGTCAACCTCTGGGATGGTAAAATTAAATTCTGATGCAATAAAGGAAAAAGAAATCCAATTTACAAAAAAAAAAAATCATTGCCAGAAATACTGAACGAGTTGCTTAAAAATTAATCAGGAATAATATTTGGCCCCTGGTTAAATAAGGAATACATTTTACGAAACACAATTAAATTATTTCATCAGGCTACTTGTAGCCTTTCTAAACAACTCATACTTCGTACTGGGGAAAAATCAGTTATTTTTTTACAAAGTTGACAGACAGGTTGGCCATGCATATGACTTGGGGGAAAATGAAAGCAATTGTGGCGATTCATGATTTCATCAGCTGTCTTTGAGACAAACATGATATGACAAGTGATATGATATGAACATGGTATGCGAAATGGAGAATTTTTTAACCTTTCTAAGTTGAAACGCTGCAGGTTGACTTACCACATATCCAATAATGATAAAAGTTATCAATGGCAAATTCAAGTAATGGTGATTCCGAATACAACAATATCTATCTTCTTCTTGGTGCTAGTTACCGGGTTACTGTTTTGGAAGGGGTCTTAATACCACATGTTGTGTTGACTTAAGTTTCATCAAAATGGTGTAAAAATAATGGAGATTTATGCAAACCTTAGGTAAGCACACCTACCCACTAACTTTTTCCTGTGTGCTTGTACCTGCAGCATTTCAGAATTCTAGTATATTTTTTTGACTGGGACTCTTCAACTGCAGATAATAAACAGCATTCTAGTGACTGAAATCCATTTCATGGACAAATTGCGCTTAGGTCTACACTGACCATTCCGAGTAATTGTTCAGCATACATGTACGATTTCCGCCGATTAGTACTACCTGATTTTAGTTACAGTTCAATTAAAGTGGAAAGATTGCGGGTAACGCTATGTGGAAAGTAATCTCTTCTTGGAGGAAGTGTGGTTCTGAAAAGAACCGGTTCTGAAAAGAGCCTTCCAAGAAGAGATTACTTTCCACATGGTGTTACCCGCAATCTTTCTACTTTATCTCATCCGCCGTGCAAAGCTTCAAGTCATATATACATATCAATTGTTTAATTTCTTGATTAGTACCTTTTCATTGATAAAATACCACATCTGTTTCCAGTCTGCCTTCTTCATTTACAATGATTGAAGTCAATTCCTTTTCCAACATATTACAAAGATCATCTTAACAAAATGGCCGTGCCACCCTTCCAAATGTACAATTAATTAATTCAATTACATATCTTAGCCATGATCACAAACCGCATACTTTAATTTACTTCATACATTACCCATTTCAAGTTTTATCGATAGGCCAAACTGCGATACAGTTTTGTTTTCTTTTAGCCCTAACCCCCTAGTACTTCCTCAGGACTACCCTGCTAAATCCAACAGACTCCAATCAGACTTTCCTATTCAACCATCTGTGCCTCATTTTCAGTTGTCTGCTGAATCCAACGGAGTCCAACAATGCGTTATAATGCGGTTCAGTTGCCTACTAAATCCAACATTTTGCATGAGGAATGTACACAAGGGGTTTACTGCTTAATCCAACAGGCTCCATTGGGTATGTGACATAGTTGGATCCTGTTGGATTCAGCAGGGTTAGGGTTAGCTAATGACCAATAAATGCACTAGACTCATATGGGTCCCAAATGGCAGACATTTAGACTTTTACTCACACTTTCTGTTAGCCTAAGGACCAAACCCATGAATTAGAAGCCAGGCAATAATGGGACTTCACCATTCTATTTCTACCAATCTCCACAATGATCAATGTATGGTGATATTTCTGAATTTATGTGTTGTACCAAGACAATTTGGTGACAACTTATCATTTGAGCTGAAGGGTGTTTTTATTCCGAACAGGGTGGGTTTACATACATGAATCTTCAAATTTTGATATAATTTTTCACACACCCTTGGGGTTAATAGGGTTAACCCTCCTATGCAAACATACGTTCTGTGCCAAGTTGTCCTTTCAGTCAAAATCAATCAAGTGACTGTTTTCAACAGTTAAGAGCTCCCAGCCTACACAAAGCAGGATTGACTGGCTGTGACTGTTTATGTAACTTGATACAGCTCCAGACAGCTGGATACAGGGACACTCGTCAATATCTGATCACCTTATTATGGGTAGGAAAACAATTATAAACAAATCATCAACATATTTTGTACACCTGTTCACGTCATCCACTACAGGGTGCTTGAACAGTTACATACATACAGATAATTATACACTTTTTTTACTATAAAACAATCAACATAATTAGTACTTTGCTATTAAAATTTACAGACATCATCATGGCCAGCATGAAATAAAACAATAATACTTAACCTGTGACAGAATTTTAACATGTACAAAAAACAAAAAAGTTGAACACAGTCTGGTTTTGAATTTGTGGTGAAGTTGCGTTCAAATTGCCAAGGAACGCTAATTGGACCAAACATGTAAAAAATAAATACTTGCTTGAAAAATTAATGCAAAAAGGTGTCAATGAATGTTCATGAAACATGCTTGTAATGTGAGTTCTGGGAACTGTCAAATCCATCAATATGTAGGTATTACAAAAACACATCCCCCCCCCAAAAAAAAATGCGCATGATAAATATCAGTAGTTAATTCTTTCAATTACATGTATGAACAAAGTACATGTAAGTTTTTTTCCTCTAGTAACTCCAAAGATCAGTTTTATAAGTGACATACATAGACAGTATCAAAAGTATCCCTCTTTTGTTTGTAACTTTTTAGGAAGACTCCCATATGTTTTGTACACGACCCCAATCGCAGACGTTTGCTGGGAATGGTGGACGATATTGTTCTCTTTTGTTCTCTGGAGGTTTTCGTCCACGGTTTGAATAGATGAACACGCCCCCATGCGCACAATGATCGCAGTGCGATATGCATTTTTATAGACTCAACACGTGGCCATTCTAGACCAATGACATTACAGTATTCAAGCATACGATATAACAATTTGTTTTTGTGCACGCTAAATGCAGTTATTTTGGCATACGCATACTTGACTTTACATCAAACATGGGTGATTTGCTGCCAAGATACTAATGACAGTCAATTATCCACACAAACAGGTGCGCTGAGGTTCATCAGAGATTAGCAGTCCCAGGGTTAACTGAGTAATGGGAATCGTTGAAGGTCCATGGACATGTTACTGATCTGCAATTGCAATGAAGGTGCATGTCCCTTGTTCTAGTGCCATTACTGCTAAATGTGTCTGGCAGAAAACCCAAACCTACAGTGGATTGCACGCTTTGTGGCTAGAGTACATGAATAAGACAACAGGAATGTTATGAAGACTGAAACCAAGGGAACGCTTGATTAATAAAAAGAAATAGTAATAATAATTGTATCACTACAAAGGTGACAAAGTATGCATTTTTACACTAAAAGTGAGACATGAGAGTTAGCAATATGGAATAGCAGTGTCTCTTTCAAAACAACAGGATTTCTTGTCCTTGCTTGACCGTTGGTTAGGTTGCACATTGTTCATCATACAATTCTTAACCTTAACCCTCCTCAATCCTCCAAAATCCTCATGGTGGTTTTGGAGGGTTTTGGAGGGTTGAGGATGAATGGCGTTTGAGAAACATGACGATTTTGGAGGATTGAGGATGAATGGTGTTTTAGCACATGGGGAGTTTGGAGGATTGGTGATGAATGGTTTTTGAAGAAGAGGAAGATTTTGGAGGATTGAGGATGAATAAATTTTTTGAGGCAAGACTGTCTGACGATTTTGAAGGATTGAGGCGCTGGGTATCCTTCATTTGAAAGTGCAAACTTTTGATGGATTTTGGAGGATTGAGGATAGTTCCTACCAAAAAGGCCCTAGGGGTTAATCAACTCCTCCACACTATGTGCAAAAGTTTATGGCCGCCACATAAACCGCATGCCCACAAATAATGAGCATGTTTGTATCGTATGACAGGCATAACTTACGGTGGTACAGAGTTAAAGAATTCCGGTCACATTAATACCTAAAAAAATAAACTAGTTGATGAAAATACTTGTATGCTGCTTGGTTTCAAATACCATACATGTACATGTATATCTTAATGCATACACATAAGCTGGTGTTATGACATTTGAAACAGACTATTAAGTTGTGTCTTGCAGTCTTTACCAACAAATGTACCCATGGTTTTTTTTCTTTGCTGTGTTTGACTGTTTAACGAAGACAGTATGGTGCTAGTTTCACATTGTGATACACATGCACGTATGTAAGGGTACAGACAAACAAACAAAAATACATACAACCTCACAATCTGAAGTTACTTTTGTGTATGTATGCTGTGCAGTGTGCATCCATTACCTGAAGAAGCAATCAGGAATGTTGATGAAATTTAGCGTGCAAAAAAGAAGAAGAAAAGCCTTCAACCAATAACTGATTCCAATATCAGGAATGACAGAAGTAATTCCTACTATATCCTGTGCTAAGTGCCAACAAAAAGTGATTTAAAATAAAATAGAGAACACTTCCAACCACAATGATCGAAAAAGCTGTTAGAAATGTCAAATTCCAAAATCATTTAACGAAAATTCAATTACCCTAATCCAGCCTAAAGTACTGTCTGTTACACGTACCGTTACATATGGGGAACACTAAACAGACAGTTCAGCTGGTTGAGATTTTGGATACAGTACGAGTCAATGATAAGACAATAGTTGGAATGGCCCTTTGAAAATTGTATAAATGAATCACTGACTAGCAGAATTTGAAGCAACAAAATGTTTTTCAAGGGAAGGAGGCTGTGGAATGCTGATTTACAATTAGAGAAAACCCAAGCAGAATGTTGTCAAACCGGCAGTTAAGAGAGTATCTGCAGATCATTGTTATCATTTTCCCCATCAATAGTTATTAAACCAATACACCAATAGATAATGATGAATACAAATTCTGTAAATTAAGAAATATCTTTACCACATAAGTGAAACAATTACCTCTTTACACTGAATATCAAGAATACATTTGAATGAATTCCAGGAGTGTTTTTTTTTTAAAGCAAAACTCTTTCTTGATACATGTGCAAGACTGGAATTGGAGAACTGCTGCCGATAACATGTCAGCTGAGAGTTAAAGATCAATAAGAATTATATTTAAGAACCTGTGAATGAACGCATTCACCTGATTCTCACAGAACAGAGAATCTCAACACACAGACAGGAAGTACTAAAGATCTAGGAGGCTACACCCGTAAAAGAATCCAATAAACCACCGTGAAAGTACCTGGACCTTGCCACAATCATCATAAGAATTCCTCCTCCAGCTCACGGACCGAGGCCTTCCTTGGTTTAGTCTCATGCCCTTCTCTGACTAACGGCATCGTGCCGTCTGCCTTCTGACCCGCCATGTCCTCATCCAGTAGGGATGGGTGGTGCTCCAATACCCTGTGGTGGTGCGGAGTGTGCGAGGGTGTGTGGTGCGGCTGATGCTGCGGGGTGGTGTAATGCTGCGCAGCGTGGGACGGGGTTTGACTTCCGACGTGCGGGTGGTGAGGTGACTGGTGATGCTGGGGTGTGTGCGGAGGTAAGTAGTGGTGAGCTGGGCTCCTGGAGAGCTCGGATGCACCCTGGTGGTAGTAGTGGGCTGGACTGGGCGTGGCAGTGCTCCGTTGCATCTCGGCACCTCCTGCTGCTTGGTAGTGGTGGGCGGGACTAGGGGTAACGGAACTCAACGATACATCAGATGAGTGGGTACTGTGCTTCGGAGTAACGCTTGCTGCTGCCGGACTTGGGCCTATGGAACCAAAGGTTACATTGATTAGCAAATGCTTTTCATCTTGACGCTTTGTAAATGCCTTTCACTCAGTTACACTTTGAAAATAACTAGCCAATCATGGAACTTCCTTCAGTAATAAGCAGGGCTCAATTGCATGGCATTGCTAAGCACACAATTTGCTGCTAACTAAGCACACAATTTGCTGCTAACAGCACCTCCATCTATTTCATGGAGACTGTAAGCAGTAAGCACAGCAAAAGCACGCTCAAACCCAGAGGAAAAAGTTACTTAAATAAGTGACGTAACAATGGAAATCTCCATGCGCATGCACACAACCTTTAGCACATCCATGCCATGAAATAGTGCTTAAGATTAGCACAACTTTCTGCTATAGTAAGCATGACTTTCCTACTTACCGTTAAGCAGCGCTATGAAATTGGGCCCAGATTGGGCCAAGATTGTTCAGGGAATTGCCAGTAGTATGAAATTGGATCTATCAGTTAACATGTTTATCAGGTCACATGGTGTTTCTGCTGGCCTCCAATACCTGATCACTGGGAGAAATGCCATTGTCCTATGTTGGCTTTGTATGAAATCTGGGCCCATTTTATAGCTCAGCTCACCACATAATCCCTTCCTTTACAATCACCATTTATTACTAACATTACTAGCAAAATAATTTCTGCGCTAACCCTATAAGCACACAATCCTTAGTGACTGGATGTATGCATATATGGGTAAGCCAAAGTTCCTCGCTAACCCATGAGGCTAACCGTAATTTTCTGCTACAGAAGTGTTTTTTTTAATATCAAAGACAAGTAATCAGCCAAAACCTCATCTAATGTATAATGCATGGGACTCTTTCTCAGCTGATTCATTCTTAATGGACGTTCATCATACTCAGTGCGTCAACCATCACAAAAGCGACTTTGTAATGTCACATTCAGTTCTCAGACCCCGTCACAGGTCATCAACCAATTGCCGCCAGAAGATCAGTCGGCCTGAAGAAGTGTCCAGGATAGGACGTGAAACCGTCACAAGTTTACATAGTATTAAAGTCCAGTTGACTAGATTATAGTATTTCAGTGTAATGTCACATCAAGTTTTCTCACATACTCAAGAGCGAAAGTGAATGCGAATGCCAATCTGTGGTATCATGTCAAGTTTTGCAAATTGCAAATTTGTAAACGTTGAACACAGTTCAACTCTAGCAAAATTTGCAGCAAATGATTCAATACAAATTCGTTTTACATTCAGGGGAAGTATCACCAGTCTCATCTTTCTGCTTGAAGTAGTTTTTCTTTTTTAGCTTCCATTTTCTATCCCGTCTTTGTGTAGCCTCACATCGCGTCGCTCTTAAATAGGGCCTTGCAATGGGTGACTCTCATTGAAAAAAAAAAATTATCAATAAAATAAATAAAATAGACACAAAATTGCCCAAAGTATTTTTTTTGACTTAGCAGCTGCATAGAACTGGCCACTTACCAAGTGGTGAATCCTGGCTGCCAGGCTGCGGGGTCAGATGGGCCCTGGGGTATGGCCTTGGCCTTGGGGAGATATCCAGAGTGCGTGGCCGCTCGGCGTGTGTCTCTGAAGGTAGCACTAGAAAAGGAAAAAAAAACATTCCCATTGTACAGGTATGTTAGTAAGAGACCCACTTAGTGTATCAGCATAACACAATATGGCATAGCAGAAACGCTGGCTAGGCTTCACACAAATATGAATGTGAATTGAAACGCGAAACAAATGCTGTCATGAAATATTGCGGCGGAATTCACCGTAGTTGAAATGTGTTCTACTTTAGTGAATAAACATTAGGCCCTGTGTGCTAAGGCAGAGTCGGAGGGCAACTGTTTTGTATCACCTTTGTCCAGTTCGTTAGTGACTTCGCCATACACGTGCACGCACCACTGATTACAAGCCCCCATTGGTTTAACACTCAAGTTGCGTTAACTTCCGGTTCCATTCGTTCTATGCTACACTGTGTGAAGTATGCATGGTTAAGTTGATATGACGTCACACTAACGAACCAAATAGGTTAAATTATGCATTTATTATTAATTTAAAATACCAAAGAATAATCAGGTCTACTGGCAATGCGATTGCCTGTCAAAAAGTCACAATTACGTACGCTTTTATAAAAAAATATGAACTCGCGTAACACTACTGTAAGGAACACTTCTACACACTAAACATTTAGAAATAA
This sequence comes from Patiria miniata, assembly GCF_015706575.1. Classification (NCBI taxonomy): domain Eukaryota; kingdom Metazoa; phylum Echinodermata; class Asteroidea; order Valvatida; family Asterinidae; genus Patiria; species Patiria miniata. Next base: position 38,404,441 of record NW_024037074.1, on the reverse strand, counting down.
TGAACGTCCATTTAAGTGTCAATGCCTGTTCAGAATTACCTTTATACCAAAGAGTTTTTTCCCCATATGACAGGGAAAAACTATTTCGGTAATATATGATTTCATTTAACTGTCTTGAGACAAACATGGTATGACTAATGATATGCAAACATGGTACTGGTATGTGAAACAAAGAATTTTATTGTTTCCCAGTAGAAATGCTGCAAGTGGACTTAAAAAATTCCTTTTATTTTCAATAATAGAACAAAAAGAATTGATTTAGTTTTTTGTGTGATTTACCCAGGCTAATTCTCCTAGGTGGAGCTTGAGGTGGGTTAGGTAATCTGGACACATCCGACTCAGGGCTACTCCATGGATCGGTCCCGTCCCACTTGACAGTAGACGTGAAAGACGAATAAGATGGTGACGAACTATCCGAGGGAGTCCTTTTGTGCGACAAGTAACTCAGGTTGTTGTCCGCTGACGCCGTGCGCCTGTGCGTCTTGACGGCCGTTTGGACAGGCTCCGAGGGCGCCACGGCCTTACTCTCCCCATTGAAAGCTGGATTCTGCTTGATGGTCACATTGGTAGAGGAGTCTACAAACCCTTGCCAGGACCCTTGTCTGAGGTAGTGCTTGTTATCGTCGTTGGTGGACGTCACACTGATGAGTCGCACCGTGGATGCCCTGGACATGGTCGGGGAATCGTCCGGGTCATGCTGGAATGACAGACTGCCCTGGCGGCTGTAGCTCTCCGAGGCTGAGGAGTTCTTACGATGGTGGAAATCCAGCTCGTCCTGTCTGGACTGGTTCAGCGTGCGGATGTCGAATCCCATGGCTACCGACGCCAGCATGGCCGTCATGGTGTACAGGCTGGCTGTGGTGCGTTTCCTCTCTCGTTTGAGGGAGTTGCGGGGCGACGTCCGAGAGTCATCTGTGGATTCACCATCATCTGTGCTAGGGCCGACACTAGGCCAGTGGGCTTTGGGAAGGCCAATATCTGTTGGCCACTCTGCTTCTACAAAGACAAATACAATATGGCTTCCATTATTTGTATCAAAGATCGCCTCTAAACAGGTTATGGGTGCTAAATAAAAGAAATTAATAAAACTTTTATTAAAATGAAAGACACATTTAATCAAAGCATGAACAAATCTTGAAAGGTACCTTCTGGCTAATGATAAGACAATTAAATGTGTTTTGCTTTTTGTTCGATGCACGGCTTACAGAACATTCTTGTACAGTAGAGGTTTTTAGTGAGTAAAATTGCAGGAAATGTCAATCAAATGTTTCCAATGGTCTGCAAGTATCATGGACAAGTTGACATCAGCAAAAGGTCACAAAGTTTAAGGGCAGTCTCCACAAGTTCAAAACTACACTTGCAATCTAATTATCACACAGATTTACGTATACAAGCCTTAGCACCACAATTTGTTTACATGCAAAGTTGGCAGTTAAGCAGAGTGATGACAGAGAATAACACCATCACACTGCCACTGCCGGTGAAATAAAATCTTTCTTGGCGTCCATGTTAATTAAACAAGAAGCAACAAAATGAATGAAGTTCCTTATTTTCAACCTACCATTATCGTGGGGAGTACTACCCATGGTGTTGTACCAGTGTGGGTTGCCCGGTGCACTCGTGTTGGTAAATTTCTTGCCCGTGGCTTCTGACATGGAGTAGGCCTTAAACGGCCGATCCTTCAGCTTCTGCTGAACTGAGCTGGGGCCCCAAGTCTTACCCTTGATCCCCTTGGGCACTGGAGTGGGAAAAATAGCAGGATATTGCGTGAGGTCAACAAATAATATTGTTATATCGTGTGCTTGGATACTGTAATTTCATTGGTCTAGGATGGCCACGTGTCTGGACAATATAAGTGCATGTCACACACTGAGGGTGATATCGCATTGCGCGCGCGTGTGGAACCTACTGGCGCACTAGCTTCGCCAATGAGAACTGCAATGTCAAACGCTCAGTCTCATGTCCAGCAGGACATCAAAACCTTGATTTATCAAATGTTACATCACAGTGATTTAATTTATTTCTCACACAGTAAGTTACAACCATTTACCCTTTTGAGTTATTGGCACGATATAACAAAACAATTTTTGACTGCTGTGATGTGGGATATGCTGTTTTAACCCCCTTGGGGCGCATAGTATGCGCCTCTCGGGTGCTAAAAACGTCATACATGTATCCAGCATCACAGCAGTCAACAATTGTTAAATAATAATGTGGTGCTTATATAGCACTTTATAGCAAAGGTCTCAAAGTGCTTCACAATTATTACCCCTGTTCATCAGGCCATGAGACTGGTTTTTGCAGCAGCTCGAGATCAGTGAATTCTGGTCACTACCTTTACAGGTACCCATTTATATACGTCTTGGTGGAGAGAGGCAATTGTAGTAAAGTGTCTTGCCCAAGAACACAGGCACCATGATCCCCGTCAGGGTTCGAACCCACGTACCACGGCACGTGAGTCGAACACCATAACCATTGGACCACATTGCTCCACAAAAAGTGCTTTTGTATCTCACTTTATTACACCTTATGCACTTCTTTCATGGGTTGATGTACCAGTGCATTGGGGAAATAGAGGTAATTGTACATGTAGCTATCCTGCATGCGCAACACGCGTGTGCTCTTTCCCAACCAGTTCCTGGGACCGGAGAAGTAGTCTCCCTAGAAGTTTGACAACAGATGTGATTGCAAGTGAGCTTGCTGGCGGCACCATACTACAATCTTCACATCAGACAAACAATTATATTTAGTACCTCTTAGTAGGATTTCCAACATAATTTTTTTTCTGCTGTTGATAATCAAACTTATGTGATTAATAAAACAAATACAACATGGTTTGTTTAATAGGGGAAGAAATTACTGGTTCCTCTGTGTTGGTTGCTTAAAGAGGTTGTGGAATGCTCAAAGACATTTCCGTCATTTTTTGGGTATATGTAACCTAAGGTGTGATGAAATAAAAACGACTATTGTTTCTGTCATAAAATGAGTACAAAGGGTACTTTTGAGAGCTATTTTTCAGGTCCTGTTTCGACCCGAATGTGCAATTTGTGTAAAAGTCGTCGTTGCGGGCAGCAAACAAAACACAGTAAATCGTGACGTAATAAACAGGACTCGTTTATGCTACTCTGCATCGGGAGTCCTGTTTATTACGTCACGATTTACTGTGTTTTGTTTGCTGCCCGCAACAACGACTTTTACACAAATTGCACGTTCGGGTCGAAACAGGCATGACAGGACTTGTAAAACAGCTCTCAAAAGTACCTTTTGTACTCATTTTATGACAGAAACAATAGTCGTTTTTATTTCATCACACCTTAGGCTACATATACCCGAAAAATGACGGAAATGTCTTCGAGCATTCCACAACCTCTTTAACACCCTAGGCTTCAGCAACATCAAGGGAACACTCAAAGAGGCTCAATTTAACATATTAGACGCAGATCTGTAGTTCTTTCAGGAAACAAGTGACAAAATTGCTACTTTTCAACAGAACACTTATCGAACAGGTGGTGGAATTTATACTACCAAACTTGACTTACGTGCAATGACTCTCAACCTGGGCAGTGGGCTTTTAGGTGGGCTATCTTCTGGACTCAGTGGCGACCGAGGGTCCCGCCTGTCATACGATGGGTCTGTCCTCACTGTCAATTTGTGCTGGAAATCTAATCATCACACAAAAATGAAATTCTTAATTCCCGAGCTGCACCAAAAAATATAGACAAAATGCATCTCACGACTCCAGGGGCAGATTGCAATAACTGGTCTTAAAGCTGTCTATGCGCCTTAGACAGTCTTAAAGCTAGTTAGCCTGGGTTGGGGTGGCTTAAAATGGTCTATAGTTGGGATTCATCGGTGTATTGAAATATTCTTTCCTAGAATGTATTTTTGCACTTGATGAGTGTTAATTTTGCACTTGATGAGTGATAATTTAAATAGAAGAATACTGCTTGGGCAAAGGATTTTCCAGAATAAAAGGAATCTTCCAGAGAAACATAATGACACTGAGTTGAGTTGCAAAAACAAATTTCTTGACATAAGATCTTGAAATTGACAGATTTCATTTTGCATGATTTGAATCAGACAAACCGAAAAATCGTGCAGCCTCTGCGGTATTACGGCGCATGATGAGCGCCACATCTTAACAGCCCGTAACCATGGAATGTTTGTTTGGGAATCATTACTCTAAGCAGGCTTAGTAAAGACTGGCATATCGCAATGGGCTACGTTTGGTGTCTTAACCAAGACCGTCTAAAAGCAATAGCCAGCTAAAACCGGACTGATTAAGCCAGCCAACTAAGACCGCGGTATTGCAATCCGCCCCAACTCATGCCAAACTCAGTCGTCATTTCAGTGATTCAGAACAGTACTCATGTCACAGTGAACTATAACTTGGGTTGTGGACTTGACTCCTTGGAATTATCATTCCATAACTTAAAGTGGGCCAATATTACATTAAAAACTCACTTGATGTGCAATACCTTGCATACTACAAGTCTTCCTAAGAGTAATTTGAGGCACAATCCAAATAGGCTCCGCCCACTATGTAGTGGGCAACACTGCATACCTTCCAATGCCACACTACATGTTCCAACTGCGTACGTCATGCTTGCGTGCACTCATGTCGGACCTTAATTGTGATTGGTCAGAATACATACCACTGGGTGGGGCTTAATGGATTGGTCTATTGCATGCATAGCAGAGGTCAGAGGTATAAAAACACACAAATTTTGAAACCATTTTCAATGTGTGCACCCATGGCCAATTTCACATTGTTTTGCAACCCAACATTATTTATAACTCAAATTATCTAGATGTTATTATGTGTTGTTTAAAGCCAAACTCCCTTGGCCTTTTTGGTAGGATGAATCCTTAATCCTGCAAAATCCTTCAACTGCCTCCATGTAAAAAATTCATATCCTGCAAAATCATCTGTTAGTTCTTGAATATTGTCCTTGGAGGGGTCACTACTGCCTCAATCCTGCAAAATCCTCCAACAATCACTGTCAATATGTTGAGGCAGAGCCAGTGACATCCTGGAGCAGTGCGGAGGATTTCAAATATAATCTATGCCCAAATTTATGCACGGCTGAGCATAAACAACACAAAGTCCAGGCCAAGACCTTGACACAGTGCATCCTCCAAAATCAGCTACACATTTTTGCCATATAGCCTCAATCCTCCAAAATCTTCCATTTTGCTAAGAGGATTTGGGAAGGTTAAGGGTTAATGTGGTCTCATAGTCCTGACATCTGAAGATCTACAATGTGCATACATCATGTACATCATACAAGTCTGTTAATACAATGCACGTTTGTTAATGGATGTACATGTACATGTAAGGACGATTTAGTCAATAACTCAAATACACTGCGTGTCTCAAAATGATTTTCTGTTTTGTGTCGGAAAAATTATAATTACTAAATCACAGAAACATACCACTTTATGTAAAACTAAATTGTGACTCAAAATGGCAAAATACAATGTACACATACTGTTTTTGTTAGGCCCCGAGTACAAAATTAATTCAAACCTCTGTCAATGCTTTAAAATTACATGTACAGTTTCCAAACTGGAGAGGGGTCAAGTCGGACCTGCATGTAATTACATCATCGGGTCTAACGACAACTCAATAATTCTATAAATAAAGAGCAACTCTTGCTCCCGGCTAAAAACATCCATCTGGCTGGCAAAGCAAGCGTGATGGCTGTACCATGGACTTGAGTGACTGAGATGTTTTCACCAACGAGCAAGCAAGCGGGATGCAGATCTAATCGCCAGACAACTGTTTGCTTGGGAGGGGGATTAATTCTCCTCAATGGAGATTTACAATGTTTACAGTCACTGACTGTGCAGTGCCATTAAACAAATTTGAGACTGCCTGAATTTATCAAATCCGGATGTTGAGATTCTTAAAAAAAAAACCAAATCCCCCACTCCCTCCTCCAAAAAATCTATATCCACTTAAATCACAGACTACAACTGGTTCCATTCGGACGGCCACTGTACACAGAGCTGTCATGTGATTATCTCAATATGGTTCGGGTTTAATTGCCTGTACCATGGCCTCTGTTCCATGAAGTCCACATGAATTCATTACACTTATCAGTGATAAGCGTGGCCTATCATTTTTTTTTACGTCATAGCACCGTGCTGACCTAACCTCGACCCAGATTTCTCTAAGGCGTATGTGTGAACATGTACTATCATTTTGTTTCTCCCGACATGGTGCCCTGACTAGATCATGCTAATTATCTCCATGGGTTTTGTTCTTACAGTAAGTTTGCAAGGCATCTGTTCATGCCTCCAGGTTCGAGTCTGTAGCTGCTACATGTACGTGTGATGTTTACGGCATAAGTCAGGAGCAGCGATTTATGCAGTGGAGAAGTATATGCCTACATAAACATGGACGCTAATTCAACATAAATAACAGGGTATCAGGGTCTGCAATCCAGCATTATACAATGTATTATATTATGCATGCAGGAACATCTACAAAGACAACAGGTGGACATGAATAAGGAAGCTTTGCCTGATAATGGTTTGAGAAAAATGTGATGAGTTATATGTACTGCACTTAGATAATGTCCCAAAACATATCTTCGTGCCTCTGAATTTCAGTGGCAAATTAACCTGTCACTGAAAGCCATGGTGACGAGTGATATATCGAACAAACAAGTCTGCAAAACTGTGTTTGGTTGCAAACACTGTCCATTACATATAATTCATACAAGGAGTTAATAAAATAGAGATAAATCATCTTAATCCTTTGCTTTTAACCGTAACATCCTGACTCCTCCAATCTTCATAAGATTTTTCACACACCCTAGATACCGTAGTTATGGTTAAGCTACTGTGTACATTTAAATGTAAAGTAAAAAATAAGGGTTGAAGTCAGCAATATGCCTATGTGAACAAATTTACCTTATAACCTAGATGTTGAATCTAGCTGTAGAGCAGAACTTTTACAATGTTGGATATTGTTGTATTCACATGTGTCAGAATGAAAGTTATAAATACTTGGAGCATGGTAAAGGTTAATTCAAGAATGTTGACACTCCTTTCATGTTATCCTGAGCAGGGCAATAAACATTGTTGGTTTGCCGAAATATGGGTAACAAAAGTTGTGTACATGCAACACAGAATGGCTGAACAGTCATTCAATTCAATCAATAAAAAAATCTGAAAACTATAACAAAAAAAACAAAAAATTAGTAAGATAAATGACTTGCCACATTTCCATCAGGGATAAAAGAGGACACGTACATGTAACACTAAGCCAGAGCCAAAAAAGACAGAAAACATCAACTTTGCATTATTTTAATTTTTAAGTTGAACAAAAAAATTTACTCGGGGTTCGAACCTGTGACTCCCAGATTACCGTTCCAGTGCTCTACCAACTGAGCTTTCCAGCCCTATGTTGGCGGCTCCCCATTTTATCCATGTCTTTGTTCGAGGGGTGCTTGTCAGAAGCCATTTCATTAACTAATAATAAATTCATGGTGGATTTTTTTATTCTTGGCGTATTATACATGTAGTGTTAACTGTGATAAAATTTTTTTTAAAAAGTGAGATGTGATGCTTGATGCTAATTGTAGAATATATCATGAATTGTTTGAACAGGGAAAATTGCATTATGAGCATTTGTATTCAGTACTGTAAACTTCCCTCATTTCAACATATGTAAAATATAATGGACATAGGACACCTTTGAAACACACTCTCAGAGGTCACTTATTCTAGGCCACCGATCCACAGTGGGGATTCAGCTCAGTCAAAAGCTTTTGTTCAACCACCTTTGCACTTGGGTAACCATTAAAGATCACAACAGCTCCCACATCTAAATGTCAACACACACGCATGATAAAACGAACCACACTGCTCCCTTTTGTGTTTTTACCTGACTGATAGAACAGACAGGGTTTCAATTCGGGTTTTATAACTGAAATACCATAGGACAAAAGGCAAGTCAAGGTTACACTGATCATTGAGAGTGTGCAAAAAAACAGCTACACCTAAGTGTAAAATTTCTTCAAATTCATGTACAATGTTAAAGCTTATTTGGGGGTTTCCCCTGAAATTGATTTCCTGATATTGCGAAATCATAAAGTTCAAACCTGTTTATACCCTCATTTAAAGTAATTTTTTTTTGCTAGTTTTGCTGGCAAAAAAACTGAATGAAACACAAAGCCACAGTTGTGGATACATGCTGATGAGAATAAATGTGTACAGCTGCGTGAACTCAATCCATAAAATAACAGAAGCCACAAAGCTTACACTGCATCTCCTCATTGTGGGATTCACACAAGCATATTTGGATGGCTCGGGGATCTATAATAAGGAACGCCGAGGGGGGAGAGAATGACGGGAAATCCAAGCTGCTTGCATTGATCATCAATGTCTGGATTTCCTCCCTCAGTGCTCACCGTGGGCAAGAAGATACAGCCTGTTAAGGTTTGGCCACCCAGCAACATGTTCCCTTTTCTCAGTTTACAATACGTTGAATTCTTATATACATTTCCAGGAATGAATCTTAAAACCTACTCCTAATGTGACAGATAGTAAAGGTGTGAACTCCCCCCCCCCCCTCACAAAAATTACAAAGTCAAATTCTGCACTGGCATGACTGGGCGCTACAGTATGAATAAATCAAATGTTTCCTTTTGAATACAGGTGATCTCTCTTGAATATTTTACACCACAGCTTTCAGCTTTCAGCCAATTAAAGGGCAATAGCTATCCCTAACATTCCTGAATCCTCCAATTTCAATACGATTTGCACACTTATTGTTAATTCTCTTGCACACCTGGGAGTTTTGCAACTACCTTTCAGAGAAAGCAATAGGGCTCGCTCAATGACGGCCATCTCTGTAGGTGAACTGCAACTGCATATTTTACGCAATCATGCACGCATTGCGCAGTGTTGAAAATGTTCCAAACACACACGCTTGTTGCTTGAAATGTGTTTGAAATACGACGCAGCCGCTGCGCTTTATGCAAGTTGACGCTCAAAATGCCGATGCACGTGGATGATCCGTAGGAAATGACGTCATTTGAACGTCTTGAGACCTATACTAAGATCCAAGATGTGAGAAGCAAGGAGATCAAAAAGATTGAAATGGTAGTTGCAATACCTTTTACAACAGGCACACATACTGTACTTTATACATGTACAATGCAGTTGTACAGTGAACAGTGTACTTCTACGCAAAAGGTTGGCAACAGGCCTAAAGTGAGAAATCTCTAGTGTGGAGTACATGTAAACAATCGGGGAAAATCCAGGATTGCCATTAACCTACTAAATAGAGCTGGCTGTACGAAACTACACTGAGGGCATCTACTTTCACAAAAACATTGTGAAGTTTCCACGTTTCAGGATTTAATAGCCACGCCGCTCTTGTTTTTACCCTTGCACGATAATAAAGGCTTACCGGAGGGTCCGCTGATACGCTTGTTGCTCCTGCGCACTTTGCCCCGTCTGAATTTGTTCCTCCTCTTCTTGGGCACGGGCTTGTCGTCCTGCTGCTGTTGTAGAATCATGATGTTGAGCTCTCGGCCCAGTAGGTCGATCTCCCGTTCGGCCAGCTCTTGCTCCCGCTGGCGTAGTACCCTGGCGTGACACTGCTGCTCTATGTTCTGACGCATCAACTCCTCTTCTCTCGTCCTCAGCTCCTGTTGGCGGAGTAAACATTAGGAGGTCAAGTTTTGTAAACATCTGCCTTGCCGACTTAGCAATTTTAGCATTTACCTTATTCAATCTGTACTTTAAGATGCAATGCACTCATGTACTTTCATGAATATTATTAACAGAGAATTCTTTAATCACTTTTTCGGTCGACGTCTCATTCAAAAGTGAATAACTTTTTGTATTGCTAGACAAAAAGCAATTTAGAAAAGGAATCTATTTTTCGGGATGAAACTCGTAAATAGCATGGGGAACGCAACTTTAAAAATTCCCTTTTATGAAGTTCGCCTACATGTGTTATTTTTGTATGAATGAAGTATAGATGTAGAAGAAAAACTGACAATATGGTACCTTTTCTTTGAGTCTGATCTCGTCAAACATCTCCTGGATCTCCTGCTTCCAGTCCTGTTGCATAGAGCGGAATGACTCGTGCGGTGTGTCGATGAACGGTGAGTCTTGAATTTCCCTGAGGTGATTGAGGATCTCTGGAAAGCTGGGTCGTTGGTGGGGCTCTGGGTTCCAGCATTCTGGGGACCAAATCAAATGACCAGAAGATGATCAGTTACATGTACTTTTATAAACAGGGCTTGTAAAATAAAAACGTTGTGCTGACAGTATTTAAGTTAAACAGGAGTCATGGCAGAGCTACAGTGTACATGGAAACTGAACTGTAAATTTCTTCATGTTTGTTCTTGGACAAACAAGGTATCCAAATGTTTTTTTTTTTATCAAAATAAAAGGCGATTCCAGAAAAGACACATCGGTTCAGTTACAACATTTACAGTCACTTAAGTTAGGCTTGTTATTTCAAATTAATCAAAACCTGGCCATTAATCCTTGCAGTGCCAAGGGCTATTGAATATCATGAAATTTCAATTAAGTAACTTTGACAAAATTACAATGTAGCAATTTACACCCCCAACTGGTGGCACTCCACACACAGCACAGCTTGGATTAAAGGCAAACAGGATTATTTGCTTTTTATGCATTTTTGTTCAAAGACCAATGTTCAAAACCTAACCTGTTGAAGTCTCAGCTCAGTGGATAATACACTTTCAAAGAAAGCAGTCAAACACAAGGCACACAACCTATTTGATCACGCAACACAAATTCATCAATAACTCTTTATTTCAAAAGATCAGTCAATTTTCAGATCGTTGGAAATCAGCAACATTTCTCAGTTTCTTCAAAATGACAGCAAGCCAGATGGAATAATTTCCACTGGGTGTTTAGAACCAGGACGATCTTTAAACCAAATAAGCTCTTTGATTCTGAAATTTGATAATTTGCTAGGTTACTTTTACGACAAATGCAAAAGTAATGCATAGTAATACATAGTTCCTAATCATCAAAAATATGTTTCTATACAAGTACACAAGGCCTTACACACACACATATCGGTACTAGGGGAAGACCTTTGTTACCCTTCTTTTGTTATCCTTGGTTCCTATTGAAAGCTCAAAATCCATAGCGTTTCCCTTATGGGGTAGATTGATTCCCAAAGACTTCCTTATGGGGTCTATTGTTCTATTGTGTTATCTACCCCATAAGGAACCTTATAGATTGACACAGGTATGTTATAACTGTATCTGAGCCCAGACTTAGGTCAGTCTCTTGACTTACTGTTCATGAATAAAACATATTCAAAATCCCACTTAACTTTTGATTTGTGCATGTAAATATACATTGCTAATATATATATTCAATATTCATTCAATGTTTTTGTATCACTATCAGCGCAGTTGTTAATAATTCTCTTTTGGAGTTTATAGTTATTTTGCACTTGTCGATTTCAACTTATTCAAATCAAATTCGCACTTCTTAAATAACTCTATCAAGGCAGTCTTCTGATGACGAGCAGAGCACACTGTATGAAACATCGAGTTTAAACAACTGGTTCTTCTCAGAACCACACAACTCAAAAAGAGATAAAATTATCATGTAGTATCATTTTTTTTAACTTCAACATTTCAACAACTGTTTGTACTAACAAAATTTTTCACTTTTTCTTCAAGTGCTACAGGTATGACAGCTTTACAACAGTGAGCACAGCAAACGGTTCATTTGGCCAGAAGCCCTTGAATTCTTACGAACAAACCTAACTACAGGGAAAGAGTTACGCAGGTGCAGATGTTTTTGGCTTGTCAGGGGAAGAGAAGCATGAGACGAAGTGGGGTGTAAGTAATGTATGAAAGGGCACAGTGGCGCATCCCTCCCCCACTCACTGTAGTCACAGCTGAGGCTGCAACACGTCAGTGCCTTGTCTGAGGTCATTATCCGAAACATCACAGTGCTTTTAAGTTCAAGGTGATTTTTAATTGACTTCAAAAAAAGAAGAGTTGAGGATAATATTTTATGATGAATAGTGGTCATGTTAAGATTTGATGAATTTTTCTTTTTTAGATATTTATCAAAACTTAAATTTGGTATGATAAAACCACAATTTGCACATGTAGACCCATATCTGTACAAGTGTACATCCGTACATAAAAAAGTACACATTGTAAAAGTACAAAGTACACATTGTAAAATACATTCTATTTATGTCTTGTGTACATGTATGCACTGGTAATGTACATGTATTCTATAAATTGGGGGTCCACTATTTTCCTGTCACTGTTACAGTTTTTTAATTCTGCATCCACTCTTGAACCCTCACTTATCAGGGTATGTGAAAAAAAAATATCATATTAAATTTGAGGATTCAGGACAGTTAGTTGATGCTTTTTTCCTCTATGAGTGATTATGTAAAGCAAACTACATGTACATGTACCTACCCAACAAACGAGAATAATTTGAACTCATTTTTAATGATATTTGAGCGAGGAATTAAAGAATTCAGAGGCAACGGGGACAAGAAAAATGTCGCACTTTGGACCCTAAATTTAAAGCATGACCGGTGACCCACTTGTACATGTATAGGTCAGATGTACAAAATAGCTACATGTACATGTATCAGTAAGTCAAGGACATGTGTTCACAATTTTATATTTTGTAACATCATGTGTTTACGTTTAAGGTCACAGATGAGTGTACATGTACATGTATGTATGTACACCGTATGCATGAAAATAATATCACAAAGCTCACATTTTATGCATGTACCCATCACATACAGGTACCACCTTCAAATCAACAATTGCACTATTATGAGATTTGAAAGGCTGAAGCATTCACAAGCTTGTCTGGTGGGTGTTTATAGTATGCATAAATTCTGGACTTGATTCTCACTGAACCATACGACACATACACTGAGGACAATGACAGTCTGTTTTGAAGTGGATCGTTTTCCACAGGTTAATCAGCAATGCCAGTCGACTACATGTTTTTGTAGGGGTAAATTTTCCCAGCGCAGTTAAAACTGACACGAATCCCCAGTAACAGAGACACTCACACCTGAAGCATGGAGTGTCTGATGTCAGGCCTTTATGTATACGTACATTGTTTAAAGAGAACGAGTGATCTACAGGAATTATCTGCACATGCTGATGCAGAGACACAGGCCCTTCTGGGCCGAAGAATTATTTCAAGACGTCAGTCAGAATTTTCCGGCAGAATAATTGAGTGGCACTCTTAAGGCATGCGGGCAACAACGACCCCGCAACCTGATACACACAGGGGAATTCGGCATCAGAAGACAAGATTCAGAATTCCTCCAAGACAAACGGTGAAATCCCAGATGATGCAGGCTTAAATGTATCTTGAGTTTAGGTGTACCGTTACAGGCAGAGGCAGTGGCAAACACATTAATGCTAGGCTGACTGTCCGCAGCAATAACAAATTAATTTTGATGTTATAAAACTGATCCTGAATTCTCTGTACCTTCCCACAAATCGTTTTTACAGATAGTGGAAAAAGAGGGTGTTACGGTGATCACTATTTTCCATAATTTGCCTTTAAAGGGAATATACATCATTTGCTGTTGCTGTAATTTTCAGAAATGGATGGAATTGGGGGGTTGGAAATATATAGCAAATATAGTTACACTGACTTTGTTGAGGTTTTGGGCTCGAAAATGCTATAAAAAACCAAGAAAAACAATCATTTTCCTGTAGTCTGGTTCCCTGACTCCATATAAGAAGAAACAGAGCAGTTTACATACATTGGGGAATTGTAAGGTCAGGGAACCAGTCTAGCTGGCTCGTACCCGTTCATAGGTTTGTAATCGATTGCAAACAAGTGCGATGGTCAATTGGGGCCAGTATTTGAAAAAAAAAGCCAGTTTTTTCCAACGCTGGTCGGCCGACCAGAATTGGAAATTGATACAAAAATACCACTTTTCTTGAAAATGACAGTATACCAGGTGCCATGATTTTACAGGATGCTTTACACTGTCATTCACTAACAGTCGAGCAAGGTATTTCAAAATGATTTGGTAGTTTTATTTTTTGATGTTTGCAAATGTTGTATTCTCCCTTTAAGTATGTCCAAATTTTCTGAAATTTAAAAAAATTTGTATATGTTTCCCTGCACACCATGCTTTCAACAAAATGGTTTTTCACAATTAACTGACGTTAAGGTCCATCTCAATAATTAAGCCTTCCTCAAAAGAGTCAATTTTTCTCCTTTCACACTGTCTAACCCTAACCACATGTATACACTGTCAAATCTGAGATGAGTTCGATGGTAAGGGCAATCTTTGGCATGTTACACCTTACACTCCGCAGTTGTCAGTTAGGAAAAGGCTAGTGTACATGTATGTTCAGGAATCTATTAACTCAAAAGAAAAACTATAAAACTTTATAAAACTTAAAAGAAATCCATGTACACTTCAGAATTTCCTGTGGAATCGCCCAACACACCAACCAAGGGATTCATATTCTCTCACTCAGTTTATAATTTTGATCCTTTAATTAAAAATGCTATCCAATGTCAACCTAACAGATTGACAAAAAAGAGGACATTACCTTCTAGTATTCTGACAAAGGGCTCTGGACATGTGGTGGGTATGGGAAGCGTGAGTTTCTGGACAGCGACGCCGTAGGCAACAGCCAGGCCATCGATGCCTTTGTAGGGTATCTCTCCTGTGAGTAGCTCCCAGAGTAGTACGCCATAGCTGCAAGATCCAGGAGATAAATCACATTAGCAATCTATGAAAGACTGAAACTGCAGGCAAAACTACGAAACAGTGTCAACAATGTTGATAATAAAAGTAAAAAGGCTGTCTCAGCATCGTCTTTTTCATCGTCAACCCTTACAAAACTACATGTGACTTGTATTAAATGAACACATGGACAACAGGGACATACACAAGTTACTTTAGTAAGAAATACAGCTAGGCACGCTTTAAAGGGAATGTACATCATTGGCTTTGCTTTAACCCTAACGTCCCTAAATCCATCAAAATCCACCCCCCTGTTTCGGGGATTTCGGCGGATACCTCCATATTGCACAAACTGGGGGATTTCATTGATTCAGAATTGGAAGCCTAGCGGAACTGGCAGATTTTGATGGATTCAGGATACCTCTATTTTGAGCTGTTGGGGGACTTTGATGGATTCAGGATCTCAACAGTTTAACTCTTTTGTAATGTTTGTGGTCAAGTACATTGTAAATACTGCTGGCACTAGCCCTGCCAAGTCTGCCACATAGTGTACAAACATGTACACACATGTACTGGGTGGACTTGCATGGAGGGTCACGTGCTGGAGGAAAGATACAAATAATGCGCGAAAACGTGACGAACGCAACGCCGTTTACGCGCAAAGAGCACCATGTGCATCGCTAATAATTATGTGTGCGCATCGCATAAATACTCGGTGCGCATTTCTAGCTTCGCGCGCATTGAGCTAGGTCACGTGCTGCAGGAAAGATACATTTAGCTCCAGTACTTTGCGTTAATTTGTTGCGCTTCTACGAGAGACAACCAAAATGGTGGAGATTTATCACACAGTGAATGGGCGCGTGTGGACGCGCTGCCGATCTAGTCTTTTCATTCTATCTATGGTTTACGGGCTGAAACACGCGCTAATGTCTTTCACAAAAATTTTGTGCGCGAGATGTATTCACTTCGGTACTCCATGCTGGGGTCACCATGCATTGGTGTATTTTGATGGATCCTATGCAACAACACACATCACAATTTTCATGCGAGCATGGTATCCTGAAACCGTCAAAATCCACCACAAATTTAGGTGATGGATTTTGAAAACTCTATGGAAAAACATGCTGTATTTTTGTTTATGCCACCATGGTATCCTGAATCCGCCAGAATCCATCAAGACTTTTGCTGGTGGACTTTGGCGGATTCAGGATACCTCCAGTATCTACACTGGGGGATTTTGATGGACTCAGGATACCAGCATTTTTTGCACGACAAAATTGGTGGATTTTGGCGGATTCAGGATACTTTCTAGTAAAAGAGCCCCAGGAGTTAGGGTTAATTTTCAGAAATGAACTATTTGAGGGGTTAGTATTATAGATCAAATTATTGTTGCACTGCCATGTTTGAAGTTTTGTGTTCGAAAATGCTGGAAAAACCAAGAAAAACACAAATGTCCAAGTAGTCTGGTTCCCTGACTCCACTGAAAATGAAATGGATCAATTTATAGATGCCGGAAGATCGTACGGTAAGGGAACCAGTCTAGCTGGCCTGCCCCCACTCACGAACATGCAACCAATAGCAAACAAAATTTGGACTTAAAATAAATGGTAAATTTGGAGCAGCAGTTGAAAAATAGTTGGGTACCATTGGAAATGTATAAAAAAATAACATTTACTTGAAAATGACCGCACACCAGGTGGAATAATTTTACAGGATGGTTTAGACTGTCATTTACCAACATCCTGTAATGTATTTCGTAAAAACTTGGTAGTTTTATTTTTCGATGCTTGCAAATGTTGTATATTCCCTTTAAGAAAATTCAAGCTAAGGGTTAAGAAGAACGAAAGAAATCCTCTTTGAGCATGTGACTGACAAGATCTATTTTGATAATTGCAATCTACATAATTTATGTATAGGTACATGCACAAACTGCCATTCTGAGCACCACAGCAGACAGCACAGCACATCATCAACGAATGCGCTGCACTTGGCCCCCCAGCTGACACAGTGGACCTCGCCATTGTCAGCGAACAAACAAGAACATGGCTTAGACAACTGGACGGAATAGCTTGACTTTATGCTGCCTCAAACGAAAGAAGAAGACGACTGCCATTCTATTAAGTTTGTCACAACGTGCCATTCTATTATAATTTATCATTGTATAAGATTGGACAAAAGGATATCTAATCAAGGGAACTCAAATCAAATCAAATCTCTCCAAAAGAAGATCTTACCTCCAAACGTCACTGCCTTTTGAGAAGAGTGATGACTTGATGACTTCTGGGGCCATCCAGGCATAGGTGCCGGCAGCGCTCATCCTGGTGGTGCGGTACATCTCTCTGGCCAGGCCAAAATCTGTGATCTTCAGTGTCTTCCCATAGAAATCGTTGTCAACAATCTTCTCATTGATGAGGACTGTAAAGTACGGAAGGAAACAATTTTTTTTTTAGAAAATGGTTAAAGACGACGAGATTTTGGAGGACATGTATCAGACACACGCACTGTTTAGTATACGTGCATAAAAGCATGCTCTTCAAAAACAAACCAAATAATCTTCCTGCACATCAAGTAAAACTGTCAGAGATTCTGCTGTTTTTGCATATCTTCCTCTTTATTTCCTCCTATTTTTCAATATATACCAAAGGTAACAAAATGTCAGGGCTGTGGCTTTCAAGACAACTGAATACCACATAACAGCCATTATAATGTATGCACATGTACACTTGACCATGACGTACATGTATACATTGCACTCATGCTTACCCATGTACTGTATTGAAAGTGCATTCTGACAGAATTTAATATCAATTGATATACATGTATACACATGTATAATACATGTACACTTTGCAATGTGCATGTTCATGAAATATGCAAGTTAAGTAGAGTCAAGAACTATGTTTATACACCACCTTCTATGGAAACGTACAGTAAGAAATCAGTTGTGTGCACATGTACACATACACTTAACCCTCCTTGTATTTAAACAGTCACAGACAGTCAAAATTCACTTCCACTTCCCCTGCTATACTTTTAACAAAGGCTAGTCACCAGCAGTCAGATCATATGTCCAGCAAGCACTATGACTAGTCAAACTACGGTAGGTTAACAGACAAAGCAGGCAAGTTGTGGTCACAGCTGTTTTATCACTCACCCCCAGTCAAAGTATAGCTGTATCAAGTTAGTTAAACAGCCCCAGCCAGTTAATCCTGATTTATGTACATTGAAGGCTGGGAATTCTTAACTGCTGAAAACAGTCACTTGCTTGATTTTGACTGAACATGCTGAAAGGACTACCCGTACTTGGCATAGAATGTACGTTTGCATAGGAGGGTTAATAGGCTACATGTATGTTAATTATGTCATTAAAACACACACATACACTATTAAAACTATCAGAAGAACAGCTGCATTAACAGTCCAATTATATTTGTTTTAATCACTGAATAACTCCAAGTATTTGTTCTAATCGCTCCTGAAATCAAGCACACACACACAAAAACCACCTTATATACACAAAATCATCAGGTTAAATAGAGGGCTTTATCCTTTGAATGCAAACAGCAAAGTTCAGATGTGCTGCATGCACAGTGCCAAAAGTCTAACCAGAAGTTATGAATGGATCGTAAATAATGCTTTGGATGAGTCATGACTTATATTTAGAATATTGGGTTCACCCTCTTTTCAATCTCATCATTGAATGTATTGGTTTTTTTTTACTACTTGCAGCTATTATATTTTACAAACAAATCGGTACCAAAACTAGTCAATTCTTAAAGCTATAGTCCATCATTTGCAGCCATCCGAAAAAGTAACTGGCGTATTATTGTTGAAAAACATACTTGGTTGAAAGATAGTAAGTGGACTAAACTCCCTGTGAAATTATTCTTTCTGGCAAGCTATCATTTTGAAGTAATCAACGAAAGAAGGCCTTTCCAACGGTACGTCTTAAGACGCACCGTAGGAAAATTTAAACTAGTAGTTCGTTTCGTTATTCGGCCCAGCGTGCGCAAGCATTGGCACGACGCACAGGCGTGCGCGGTTGCTATAATTCGTCGGATCAGTGCGCGATATCGCGTATAGCTGCAATTCAAAACATGATTCAGCAACTTTTGATTTGAATTTGAGATCCTAGAGTGCTGTTTTTCTCGGAATATACAGCTGAAGCTGAGCCGAAACTTCATCAGGTTAGTTGTTCGGTATCCTTCATTAGATTTTGAACACTTTTGTTGCTTCAAACGAACAAAATGCACAAATTACAAATGATGGACTACATGTATATCTTTTTAACTTCAAAGTAGAAAAGGGATAAACATGTACATTATGCGCATGTACATGTACAATGTATACAGCCTACACTGTACACATTGTGAATTGACAACAGTTTCGACATTTAAAAATCTCAGAAAAGGGGTGGCTCCAAGTAAATAACAAGTCACCTATCAATTATCACTGATATGAGAAATAAGAAACTTACTTGTGTTTGGAAAAAAAAAACCATAAAAAAACACTACATGTATGATCCCAAAGTTCAGATGTGCTGCATGCACAGTGCAAAAAGTCTAACCGGAGCTTATGAATATTGTAAATAATGCTTTGGGTGAGTCATGACTTATATTTAGAATAACGGGTTCACCCACTTTTCAATCTCATCATGGGAAGTACACAAGATTTTTTTTCTACTACTTGCAGCTATTACATGTACCGGTATATAGATTTTTACCTACAAATCAGTACCAAAAACTAGTCAATTCCGAAGTCAATTGAATTTCAAAGAAGAAACGGAATAAACATGTACATTGTGTGCATGTACGGTACAATGTATACATGTGTACAGCCTACACTGTACACTGATTTGACAACATGCAACCATTTCAAAATCTTAGAAAAGGGATGGCTCCAAGTAAATAATAAGTCACCTATCAATGTTCACTGATATGAGAAATTAGAAACTTACTTGTGTTTGGAAGAAAAAAAATAATAAAGAAAAAAACACTAAATGTATGATACCTGTAGTGAGATTTTATTATTATGAAAACATTTTATTATTTTGTTTAATTAATTCACTACATAGTTACCCTAATTAATTTTACATTTTAAAGTTGGACAGTGTCAGTTTTGAACGCAACCTGTCTTCATCCACCAACACATTTTGTACAGCGTGGATTAATGCTGGCTAATATAATACATGTAGTCCAAAATGATGCCCATGGCTTTTTCAATGCAATTCATTGAGGCAGCTGACAGTGCATTATCATTTCTAATTCAAAAACAGTTACACTGCAATATGCAATGAATAATGCATTGATGTGATCCCAAGCCAATTTGATTGGAGTACATCCTGAATTGTCAAACTGAACAGGTTCACTCGCTGGCCAAGGCTATAAATAGATCTGAACTGGCAGGGCAGTCTCTCACCGACTTTAACAACTACGTGTATGCATGCACCATTTGTGTACAGAACACTGGAAGATCACGCCAACGTGTTTTGCAACTACGTGTCTGTCACCATGAATACACTAAGTGAAAAGCTTCAAAATCAACCCTTATTGTGACAACATACTGTATTTAATTTGGCCATGAACAACTTTTATCAATTTCTGATAACATACTTGTGCAATCCTGATTAAACAAAGTTTTAAAATAAAGCTTTCAGTTGATGTACATGTACATGTTGTAATGCAAGGTCAGTTTTCAGATGTGGGTATTCCACCTGATTTATCTGTCCGTGACCCAAACGTTTTGTACTGTTTGCAAAGGAACCTTGTAAAACACAAGTGCCTGAGTGCCTCCATAAAAACACATATACATGTATGTGCTCGTAAATGTCCATGTACACTGTACATGTACATTTTTGTTCAAAATCAAATTTCTCTGTGACAGGGTTTTAAAAAATACACACACTGAGCACGTACCTGTACACCCCCACTTGTTTCACATGACTAGTGTGGACTTTCCATTGCTTTCGTGTAGTTAAGAAAAACCAGTGAAAAAACTAATTTTTCTCAAACTGTGAAAACTCTTTCAACCCAATTTTTTTTCTATGATTCCCTTTAGTGTTTCTCTTCATTCTGCTACGGATAAACCTAACCCAAAAATGCCTCTAAACCTGTTTTCCAGAAATGGGGAAACACTGTGTGGACGTGGGCAAGTCCACACAACGTCGGTGCTACCTACATTATGTGGACGTCTTTTGTTCGGAAGTCCACACTGCGTATGTAAGACAAGCTCACGTACATGTACTCATAACTCAATGTATGGAACAGTACACTGTTTACTGTAAATTGCACACACAAAACAGCATGAACAACACACATACGTGTACATTTGTAATGATGTACATGTACTGATGTACATTGTACATGTACATGTACATGTAAAATTCTTGGAAATTGACACTGGTTTGTGCAGGCAATAAACCTGCTGAAGTCTTCTCACCAGCTGCTCAGAGTACATGATGCATTATGTGCATGTACATGGGCACACACTACTGGTATAGGCATGGAGGAAGGAATAGGTCAGAGCAGTAGTGATTTTGTCTGTACATGTGCATTTAAGAATCCTACATGTACATGCGCATAAACAACAAATCTGATGTGATGTTATACATTTTTGTAAATGCTCAAATTAAGTCACATGATAAATAACCAGATGTTTGTACCACATAACCTTCCTCCATGGCCAAATTAATACATCTACAGTACACTGTATGTGTGTTGACAATAATACCAGGATACATCATCAAGCATCCCATACATGTAGTTTTTAAAAATAATAATTATGGAATTGTGAGTAAAATGTTCTGCAAAGATACAGGTACATAACTTGTAAAAAAGAAAAAAGAAAAGGAAGATTGTTAACCATGTTTTGACATGTTCGTAACATTAAATGTGTGTGTACAGTATGTACAGTGAACTTCATGTACATGTACACATGTACCGGTAGGTGCTCATGAATGTATTGATAACACATGCAGTAATGCGTAGTGGTACACTATCAACCTGATGTTTCAAGAAGTGTAAATTTATGCATTGTGTATACTATTAAGTATTTTTGGCAGCCGTTCCATTCGTTTGAGTTAGAATGGCAAATTTTTGACAATGAAAATATTCTGGGTCAATCAAGAGACCAAAAAGTTACTTCGTACCAAAGTACCGTACTTCCCATCTTTTTAATTAAGGCTTTTTGTAAACCGTACGTACTGGTACATGTCAATAAAAAACTTCTTGTGCAAATTTACCCAAAAGTCACATGATGTGCTGCTATGCAGTTATCCGGTGGGTACATGTACACGTCAGTACAAACCACAATTTTTCTATTCTTGTTGATCAACGGACTGTGAAAGGTTTCAAGGGAATAAAGGAATTGTAAGCCATAGAAAGTCAGTGGATATCGCTTTGCAGCTTTGCACAAAAACACACCTTCAGTACATGTACCATACATCTGCAGGTCTGTAAGTGTACATGATACTTATGTGCACATGTACAAATGTTCTTGCACAAAACGTACGTAAATGTATGCTTGCTAAATGACATGGTGTGGAGGTTTTATCCTAAAGCCATGTCACCAAAGGCCACATATCACATCCTACACTTCATCAGTTAAATTAAAATGTTTTATAATGAGTGAAAATATTAACTTACATGTACTCAAGACAACTTTAATTAAGTATAAAGTACCGGTACTGTATGAACCACAAATGAGAAGAGTAAGCTGAAAATTTGCAGTAATATGTAATGGTGTGGACAGAAACGAATAATAAACAAGTGCCACATACTGCTGAATTCGCAAAGCAGAAACAAATCTGAGATACAGAGCAACTGTACAGTATGCAATGGCTTTTCATCATCCCAAAAGTCATCTACGTTAAGGCCAAACAAATATAGTTAGAACTGCTTCCAGTTTCCCTACCAACCCTATTCTGACAGCCCCTATCCTAATTTTTTTTTTACACGAAAAATGAGAACCCACCAAAAACCATAGATTTCTACCTTTTACCCATGACTTACATGTACATGCAGACGCCTCCATATGATCGTACACAAAAAATTGGCACTTTTTTTTTAGTAAATTCCCTACCTACCTACCCTATTTTCTGATGCCATGTAAATCGCAAGCAGCACTTTTGGGGGGGGGGGGGAGCTACCGGTAATGTACATTTTTCATGTAAAGAAAATCAACAACCAATGTTAAATCCTTTTAATAGGCCTACATCAATTTATTATAGACATAAATTTGCAATGGCAAGGCATCATTGAATAGCTCCACACTATTTCTGGACTTCTGACACCTTGACATCATCAGATATGCAGCTGTACACGTTACGCCTTTGGTCATGTTGGTACAGCAGAGGCTATACACAGATACAATGTACACTTGTACAGAGAGTATCATTCGAAAAATGTGTAATGTGCTTAAAAATGAATATTAGTATCATTGAAAAAGTCTATTAAACTCAAACTTATTTGTTGTTTAGCAAGTGGTTATAGAATAGTATGAGAAATTCCACAGGTGTTTGTCGTCATCCATTACCTTCAGACCAGCTATCTTTAGTAACTTCAAGGGAATTCCCTGAGAGGGAAGCTGACATCATACATTGTACATCCATGTACATGTACACTTGCACACTGGACACATGTTTATTGTTAGTGAACTATACACAAGTTAATAGTGAAAACAAGTACACAAGTTCATTTTGTTTACCATTTACACTGTACATACCATCCTTCAAAAGTTCATTGTGTCTCTTGTAAAAAATAAATTAAAAGTGTTTCATGAAAATGTGACAATATTTGCCAAAGTTTTGTGGCATATTGCTTTGAACAGATCCTTTTATACCGGTACATGTACCGGTATGTACATGTAGAATAAAAATAAAGAAGACACTTAACTTTTCTTTTTGCAAAAATCCAAGTATATTGTCTTTTTTGGGGGGGGGGGGGGGCACCCAAAGGTAATTTCAGTGATTTAGGTTTTACCATTTATACTGCACATGACCTTGTACATTGTGCAGTTCATGTATGCATGCATGAACAACCAAAACTAAATCAAATACATGTACATGTAATTCCAAGGACTGAACCCAAGGGTGAACAAAAATTTAATGAAAACAACTAACACCAGCATTATCTGGATTTTACAATTTTTTTTACGAGTGTCTCATGCAATATGAATGGTGTAATGTTTCCTACGTCATTAACCCTAACCTTCCCAAAATCCTCCAAAACCTTCTTTGCAAAAGGAAAGTTTTTGCAGGATTTAGGCTATGCGGCAATTTACTGATTTCGGAGGATGCCCTGTTTTGAGGTCTTATACATTGTACCACTACCAGACCTTGTGTTGTTTATGCTCAGCTGTGCATAAATTTAGGCCTAGACTATACTTGAAATCCTCTGCACTGCTCCAGGATGTCTCTGGCTCTGCATATTGACAGTGATTGTCATAGGATTTTGCAGGATTGAGGCAGTAGTCACCCATCCAAGGACCACAATCAAGAAATAATGGAGGATTTTGAGGGATTGAGGCTGTATGCAATTTTTACATGGAGGCAGTTGCAGGAGTTTGCAGGATTGAGGTGAAATCCTAGCAAAACGCCTAGGGAGTTAACGTATGGTTAAGCTGAACATTGCACTTTGCATCCCATTACAATGTAACTGTTCCAGTATGTAGTATGTCGTCATAATATTAATGTGAAGATTGCGTGAAATCCTAGACATTGTACCCCCGGTATCTGCAGAATGAGAGTGTAACGTACATGTGCATACACTCCTCCAAGACGTTATTTCAGGATGTCAACATTACAATCCTGCTTGTTCCCTTCTTCTGGAATCAAATAATTGTTTTTCTAAACTATAGATGTAACAAAATCAAAATTAGGCACCATCATCATGTCAATATATGGACTTTGCACTACATGTATGTGTTAAATTGCAATTGAACACAACTTCATGACTTCAGTACCCAATGCCTTGTAAGAGAATGCAGTACATGTATGTTGTGTTACACACGTTACATAATACATGTACACACGTAACAACATGTACATACAGGTTTGCAAAGACAGTATCCTCCACCTCCCCATCTTAGTAATTCACAGAATGGTAGAATGATCTAACAGTAACAATGGAGTTCCTTGTAACTAAATGGACAGTGCTCTAATCCCCAATCCAACAAGGAACTGAAAGAGTGCTCTTAGTCTTTTGTAACAATGGTGATGCTCTGCAAAATGAGTGCATTGTCCTGATGTTCATTGTTCAAAAAAGAGTAGCCCCTGTCTTCAAGATTGCATGCAATGTTTTGATGTCCATTGTTACAAAGAGACTGAGTGAATTTAACAGACACTTCAACTCACTTCTGCCATGTGATGCAACAATGCCACACTTGTTTCAAGCATGGATCTAACTCTAAGCATGGAGCTATAAAAAGGAGGAACCTACCACAGTACATGTATGGTATGCAATGATTTCTGTTTCTCAATGTACATGTATGGATACATGGGTCATTCTATAAATTCAGGGTTCGTAGTGTGACATTTTTCCCATTCTTGTCACCTTGATACTGTTTAATTTGCCAGTCAAGTAGTTTGCTCTTCATTTTCCCTCTTGGATAACGACTGCAAATACCTCAGGATTATAAAAATCATAATGTCAGATTTAACAGGGACAGGAAAAAAATGCGTATGCCAAATTTATAAAATGACTCACAAACATATTTGTACAATCATTGTTCATGATAAAACAGCCACAATCTACCGGTTTACAAGGTACTTGTACATGTACTTTGAAACATACTTTTAAGATTTTCTGTCCCATAATGACAAAATTTGAAGCGCTAATTATGTATATTATTTAATATTGGGAAAAAAAGGTAAACAAATATCTCAAATCCCAACACAAACTTGAACATATATCTAGCAAGGATTTAAGCCATGCACTTTTTTTTCTGCGACTTGAAAATTCAGATTTGAAAATTCAAAATAATTTCTGAATGACACTAAGAAAGCCCTTCTGGTTTACATCATAAGAGTATACAAGTAGGGCTTTTATTTTTAAAAAAAATGCATCACTTACTATTGCTGGACTTGAGGTCTCGGTGAATCAGAGGTATGGGTGCATCCGAATGAAGGTAGTGCATACCTTCAGCAATCTGGTATGCCCACTCAACGAGAACGTCAGGGGGCAACCCCAACTTTTTGCAGTTGTTACTCAGCACTCTATTCAAAGCCCCACCCCTGGCATATTCCATTACCAGGCATATATTTGGCTCCACCAAGCATGCTCCCTTGAGCGTGATGATGTTCGGATGTGACAGTAAACTGAAGAGTTTTGCTTCTTGTCGCACATTGTCCATGATTTCGCCTAAATCCTGTTCAGTGTCTGTCCGTGCAGCTTTCACGGCAACCTCCTCTCCCGCACAAATGCCTCTGTAGACCTTCCCAAATCCGCCCACTCCAATCACCTCACTGAGGACGATGTCATCAAAGTTGATTTCCGTAACCCCAAAGTTCTTCTCCTTTTGAAGTAGTACGTGGGGCTGGCTGACATAGTTACTGGGGAATATCCCCTCTTTGTCGCGGACCTTTCCTGTCCACCATCCATCATCTCCAGACACAGACACCTCCTTGGAAATGACTTCTACAAGATCCCCACGATGGAGCGTAAGCTCGTCCTCCGCTGTTGCCTCGTAGTCATAAATGACTGTGCACAAACTTGTTCCATTTTCCTTGGATTCATGTTTTTTGGAAGCTCCTGGTGATTCAGGGACACTCTGTAGAGGATCCATCGTGCCCATGGAAGTCCTGTCTCCCACAGGGGACATTCGAGGACCGGTATCACTAGGCTAGACTTAGCCTGTTTCTGCTGTGCTGACAAAGGGTCAATATTGACTAAGGAGTTACTTGGGGGGAACACAGTTGTCGCAGTCTTCATGTCACATAAATATCTGACAGAGAAAAACAAAATCACTGTATTTAAATTGTTAAACATTTTAACATCCATGATTTAAAAAAAAATAACTTTTTAATACTTCAAATGTTTTTGGAGTACTATAAATACATACAGTACTCAAGTTTTGACTGCAGGGCCACTAGTATGTCTGGTCATGCCTCCTAAGAGACGTTAAGACAAGGTAACGTGCATAATGTCTAGGGTTATACATGTACTTCCCTCTGGTGTCCAACTAACGCACCAACCGTGTGTATACATGTCCAACTGCTGGGAAAGAATGTTGCGACCTGACGCTGCTTTTTTCCTTCATATAGCATCTCAATGAAGGTCAGTCATTGCAACAATGAGGATAAGACATGAATCTGGGACTGGGAAATATTTCCAATTTTGTTAGGAAATACTTAGAAATTGTTCTTGACTCTCCATAGACTTTGTACACATCCGCTGAAGTAGCGTCAGGTTGCAACATTCGTTCCCCAAACGGTTGCGTAACGATATCAGTTGAAAATCGCATTATGGCTGCTTTGACCCAACTTATCACCTTTTTAACATTCGGACGTGGTTAAAAAGGCGATAAGTTGGGTCCAAGTTACTCGGACTAGGCCCCCAGCAACACAAGGCCCACATCAGTAGAAAAGTGGCTTCAGGAAACCCTGGGTTTATCTAAAGTTATGGAAAAAATGTTGCAACCTGACGCCACTTTTTTTCATAGGCCTATATCATCTCAATGAAGCCTGAAGGTCAGTCATTGCAAAAATGATGATAAAAATGAACCTGGGACTGAGAAACATTTACAATGAAATGTTGTTTATTTAGGAAATACTAAGAAAATGTTCTTCACTCTGGAAAGATTCCCATATCTGGCCATCACTAATTTTTCCCATCAGTGACCTATCAGTCATCAGAAAGTGACAAAATGTCCTAAAAAGTCAAATTTAGCAGGAAAAATATGTAGTCATTTACTGAGATAACACAAATTTTCAGACCAGTCTCATACATTGTAGGGTTTGTGCACAGGGTGACAAGTGATGGCCAGATATGGGAATCTTTCTTTGAAAGTAATTGAAGGAAAGAATGTTGCAACCTGACTCCATATCGTCATACATATATCATCTCGGATTACTTGTACCTTATCTTTAGGACACCTCTATTTTTTACCAGTTCTGTTCAAAACTGACTTTTGCTGAAGCAGTCTTTTTTCTTCAGATAAATTCATGATAGTTGTAATTTTGAAAGCACTTTCAAAGAATATGTGACTTTCCTACCATTGCAGTTCGCCATCTTGCTTTTTTGGTCTATTTTCTGTTTGTCATCGTCATCTTTTACCCCTTAGTTTCCCTCATAAATCAAAGCCTTGCCCTCTTTCCACAAAATTAAACCCGCTGATAATAGTGATATTCAAGAAGGTGTCACTGCCAACTGTTCAAATGTGTCAAGAAATTTCAGAATGTCACTTTTGAGTGTCATTTAGTCAGCTGTTTTGGTGAGTCTTTTAACCTTATGGAGTACCGAAGTGAGAACGTTACGCGCACAAAATGTGTGTGAAAGACATTAGCGCGTGATTCAGCCCGTGAACAAACACGCGTGCGTACTCAATTCGTTTACACTACACTTTCTGGTTCTAAATGACGTCACACTTCGGTCATCCATAGGAACAGGGTCCTAAAGGTTAGGATTACCATCATCTCAATGAAGGTCATTAATTGCAAAAATGATGATAAGACATTAAATCTGGGACTGAGACATATTTCCAGTTTTGTTAGGAAATACTTAGCAAATTTTCTAGACTCTCCATAGACTTTGTACACAATCGCTGAAGTGGCGTCAGGTTGCAACATTTTTTCCTAATGTAATTGAACACATGTCATAGGCCTATACGGAAAGATTCCCATATCTGGCCATCAGTAATTTATCCATTAAATGACCTATCACTATCTATACATAGTAGTACTAGTGTAGTACCAAATCAGCCATCAAAAAGTGATATGCCCAATTGCATTAAGTCAAAATTAACACTGACTACAGTAATAGTAATAATTAACAGGGACAAATTTAGAATTTTTAGGCCTAATGAGAAAACACTTAGAAATTTTCAGACCAGTCCCATTGGGTTTATGCACAGGGTGACAAGTAATGGCCAGATATGGGAATCTTTCCACATATATTCCCAAAACATAACCGCAAAATAGCGTAACTGGTCAAGGTTATACTGCGTGCCATTTGTTGTACATAAAACAGACGAATAACTATGCGCCAGCGCCAGTCTGATCTGACACTGCAGGAAAAATGGAGCAACTATTTCTCCATTTAGAAAGACAAACAATACATTATATTTATTTTTAATTACTATAAAGACATACAACTTACATGCAACATACTTTTGAGACAGTTTTAAAATCGCCATGAAGAAATATTAACGAGAAATTATACGTCAATTTCCGCCCCAGGTACGACGATAACAGCACGGCCATGTCATCGATAATCTCCGCTCCGTGAATATATTTTTTACCTTCGCCGTCGCGCACTTTGACCCGTTGGCAGCAGACGTTCTTTTTTTGCGGTCACAAACTGTGATTGCTGATTGGATAACTTCGACAAGTCATGCATATGCAGATCTTGTCGTTGTTAATCAAGCTTCCAAAACTGACATTTTGTTTGTTTGGATTTATTTGTCTGTGTTGAAATAAAGACAAAAATGAACAAAAAATGGTAAAACATTGAATAAAACTTTACAAACTTTCATTCTTAACTTCTAAATTTTGGGTTACTTTTGTATGTCGCCATTCTCCTTCCAGCGGGTGAAAAAAAAGACGGGTGCCGTTTTCCATAGTTCCTAGACGTACATTGTCAAATTGCATACGCGATGGGGGTCAGACAAGTCGACCGTTGAGACAACTCGACTCGGGACAAGTCGACCGTTGAGACAACTCGACCGTTGAGACAACTCGACCGTATGTGCGATAAATGGAAAGACAAGTCGACCGTTGAGACATGTCGCCTCGCATGATTTTGGGCCTAGTTTTGGGGATAGTACCGGGGATTTTGACGGCGGCTGATCGCCGTTTGGGAGTTATGACACATTACTTTGTTTTGTTGCATAGAGCAGAGCCGATATAGCGCGATTGTCCGTGCACATGCACATCGTTCGTTTTTGCCGGGCCTGTGCGCGCATCTCCGGTCAACCGCGTGGCCGTACCGTGCACGTGCCGTGCACGTTAGCTGTCTCAACGGTCGAGTTGTCCCGAGTCGAGTTGTCTTAACGGTCGACTTGTCTCAACGGTCGAGTTGTCTCAACGGTCGACTTGTCCCGAGTCGAGTTGTCTCAACGGTCGACTTGTCTGACATCCACACGAACGCCTACTGCAAAATTGAAAATGGCTGCTGCAATGTGCAATGTTGACCAAGGAATGGAGTGATCTCTGATAAATTCAGTTGGGCAACTCGGCTTTTTACGGCCAGGGTCTCTCCCTTCGTGTTACTCAAGATGGGTTCACACACGCTAGAAGTGTTACGCCAGGGCTTGTGGGGTTCTTTAACCGGGGGATGGTATTTTGACCCACACCAGAGTATTTTTTGCAACACACTCCACCTGTATTTGTGGCTCTTCCTGTTGTTTTTCCCATTGGGTTTGTACATGGTAAGTTATACAATTACAAGTCATACTCATTAAGTTCGGCATGATGACGGTGAACATGAATGATCATGATTTCACATTGACATGTTTTTATGTACGGTCAATTTGTATATTTGTTTACATTGTGATTTTTGTGAACATGTCATGGTAACATTATATTTTAGAAGGAACTCTCGTGGAGTGCCTTCTAATTCTAGAACTAGAACTTCAGTCATCAGTCATGTCAGTAGAAGTATTATTTTACATTCCTTTCCACAGGTGACAGGTTGGTCGTGTTGGTCTGGCGACGTGTCATGCCAAAAACTGTCCGGTCATGCCGGTGCTAAATAGTGTCCGGTCATTGGCGATCATGTAGTCCTAGACCTAGTGTGGGGCCGACTCTTTAGTTTTGATCAAATTCAAGTCAAGGGACAAGGGTTGTTTTTTGTCATTTAAAAACAAGGTTTTCAACCAAATGTCTCTCAATTCTAAAGACATTATTTTGGGTAATTTTGTACAGTTTCTTGGTGTAGAAATTGTGTTATTTAATACACGATTTACGGTCAACGGTTGGTGCCATGTGAATCAGAGCGGTATTGCGCGTGGACGGTACATCGCAGTGATCACAGTCTTTATTTCTGTGTTGCATTTTATTGTCGTCAACGTTATTTTATCCCCACATTTCCCTCAAAAGTTCAATTCAACTGTAACTTTTTTATCTGTTATTACACCGATTTGTATAATTTGTTTTGACATAATATATTAAGTTTGGAAGTTCTTTTCCCTGTTGTGCTCTTTCTTGCAATCTGCGCAATCTTAAGAATGAGCGCGCATTCTGAAAAACGAGCACGCATTCTTAAGAATGAGCACGCAATCTGAAGAATGAGTGCTCATTCTTAAGATTGCGTGGGAATATTACTTGCGCAATTTATGAATTTTGCGCAATCTTAACAAACACTGCACATCATTACTATGTTAAATTAAACGTATTAGAGGTTAATGGGGAAATAATCATATGACGAGAAAAGAAAATGATTTATGCTTCTGTACCCTTTGAACTGCGATAATTTGAATTCAATTAAAGCTGCTTTTTTCTGTCCCCCATGGGAAGTTTTGTAATAACGGAGGACAGGGAACTAGTCTGGGAAGTGCTTTGTTTATTCTAGACAAGTTACATGTCCCTCACCATACATGTACGCATGCTGAGTGATAAGGAATACGTTATATGTTTGTGTTATCAGAATTCTTTCCACCAAACTATTATGTCTCTTATTATTTCCCCCAATACGCATAATACTTTCATGGCTACTTTACATTGTTATGTCTTTTCCCTAGTGAATTCGCATTGCCACAGTATAATTATTTAAGTACGGCCCAAGAATTAATCAGTGAACGAAGATGCAGCTAGACTTTACTGAGGCATAATCCATTGTAAAACTACTAAAAATTAATAATCCTTTAAAGCCATGTAAAGTGGTGTAGTCCAAACCTTGCCTCCTGGAGTGGTTCTGAGGGATCTGTACTCAAAAGTAAATATTCAGACTTTTTACTTCCCCTTAGAAAAAAAAACCAGGAAAAATATACTCTAAAGCCATACATAGTTTACAATTTATGATGAACAGTGAATGGAGCCTGTTGTAAAAAGTCTCAAGTCCAACACTTGTAATTGTACTGCAAGATTAGGATCTGTGGTCATAATGAAAGAACTGCATCCACTTATCACGTTATCTCCCCTCCCCCCCCCCCCCAAAAGAGAAAATTGCCCCCCTACAGTCTTTCCTTGACAGTCTGGCTCAAAATTTGATGTTTGAAATGCATCAAACTGTCAGATGTACACAAACAAGGTTTTCCCAATGTTTTCTCCATGAGTGTAAGACATGTGGAATTACAGTAACCAGACCTTTGCAATAAGGAAGTTTAACAATCTAAAACATGATTTTGTTTTGTGACATGTGGCAGAATAGAATGTAAACCTTTAAGGTGCCGAATGTGCACTTTGAAGGTGCTTAATGTGCACCTTTAATGTGTGAATGTGCACATTTAAGGTGTGAATGTGCACATTTAAGGTGTGAATGTGCACATTTAAGGTGCTGAATGTTCACATTTAAGGTGTGAATGTGCACATTTAAGGTGTGAATGTGCACATTTAAGGTGTGAATGTGCACATTTAAGGTGCTGAATGTGCACATTTAAGGTGCTGAATGTGCACTTTTAAGGTGCTGGATGTGCACCTTTAATGTGTGAATGTGCACATTTAAGGTGTGAATGTGCACCTTTAACGTGCTTAATATGCACCTTTAAGGTTTTACTTAACCCTGCAAATTGCATTACTCTGATCACATGAAATTCCAATGAAGTACTCGTGTAAATGAATTGTAAATGGATTATATGTCTGAGCTCTCTGTGTATCTGTACACATAAGGTACATGTACGTTATGCATGACTTTTTTCCTCTAAGTTAATTCAATGCTGAAAATGTCATTCCTCACAAGAACCAAGTTAACATGCATTGGGTATGTGTACTGGTTCTTGTATACTGTGCAGTGTACAGTATGTCCCCATGAGGTCAATTTTGAAAATTTTGGGTTGTGCAGATACTCCTAAGCCTTGGCCTCAACCCCTATGAGTTTCACTTAATTTCAGTCACGCATCACTACACAACTGTCAATTGATCACAACAACATTTTGAACCCTGTGACCAAGTTCCTTGCCTTATCCAATTTCAGTACTGTGTTACAAAATGTAAGTAAAGGTGTATTAAATCCTTTATGTTGTGAAAAGGGCTGCAGTTGGGATTGGAATCATTTGCCTGGCTGTCAGTCATCATGGCAAGACCTCAGTTTAATGCTCAAGGGCAAATGATTCCAATCCCAAACCACATCAGCCTTTTCTTCTCAACATGCAGGATTTTACACAGCTTACATAAAACAGCACTGAAATTGATTTAAGGCATGGAACTTGGTCACAGTGTCCAAAAATGTTGTTGTGATCAATTGACAATTGTGCAGTGATGCGTGACTGAAATTAAATGAAACTGATAGGGGTTGAGGCCAAGGCCTAGGAGTATCTGCACAACCAAACATGTTCAAAATTGACGTCATATTTTTGTAGTTATTTAAAAACAGTCAGACGGACAGTTTTTGGGGACATATTGTAGACAACCATACAGCTCTATCATTTAACTTTATACATCACTATATATCCAGCGCCAAGCTTATTAACCTTAATGAACATACCCTGCCTGATCATCTTCAATTGCAGTTCGAATTTGTTACACCGTCTGAGGCCGGGAGATAATTAAAAGAAAGGGATAGTTAATCAGAATGACAGAATAGATGATGCAGGAAGACTACAGAACCTCCATAAAAACTTGGAGCAATGGAATGATTTAATAGCTAAAGTCTGTAGGACTTGTGCCTGTTAGCTCTAATTGATTGATTTTTTTTCTCAAACAGGTGAATTTGCATAGGCCTAATTGTTTTGCCCTTTCCCACCAATGTTAACCCTAACTCCCTAGGGGGTGTGCAAAATCATATTAAAATTGGAGGATTCAGGACTATTAGGGATAGCTATTGATGAATTGTATAAGAAATCAAAGACCTTTTTGCATTTTACTTGAAAGAGTGAAACAAGAAGCGATGTTTAGGTTACATGTGGATGTTCCAAAAGCTTCACCTGAACAGCTGAATCTTAGTAATTGTTTTGACTTGTGTAATTCCATCAGCCAGTCTCCATAGTTTCCTGTACAATCTTCTGTCTTCAGACTTTTTCCTGACTTATGCTCGTGTGAATTAAACATCGAGAAACTCCAGATTTGGGTTTTACCTATATATTGGGTTTGTCGCTCACTGATATATTACTACTGTGTACTCAGTGCCTCACTCTATACTGAGTTGTCCATGAGCTTACAGGGGAAAAAAATAAGCATGAGATAACTTGTGTAGAAGTTGATGAACCCACGGCCTCCTGCTTACTAGTGCAGACCAAGGGCGGATCCAGGGAAAGGGGGCCATGCCCCCCCCCCCCCCAAGCGAAACCAATTTGTTTTTGTTTTTATGTGACATCGCAATAAAGGCAGGCAATGAGTACACCACCATCTTTTCCTCAAAAAAACATTGGTTAAAGTGGTCAGAAATTGCCTCAGATCGCACCACAAAGCATCTAGAATCCACAATTTTTGACCAATCCAAAATTTTTGGTCAAATTTTTCACCCACTTTTTGGGGGGACTAACATTTTTTTTGGCCCCCCAAAAATTGTGTTCTGGATCCGCCCTTGGTGCAGACGTCTCAACCACTTGACTACCAAGCTTGCCGGGGTCGGCTAGCTGGTTCAAATCTAATGTAGCAGGGGTTACAGCAAACAAAATCTTGTACGTGTTCATGTACAAAGCAGTGGGTTCTCGACCGATAGTAATGGGTAAACTGTCTGAGGTATTTATGAATACCCAGTAACTTAGAGAAACAATAACCTAGCTTGTCAGCTCTAGCAAAAACCTGAATGCCGTAAGACCAGTGATAACAATTTTCAATGTTTGATTTTTTTTTAAAAGTAAAGCCATTATTGTGTTTGGCTTTCATGCAGGCTTTTCCCCCCTTCCCAACGATATGGGCCACCTACTGCGTCTTGACCGCCGTCGTCTTTTCCTGCATCAAGTTCGTCAGCCACCGCATGCATGTGACCTTCGATGCCGGGGAGGAGGCAGCCCCGGCGGGGCAAGCAGAGGAGGAGAAGCCCAGCGAGGACGATGGCAAAGACAGGGAGGCTGGGGAGAATGAGAACGAGTTCAGCACTAGCAGCCATCAGAGGACCAAGTTTGGGTGAGTAATCACAGAGACCATGGGCGGAGCCATGTTTGCAGCCGACTCTTTGGATAAAACTCATTGAGACAATGGTTACTTTCCTTATTTGAAATCCATTGCAAATTGCCTGAAAGAATTTCCTCTCTTGAGTCCAGTAGTTAGTTTTACCGGCCAAATTCTGCCCAGTAAAATTGTCCAGGTCCAGAAATCCGTTAATCTGGGTAGACCATGAAGGTCACTCTTAAAAGGAATGTACATCATTGGCTTTTGCTGTAATTTTCAGAAATGAACTATTTGAGGGGTTAGTATAATAGATCAAATATTGTTTAACTGACATGTTTGAAGTTTTGTGTTCGAAAATGCTGGAAAAACCAAGAAAAACAAAAATATTTAAGTAGTCTGGTTCTCTGACTCAACTAAAGATAAAATGGATCAATTTATAGATGTCGGAAAATTGTAAGGTAAGGGAACCAGTCTAGCTGGCCTGCACCCGTTCATAAACATGTAACCAATAGCAAACAACATTCGGACGGAAAAAAAAATTGTAAAATAGGAGCAGTAGTTGAAAAATAGTTAGGTTTTTCCAACGGTGGTCGGCCGACCACCGTTGGAAATGTATACAAAAATACCATTTTCTTAAAAATGACTTGACACCAGGTGCCATAATTTTACAGGATGCTTAAGACTGTCATTTACCAACATCCTAGTAAGGAATTTTGTAAAAACGTGGTAGTTTTATTCTTCGATGTTTGCAAATGTTGTATTTTCCCTTTAACAGGCATTATACTAATGCACAAAATGTGATTTATTTTTCTTTGATTGGCATGTCTATCTTTTTTTTTTACGTACTGCGCACTGCACGTCAGTCTATCCCTCTGCTTCTACCAATGCCCTACCAAAATAAGATTGTGTTAATTAATTAATTAATTGATTCATTTGTTTTGTACCTCCAGCATGGAAGATGATGCCATTGAGCTAGAGGAGCTAAATAGCAACCCCCAACATGTGGCATCTCATTCAAGAAGAGACAGTTCCAGAGACTCCTTCCATCAAGACAACGAAAAGGTACGTGGAAGGCAGGGGTACTCCAATCTCTTGGGAATCTTACAGGCAGTGTCTATTTTAATTTAAACCATTGACTTGATGCATATTCCTCTTGGATATGATGCATTAACACTATTAGCCCTTAAACCTCCAAGATCAATGCGGCGCTTTTGGAAAATCTTGCGAGGATTGAGGTCGTATGGCAGTTTAGTCCCTGTCGATCTTGGAGGATGCATTGTGTCAAGGTCTTAAGCTGTATCTTGTGTAGTTTATGCTTAGCAATGCATAGATTTATACCGGGCATCATCGTACTGCTTCTGGATAACAGCACTGCCTCAAAGTATAACACCGGGATTGTAAGAAGATTTTAAATGATTGAGGATGCCCTCTATCAAAGAACACTAGGGATTTAGGATTAAGACTGGTTAATACTTGGCTTGCACTGAATCCCATGGCAAGTAAGCGCTCGGCAAATTTGCAAATGTTGAACACTTAACAGTGCTAATGACCTTGCCCCAAGTGTTTTGCTACATCTAATCTGCCACCGTTTTTGTATTCCACTGAATTGTAACATGGATCATTTATCAATCAATCAGCCTAATTTAGGAGTATCCAGTTTTACCAATAACAAGCCATTGCTAAGGATTGTCACTGCCATGGTCACTTTCATTGTTGATGTCATTGTCGCCGTTGCTGTTATTGTCGCTGTCACTGTAGCTGTCACTGTTGCGATCATTGTCGCTGTTGCTGTTATTGTCGCTGTCACTGTGGCTGTCACTGTTGCGATCATTGTCGCTGTTGCTGTCGCTGTTGCTGTTGCTGTTTTTGTCGCTGTCACTGTTGCTGTCATTGTCACTGTCAATGTCACGGTCACTGTTGCAGCTGTCAGTGTTGCTGTCACTGTTGTTGTCACTGTAACTGTCACTGTCACCATTATGTCCTTGTTATCTGGTAAAAACAGGGGGCATGGAGTGACAAGGATCTGCCGGGGAGCATCCGTGTGGAGATCCATCCCCAGAAGGACCCGCCTACCACCAGTCACCTGGACGATTCCCTGACGCAGGCCCTGGACGCGTTGGACAACATGGAGAATGACCTCAAGCTGGATATCGTAGACGTGTCCTCAAAGCAACTTGGTAAGTCATTTGGAGGGCTTTGTTTTATAGTGCGGCGGCACTGCAAAAATAGAAGTTACACTCCATGGCAAATGGAAGTTCCATTAAACGGTCACGCTATTGGGGACTCTGACCAATCAGATGACGAGGATTTATTCAGGTGTTGCATAAAACAAATAATGATAGTTTCACATTCCTCACTCGTGCATTGGAAGAATTTTCCATGCCACGTGGCCATGAGCCATTTGTAAATTATTTGTTTCTTGATATTTAATTCCATGGACATATTCATCAGATTGATATTTTATTGTGATATTTATGTATTCTATTCAGCTTGACCATTCGGAGAAACAAGTTGCAACTGGGATTTGACTTGTAGTTTTTTTATCATAAATCTAATAACTGAGCTCTTTTCATTTAAAATTTTGATTATTTTGCAAGGTGGGAACGAAACAGTGCCACCAACAACACTTAGGAGTCATGGTTCACCTCATAGCAGAAGGAAAAGACAAGTCTCCCCACAGGATTCAACTAGGTTGTCCAATCGTAGACGAAACCGTACATCCATGGGAACCAACACAGGTAGGGCCACACCATCCCCAAAGGGCCCCTCAAGCACGGAACTCGGCAGCGACACAGACTTCAAGACAGAGAGAGGAGTCTTAGACTCAGTGCCGGCGTCGCTGTCGACCGTATCTATGCAAGAACAAAGCTCTGGGACTCCGCAGGGAAAGTTGACAAAGAGGGACCTTGAGAGTTGCCCTCACCTCGGTTTGTCCAGCATCACCCCACGGGCAGACTCTGACTCCCTTCTTGCCATGCTCACTAAAGAGAGAACTTCCGAACAAGAGACGGAAGTGAAAGATGAAGCTCGCAGGAGGACTAAGAGCAGTGGTAGTGGGGAGAGAACCAGGAACAGACACTCTGCTGAGCAGCTCTCGGCATCAGGCCGACCTGGGAGGTTTAGCTTCCTAGACAGCTCAGCAGGACAATCACTAACCCCACCTAGCAGACGAAGAACTGCCTCTGGTAACAGACAAATGTCTAGTAAGAAAAGCAGGCGACAGAGTGACCGGCAGAAGGAGTTAGCTTTACCCATCGAGGAGAATAACAACGAGCTGAAACAGTCTCCGGAACCCAGAGACAAACATGATAAGAGAACTCCAAGCCCAACTGGGCATGGTAGACGCACGTCTCCCGACGATCATAGAAACTCTTTATTGAAAAGAGCATCCCCAACCCATGTAGGGACGTCTCCGCTGTCTGGAATGAGTGATGGCAGCCCTCGCTTGCAGAACCTTTCAGACACTGTGTCCGAAGATTCTTTGGACCTGATTGTCAAGAACGTTCTAGGCTCAGGTGTGGAGATTGACGAAAACTGTGACTCCAGTCACACCCTGACCTCGTCTAAGAAGTCGGGGCAGGGTGCAACCAGCTCAAGCTCTGATGATGATAGTACAGTAGTGTCGGAACACTCAGCTTTCTTAGGATCATCAGGCAATGCAGCAAGTTCCAGGAGTACATCTAGTTCCACAGGAATCCAGTGGTTATTCAACACAGAAGGGGAAGGTTCATCAGATAAAGGTATGATATTCTTCAATTAAATGTACAAATGCACGGAAAGCGTGCCTATTATTAAAAGTTTGCATCTTAAGGAATTCAGTAATTAAAAAAAAAAAAAATTACATTTTGAAAAGTGATCTTACCTAAGTCATTCTGTGTAGCTTTCTTCTTTTAACACATTTCATAAACAAATTTTTGACTGTGTGAATTTTAACAAACTTATAAAAGATGAAGCCTTTTCAATGAACTTTGACCATATTGTGGTGGTTGGTGCTTTCTCACCATAAATATGGACATATCCCTCAGAAAAGCAAGACACATTGGTTTATTTATGTGTATAGAAAAACAAATTGTTTGAACATGATCATAACATCAACCAAGCATTTAATGTAAAATGCTACACATGTGTTGTGCGTGTTTGATATAAAGTAAACATACTGTCATTGGAATTCCTACACTACAGGGGGTGAGCTGAGTTCCACGAGTAAAGCGTCAGCGAGGGAGCCCTCCCCACGTAGCCATAATCGGGCTAAAGAGGGCGCTATACCAAAGAGGAAGGCCCGTCTGAGTAACAGTACTAGCCAAAGTGAGTCAAAGTTTGCAGTCATCGAACTACTGCAACAATCGATCTTTCAACAACTTGTGCTTGAAGCATCCAAAAATTTATTTCAAGTCTTTTGAGTAGTTTGGTTTGTTGCAGCTCTGGAATGGCAGTCTGAAATAATATAAATGGATACTTATAATATAGCGCTTTTAACTAAAATCAAAGCCCTTTCCCTATTATTAACCCTGATCACTGAGCCAATGAAACCTTCTAAAGGAATCTCAGCTCCCTGGGGAGTATACAGCTCAATGCTGCCTGTTAGGTGCAAAGCAGCTAAAATCAACCACACTAACCATCTCTGCTCTCACAGGTACCCATTTACCTCTGGGTGGGGAGAAGCAATGAGTGACAAAGTGCCTTGCCCAAGGACATGCTCATAAAAAAAAAACAGGCTGGACTCGAACCCACAACCTGCAGAATTACCCGCAGACTATGAGTTCAGTGCTCCAGACCACAAGGACATGGCACTCCACAAATGAATGTAACCTTTTTTCTTTGACAGGTGACGAGGAGATCAAGCCAGAGCTTGAGGCAAACCAAGAGAACACGGGAACCAACAGCAGTAACCGTCTGATTGGCAGGATGATGAAACGAGTCTTGAGGGAGGAGTCACTCCGGTTCCAACTGGAGGATGGTGAGTTTCATTGAAAATTAAATTAATAATATTTAAAATAATAATAATAATATGTGGTGCTTATATAGCGCTTTCCACCAAAGTTTGGTCTCAAAGCACTTCACAATTATAACCCCGTTCAACAGGCCATAAGACCACTTTTTTGGACTGAGATCAGTGCAGTCTGGTCTCTACCTTCACAGGTACCCATTTATACTCCCCGATGGAGAGAGGCAATTGTAGTAAAATGACTTGCCCAAGAACACAAACACCAAGTTCCCTGTTAGGGTTAGAACTCACGTACCATGGCACATGGGTCAAACACCTCAACCATTTGACCACGTCGTCCCTGCTTGGGAGTCATTAAAGTTTCTCGTATTTTATTGCAAATAAATAAGACGTAAGGGTCTGCATGGTAAACATGATCAATGAATGGGAGGTACTGCGGAGGCACGGCAGTGATAGAGGTCCTACTGCGGTCCTTGTACGGTACCACGGCAGTCATGGCGGTGCCGCGGCGATCCCACTGCGGATTGGCCCTACCCGCGGTGGCACTGCGGAAGTTTTGAACATGTTCAAAGTTTGCACCGTGCCACCGCGAAGGTCCGCGGTTTTGACAGTTTTCCGCGGTGCTACGGCGATCAATGACGGAACCACTGCGGAACCACGGCGATCATGGCGGTGCCACTGCGGTTTATGCCGTACAAGCACCGCAGTGGCACCGCACCTCCGGTGTGACGGGGGTATAACACCATGTGAATGATATCTCTTAGTGAGTTGTGTGGTTCTGAGAAGAACCAGTTGGTTTAACTCGACGAACTGATGACGAGCAGAGCATACTGTTTAAAACGTCGAGTTAAACCAACTGGTTCTTCTCAGAAAAACACAACTCACTAAGAGATATCATTCACATGATGTTACCGC
This sequence comes from Patiria miniata, assembly GCF_015706575.1. Lineage (NCBI taxonomy): Eukaryota > Metazoa > Echinodermata > Asteroidea > Valvatida > Asterinidae > Patiria > Patiria miniata. Next base: position 38,363,494 of record NW_024037074.1, on the reverse strand, counting down.
AAACCTCCCATTCATTTATTGCGAATAAGTTTATCTGCTATAGACACCATGCATGGACAGTAGGTGGCGCTTTCTGACCTCATTCGAGAGGCCCCATTGGGAGGTACACAATGCATGTGCAAACTGGCTTGTGGCCATATGCCCAAAGTTCACACAACTCATTTTATATTCCGAATGCGAACAGACCCATAGCATCTTTGCTTGAGCGCAAGGCTTACGGCAGCAATGCCTTCAATGCAAGAGTCCCTCCAGTGGGTCTCCCCGCTTACTTTGTAGCTGGTTAATTATTACATGTGTACGACGTCCATAGGTGAATTGTATTGGGTATAAGTTGCATGGTGCTGAGCAACTTCCCCCGGAATCTTCCCACAGTGCTGATAGCTTCACTAAACACACACAAACATTGTGATTAATATGTGAGCCTATACCCACATAAGGTACTCTGTGGCTGTGGCTTCAGTTTTTGACATTGATGCGCTGCGGTGAATGGCCATAGCCATAGACACTGAACAGTGCAGTTTCAGACACGGGGATTAAAAGGCCTTTACGCACGTGTCGCCTACCCGTGTTGAAATAAACATGGGTCCCTTGTAAGCAGAACCAGGGGCCAATTTCACAGCGCTGCTAAGCAAAAAAATTTGCTTAGCACAAAAAAATTTCTAGCTTATAAAAGCAGGTTACCAGCAAAAACTCCATGTGATGTATGTTGCTCTTGATTAGTATTCAGCTGTTGTTTGCTTAGCATGAAAATCACATGGAGTTTTGGCTGGTTACCCGCTTTTATAGGCCAGACTTTCTTGTGCTAAGTAAATTTGTGTGCTTAGCAGCGCCGTGAAATCGGGGTACAGCCTCTCGACCCTGGGTAGAGCATCAGATCCACGTAGAAGTTGTGTTGGATTCTTGCTAGTGCGAAAGGCGTTCCCAAAATCTTCATGTTGGAACCGGGTCCAACACGGAAAGTTTAGGCAGTATGAAAAGGGCCTAAAATAAGTCCTAGGGAAATGATCCATCGAAGTATAGGTCTAAATATGTCTTTTCATTCATCAATACTTGTGGTTCCCAATTTCCAAGTTATTCCCCCCCCCCCCCCCGGCATGCGCTATTAGTGTTATCACAATTATGCTCGCCCATTCATGTACTCTGTTATTTAGTGTAAGATTGTGAAACAGCGTGCCATCCCTTAAAGGGTCCATGAGATGAATTATTCTTAAGAACACATTTTGTGCAACTTTCTACTCCTCTTACATGTATGAAAACTATTTGACATCCTTTTTGGTGAATTTTATTAAAAACTGCTCTTATTTAAACATTTAAAATTGCCTATGCTTTTCTGGACAACAGAGGGCACTGTTGCTGTGATGTCATTTCAGGAAGACACTGTTTAGTTTAGGGATTTTCTGTTCAAATTGTAAACACAAAAATTAGCTCATTGAATAACATTTGTGAGAAAAGTGTGTTCATTGGTTTACTGCCATGTATGGTACTGACACAACAAAAGAAAGAAAAAATTACGATAGAAAAATATCCATAATTCTGGCAACTTTTGGTTCTGAAATAGCTGCAACATTGAGGTTTCTGCCTGAAATAACATCACACTTTTGCTCATGAATGTGGAAATTTGTATTAGCATATAAACCAAAAAGGCACCAAAACACCCTTGAAAATGGCAAAACTAAAACTGAAAATTAGGTTAAATGGGACACAAAGAAGCATTTTCAAGGATTGCATTAACAAAATTACATTGCATGGCCCTTTAATTAAGCCACCATTGCACTGTGTTAATTGTTATAGCTACATGTAGAGGGGTGCTTTCATGGAAATAGACTTTCAGATGATTTCATGTCATTTGATTCACGACAATCGAGGCTTAGTTGGTACTTACGCTGTGGGATTTCAGGATTTATTCTGGTGAAGATATACTTGTATGAGGTCCCACAGAAAAGCCCTTCAATTTGTTAACTTCCAACAACCTGAATTGGAATATGTCAACAAAGACTTGAAATTTAGACTCCATTTGATGTTGGTAGAATGGAGAAACAAACAAATCTGCCAGCAATCTTAACTTGAAGAGAGTTTTCTCAGTCAAGATGATGATGTGGAAGAAAAATTATTTTAAAAAGTAAAGAAAATAAAAAAGAAATCACAGTAAGTAGAAGTAAGTCTGTTACCCTACCTTGTTGCACCACTAAACAGTCAATCCTACCATACGACGAGCCAGGCGACGGGCAAGGTACCTGAGCTCGACCAGCGAGTCGAGACAGCGCCACCACAGTGATAGGGACGAGCGCACGTCCTCAAGCGATCGTCGACACAGACGAGGTAACTGACCAATCCAAAAAAAACCAGAGATGCCAACTGGCTGATCCATTAAGAACTGCCCTGCGATATCTTGACCGATAACAGTGGTGATTACTGTCGGACATGCGTGCACTGAAGTCCAACGCGCGTGTCTGCGCGTATGACGCTCGCAGCTGAAACATACAGTTTGGTATTGAAATTGCGCACGTGTCGTTGCCCATGTGTGAGTGGGCGGGGCTTAATGGATCGGTTTCCTGGTGTTTATTTTAGGAATGTCTCGATCCAGATTTTCCCATAAGCCCCGCCCATTTTGGTTTGTGTTCATTTTCCGCATGACCAAAAGTCCTGATCTAATAGGTCTCTCTCACATGACGTCACTTCCTGCTGATTGGCACGTGCATCAACATTTCTGGCATTAAATTTTTGTGACTCGCATCGGCTGTGCGGTATTTCGAAGACATTTTGAGCAACATGCAGCATGTGTGGAACGTTTTGCACAATGCACGTACATGTTCACGTATTTGGTGGCGTTGAACACGCCTTTGTAATTTTCCTACGAAGATGGCTGTCTATGAGAGGGGACTATTGGTCTATCAGTATGATTGACAGGCACGAATGGTCCATTCAGAACATTATTTTTTACAATTTCCACCTTTGATAATTGGATTTTATGGTGATACCTCTTGTACTGATCTTGTACGCTAATCATACAAATGATATTTTCAGTAAAAGAATGTAGTGCACATTCATTAACATAAGCACGGAAGTCTGCATGCTGTAGCTTTTGCAATTAATTTGTTCCACTAAGGTTGCAGTTGGTCATTGTTGACTGTCTTCTTCAGCTTTGTCTCTGTGATAAACCAGACGGTCTTGCTTTAGTGTTTCTTTAAATGCACACTGCAGATTAATGTGTAGCACTGATCTTTCTTAACAATTAGGAGGTACCTCTATTACAATTGTATTCTTAAAACGCCTTAGTCCAAATTTTCTGTATGGACTAATTCGGCGACATCCATTTTCTGTGGTGGCACCTGACTCGCGCGAGTCGCACTCGGGTAATACGCATGCACTCCAGGCTCCTTTAACCAATATGGTTGCCAAAATGCACGCACCTCGTCTTTAAGAACGTGTGTGGCATGAGCGTGGACGTGGCACCACCTCAAAAATGGCCACCTCTTCATTGGCCCATTTTGTAATGTACAGTATGCATGCATACTACATGTATGTACTTGTATGTTTTCTTTTGTTGTTTTATCCAGGGAACGCATGCGTTTGTGGTATATGTTTGCTAGAGTGTAGTTGATCCCGAGTTCAGCTTTCTGTAAAATTCTGGTAGACTAAAGATTGTTGTCGTAAATACCTGTTCATCTTAAGATTGTCTTGGGGAAAGTGTAAACATTTGACATTTTGTTTTTTATATAATAAACGGTACAGTTGGCATCTCTGTATGAAATTGTTACATAGTAGATAAATTACTTACATATTTTTTATTTGTTGATTTCTCATGATTATCAGAATAACTAAAAAATAATGAACCTGTTAAGGTTATTTTTTCTGAGACTTCCAGAAATATCAAAACTATTTTGTTTACGTACAGAACTTAAACACCTGTCATCTGTCACCACCCCTCCCTGTTGAAAGCACATTTCTGCAAAATAAAAATTGCTAGTGGCTTTTCATTTCCTTGTGTTTTCTTAGTAAATTGCTGACTAGTAAGATGGATCTTAGCCTACACCCTATATCAAAGCCATACAAAATCATAGCCCTCTAAGGCAGAGTCAGTGGGCAATGGTTTTATATCGTTTGGATATATGCGTGAGCAAACCATTTCTGCATTCATGAACACGATGACAAGGATAAATTCATATCCCCCTGGCAAAAGGACAGCCTTCTCATACTTCAGCCAAAAAAAAGACTAGATCTTGCTTGGGTGCATACCTGTGTTCCCCATTACCGATGTTCCCCAATACCGATGTTCCCCGAAATCCCTACCCTATAACCCTAGCCCTAACCCTAGCCCTAACCCTAACCCTGACCCTGACCCTGACCCTGACCCTTACCCTAATCCTATAAGGATTTCGGGGAACATCAGTAGTGGGGAACATCGGTATTAGAAAACATCGGGCAGAGCCCTCTTGCTTTTGCTGTTTTCACTTAAATGCACCTTTTTTAAACTTACAGTTTTCTTCACACCTTTCACGTTAACCTTGTCTCCATCAGAGCTGAGACATTGCTGCCCAAACAGCTTCCCCCACCCTTGAGACTTAGACAAGTCTATTACAGTATTATATTTCTTCACTTTTCTTATGTTGCCATTACAATTTAAATATATTCATAACTTGGATCCATTCTATCAGTGACAAATGAGGAGTTCTGAAGCTTACAAAGGGCATGCAAGTGACCCCTTTGCCATTTCTTTATTGCATGAATTGGTCTCTTTGACAACTGAATTATTCCAGTTGGCACAGGTTTAAGCTCAGTGACAAAATGCTTATCTTTGATTGTTATAACTTTTGTATTGACCACCTGATTATGTATCAGTTTACAAATTTAACATTTTTCGCTAGAGCTGTATTTGAGTTGCATACAGGCTGCAGCTTGTAAACACATTTTGCACTTAACAGAGGGAGCCAGAGCTACATTTCAGTTGCAAACCTTCCACAATTTTTGCACAATGGAAATCATGTACCATCACTTGTACCCACATGATGTCCGCATGTCATAAGGATGTCAAACTGAGTAAAATGCCAAAAATGAAAAGCTTAGTATGCTCATTCTAATGATATCTGTGGGAACACAAAGAGAGAAAAAATTATTTGGAACCAAGTCACGCGGCAAACAATTTTCTAAGGCAACTTGGAGGCAAACAAATGTACTTCATGCTAAATGAACCCCTAGGAAGAATGGAGTGCATTTTGCCAACAGTTTATGGAAACTTCCTGAGACCATTTTTTTTATTGCATTCAAATGTACTTGTAAGTTTTCTTCTTTAAGATCACTCACAACAATTTATACCTGAAAATAGCCTTGTGTTCACAGCCCTTAAGCTCTTTTCATATGATCGGAGGCCAAGTTTCATGCTTAGCACCGAAGTTTGCTTATCAAAGAAAATATTTGCTACGCAAAATCAGGTCACCAGCCAAAATGTCATGAGATGTCTATTGCTTGCCACTGGTTCCCTGCTTATTTTCGCTTAGCAAATAAATCCGCTTAGCAGTAATTTCTACTTTCGCAGCTCCATAATATTTTGGCCCTAGTCGCAAATCTTACCTCATAAATTTGTTATTCCATCACTTTACTGTCACAGAGCCCAGGCAGACTACCCACCCTCCCCCCTCACCGTACCTGGCAGCCATCGTGAGGCGTGAGGGAAGGTACATGGCCTCAGCCCATGACGACTCGTCCCCCGGGTCGGTACACTGCTTCCAGGATGAGCATGGTAAGAAATGAAGGCCCGGCTTCGTCAGTGGCATAGCTGGGATTTCTGTCAGTTTGTTCAACAAGTTGAGGGGGGTGCCAGATGTAACATTTAACCTAGACGGATGGGGTGGGGTGGAGGGGGGGGTTAAGAAATTTACAGGCTTGTAACAACAGAGCATGGTAAGAAATGAAGGACTCGCCTTGTTAGTGGCATAGCTAGGATGTATGTCAGTTTGTTCCACAAGTGGAGGGGGAGGGGGGGGGGCGCGAAGGGGGTGCCAAATGTAAAATTTAATCTACATGTAGGACGGGGGGGGGGGGGGGTTAAGAAATTTACAGGCATGTAACTTTTCCTCGGATCCGCTGATTTCCTTGTTTTTTACTTCTCAAAAATGCCATACAAATTGAAACACACTGTTCAAAGTCTTGAAATGTCCTCGTTTCTTCCTAAATTCCCAGTTGCATGCCTGAATTTAGAGCACAGTGCGAAAAGCCACTTTGTGGGTTCCTTGCTCGACCAACAGAGGTTTTTTTACTGCTTTTAAGTGCCCAGTGGATGGGACACACCGCGTGTACGCACAGTCATATTTTACCATTACATCTGAGGACAAGGCATTGTCTATAATTTACAACACCATCCCACAGATTAAGCACACACACTTACGTTCAAGGCCCGTTTTCAACAAAAGATGTACGTTTCAGGACAACAAAGTTTCAGGACAACGTGTTGCTGTCCTCGGGGATGTATGTAATACAAGAGCATACTGGTTCGTGTGCATGTAGCGTAAATGAACGCAGGACTAATTTCATTCTAATTGTGCACAAAGCCAGTAGTGTGTTCGCGCTAGCATCAAGCGTTGCCGGCAGTGTACAAGCATTACATTCACTGTGTGGACTTCCGAACAAAAGATGTCCACATAAACCGGTTTCAGATACCTTGTGTGGACTTGCCCACGTCCACACAAGGTTCCCCTTCTCTAGAAAACAGGTTTAGAGGCATTTTTGGGTTTGGTTTATATGTCGCTAAATGAAAATAAACACTCAAGGGAATCATAGTAAAAAACATTGGGTCGAAATAGTTTTCATAGTGCGGGTAACATTAGTTCATGGGTTTTGCTTAACAACACGAAGGAAACAACACGAAACAAAGGAATGTCCACACTAGGTATGTAACATAAACATTTGAATGTCTCTCCCGGTGGTCTCTCCCAACTCTCCAATTCTTACCGTTGAGGGGGTACTTGTACACGGAGCCCATAGTATAGCACTGACTGAAATGAGTTTCATTACAGGTAACTGGATGACATACACGTTTGATGAGAACAGTCCCGGAGTAGCTCAGAGGCTGGACACAGACCCTAACCCTAACGCTGAGGCCTCACCGCCATCAGATCCTGAGAAACCCTCCATCGATTGGTAAGTTGTCCTTCCCCAAAACAAACTGGTTCCCAGTCATGTTTACATTGCATCCGGAATCATGCCAAACCAAATTATTGAAGATTTTGAATAAGCACGTGAAAAAGTTCAACGTTTGAAACAGTTTAAGGAGCAACCAAGTAGACAGACCAATTGTTGCTGTCGTTCTGAATTACTTCAGAGATCTCATCAATGGAAAATTAATATGTAACGTTTGCCTGTTTAAAACCAAGAACCGATTTGCTCCTAATATTACTAGCTGAAATGGGTGTCAAAGGCTACCACTACCATTTGCAGTTCATAAAACAAAGTGACCTTTTAAAAGACATCAGCTTTATTGAAATGTGTAGCAATTCATCCCTTTTTGTGAAGCCTTGTGGAGCTCAACTCAACATTTTTTGAGGTTGTAGTTGTATACAGTATGTTCAACATCGTTCAGTAAGATCTTCTGGTGATATTTTGGTGATATTTTATCCTTGAATTTTATCGCAATTTCTTGGCAAAGCTAAACAATTAGCAGTGAGGAGAATCAGACATTAGAGTAATATGCTAGAATGGCACTAGAAGTCTTGCTACCTGGGTAGCAGTTGAGTTGTTTTTAATTTCATTGTGTCCTTTTCCCTTGAAGCAGTCTTTTCATTGTCCCTCCTTCCGTTTTACCAAAAGGCCGGACAGTTCCAGTTGCCACTCTGACTCCACCGTCATCACCATGCCCAAGTCCTCAGGAGCTACCCTAGACAGCGGCGGTGGCCCCTCCTCTCTGGACAGTCACATCCCAAGCTCCATCCTCTTCAATCTCACCAGCCAGCACTCCTCCTCGGCGGCCGGTGGGGGCAGCCAGTCCTGGGAGCTGCCCCGTAACTTCCTCAGCGAGCTGGGCTTACAGAGTCTGATCGAGGACGTCCGGAGGCAGAACAGCGACCAGAGCACGCGGGACGAGGCTATCAGCCTGGCCAGCGCGGAGCGCAGCCGGAAGCGGCGTGAGCGGGCCCGGATCAAGCACAACTACCGCTTCTGGGTGTTACCGGGCCGGTCGTTGCGGGTGACCTTTGACCGGCTGGCCTTCCTTGCTCTGTTTGACAGGTTGGTTCTCAGCAAGTGCATCAATAGAGGGTGCAAGTTGATTTTAAAACGATGAGTCAAATAAAACACAAAGGGAAACTGAGTAGATGCATTATCCTCTCTGGCAATGTAAAAAATAACATTTAAAATTTGATTGATCATTTGTTAGGATTACAAAAGTTATGAAATTTCTAAGGAGACACTGAATGAAGAAACATTTGTCCACTCTTAGTTGTCAATTGTTTCAATTCAGCTTTTGAATTAGGTGCGGGACACTCCTAATTCAGCATAGACTTGAATCAAGTTGAAACAATAAGTCGATATCCCCAACACTGCCACCACAATCGAGCCCTGAATTTCATCAACAACGTTGTGCCAGTGTGTGCACGTGTACGCATACTGCACAGACCATTCCCAATACCCGATGCGAGCCAAGTCTAAATTCAGCTCGAGCGTGAAGCAAGCGCATCATACAAAGCTCATTATTTAATGGAATCAGTGCCTCTAAAAAGCTAAAAAAATATATATATATATATCATTCGTTCAAGGACATCATATTCTTAAAAAAAATCTTCAAAAACAAATCAGAAATCTGAAAAATCAAGGGGATGCTAACTTTTAAGTCTCATGACTATATTCATCTTTTATTTTTCAGGAATCGTACCTTCTTAGAGAGCATGATAGCTGTGCTGTTGTCTGTTCTAGTCTCTGTCCTGGGTTTCGCCGTGCTCAGTCAGGGTTACCTTCATGATTTCTGGGTCTTCTGGTTCTGCTTCGTCCTTGCCAGCTGTCAGTACTCACTCCTTAAGGTAAGAGAGGTTAAAATATGTGTGTCGCTAAAAACATCTGGCAAATATACTGTAAGCAAAGCATTCTAGTTCATGTACACAGAAAAGACATTAAATTGGCATTTTACAGTGCTCACTACATACGGTTAAAATGGCAATGTCATTGTTGTACGAGTTGCCATACCATTATTAAAGTTTTAAACACCACCCCCCCCCCCCCCCAACATAATTTGCTTTCCATTAGTACTTTATACTCGGTGGTGTCGAAGAGCTTGTGACAAAAATTCAAAGTGTCTAGTAGTGTCTTTTTTCCAATGCTGAAACTACACAAGTTTGTTGCTTTGGGTTTTTTGCCGATTCAAGGAGCAACAATAGTCTTAAATAGCTATAAGGCAATTTGTATTTTTCAAACTTGAGTTGAAGTAATTCTTGTCTTGTTTTGTTTACAGAGTGTTCAACCGGATGCAGCTTCTCCTATGCATGTAAGCCCTTGCTTTTTTTTATGTATTCGAATACAATTCTCCTCAACTAAATTAAACTGACAAAATTTAATACATCAACAAAATCAGAGCTGGACCTTGTAAAGGTCCTGCTAAGGATCGGAAATATATTTCAGGTTAATCCAGTCAGTAAGCAGTTTGCAGCATTTCTATTAATTTTCATGACAAAATTTATAATAGGCAAGGTTGTATTATTTGGGGGGGGGGAGGGTCATATATTTGCTATTTTAAATACCCCTTATCACCTGTAATAGTAGTGAGGGTTTGCGGTAACACTGTGTGGAAGAATCTCTTTTGAGAAGATGTGTGCTTCTGAAAAGAACCGGTTGGTTGTGAAACCCGACTTTCCGATCAGTATGCTCTGATCGTCTTCAGGAGAAGACGACACAAATTAAATACACTCAGAAGTCCATCAGCAGACATTGAAATTTTCATTCAACGACACATCCATCCGAACGTCGAGTTTCACAACCAACCGGTTCTTTTCAGAACCACACACCTTCTCAAAAGAGATTCTTCCACGTGGTGTTACTGCAAACCCCCACTAGTTTACGCTACCGCCATGTAAAGTTTCACACCTGTAATATGATGGCACTTCATTAATCACCCAAGACTGAGCGGGAAAGAGTCTGTTTGGGAAAAAATGTTGCAACCTGACGCCACTTTTTGTCTTCATATATCATCTCAATGAAGGTCAGTCATTGCAAAAATGATGATTAGATATGAATATGGGACTGAGAAACATTTCCAATTTTGTTAGGAAATACTTCGCAAATTTTCTTGACTCTCCATAGACTTTGTACACAACCGCAGAAGTGGCGTCATTTTGCAACATGTTTTCCTCTCTTTGTGTCTCTGATAACACTGCAGCATGAGGTTACGTAATGCCCAGTGACAACACAAATTAAATACACTCAAAAATCCATCAGCAGACATTGATATTTTCACTCAATGACACACCCATTGTTTGTCCTTTGCAGGGTCACAACCAGATTATAGCCTACAGCCGGCCCATGTACTTCTGCATCTGTTGTGGTCTTATCCTCCTGCTGGACTATTGTGCCAGCCAGCCCATGTTGTACCAGACTGCCCCCAGTCTATATGGGCTGTCTATAGGGGGGCAGGCCTTGCTCTGGCTGGGCAGGGATATGCTTATAGGTGGGTGTTTTGAAACTTGTCTACATGGGACTATCTCTAACCCTCCTCGTGGGAAGTCAATGTTCAGAGCAATATGTAAAAACCCTTTAAAACCCTGCAGGTCAGTTTCAGGTGTAGGGATGTGAAGTGACTGTGTCACACGGAGAGTCACTGCACACACTAATTGCAGGCAATTGCTTGCAAAAGTGGACATGACTGAAAATTGGAAAATTTGTGAAATCTTCAGAACTGCAAGCATCACAACTTCAAATGTGGCGTCAAATTAAAGGGGACAACAAGACCTTTTATTCGAGTGGTGTGCCAGTGAGATGGAATATAGTTATAAAATATTTGTCAAAAACTGGTTTATTTTGCAAAAGTTTTGGATATTAGGTTGTCATTTTGTTATCACATGCACAATATAAGTGTTATTGTGAGTTTTTGCTTTTGAGGCATGGACAAAGGTTCATATTAGTAAAAAAAAAATAACACACCGAAGTTAGAATACCATGATTCAGTGATTTTTTTAAACACGTTTGTGAAATTGATTTCAAAAGTGAAACGTCTGTAAGCTATATAATGTTATGTCCATAACACCAAAACATAACATCAAAGGAGCTCTTCCTAAGATGTCATTGGTGTTTGTATAGAATAGCGCTATAATTACCACAACATAGTTATTTCATTGAATTCTTGCAAGAAACTTCACTGACTTTTATCAATGCGTACTGAAAGTCGAAAACCTATTTCAGAATGCGTAACACCCGTAACGTTCATTTATAGTGCTTATATCTCCTTAAGTAATTCAGCTAATACTAAGTTAACCATGTCATGTAATACTTTAAGGCCTAAGCTACAGTTGTACCAAAAATATAGAATTTTTCTTTCACTACAAGTATTTTACTTTAGGGCCGTCCAGTTTCAAATAATTTGGTATTCGATTACTTGAAAAGGTGTTTGACCGAATATTCGGATATTTGAAACTGCCAGCAGCAAATGCGTGCCGCGCTTTTCAAAAGTTGCATATGGAGCGCCAGTTCAAATTTGCTTGCGGCGATGGATATGGAGTGTTTTGCAGTAAATATTTTAGAAATGTCAAGGGCTTTAACCTGCTAAAAGGATAGAAACGATGAAAAACCGTCGACAAAAAAGTTGTCGTCGACAAAAAAAGTGGCACCTGACAGTTGTGTGTGTATGTGCGTAGTTCTTTTGTTTTGAATATTCAAAGCGGCAAAAAAACTATTCTAGAGTTTGGTTGATGATCAAATATGCGAATATTCGGGACAACCCTGTTTTACTTTTTTTTCTAATTGGTCAGTAGTCTCTGAATGTAACGTCTGTAATGATGGAATTGCCCTGACCATCACTGACGAAGATTCTTCGTTTGTTTTTCATCTTCTTGCAGTGTTTGTGTTATGTTTTCCATTGATCTTCCTGCTGGGGCTTCTACCACAGTGCAATACCTTTGCTACGTACCTCCTAGAGGTCATCGATGTACATATATTTGGTGGCAATGGTAAGCACCCTCATTTGTTTTCAAATACTCTTCACATCTGTACCCCATCCCCAAACCCAGATACGGTCGCAGACCAAATGTTTTGGGCTTAAAATACATTAGTAAAATCCCATGAAATATCTGGGATTCATTCAGTCGTTCTGGTTTATTGGTTCAAAACTACCATCGCAGCCCAGATACCGAATATGCTGATATTTATAATAAAAATAAACTCATAACAATAATAAGGCAAACATTTGAAAGCATTAAACTGATCCTATTTAACTTTAAGCCAGATGAAGGTCCTAATTGGAGTTTTTGGGAATGAGAAAGAATTTGAAGAGAATTTATTTGGTGGACAAAACAGGCTTTAACATTTTTCGTTAATAATGAGGTTGAATTTCCTCATGCATCCTTTTGTAGTCACTGTCTTGTATTTTGTTTCTGGTTTCCATAGCAACTACCGGTCTCGCTGCAGCAGTCTACTCTTTTTCCCGAAGCGCCCTCGCTGTGTTATTACTCGTTGGTTTTGCTTTCGGTGCTCTGAAGGTAAGCTTTAAAGAGGGTTCCTCACTTCAAAAATTGTCAAGAAATTTCATAGTTTTCATATTTTAAACCACCCATTCCTTTGATGCCTTGAAGTTTTACCTAAGTTGATAATTGTTCAATAAAAGAATATGCTAAATACTTGCATATATTTGCATCTCATTATCCAGGACAATGCAACGTCTCAGCACCTGTTGTTCTCCGTGTTCTGTGGCCTCCTAGTAGCAATCAGCTACCACCTCAGCCGAAGTGCCTCAGATCCAAGTGTCTTGTGGTAAGAAACAGCCTCAAATCCCATCTTTAACCCCAACCGCCCTGAATCCTTCAAAATCCTCTTTGCCAAAGTGGAGGAATTTGGAGGATTGAGGTTACATGGAAAAAGTACGTTACTGATTTTGTAGGTTGCACTTTGTGTTGTTTATGCTCAGCCATGCATAAATATAGGCTTGGATTATGCTTGAAACCTCCATACTGCTCCAGTATGTCACTGGCCAAGCTTCAACATATTGACTGTCACTTCCGCAGGATTTTGCAGGATCCAGGCAGTGGTCACCCCTACACGGACCATATTCAAGAAATAATGGAGGAATTTGCAGGATTGAGGCTATATGCTATTTTTCCATGAGGCAAATTGGAGGATTTTGTAGGATTGAGGCAACATCCTAGCAAAAAGGCCTAGGCAGTTGGGGTTAATATTTGGGTTTGCAAGCAACAAATTTCTATTTACATAATAATACATAACAGTGTATATTGCAGTTTATATCGCAGAGATATACCCTGTTAAACTTGGCATATTCTTCAATAACCGTAGATTATTTCCGAAAAAGGGCCCCCAAAGAAGTTATGGAAATTTTACTTGTGAAATGTTTTTCTCATGCAATACTTTTGTTGTGAAACACTTTACCACTTACCTTTTTTCTTCACTGTAAAAACATAACATGGACTAGGAACAACCGAGCAAAACCAGTCCAGATTTGCTAAAATATGTCCAGGACCATTTGTATTTTCAAATTTTGGTTAGTGATTTTGGGGATTTTTTTAAATTAATTCATTTATTGTATATTTTTCAAAAAAGGTCAATTATCAAGAAATTTGTCATGACTGAATCTCAAGCCAAGCCGGAGGGATCCCTGGATGAAATCAGAGATCCCCTGCCTGGGAAACTCCAGAAATCTGTGGTAGGTCTCTCTCTCTTCAAACGTTCTATTCTCCGCGAAGATCTTTATTTTATAACATCGGGTTCTCCTGATCATCAATTAGTTCCAAAATTCTGTGTCTCAAAGTTGTGTCTCAATCAATTTTGTGATTGTTAGCTTGGCCCAGCTAACATGCCAACCGCAGATGGGATGATAATGTCAGCGAAACACTTGCTGTCAAATGGTGGCGCACTGTATGTCAGTATTAACATATGTCAGTTATACATATGTCAGAGTATAGATAGCAGCCTTTTTAAATCCTTGACAAATGTCTTACCACTGGAACTAAAATGTTGCCAGTAATGTATGAACCTACTGTGGATGTAGAAAAAGGAAAATTTCAGACCCGACAAAATTATTACATTCATTGTGTGTGTCAGCCATTTTGGAGAACGTAGCTAACAAGATCCATTTGGTTCCCCCCCCACCAGTGTGAGAGGCTGCAGTCAGACCTCATCATATGCCTCCTGTACGTCGCGGTCCTCTTCGGCGTCCACGCCAGCACCGTCTTCACCGTTCTCCAGCCTGGCCTGAGCTACGTGCTGTACGGCATCGCCGGGGTGCTGGGGTTCCTGCTGCATTACCTCATGCCCCAGCTACGCAAGGAGATGCCCTGGCTGTGCATCTCACACCCGCTGTTCAAGAACCACGAGTACTTCCAGTTTGAAGTCAGGGGTAAGATGCCATTGTGAAGCATTCGCTATTTGCATTGGGGGTTGAAAGTCTTGGATCTGAACAAGCAGTGTGTGGTTCTGACGCAGACTGCCTGAAATAATTGCACGAGGTACAAGGAGTCCATTAATTCTTGAGTAAGTAGGGAAATTATTGGCGGAGTGCCGTGGCCTTGTGGTCTGGGACGTTGAGTTTGTGGTCTGTGGGTAATTCTGCAGGTTGTGGGTTCGAGTCCAGCCTGGGGTTATGGTGTGTGTGCCCTTGGGCAAGGCACTTTGTCACTCATTGCTTCTCCCCACCCAGGAGTAAATGGGTACCTGTGAGGGCAGAGATGTTTATTGTAAATGATTTTAGCTGCTTTGCGCCGAAATGGCAGCATCGAGCTGTATACTCCCCAGGGAGCTGAGATTGTATTTGGAATGTTTCATTGGCCCAATGTGCAGGGTAATAATGATGTAGCGCCTGGAGCACCAAAACTGGTGTATGTATACTGTGCTTTATAAGAAATGCATTATTATTATTACACTACAGAAGGTACAATTAGACACAAAATATGAACTTGTCACGTACATTGTTTTGTGTATTGTCCGATTCTGCTTCTTACATTGTATCACAGTATGGATGTCATAAATAAAATGAGAATCGCAATAATTTTTTTTTTATTTGCCCAAAGGACTTCAAGCTCATATGTGACCGTTCACATATGCTGTTGTTGTTGTTGTTGTTGACAAATACAGGGTGTCCTGACAATAATGGTGCATGTAGATCCCTTCATTTTTGCCAATTTACAACCGGAATTTTCTGCAAATGTTAACACGATCTTTAACCCTTACTCTCTGAGGGTAGTTTACTGCATGTCAGTTGGTTATGCCAATGCCCTCCAGCTGCAGTTTTTTGGCAGATAAACTATCTTGACAGTGAAGGCTCCAATTGGCAGGAGTTGGAGGCCCTGGAGGGTGCCTGATACTGACCAGCTGGGGGCACTCACTTTGTTATCAGAGGACTCTCATTGTTCTCTGTGGCATGTATTGGAGTGCCTGTCCAGTTACCCTTGAAATGACATGGCAGATATTGGAGGGCCATGCAAAAAACATAGGAGATTTTCTTGAGGCACATATTGGCATGCGTTGGAGGGTCTAGTAGGGTAAGGGTTAAGGTTACAGATTTAGCTTGAGAATACCGTTTGTTTAATTAAGATTGCTTTTGAAAATCCAGATATATGTTTGAATAACCGCAAAGCCAAAAAAAATTCTCTGCCACTTTTAGGAAGCGAGTGCTTCAATGATCAGACAATGCCAGTATGGCTCTTTTGATAAGATTATCCCTAAGGGTGTGAGACAAACATTCCATTTACATGACAATATAGGGTTGTGTTCTTATGTTGAAACAATTTAATAGTACAGACAGGTTCATTCTTTAAAACTTCAATGAAAGAGTTCAATTAAATATAAATAATATTGCTCGCTCTGCTTAAAAATGTTAAAATCACTAATATAGGTTTTCCCGGACAATTTCGGAAAATGTGTACACGACTTTGTAAAAGAAGCATTCGTTTTCGTGCGAAATAGAATGAACGTTCCAAATCTCTGTTTCTATTTAACAAATGATAATTCTTTTTCCGTGACAGTGCATTCAGTTGTAAAAAATCAGCGTACGATTTCCCGAATGTGCACTGCATTTAGTGTATTGACATTTCATTTTAACGCGAAATTGAAGGCACATCCGCAATCCTGTTTTCCTTTTAATTTATCATCAGTCTTTTTCGCTAAGTGTGCAGCCGATTTCTCTCGCCGTGTTATTTAACGTATGCCTGGTCAAGCATTGGAATTCATTTATGTGTTAAAGTAACAGTTGAGGAATGGTTGATTGAATGATTAAATAGTCAAAAAGTCCCCATGCAGATCCCATGTAACACGACACGTGATGTGTCCCTTTACCGTCTCAATAATATGGCTACAAGATTATTTTGAGTGATTTCATATTGGTCATATTATATATCATTTTCACATTTCATTTGCCTACATTTCACATAGGACTTTGTGTATATAAGAACAAACACATTAATGATCAATAAGGTATACATTAATTAATTAATGAATCATTAATTAATGAATCAAAGTTGTTTCATGATTTGTATAGGCCTGTATAATTTATTTAAATTGAATGCAGAAAATGCGAATTGAAATTGTAACAAATGAAAAAGAATGTTCAATTCAGCCTGTTTCACAATAGACAATCGATTTTCTGCGAATTGGATTGCACATCCATAATAATCGGCAACGCATACGTCAAACTGAAAGCCTAATCACGTATTTGTAATCCCTTAAATGAAACGTTATGCACATTCATTCATTTGATTGACGCAAAATGAAATCGAACGCTAGCTATTGCGAAAATGAAACCAGGATGTACGTCGTTCTCAAACTCTGCGCCAAATTAAATTTATGTTTTCCAAATTCAAACGCACATTTTCCGAAATTGTCCGGGAAAACCTATAGTAAAGTGATTTGGTTTTAGACTAGGACTATACTGATTTTAACTGCTTCACAGAAAGTGGCACAAAATGGGTTTCTTGGCTTTGTCGTTATTCAAACATATCTTTGGATATACAAAAGCAATCTCAATGAAACAAACGGTATTCTCAAGCTAAATCCATTACCTTGAAGATGGTGTAAGCATCCGCAGAAAATTTTGGTTGCACCATTTTTTTCTGGATGCCCTGTACAGATAGTGGTCAGTAAATGTTCAAGGTTAACCAAGAGTGTCATAATCATTGCAAGCTTTCACACCTAAAACTTTGCCTATAAAGTTGACTGATGGAGTTAAACTGAGTTTTGCAAAGTGAGCTTCACATGAAGAAACTCTCAAGACACTGTCTTGAATGGTTTCAATATATTTTGTTGTTTCTATTTTTGTATGACAGATGCAGCAAAAGTCATGTGGTTTGAGAGGTTGTTCGTCGTCCTGTGCTTTCTGGAGCGTAACATCATCTACCCCTTGGTCTTCCTCTGTGGCCTGACCACAACGGGAAAGAGTATCACAGATTTCTTCTCTCCAATGTGAGTACAAATAATCTACGTTGCTTCTTTCAAAAGCCACAATTTATATTAACCAGTTCGCATCGGAGGACGTGATAACACGCACTGGCTGTTTTTATACACAGACACGGCTGACAGGTTTAAATGTCAAGATTGCCTTGACTCGCCTCCGGGTGACGTCTAAACACGCTATTCCCTTGTGCCTTTTTGTACACACACGCAAAGTCTGTGAAGTCTGTGGAGGCAGATCGTGTGTTGATCTTGAATTGCCCGTTGTGCACGGGTTATTGTTCTACAATTTATGCTCCAGTGCACACCTTGGAGTATTGATACATATGAGGTTTTTAGCAAGAACTATCGTACAAATACTGTTGAAATGACTCTTGTGAATCAGTATTTGTGGCGTTTGGCTGTATATCAGAAGTTGGCTGGAATATTTTGCCTTTTGCGAAAATCGAAATTTACAGCAAAAATAATCCCGGCATAAAAATGAGAAATCTTGACCAATAAATGTTTCTGTGTTCCATCTTCCTCCATCCTTCAAAATCCGCAAAAGCATACGGGAGGGCTAGGGTCAATAGACCAATAGAGAAAAACCTAACGGCCCCTTGATTCCCTTCATTGAGTGTGACATCATTTAAAGGCATATCTAGGACCATTTGCATTTATCCCAAAAGTAACCTACCAAATTATTATCAAAAAGCTTACTTGGATTAAAGATCATACTGGTACTAAACACCCCGTGAAATTATTCCATCTGGCTTGCTGTCATTGAGAAGAAATCAAGAAATGTAGGTGATTTCCAACGATCAGTTAATTGACTGATTTTTGGAAACACAGCGTGCTACGGATGAAATCGTGATTCTGATCAAAAGTTGTGCATGGTTTTTAACTGTTTTCTCAAAAAGTGTAATTTCCACTGAGCTGAAACTTCAACAGGTTATGTTTTGTACTTTCTTCTTGGGATTTTGTGTGGTGTTATTTTGGTAAACTAACAAAATGCATGAAAAGCAAATGATCCTTTATAAACTTCTTTTCCCCCATCGCAGTGCCGGTGCCTTCATTTTGACAGTCTGCGGACTCAAGCTTCTCCGTAGTGCCTTCTCCAACACCGCCACCCAGTACCCCATCCTAGCCCTCACTGTGCTCTTCTTCAAGTTTGACTTCCACCAGGACACCATCCTCTTGGACCTCTTTGTCGTCAATTACTTCCTGATGTCCATCTTTCTTCACAAGGTAAGAAGTCAGAAAGAAATGCAGATGGAGCTGAGCTTGCCAAGCTTGCTGGTGAAGGGCAAAACTCAATATTGAGTTTACCTCACCCCGACACAAATTCCATCTTATGAATAGTTTGGTTGCGGTACCCCCTGCTACATCAGATTCGAACCAGCCAGCTGGCCCTGGCAAGCTCGGTGGTCGAGTGGTAAGACGTCTGCAGTAAGCATCAGGTTGTGGATTCGAGTCCCACTCGAGTAATTTGTGAATATTTTTCTCATAATCACCCTGGAAAACACTGAGTATGCAGTGCTTATGAAAGAAACAGATAGTGAATAGACAGGTGATTTTTTGTTACCACGTAACATGAAAATTAAACCATGTGACTTAATTCAGACACTTAAAACAATTTATTGTGGGAGTTTTGTATGTGAAATAGAAAGCCTTATACTCAGGGGTGAGATTTGTCAGGATTTTTCCTGATTTCAGGATTTTTTGTGAGAATTTTTCCTGATTACAGGATTTTAAAGGAATCCCTTGTGAAATCTGGAATTCCTGAGGTTTTACTCTCAAGGTAATTTTACCTGTAAAAGTTCATATAGAACCAAAGAAATGGGAATTCGAAGGGGTGCCTTTAGGTAAATACACACATATATTATAGAAACTATGTTGCTTTGGGCCCTTGGCGGCCCTCAAACCATGCGCTGATTGTTTTGTGGATTTTTCATTTTCTCCCAATCTCACCCATCTTATGGTGAATTAGCCTGTACTAAGCTACTGTTGCATGTACTTTATAGTAGAGCACTGGGATTCAATGGTGTTTGAGTTCTTGGGAAGGACACTTTACGATAATTGCCTTTCTTCACCCATAAGTGTAAATGGGTACCTAATTTGGGCTGCTGCAGAAATCTTTTCTCGTGGCCTGATGAACAGGGGTAATAATTGTGAAGCGCTTTGAGACTTTGCTATAAAGTGCAATGGATGACCTCATAATTATTATGTGTCTTTCTCCATTCAAGCTGCATGAGTGGATTCTCAAGATGAAGTTTGTCTTCACTTACATCGCTCCATGGCAGATCACCTGGGGTTCGGCATTCCACGCGTTCGCTCAGCCATTCAGTGTGCCTCGTATCCTTTGGAAGCAAAAGAATCAATTGTTAAACACGCCAAATCTATTGGGTCAAGTTTTTTGTTTACCAATTGTTTGTAATCTATGTATCCCATTGGATTAAATAACTTGAGTTTACATCAGAACTTAAATATTGGTGTTTTATCTCATGAAATTGGCAGTGCTGTGTATAAGTGGACTGGTTTGTGTGGTTTAAATCAGAGTTGAAAAGCAATTTGACAATTTGTTTTGTGTCACATAGACCTCTCTGCACTATACTGTCAAGTATTTTTTTCTCCCAACCACTTGGGATAACACCGAGTATACAGTGTTTATAAAATACGTTGATGGCAAAACCCAATATTGAATTAACATCATCCTGATGCAAATTCCATCTTATGAGCTGTCAATTGTTGTAGTTGAGTCCATCAGGAGTATTCACAAGTCTCTACAAGTCAATCGGTCTCAAGTCAGGTCACATTGTTGTTGTTCATCCCCATGTTATTACTTGTGAAAGGCTTTGTGATTTACGTGTGACCTGACTTGTGATGCACTCGGTGGATACTCACCGAATGCTTTTTCTCCACACCACCCTGCGTCGTGCATTATTCTCCTTAACCGTTATCACCTGACCAGACTCTGCCATGCTGTTCCTGCAGACGCTCATCTCGGCGTTCTTCTCCACTCCTCTCAACCCCATCCTAGGCAGTGCAATATTCATCACCTCCTACCTCCGACCCATGAAGTTCTGGGAGAGAGATTACAAGTGAGATGACCTCTCTTTGCCTCGTGATACCTCTTTCAGAGAATCCTTTGCAGGGTTTTAGATCCAGCTTTTAATTAAAAAATTAAAAATTTGGGCGGGGGGGAGAATGAAATTTTTTTTTTTTGGTAACAGAAAAAAAGACCCAAAAAGATTAGATGTTGTTACCAATGCCAAATTTCATGGCACTGCTAAGCACACATTTTTTTTGTCAACAGTATTTGTCTATTTCACAGGGACCATTAGCAGTAAGCGCAGCAAAAGGCATGCTAACTTTAGAGGAAAATTTTGCTTAAATTCGATGTAGTCATGTAACAACAGAAATCGCCATGTGAGTGCAGCCCTATGCACATTCATGCTGTGAAATAGTGCTTAATGTCAGCATAATTTATGCCATAGTTAGAACACCTTTTCTGTTAAATGTTTAACAGCGCCACGAAGTCGACTCCTGATTTGTGAGGGGACTAGAGTCATTAGTCGACAAGTCCTTCTATTTAGAGGCATATAGGATAATTTGCTTTTCGTGTATTTTGCTAGTTTCCAATAATTACACCACTCAAAATCCAAAGAAGAACATTCAAAGCCTCTGTTAAAGTTTCAGCGTAGTGGATATTGCACTTTTGAGAAAATGGTGAAAAACCATGCACAACCTTTGGATCGCGAAACACGATTTTGTCTATAAAAGTCTTTATTTCCAACATGTCAATTGACTGATCGTTGGAAATCACCTACATTTCATGATTTCTTCTAAATGACGGCAAACCAGACGGAATAATTTCACAGGGTGTTGAGTACCAGTACAATCTTTAATCTAAGTAAGATTTTTGAATAAATCGGTAGGCTACTTTTGGGGTAACATGCAGATGATCCTATGTGCCTTGAAATCTTGCACACAAAAAATCTGGTTTTAATTGCGGCATTTTATCATGTGCAGCACCAAGCGAGTGGACCACTCCAACACCCGCCTGTCCACCCAGCTGGACAAGAACCCCGGCTCGGACGACAACAACCTCAACTCCATCTTCTACGAGCACCTGACCCGCTCGTTGCAAGAGACGCTGTGTGGAGACCTGGTGGTGGGCCGATGGGGGACCGTCATCGCGGGCGACTGCTTCATCCTAGCCTCCGACTACCTGAACGCGCTGGTGCACGTCATCGAGGTGGGCAACGGACTGGTCACCTTCCAGCTCAGGGGACTGGAGTTCAGAGGTGCGGACAAAAACGTTCAATCTTGAAAAACATGGATGTAATGTGTTCATACTGTTGATAAAACACTTGCACATTGTGCCTATATTTAACTAAGGATGAGATACCGCGCATAAACTTTTACAGAAGCCTTTACTTTGTCCTGTAGAAGTTCAGCATTTTGTCTTGGATTTGTTCAAGACAAACAGAAGGACTGTTTTCATACTAGAGGGCTCAGATAGGTGTTCCAGACAAGAGTGGTTTGTGGTTTCCAGAGATGGGCCTTGGATTTCTCCACATAAACTGTGACTTCTCCCTGTATATTAGTGCTGGGCGGTTCAGGCGGGTACCTGTTTCTACCCGAGTCCAACACGAGAACCAGAACCGTGAATCCAATCCTTTTGAGAACCATGTACCCGCTATGTTCAGTTCCGGCTCTAAAAGAATCGGTTTCAGGATGAGTTACTCCATTCTCTGTGCACAAACCCCGGAGCTGAGAATCGGCTCCATAAACAGTCACTGCGTCCAGTCAAAACATCGGAGGGGAAAAAACCACACAGACACACACACTGAGACAAACAGTACGGCCAAGCTCTTTTTGGCCACGAAGCATAGAGCCATAGACCATTTGTTGAACCCTACGGTGACCCTGTAGACTTGGGATTGGTATTTTTATTTTCTGTGCCCAAGAGTGGGGACTTTGGTTGAACTTGAGTGGAAATATAAAAATTGGCCCTATACTTCTGTACAGGTGATCCCTGACCTTGTTGAAAGTATACATGTTGTCTTATCTATCTTATGGTTGAAACAAAACAAAAAATATTTTACAGATATATTTTTTGCTTCCAGTGAAAAATGTCTTTTCTTTTGAAATGACTCCTGATGACGGCACAAATTATCATTTAGGTTTACTAAAAATTGCTTTTTTACTACTGAATTGCTGCAGGCATGAATGTTGAAGAGGTAAAAATGAGCTGATTTACAACATTGTTTTGGGTTTTTTTGGGGGTTAAATAGGAACTTACTGTCAGCAGAGGGAAGTGGAAGCCATCACAGAAGGAGTGGACGATGATGATGGTATGTACCAAAGGAAAGTAAATACTGATAAGCAAATTTATCCACTTAGTAAGGAAATCTGCCAAAAACCAGTAGCATCATCATTTAGTCTTGTGGCAAGTTGGCTACTGACTGTTTTTTTTTTACCCGAACAGAATTTTTTTGTGGTCAGGTGGATGGACAAGACCATTAGAAACACACAGAGAAATAGTCAGTGTCTTTACTTGGTTTATAACATTTTCAAAGCCATTTATTAAACTAAAGCTTTTTTACCCCTTTCACTGTTTTCATTTAACCAAAGGCTTTTTTGTGATGTTACCCTTAACGCAGCCCTGAAGACTATCAGAACTTTATTATTATTATTATTAGTAATTATTTCTGGTAATGAAACCAAGGAATCCTCAATAGTGCCCCAGGCACTGTAGCTCACAAGCCTGAAGAAAGCTGTAGAGATTAAAGACAATGAGAAGAAATTACACTTTTACACTTTTTTTTCCAAACTATTTCTTGTCAGGTTGTTGTTGCTGTTACCCAGGCCACCTACCCCACTTCTTGTCAGCCAATGCAGCCTTCAGTCAGCGTTGGTTAGCTTGGGAGGTCATCGCCAGCAAGTACATCTTACAGGGCTACAGCATATCAGACAATTGTGCGGCTTCCATGCTGCAAGTCTTTGATCTACGCAAGATCCTCATCACCTACTATGTCAAGGTATAGTGAATTTCTCTCAGGGACATGTCCAGCGACCACAATCGCGAGCAGTTACTGAAGTAAAACCATACTCATTTGCATGTCACACATGTTCTGAAATATGAGGCGTGTATGAATTTTATGAACCCTATTTTGCTAGAATGAGAATGTCAAAGGGTTGGCATGGGTGGCTAGTGCCTAAAGCACTCACCTCTCACCACTGTTGCCCAGGTTTGATTCCCGCCTCGGGTCATAAGTGTGTAGAGTTGTTCGTTGATTCTCTCCTGTGCCACGAGCTCTGGTTCTCCTGTTTTCCTCCCTCTGCAAAAATCAACGCTTTCAATCTCTGGCTTTGGTCAGAGGCTGCCTATTGCACCTTTACATGCCTTTGGCTTGACCACGTTGTAGGCGCATCCTTCGCAATTCAGCCTTATGGCTGTGAGTAAGGATAATTAGCACCCCAATATGATTATTATACAGGGTCGATAAAAAAACACGAAACGAAGATATTATTGCTAATTGGAACAAAAGTAGGGCACATGTGAATCAAAGGGAGATATCCTCTGTTAGGGTTAAATCTCCTCTTTAAAATGACACCCTGATCATGTCCTTACATTCACGGTTGACTGAGCAGTGACCAATTTTATGAAAGGGTCTATTTAGAGAGTTGTGCCGCTCTTCATGGTGAAATTTTTTTCCCCATCTGCCTTGATTGGCAACCATGGCCTTTCACTCTGCGACAAATGACACCACAAAAACCACAATTGGAAAGTGGCGCAATTCTCTATTTAAAATAGACCCTTTCATAAAATTGGTCACTACTCAGTCAACCGTGAATGTAATGACATGATCAGGGTGTCATTTTAAAGAGGAGATTCAACCCTAACAGAGGATATCTCCCTTTGATTCACATGTGCCCTACTTCTGTTCCAATTAGCAATAATATCTCGGTTTCGTGTTTTTTTTCCACCCTGTATTGTTATAAGTTTATTATGTTTTCTAGTAAACATTATATGACTTGTATTTCAAGATTGACTGGCATGTAAACGTTTAATCCACTGTTTAAAAGCCTGACAGTTGGAAATTGGCTTTGGCTAAACTTTTGAAGGAGGAGATCACCGGTTCTCCTCTGTTGTTGGGGATTTGACTTTGAAAATTTCCAGTTTTGTTAAATGTCTTGACTTGTTAGGAACTGGTCTGTCATTTCAGTCGATGTATAGTGAGGCCTAGGGAGAATGACCTTGTGGTTATGATTTCATGACTCAGCGATCAGATGGTCAGGGGTTCGAATCCAGCTGCTGGCCATCTATGTCCACGGGCAATCCATTCCAACCAACCTGCCTGTCTAAACCAAGGAGTATGAATGGGTACCGTCATTACCGAGGGAGTAACCCACAATTGACCAGCGTCCCATTTAGGAGAAATCAAAAATATTCTCAGTCATGTCGTGCCAAGGAAACTGGAGATAAACACCAGCCTGGTAGAGTTTTTTAAAAATCTTTTGGCCCTTAACATGTCCACACCTTTCATCTCTACAGAGCATCATCTACTACGTAGTCCGCTGCCCCAAACTGGAGCAGTGGGTCGTCAACGAGACAATCCAAGAGGCGTTGAAGGATTGCAGCGAGGATCGATACACGGACTGCGACCCGACCTTCACCCCTAAGATTGATGAAGACTACGACCTGCGACAGAGCGGGATATCTAGAGAGAGCTTCTGTAACTGTTACTTGGGTTGGATACAGCACTGTGCCAGCAGGAGAGAAGAGGTACATGATTTGATGCCTTTATGATTTGAAAGACATAATTGTGGGTGAGCACATCTGTAATTGTTTTGACAAATTCGGTTAAGAGTCCAGAAGATGTCCAGTGTCAGACCATAATTCATCCTCATGCACTAGTCCTTTATTATAGCATGCAAGTTTTGCCAGTCCATATTTGTGTTTTATGTGAACATCCTGGTACCAAACACTGTCCTGGTACCCAACACTGACTAGTCTAGTCACAGACTCCCGTGTTTGAATTTACCCATTGTTATCTGCGTGATTGTTTGAACTGAAGTTGAAGTAATTTTTTTTTTTAATTTTTAGTAGTTGTCCATTCGCAGTATTTTCAATAAGTTGTAAATTGCGATGATTTCAGTTCATTCGAAATATTTATTTGTTGCCCTTGATTGGATTGGCCAGTCAGGACAAAAAAATAAATGCAAAACGTAGGACGTCACACACATTGTACATACTTTACATTGTGCCCGAATGCATGCTCAACAGTAAAAATTTGTTTAATTAAACATTCCTGATAACACTAGCCCTCTGTTTCTCAGTCCGATGTCTATTACCATGAAAAGACTGTTGACAGATATTTTCCAATTTTTGCTATACCTACAGGAGTTGGACAGTAGCAAGCCGTCTTGGTTGGTAACCCTGTGTTTTGCCCTGTGTCTTCTGGGCAGGCGGGCGCTGGGTACCGCCTCACACCATCTATCAACGAGGTAAGGCATTACTAGTTTGAACACAGACTTAAAAAGGCGGATTTTGTGGAAAACCATTTAAAGTTGATTGTTAGGTTGACATGTGACGTAGGGTTCGACCTAATTTACATATCTCCTCGCATACCAATAAGGTGCTGCGTTAAGCATGATAAATGAGTGTACAGGAAAAGGTCAATCAAACTAAAGAGGAGGTGGCAAAGCCAAGACGTATAGCAACCAATAAGATAATAGAAACACGAGGCCGTTGCCTGTCCTCATATAAACATGTGTTATGGGGTCAGCTCTCTAAGGCAACACTGACAATATAATTGCTCTCTGCCTGACATACATTATCACACACAGATTGTTAAAAGTCGGCTGTTTTTCATCAGCAGTAATTTGTAGGGTTTTACCGTGTGTGACACTGAGTTGTAATCAAGTCAAAAGATCATCATAGGTCAATCATAGGTCAATCATAGGTCAATCGTAAATCAGTCACAAGTCATCACAAGTCAATAACAAGTCAGTCACAGGTCATCACAAGTCATCACAAGTCATCACAAGCCATCACAAGTCATCACAAGCCATCACAAGTCATCACAAGTCATCACAAGTCAATCACAAGTCAATTACAAGTCAGTCGCAAGTCATCACAAGTCATCACAAGTCATCACAATACAGTCCCGCCTGCGCCGTCTCTTTGCACAGCTGTTTTCATTGTTTTCTCCTCATTCTCTGTCCCAGTATTCTGGAGTCCTTCCTGTACGGTCTACACGCTCTCTTCAAGGGTGATTTCCGCATCACCTCAGTCAGGGATGAGTGGGTCTTCACTGATGTAGAGATGCTCAGACGTTGTGTGGCCCCGGGGGTCCGAATGTCTCTCAAGCTCCACCAGGTAAAATTAAGAATCATGTTTTTGAACTGTAAGGTAACTATCAGGAATAACTATACTTCATACATAATCATGATCCAAAGCTGAAGTCTCACTGTTCAATTCACCATCACGTGCCATATGTTATTTTTGCTGTTTACCAAGCGCGCTAGGATTCACGCACAGGGTAAACCTGTACGGGTTACCCGTGCAACAGTCTACAACGCATGCACTTTACAAAACAATCTTGGAGCTGTCGCACGGATGTAGTACACACGCGCAATCATCGCCCAAGCTACACACGAAGAGATGGTTGCATGGTACGCATAAATGTTCGTTTTCCCGAGCTCAATGATGCCGAACTGGAGAATATTTATGGACAATAGAGATGCCTCCTGTACAAAAGAAAGTTGTCCACAAACTATTGTATCTACAACTGTACTGTATTGCAAACGAACTGAACTGGTGAATTTGAGCAATAATATTCTTTCTCCGAAGATTTTGTTTTAGTTCCATACTGCAATGAAAAAAAAATCGGCAGCTGAATGTGCATGAGGTATAGTAATACAAATATAACATGGTTTATTTCGGGTGGACAGTCGATATTAGCTCCCCTCGGTATTGGAAGTTGACAAACTAGTTCCCTCGGCTTCGGCTCGGGAACTAGTTTGTCAACTTCCAATACCTCGGGGAGCGAATATCGACTGTCCACCCTCAAACCATGTTATATTTGTATACTGTCAAATGTAAGATGAAGCCTATGTCCTTTATGGCTGTGACACAGGGGTGTGTCAAGTCACAATAGGGTGTCAATCAGTTTGATGGTGTGTCAAATACGCATCACTCTTCTTCAGTTAGTACAATACAACCTGGAAGCAGTTTGTCAAAATATTGCTAAATGTGGTCACAAGTCTACATTGGGAGTCAAGTTGGTGTAACGGTACTTCCCTCACCGTCCACCTCTGTGACCCGGGTTCGAGTCCCACCTCGGCCAATATGTGGATTGGGTTTTGAGTCCCTACTTGATTCCATGAGTTTCCCTCGGAATATTCTTATGGGGTTTTCCTCCCGCCTCTAAAACTGTAATTTCTTCATATTGTCTTCTCTTTTACCGGGCCCCATGGAAGACCAGTGGATTCCACTGAGTGGGTTACCCAATTAAGATAAGAAATCATAAATAAAGCATCACTACTCTGACGCAGGGGGTGTGTAGATCCCACACAAGGTTGCCTCACTGTTGGACAGTGGCACATCTCTCCTGTGGGTCATGGGGTCCGTCCTATGATCGGTGGGTTCGTTACTGGGATGAATCTGCGTGTTTATAGTTACTTGGTGTCTGGTCTGTACTGCATTGCAAGGAAATATGAAGGCTCACGCACACACCCTCTTGTTCGTTTTCAGGATCATTTTACGTCCCCAGAGGAGTACGAGGACCACCAGCCATTGTACGATGCCATCACCAGCCATGAACAGAACCTGGTGATAGCCCATGAGGGTGACCCTCAGTGGAGGAATGCTGTCCTGTCTAACACCCCGTCACTCCTAGCTCTCAGGTAGGCTGGCCTAAGCAGTATGCTCTACTCCTGGAAAGAAGAAAAATCAAGCTATGTGGCAGGACATTTTCGAAACCTTGAAATTGTTCTCCTCATCTGGATCATTACTACAAACAAACTCCCATTGGGGATGTACAGGTTGTACATGCATGGGCTCTTCAACCAATTCAGTTTTTTTCTTGAAATTTTTTTCTAATTTGTATTATTATTTTTTTTGGGTGTATGTAACCCTCTGGAAAAAGGCTTTTTTTATTAGGGTTGCTTTTGTACCTCTTTTAACGCACAAAAGGAGCCACCTGAATTATTGTCAGGTTGCAATTATTCAAATTTGTAAAGTATTTACTGCATGCCTAAATATGGGTGGCTTTTTTGTGACGTCTCATTCAAAGTTGAGTAACTTTAGTATTGATAGAGAATAAGCTACTCAAAAATAGCATCGGGAGGGTAACTTCAAGTTTTTCCCATGTGCTGATTGGTGGTACATGGACGTAAATATTAGCAAGTGCCATGGTTGTATTTTACAACATGTTATTTTTTTTTAAATTGAGGCAACGTCAATAGATATGTGTTTTTTTGCATGTCGCATGCTTTCCTAAAGTCAGGGGATTGCACACATTTTGTTACCCCATTTGTCGAGGTGCATTGAATGTGAGTGAATGACCTTTGCAAAATTCTAAGGTTGCTGAAGTTGTCTCTATATGTACCCCTAAATGCTAATGTTTTGGCATCCTCAGCTGCCAATAAATAAATATTCTGTTTTATGGTGGGTTTTGCACTTTTACCGACGTATTATAAAAGACAGTATACTCGTCATTGTCCGAGGGTTTGCAAGAAAAATTCACAAGCTTAATTCGGGTGGGACTCGAACCCACGACCTCCTGCTTACTAGTGCAGACGTTTTACCACTCGACCACCAAGCATGCCGGGGTCGGCTGGCCGGTTTGAGTCTGATATAGCAGCGGGTACCGCAACCAAACTTTTAAAAGATGCATCAGGGAGGAATACATTTGGTTTTGCTCTTTGCCAACATATTTTATTTACATCTCCCCGACACAAATTCCATCTTTTTAAAAGATATTCTGCTCAATTTAAATTGTTCAATGTTTTGTCATTTTTTTTTATTTGACATAAATTGTTGGCTCTGTCTATTCAGACATGTCTTGGACGAAGGCTCTGACGATTACAAGATCATTATGCTGAACAAGAAATACCTGAGCTTCAGAGTTATCAAGGTAGGTTTTGATTACTTTTAAAGTTGAACAAAGAAATTGACTGGAGCGGGGTTTGAACCTGCCACCTCCGGATTACTGTTCCGGTGCTCCTCCAACTGAGCTATCCAGCCCTATGTTGGCGGTTCCCCATTTTGTCGATGTCTTTATTCAAGGGGTACTAGTCAGAAGCCATGTAGCCAGGGAACATGCTATTAGCAACATTCCATTTTTTACAAAGAAGTTTGAACCATGTCTTTTAGGCAGATGATGTGTACATATCTGGGACTATCTGCATCATCAGTCATAGTCACATCAAGGTTGAGTGGTTCTGGTCTTAAGGAATGTTAAAGGTACTGTCGTTGCGGGAAACTTTGAATAGGTTTGGTTGGTCCACGAGACTTCTGCTAGCTTTGTGTCCTTGGTTGGTCTTTGTCTTGATTAGGTGTGGCAGAAGGCTTGACAACAAAGTGCTAATCGCCTTACTAGCAGAAAGTATTGCCCTGCAGCTGATTTTGCTTGGAGGGGGGGGGGGTGCAAAATGCAACAAAATATCTATCTGATGTTCTCTCTTTGCCTTGCTGTTCTCAGACTGTATACAATACATGCATCTTTACATTTTCAACTTGTTGTTCCAGGTGAACAGGGAGTGCGTGCGTGGATTATGGGCAGGCCAGCAGCAAGAGCTGGTCTTCCTCCGTAACCGCAACCCAGAGCGAGGCAGCATCCAGAACGCCAAGCAGGCGCTGCGTAACATGATCAACTCATCCTGCGACCAGCCCATCGGATATCCCATCTACGTCTCGCCGCTGACCACGTCCTACGCAGACAGCAGCGAGCAGCTGGCCAGTATCATCGGAGGGCCACTGAGCTTCGGTAACATCAAAGCCACGGTCATCAGCTGCTGGAGAAGGTCCGTATCAGAATTGTTCTTTCTTTTTTTTTAGTTCATATTTTGGTTGATTTGTAATTATGTGAGCCCTGTTTAGAGATGTTTAAAGATATAGTCCATCATTTGTAATTTGTGCATTTTGTTCGTTTGAAGCAACAAAGGTGCTCAAAATCTAAAGAAGGGTACTGAACAACTAACCTGATGAAGTTTCAGCTCAGCTTCAGCTGTATATTCCAAGAAAAACAGCATTCTAGGGTCTCAATTTCAAATCAAAAGTTGCTGAATCATGTTTTGAATTGGGCCTGAATTCAGCATCTGAGACACGTTCTCACTGAGCCGATTGCAGTTACGCGATGTCGCGCACTGATCCGACGAATTATAGCAAGTGCGTGTGCGTCGTGCCAATGCTTGCGCGCGCTTCGCCGAATAACAAAACGAACTACTAATTAAAATTTTCCTATGGTGCGTCTTAAGAAGCACCGTTGGAAAGGCCTTCTTTCGTTGATTACTTCAAAATGACAGCTTGCCAGAAAGAATAATTTCACAGGGAGTTTAGTCCCCTTACTATTTTTCAACCAAGTACGTTTTTCAACAATAATTACGCCAGTTACTTTTCGGATAGCTGCAAATGATGGACTATAGCTTTAACAAATTGACTGATCATTTAGGCCCTGCATATGTGGGCTTCAACATGTGCATGCTCCAGATGCGTGCATCATACGCAAATCCATGTATGTCGGAGTTTTTGTGCATGCGTGTCAGGCATAAATCACAGCTGTGATTGGTTAAAACATTTGTGGGCGGGGCTTAGTTGATCAGTCTTTTCATGATTTTACTCTCGCATGCATAAATGTGAGGTGTTCTGGCAGAATGAGACAGAACTGGGCAGAGGCCGTAGTGGAGAAAAATGCAAACAAGAAATGATTGGGTTGATTTTTTTTTTCAATTTTGAGATTTATTGTTACTTGTAATCTTTGATGTGTCTACTACGCGTGTTGAAAAAAAAGGTAAAAATTGTGAAATAAAGTGTTTTTAAGGAGAAAAATATTGGCATCTTTCATTTTCACGACTAGCAAACTCAAAACTTTAAAAGCCTTTTTCTCAATGTTTTACATTTTTGACATGTCAACAGGGTTTGCCCTTAACTTTTTTTTTGACTATCCAGCCGGACCAGTTGGCTAGAATTTTGACTGGTCCGCCAGGTTTTTGACTGGTCCGTCTTATACAGCGTGTGCCGACCAGTTAATCAGTTTCACATAATTAGACTCACAGATTATTAAAAATGAAAAACTTACTTTTTGTGGTATTGTATTGTTCGAATTTGTAAGTCATTGACATGACAAGGTCCTCTAAAAAATAATGCAGATCATCGACCGATGCCTGAAGCCTAGGCTAGGCCGACCACGCGACGATCCTAGCGAACGTATGCTTTTCAGTTGGTATCCCTTGTGAGCGATTCAATATTAAAAGCTCATGCAATTTATGCCGGCCACCAGCGACTCCTTCATGCTTCATGCCGGTGTCATGTGAAAATCGGACTCCTATAAAAGTAATCGCACTCCTCACGTAATTGGTCATTCTAATAATCATCACATGTTAGACATGCGCAATTGTGGAGGCTGAAGTATGACGTTGTCGGTGCCGCAACCTTCATAACGAACGGACCAATCATACTAAAACAGGAATGGGAAATGTTTTGAGCGCCGTTTTAGATGGCCAATCAGCTCGATCCATGCAGTGCGTGGGAAACAGCACGTGTCACGATGTTTGCTTGTGGACCCAGCAGGACGGGCGTAGGGGGGCTCTTGTAACGTGATCGCACAGGTTTTTTTCCCACGATGAGAAATCATGGCTTGATATTACGCTTTCTTTTGGAGTATTTTCTTTTCTCGACTTTTATCTGGACGGCTCATCGTATGATTCATGCGAGTCCCTTCCCTTTGCACGTCGGTACCGATGAATAATCAACGGACCAATCGTACAAAAACATGAATGAAACAAATGTTCCGAGCGCGGTTTTAAATGGCCGTTCAGATTCTTTTAAAAGGGCGTTTTTAGATCGATGAATGCAGTGCGTGGGGAAAAGCACGTGTTTCAACCCACTCTGTGCGGAACCAGTGTGGAACTGCGGATATGCGTATCATGCACTGACATGTACAGCCACGCACATGACGCAGGTGTATTCGGGGGCTTTCGTAAACAAAGTTAAGTGTACGCTTTACGGTAGATCGGACAAGAGTTTTCCCCACGATGAGAAATCATAGCTTTTTTATTGCGCTTTCTTTGAAATATTTTTCTCTCTCAATTTCCCTGCATTGGACGGCTCAGCATCGCATGTGAATCCAGGCGAGTCCCTTCCATTTGCACGTACACCTCGCACGCATATAGCGCGGAATCTTGCTCCGTGACTGAAGCCTGTAAGTTTTGGCGGTCATAGATATTGATTGACACGTTTGTTCTTGTTGCTGATATTCTTGAGAACTATGTTTTGGCAAAAATTACGCATGATGCTGTAGATTTCAAATCTCTCAAACAATCACGGAGAAACAATTATCAGACCAGTTTTTTGTCAGGACCGTCAAAACATTGTTTGAACTTTCCGTGAGCACACTTTACACACAAAGAAAACCGCAAACACAGCAGCGTAAGCAGAACTACAAAGGCCTTAAAGTATCAGGTTTTCTAGTCGAGCTTAACAATTGCGTCTTATCTGTCAACAGTAATTGACAATGCAGACATGAAAGTGGATGCCTGGAACCACAAAGAATGGAATCAAACACGTCAAAGAGGTTGTTTGACTTTCTGTTTGAATTAAAGGCTTTTGCGAAGATTCTGAACACTAAAGATGAATACCGCGGTATTGAAATTCCATACCGAGTTCACGGTTGCATAGAGCATTTTTGATCTGTGATGCCCTTGCCGATTTTTTCGGCTGGCCAGCCGGACCACTTGGCAAGGTGTTCAGCTGGTCTGCCGGCAATTCAACTGGCATTTGGCCAGCGGACCACCGCTAAGGTCGAACCCTGGTCAATAAAGACGAACTTTAAACAGCCATAACTTGTCAACAAACAGTATTGTAAGGAGAATTTTATTCTCTTTCCTAATACCCGCAAACCCTCATTTCAAACTCTGCCCAGTTCTGTCTCATTTCGCCAGAACGCCTCACAAATGTGAAGAGGATAACTCACGGAGTTAAAGAAGTGTTTACTTTGGCCCTAAGTAGGAGTGCATTCTTGTGTCTAAGAGTTAAAAATATGACACCCCCATCTGATAAAGTGTAGGCTATGCATTGTGCATTTTCATCAAGTTTGTAAAAATGATTGTGAATTATTTTCAATTAATTTCAAATTGAAACAGAGTTAATTGTGAATTGATTTTTGGTGAATATCATGTGGGCAATTCCACGGTTACTCACGTTACATTTTTGATGTACTTTGGAGTTTCCTTGGGCTGTAATTACCTTACTGAAAAGGTTTAATAACTGTTATCCCCATGTTAGATAGAGTAGACCTAGACCGAAAATGTAACGTGAGTAACCGATTTTGTGCGTCTTGTTTATCATACCTAACACATTTTTCTGGATGTCATCTTTGGTGCTTAGGTAGGTCTAGGTCTACTCTATCTACCATGGGGATAACAGTTATTGAACCTTTTCAGTAAGGTAATTACAGCCCAAGGAAACTCAAAAGAACGTCAAAAATGAAACGCGAGTAACCGTGGAATTGCCCATGTGATATTTCTAATACTCTGCAAAATTTATAGGTGAGGTGTCATAGAACAAAATATTGACCGTTTTTGTAATAATTTGTGAAACTAGCTGCCTGCAGTGATTTGTGGAGCATTGTACATTATACATCAAGGAGGGCGGTATAGTTTTAGAAGAGTAAGTAATTGTGTCCATGTTTATGACAGGATCCGCATGCATTGTGTGACGGGCTGTAGCAGCGGGGGTGGGGGACCTGACGGAGGGGACAAGGATGACACAGAGACGGTCACTGGGGGAGGGGCCAACACAAGCCACACCCTCAACTCACAAGGTACGAATTGTGTAACGTTGCTTGACAAAGAAAGGCTTTATAATATGATTCAGGAAATCTCTAAACTCAAGATCTTCCCGAAATGTGGAACACTTCTTTTTCATTCAACATTTTCCCTTCTGGAAAAGGGGTTATCAACTGAAGATGTGCAAGCAAAAAGAGTGTTAACCACTCCGCACCAGGATTATTTTGACATTGACCGGACCCAGGGGCGGGATTGTTTTTCACAAACCTCGATGCCAGACGGGTTCAGGCCATCATCTGCAGGTAGCACACCCTGATATTTCCAGCCTCGCTTGCTGCGAGTGGGTGGCAGACAGATATTTCTGGCCTCACTCCCTGCATGTTTATCTGTCATCCGTTCCGAATACCGCAAAACCTTTGCGTGTATACACGTTTTCCGACGTGATCTAGTTAAAGTATGATGAGCCTTTTTAAAACTTTTCTTTAACTCTATCAAATTCAGGAGAGAACACGTCTCAACCCCAGCAGGGCTCCACGGGCCAATCCGACACCTCCTCCCAGCAGCTACAGACCCCAGGTCACAACAGACACAGTCTTGGGTCCAGCACGGGGTCCGTGGGGAAGCAGGGGATGGGGCGCATCCCGCTGGCTACTCTGTTTGGGGATTCGGCGTACCACAAGGACCCGTACCTGGGCCACAGAGTTAGGGTGAGTCAGACCAGGGCCCAATACCATGGCTCTGCTAACCACAGCATTCTGCACTTACGATCACTATTCTGTGCTAGCAGCACTAGCAGAAAAATTCTGCGCTAATTCTGTAAGCACAGAATCCTTAGTTACGAGATGTACGCATGCGCAGAAGCCAAAATTCCTCGCTAACCTGTGAAATACGCTTACCGTAAGCACGGAATTATCTGCTACAGTAAGCAGGGATTTTTCGCTAACGGTAAGCAGAGCCATGAATTGACATGTGATTCAACTTGTGATTGAATCAACTCAGGCTTACACAATGCAGTGCACCACCAAGAGTTTGCTACGGAGAGTCAATTTTTCAAGTTTACGGTCGACAAAACATGGCCCATTTGAACGAGTATCAGTAGACAACTTGAGCTAGTTTGTTATAGATTGGGGCATAGCGTTCTGCCGCCTTACAAAAAACACCATATTGATAAAAAGAAAAGAAAAGGGTAAACAGATACTCGAATCATACGCTTACAAAACTACTGACCAGACAAACTAACAATTTCAAATAGCCCGCGCTACGAATTTGTCAATCATCTCCCACAATGCACTGGGAAAAATGAACTCTCCATGGCGAACTCTTGGTGGCGCACTGCATTGTGTCAAATTCCTGAATTGTAACTTCATATAAAGCTGTTTCAGTTTATACAAGGTGCTCATTGACAACCACAATAAGGAGGCATGATTGAGGTGGTACAATGCCCCATCACATAGTCTTATAGTTGAGACCTAAAAAAAATAAGGGCAACCCTATAGCACCTGCCTGCACCTGTTTGCAGGTGTGGTGCTTCTTCAGTCATAGAGGCAGCTGGATCAGTCTGGAAGCATTCCATTGACCATTGTCTTGTTTCCTACACACCCACCCACAGATTATGGATCCAAGTCTGGTCTACGACACCCTCAACAATAGCAAGTTTGTCATGTGGCCTGAGGAGAGCATGCGATCAACGGGAGGCAGGAACTCCTGGAAGAGCTGGTACCCGGAAGAAGGCATGGAAGGTGCAGTGGTCCACACTTGGGTACCGTGCCATCGGGACCAGTCTCGCAGGTCGCACATTGACAAGACGATACTCTTGGTCCAGGTCGGCCACCGGTATGTCCCCATTCCTGAAGGGGCGGTCTTGGACCTGGGCGCTGAGGTTTGACGAAGGTTAATTGACACTGTGAGACAGACAGCGTGACGTCAGTGGTGGACCAATCACAGATGTGCTCCCATTCCAGAATGGGCCTTGGCTTTGAGGTGGGATGATGCCAAGTGGCCCACTGTGAGAAACGGAGAGAATTAGAAATTTGGAAGTTGAACCAATCACAGATCGATTCCCATTCCAGAAAGTCGAAGTTTGGGACCTGGTTTTGGGTTTGTTGATGTCAGTTGACGACCCTGAGCAATAGAGAGAGAAATTGAAAGTTGACCCAATCACAGATCTGTTCCCATTCTAGAACGGTCTAGACCTTGGCACTGAGGGTTTGATGATGCTTATTGACCCCATAAGAAACAGGGGGAGGAGGGTTGACCCACTTACAGATCTGACCCCATTCCAGAATGGGCAGCTGTTTTGATTGGGACCATGAGGTTTTCAAAGTCCGCGATAAAGACTTGCCGATGAAGAGTAGCATCAGGCCCTATTTTGCCCATTCTTGAATTGGCTGATTATGACCCAGGCACAAAAGTAAAATGGCGAACCAAATTTTTACATCTGCAACTTGAAATAAAAGGCAGTGTACTTGACAGGATATTGCTACTTGAGAATTGCTGCTTAAACATTGCTGCTTGGAACCTTTTGGAGAGGGCCCCTTTTCGACCTGGGCAGAAAGTTTGTTGCTTTAGCTTTCGAAGATTGATCACGGCTTAAAGGCCAGTTGATACACGGCATTCAGAGGTTGCTTAAGCTGAACCCATTTTAACACCAGCACATTTCACTCTGCATTGCTTTGCAATGTCAGTTCCAATTTCATTTGCATTCACCTGAAGTATGTACTGACCTTAATTTCCGAGTGAGACCGCCGTGTTATATAAGATATTTATTCCGTGAACATCTCTGAACGGGTGGTTCGATGTGCTGCGCAACTCCCCAGTAGAGGTATCTTCAACATAACCTACACCACTTAAGAAAATTATTTGTAGAATTACATCGTAAAAAGGGATCAGAAGATGAAGAAAGAAAAAAAGGTCCAAGAATCCATGGTAGCAGAGGTTTTAGAATGCTGTGTCAAATGCACAAAACACAGTGACAAGCCCATTCCGACTTAATGCCACAAACTGAAATGATGATTTTTGTATTTATTTTGTAGCCACTGCGATGTAGAATATTGTGCAAACTGACAATGACATGACTGTTTTTGAAACGACTGGCTTTGGCTTCGTCTTCGGCTTAAGGAGATTTTAGGCTGCAAACTTCTTGAACTCCAGCTACATTTTGGTGCCTGATATGCTTCAGAAACATTCAATCGGTTGATATGAAACCAAAAGTTGGAATATTTTTGTTCATTTTGCCTCTCGGTGATTCAGAAGTAGGAGGCACAGCCGAAGACGAAGAAATGGTTTTGAAAAACCCATAGTGTTAGGGCTAGGGGCATCAAAATGTAAAAGTGATCAATACTCTGATGTAAATATCAGACAGTTTTGGAAAGCCTCAGTAAGTAAAAATAGATTATTTGGGAAAAAAAGTTGTTGATATTCTTAAGATAAACATTATAAAGTGCCCCTGCTCGGCGATATTTGTTGAATTTTAGGTTGGTTTTTCCCTACTGAAGATAAACCATTTATATGTCGTTAAAAAAAAAGATTTTGTATTCATCTGCTTGTGTTCAGGACCACCGGAACTGAAAATGATTTTTTTAAATGCAAAAGCTTTTGGGTTGATATGGAGCTCTTGAATTATGACATATTTAGTACAGCACTTGCAAAAACCAAATTCGCTGATTCTAAAAGGTGTACTCATATATATTGTTTTTCTTTTATGTCTACTCTCTACTTACCCAGACTTTTCAAATCAAGTGTACATCCTATATTTACGAGGTCATTCCATTGAAAGGTGGCGTTTCCACTCTAACTTAAAACCCCATAAATAGATTATAGACCCTTTAAAAGTTATAAAATGTAGCAGATTTCCAGTATATGCATACCTTTCATGTAGAAGGAGAATCTCTGTGCAGTTTTGAACTCATTCGATGATACGTTGGATACATTTCACTTCGCAGTTTTCTGAGAAGGTATACTTCAGACAAATCTGAGTAAAACAAGGCCTACATGAATGAGCATTACCACCAAAGCCTGCGCATTTTGCAATACAAGACCAGATTCATGCAATTTTGGGACAGTTTTTATCATCGATGTTGCTAACACTTTCGTTTTGTTATGTTTTTATGTACCACTTGATCTTTAGTGTTTGATCATGACCATATTTTTATTAATTTTGGCACAGAAAATCCTTTATATAATGCTCAATTTATGCTGAAGTAAGAAAAAAATCCATCCTGCTTGCAGTGTACCAATAGACCTTATTTGTAGCCGCCATCTTAGAGGGCAGCTTTTGTTATTTTAATTCAGTAACAATGAATGCACAAAAGGTTCACTCATGCCTATACCAGCAAAACAGAGGCATTGCCCTTTAAGATGGCTGCTACGCATAAGATCTATGTAGCTAATCGGTGGTGGCGGTGTAAACAAATACATTGCTATAGGAAGGAGAGGCTTCGTATATTTTCATTTTTCCAGAGCAGAATCGAAAAATCCAATTAGTAAAGAACCTTTGTTTCTCTTTGTATTCACCGATTCAAATAACATTTTTACATGTAATTATGTCCACGTTTAGGTACGAATTAACTTTATTAATGCACAAATAAGTTGCACGCTCGAATTTCACATTACGTGTGCACGGGCCATTGCCCATACACCCACACACGTGTTGCGTGAGTAGTCTGGCACCCACGCAAACAGGTCAACAGTGTGCGTTTCTTTTATTTAATAAAAATGGGTGCCAGCCATGGCGCTCGGCATCATGTTATTGACAGAAAAACATTGAAGTTTATTAAAATGTGAAATGTCAAAAAAGCAAGGTGTATAACTTCAGATAAACGTGTAAATATTTTGTCTGAAATCCTTGGAAAGGAATGTACAGATTTCGTACGCGATTTCTACTTCTTTCTCTTTTTTATTATAGTTCTAAACAAAATTGTGTCGTCGATTTTTT
The DNA here is from genome assembly GCF_015706575.1 of Patiria miniata. Lineage (NCBI taxonomy): Eukaryota > Metazoa > Echinodermata > Asteroidea > Valvatida > Asterinidae > Patiria > Patiria miniata. The sequence continues at coordinate 38,323,983 of NW_024037074.1, read as the reverse complement.
TTTTGCTTCTGTTTTCAAAAACAAGAAAAGTGGAATTTTCTTCTCTGTAAATTTCTGGCCATCACTCAGGCTCCCTTCTTTGTGTTTTTCCCTAAATTTGATGTAAATATGTATATAAAAAAAATCACATTAAAAAGTTATGCCATGGTTGTTGGTATGCCTTTACAGTACTTTAATAATAAAAAAATCAGTGTACAAAAAATCAGAAATTATAAACTAGTTCAGATGAATCTGAACCGTGTTAAACGAAAAAAAAATCTATGAAGTGTACTTGCGGCAGTGGAGTAACCATTATGCAATATGTAATAACGATCGTCAACATTTACAAATAAAAGCATTTAAACGGCTTCGAATTCAAAATGTACGAATTCCATATACCTTTCGGCCGTGCATCTGATAGTTTTTATTATATATACCGCAGGAAATGTGTCGCATTGCAGATTCGTGAAATAAACAAGTTGACGATCTATCATAATTGTATTGGCGTAGGTGTTTGGTACATTTATGACGTGTGTTTGATATTCTCCTATTTCAGTGTTTTGTGGTTGGTTTGTTTGTTTCAATGTTTGTTTGCTTGTTTGTCGGTTGGTTGTGTGTGGATGGCCAAATACCGCGTTTGCGTTTCACCGTCGCAAACACGTTTTGTTGTACTGTGCAGTCCACTCGTATTCGTTGATACCTTTCTTTGCGTCGACAGGAACTCTTTTTTTTAACTTCCTTTTAACTTCCTTGCCTGTTTATTTGTTAACATGATCGTAAGAATTTAGGTGGTTTTTCAAACTACAAATTCCACCCGACCGTCTGCAAGAGAACTGTGCCGAAGCACCGTTCAACTTAAGCCAATAGCGCCTGAAAGTTGACCCCTGGTGGCGCGCTTCCGGACCCCTCGATTAGGAAAATTAGCGTGTGAAAGTCGGAGTTTTTAAAACTTTTCTTTTTTTGGTACATTGATTTCTTAAGAAAATCACCCTCGGAAAAGGCCTTTGTAAAATTGTTACTAGCATCTCAATTTACGGAAACTGAAAAAAACTAAAATGTCTTTTCGGACACAATTGGTTTTTTTAAAATAAACTTGAAAGACATTCTCATTCACAAACAAATCTCAAATGACCGTTAGGCCAAAAAAAATATATATATTCGGTCTCTGGTCAGACCAAAGTTCCGGAATCGACGCGGCGACGCAGCGTTTTTTGGGGGGGGGCTTTTTTTTTTTTTTCTTCAAGCTTGGATTGTACAGACAAGGTGGGGTACTATTTTGCTTTTTTGGTGTCCTCATGTACATTGGTGTCCTCCATAATTTGCCTTGGTGCTTTCGATCATTTGCCTTGGTGCAATTTCCCATTCCTTGGTGCTCTTTGGTAAAAAAAAATTGAGGAGGTGCGGAAATAGAGGGCGCTGTTGGAGCTACCGCGGAACATTTTTGAAAAAAAAAAGATCGACGCGCATGATTAAAATCGACGCGCGCGCTGACCAGAGACCGACTTATTTTTTGTTTGGCCTAATAATAAAAACTGTATTCAAGCAAGCCCGACTAAATCTAGAATCCATCGGATGTAGGTAGCTAAATCTTCGCGTCGTTATCATTTTCGTTGTCAGGGAAGCATGAAATGTGAAAAAAACCGTGATCGAACGAGGAGACTTAGGCACGAAAATCCGGATGTGAAAGGTCGAAAATAACGTTCGTTTTTACCCATCTCCAACTGATTTCTCATTTTTTTTTCTTGTGGAATGCCAAGATAAAATTCCAACACGAATGTTTTTTGGGGTGATTACGGTTAGAAATCATTCTGTCAGTTACAGCAAGAGCAAGGGCAACCCCGTGTGAATGCCCATAGAAGGGTCGCGGAGGGGTCCGGAAGCTCAAAGACAAAACGGCGTACTTTCAGGCTCTAGGCTATATGCAGCTAAGTACAGAAATTCGTATACCGATATTATATGAATAGCCATCACGTTACCACAGTTTTCCAACTAATTGGCGTATATCACGCACTGCTTGTTTTTATGTCTTAGCTGAGTTTCACTCAGCATTTTAAATTTGAGCGATATTGTCCACTTCGTAGTTTTACGGCATTAGACCCACGCTACTCGGAATAAATAATCAACAAATGTTAAATAAATTAATAGAGTAAAAGGGGCAAAAAGCAATTCAACGTCTGTTTACCAAGGGCGGATCCGGGGGGGGGCAACGTGGGCCACCCCCCCCCCCCAAAAAAAAACCCGAATCCATTTTTTCTTTTTAAGTGACGTCGCAAGAAAGGCAGGCACTGCGTACACCACCATCTTTTTGTAAAAAAAAATTGGTTAAAGTGGTCAGAAATTGCCTCAGATCGCACCACAGAGCATCAAGAATCTATTTTTTGTCGGGGCCCATGAGCGAGCCCCGAACCTCTCGCCGTCATTTTTCCCCCACTTTTTAGGGGACCATTTTTTTTGCCCCCCCCCTAAAAAAACCACCTGTGTTCTGGATCCGCCCTTGCTGTTTACTATAGCATGCATTATCTCTGTTTCATTTCTCATTGAGAAAAAGGACGCGGCTCTGATACAGTGAGCAATTAGCATTTTCTTCGTGTAAAAGTGACTTCCGACTCCGAACGGTAACGAGGTCAGCGAAGCACACCCGTACCCCTGTCAATGCCGAATTAGTTTGTAAAGTGCCCTTATTAAAAGTCTAGTGCACAAAATATCAATCGTGCCACTGTCTTTTTGTATGGGAAATGATAGAAAATAAAGCCTTTGTTCTTCATTGGTTTTTCGGAGTGGTGTTGAACACCGGGTACATAACATCGGATTAAAACATAACTTGATATATGACATTTAATTTGAACAAGTGGTTGCTGTGTTATTGGCACCTTAGCCTTGATCTCTTCTGTTCTAGCAATTTCTATTTTTTTTCAAAGAAATCATCGTTAGGCCTAATTGTAGGTGAAGATAATGAGCTGCTCATTTCGCGCAACTGTCAATTCATCTTCAATTCTAGCTAATATGTATTTTTCTCGAAAAATCCATCGAGTTTATTTTTCTCCGATTTGTTTTTTGCACAAACAACTTTTCCCCACTGCATCATAATAATCTTCAATGAAGTGCCTGCACAAACAGTATACGTACCTAGTGCTAGAGAGAGATTATACGTAACTTATTATGCCCAAGTGCCTGCGTCATGCCTCCGGCACTGATATCAAGCCGGGACCGGAGCTCAACAATACCCCGTATTTCTCATCATAATATGCCCCCTTTTTATAGTCTCGTCATAATTTGATGCAAGGCCGATTCGTAATTATTCTCCCCCTTTTCCCCTTAGCCACTGCACTGTGTGTGAGACTTGAATAAAGCAAGGCTGCGATGCGGTCCTGTTGACTGCGTGCCCGTAGGGAGTAGAGGAAGTCGCCGGAACAGCGCGTGCGGTCTTGCCCATTCATAGTTGACGCGCGCCGCTGCTCATTATGCGCGTTTGTGCCATCCACTCGCTCTTTTTCCCCTCCTCACTTCTCCCGGTTTTGACGGGGGCTGCAAACTGCGGTGACGATTTCTCGGAGATCGTGATGCAGCAAACCCCAGTGTGTGGCGCGGTCTTTGTATCCAATCTCGATATAATACACGTGCTCCTCGCTCTGCAGTGCCTACATCAACAACGGATCTGCTGGGACACACACTACCACACAACAGCTGCGGCGTGATTTTCACATCACCCGGCCCGCGCCGGTCATCTCAGCTTGTCTTCTGATTTCATTGACACTTCAAGATTTCCTCAGATGGAACCAACATCTTCGGGAGCAGACTTTCAAGTTGCCGTAATTGTTGTTTAATTCTCCCGTGCCACTCCGGTCGTTTTATTTGCCTCGCCGGCCTGGGATATTTTCTTCCTCGGCAAAGAGTCTTATCGGGACCAACTCTGTCACGGTCTTTTGAGATTTGGCTCCAGTTTGCCCCGCCCGGGGCGCCAGAAGACATCATCTCGCCAAACTACGGTAATCGGACGGTGGGCTGCAGCGGAACGGTAAGACCATTTTGTCGTGATTTAATCAGTGATTGAGTGTGGTGAGAGTGTGGATCAGGCGTGGAGCTATCCTCCACGCGTTGAAAGCAGGGGATTTACTCAATGGTGCGTAGAAGCTAAGCGCTGTTTCAGCGCTCATTACAAGAGATCATGTAGTAACACCTTTGTCCGTCCTCGCTACTCCCCTTCGCGAACGGGGTATTTGTTGGTCCTCCCAGGACCGAGGCAGGGGCATATTTCTGTTTGTTTAAGATTGAGTACTCTCATATGCCCCTGACTTTTTACGTTATAATCGACTTTAAATCAAAATAAACTGCAATCTTATCTTTTCTGTCAAATCAAGTTTGATCACTGTTTTTAATATAGCACTAGTGATGTTTTATTTCCAGTGAATTTATAACAACTTATATAATGAATAAACTAATAATTTTTGCATTTTTTTTTTCATCAAAAGTAATTATCGGGCAAAGATAATTTTGTGTTATGCCATACGGAGCAGAATGGAAACCGATTATCCCAAATGATTCTTTGTGAAAGTGTTGCATTAATGCACCAATCATGTACGGCCTCTCGGGCTTACGTTCCCTTGTCGTTTTGATGATCAAATTATTCATAAACAAGTGTCAAATTTCAAGCTTGTATTTAGGCAGCAATGTCAAATGCATTTCTTTCAAACATCAAATTAAATGAATTTCAATGTTAGACTGCTATGTGTTTCCAACGTGTTGCTCGTTTTAAATGACAGGTGGTAGGGGGACGTCCGCGGGACGCTAGACCGCCGTCCGGGGCAACCAGCCCTTGTGCGGGAGACGGAGCGGGCATGACGGTAGCCGTGCCCGACAAAACAGCCCCAACGTCCCCATGGCGCCCTCCCCCCGACCCGCTGCCGCTCACCACCGCATCAGCCAGCCAGCCCCTCGGTCTCTGTTACCATGCCAACTTCTCTCTGGCCTTCCTGGACGGCGGGCGTGACGTCGGTGATGACGTAGTCGACGCGGACGACATACGTACCATCCTCGAGCTCGCAGGTAAAAAAACATCAACGAAGAAAAACAGTGAAAATTGCGTACGTGATCCTCGCACGGCATTACAGCCCAATCCAGTTCATTCATAATTTATTACTCACTGACGCTTTATTAATGAAATGACGTAAATATGGGAGGTTCAAATGAGAACAACCTCGTGCCATTTACAAAAGGGTGAACTCGTCTTCTTCTTTTTCATATAATGACGTCGAGTTTATTGACTTACAGTAGTGCCAGTGCTGATCGCATCGTCATTGCCATGAATGGCTATAAATATTACTTGCTTACGTTTTTGTGACCCGGTAAAAATACGCGGCAAAATTGGCAAGAGCCTAAAATATCTCGTTGCGCACGTAGGCGAGCGGGTTTTTTCAACTGTGACACAGGGCGATTTATAGATGTAGATGGGGAAAAAAAGGTTTTCTTTCAAAACAAGGGTAAAGAAAAATGATTTTTTTTTTTAAGCATAAACAACAAACAACATTTCCAACCAAAATGTAATATTATTTTTAATATTAAAATAAGGGAAAAACATTTCAGTCGAAGAATCGATTAATCCATAATGAATCGGTAGCAAGTTAAAGAAACAATGCAATAAAAATACACGATATTTTAGCACTTTTTCGTGAATATGACATGAAAGCTTGGACCATTGCGGCATTTCGCTGAACCAAAAAATGGGAGAACGTTTGTTAATTCAACGAAATCAATTCAACAAATTCACTGACAAGGTCAAACAGCCCCCTTCCTCCATTTTATTGAAGTGGGGAAAAAATAAGAAATAATAGCACCAGTATAGCTCACAGCCGGAACTCGTAGTAATACCCCGTCCTGCTTTTAAAAAACATTACAAACGAAAAAAAAATACTCCAAAATGGAAATCATTGGGAATATATACCAAATTGTTGCATTTTATAACCATACATTTTTTGTTTAAACTCTTGATTGCAGAACAGTGTGCTTTCGGGGTCTCAGTTAAAGATTGTGTCGACACATCGCAGGATATGTACCCGAAAGAGGTATCTCCTCCTCCAACGCCTTGCGAGGAGCCGACGGCCACCTACCAGCCCTGCCGCTTCACTGCCGGTGTCAAACGAAAACTGGACTTCGCTAGTTGCGAGGAGGGGTCACCGGGGGACCCGAGCTCGCCCCTGGGGAACGGGGAGGAGGAAGGTAGCGGCGAACGTGCCTCGTCGGAGTATATGGACAGGCAGCGAATGCTGGAGGTTTCCCTGGGCAAGATGCGGCGAATGGAAGACCCCGAGACATCACTCCGTCGGTGTGTGCTCATCAACAACATGACGGTCAAACTCAAGCGGGAGCTGGACCATCGAGATCATCACCGGACCCTGCTGCCAAAGAAGCGGCACATCTTGCGGCGCACCGATAGCGGCACTGTCCCGTTGGGTTCTGTGGGGCCGCTGGCGCACCAGAGCCCCGGGTGTGGCCAGGAGAATCACGTTGGTGATAAGTTCCCGCGGAGGACTTGGGACCCCGCAGCTGGCGAGACGTGTGAGCTGATGGCGACGTCCCCAACGAGCCCTTGCAGAGGACAGGAGGAGGACAGCTCGAGAAATCAGCCACAAGCGTGTGACACAACCACCATCTTGAAAGAAGTTGAGGTTGGTCAATCGCGAGATAACCAAGATGCTGCTCAGAGTGAAGCCACCAGCGAGGAAACATCCTCCATCTTTGGCGACATCGATAATGTTTTTCAGAGCCTGCTTTCGTGCCTCGGTGAACCTATATAAACAACAACTGCCACGGATTATATAATGTACCGAACTATTATGCTTCAACTTTCTTGACTGAATCATCATTGCTTCTGTTATTTTTTTAGATCATGTACTGGACTTTGCAGTACGAGTGCTTTCTTCGGACGGAGAGTTTTCTTTGAACGCTATGAAGTGTCTTTTTTCCTGTTTCAAAATACAAGCCACCGATAGGTGGCGCTATCCATGTTGACTGTACCACGCGTCGAACTTGTGAAAGTTTGACTTCATATTTGGCACTCATGAACAGAAACAACCACGCTTGTTCATTTTGTTAAAAAAAAATACTGTATATTTTCAGCGAAATACTGCCAAAGACGTGTGATGAACATGAATGTAACAATTCATCTTTTTCGATACTTGAAGAATTTTCAATTGTTAAAACTAAATGAACAAAGACAACTTTCACATGCCGACTTCATTCTCGTTGGTGTTATTTTGTAGCCTTGTTAACCTGTATTCAGCGTAATGCAATTATTTTCTGCCATTCGATAACATTTCTGCTTCCTATGCCAGGTGTGATTTCCATGTTTTGTAACTGAATCATTTCGTACTTTGCCGTATGCTTTCTACATTTTAATTGTTCATGCTTTAAAATGCCCCCTCTAAATTCCCCTTTTCGGGGAAAAAACAGAATTGTTTTGGAAAAATACAGTTTTTACTTTGTAAATAACGAAGTAAATGTTATGAAATTGAATTTGTTATTACTTAATTTTGGTCCATTTAAAATTTAATAGCCTCAGCAAAAAAAAAAACGAAAAAAAAAACCGAACAATCTTCACATTGGTTCATTTGATTTCTTTGAATCATTTTCGTAACGGCCTTTTTAAAATTCTACAAAGATTCATAAAAAAAAGAAATAAAGTGTTATTTTATTAACATATTAAATTCACGATTATTGGCAATAACGGTGCAAACAATGCTGATTAAAGTTTACGATTTTACATTAAAAAGCTGTATAATGCAGTTCCTTGTTGCGAAACTAAATCTGGAGACATTTTGTGTTGATAATTGTCTGCGCCATTTCTTTTTTTTACCTGTAAAAACTCGTGCCGTTTTTACTTTTATACTTGTGCATGAACACACATGGGCCTAAAAGTCCGGTTGATTGTGCGCCTCCGTCAAAAAGATCCACCCGAATTATTTGCCGTCCGCAATATTAATTTTTAGCCCGCAAATTATTCAAATAAGTATTCCATAATTAAACATGCATGGGGTGATTGAGTTTGCATTAGATGCATAGTGATAACTTTTGTATTGTTTAACAAAATAATTAGGAAATTAAGTCTTAACCAAAACAAATTCGGGGTAAAAATCGAAAATTGATATAACTTTGGAGACCACATTTACAATGCGGAGCACATTGAATGCCATGGGTATTTAGCAACTCCCCTTAACGCCCAACCAAACGATCTTTCGAAAGCATCTATATTTTTTTTGGAAAATGCCTGGAATCTTTTGTTTTCTCGAAACTGCCCTTTGAAATATCTTGTCATAAGAGAAAGAAAATAGGGGAGAGATCGCAGGAATAATCATGAGCCGGAAAATTCCCGGAATATAATTGTTTCTTTTTATGAAAGTCGCCAATCACAAAGCCCACCGAAGTTGCGGGCTACACAAAAAAGAAAGGGATAGAAAAAGAAATCTAAGAAGAAGAGAATTTACTTCATAGAAAGATAAGTATTGATGAAGGTAAATCCGTAGAACCATGGAAAAGACCACTTTCCAGTTAAACTCTCCGACTTCAGATCGTTGAATACAGGCTAAATTTGCATATTTTGGGAAAAGCCTCCAAATGCTGCATCGTATTGTAATCCTGCTGTGTGGAGGAGTAGTCGATATAAAGTATTAAACTAAGACGTACAATTGGGGAAGTTTGGCTTATGGTTACTTTGCACGTAGGGCATCGCAAGGGGAATGTGGCTACAGGGGGAAACGGGGGGGGGGGGAGTTACGGTAAGTGAAGCTATAGTACGGCCGTATACTGACTGAATTGTTTCCCAAAAGTCTATCAAACCCAGGGGCGGCGGAACCGGGGGAGGGGGGGGGGGCTGGGGGCACTTGGTTCATTTGATTGCTTTGAATCATTTTCGTAACGGCCTTTTTAAAATTCTACAAAGATCCATAAAAAAAAAGAAATAAAGTGTTATTTTATTAACATATTAAATTCACGATTATTGGCAATAACGGTGCAAACAATGCTGATTAAAGTTTAAGATTTTACATTAAAAAGCTGTATAATGCAGTTCCTTGTTGCGAAACTAAATCTGGAGAAATTCTGTGTTGATAATTGTCCGCGCCATTTTTTTTAAATTTTTACCTGTAAAAAAATCGTGCATGGATGGGCCTAAAAGTCCGGTTGATTTTACGCCTCGGTCATAAAGTTCTGCCCGAATTATTTGACCGTCCGCAATATTATTTTTAGCCCGCAAATTATTCAAATAATTATTCCATAATTAAACATGCATGGGGTAATTGAGTTTGCTTAGATGCGTAGTGAACAACTTTTGTATTGTTAAAAAAAAAGTTGTAAATTAAGTCTTAAACTAAATAAATTCGGGGTAAAAATCGAAAATTTATATAACTTTGGAAACCACATTTACAATGCGGAACACAGTGAATGCCATGGGTATTTAGCAACTCCCTTAACGCCCAACAAAAAGATCTTTCGAAAGTATCTATATTTTTTTGGAAAATGCATGGATTCACTCTCTTCCCTCGAAACTACCCTTTGAAAAATCCTGACATAAGTGAAAGAAGGGGAGAGGTCACAGGAATAAACATGAGCCGAAAATTTCCGAAATATAATTGTTTCTTTTCATGGAAGTTGCCCATCGCAAGGCCCACAGAGAAAGGGATAGAAAAAGAAATCTAAGAAGAAGAGAAATAACTTCATAGAAAGAGTCTTGATGTAGGTAAATCCGTGGAACCATGGAAAAGACCACTTTCCAGTGAAACTCCCCGACTTCAGATCATTGAATACAGGCTAAATTTGCATATTTTGGGGAAAACCGCCGAATGCTGCATCGTATTGTAATCCTGCAGTGTGGAGGAGTAGTCGATATAAAGTATTAAACTAAGACAATTGGGGAAGTTTGGCTCATGGTTACTTCACACGTAGGCCATCGCAAGGGGAATGGGGCTACAGGGGGAAACGGGGGGGGGGGGGGATAACGGTAAGTGAAGCTATAGTACGGCGGTACTGACTTAATTGTTTCCCAAAAGTCTATCAAACCCAGGGGTGGCGGAACCGGGGGGGGGGGGGGGGGGCGGGGGCTGGGGGTACTTGCCCAGATTTTTCCAGTGCCCCTCTCGCAGTTATAAATTAATGTGCCCCCTCGAGATGAAAACAAAACTGCCCCTCAAACGCGCACATAATGAAAGCATATGATCGCGCTTACTGTCTCCTCTCTTGTAATGCAAAACTGCCCCTCAAAAACACAAGTACCCCTCTCGCATTAACAAGATGGTGCACCTTCTCGAGATGGAAAACTTCCCTTCGAAAGCACAAATACCCCTCTCGCAATAATAAAATTCTGCCCCTCTCGAGATGGAAAATTGACCCCTAAAAATAATAGTGTTCTTCACGCGAATAAAATTGTCACCGAACTGGCCATCAAAAGCAAGAGTGCCCCTCTCGCAATAACAAAAAATGGTCTTGCTACACAACTATAGGTAAAAGAAACACAAACAGCAAGATGAAAAACGTATTTTATAATTTATTCCTCGTCATATAGGTTTATAGCGAAATGAAGGGACCATATTCTTTTCTTCCACTTTCACACTGACGAAAGGTGCTCCTTTTTCTGAGCAAGTGCCCCTTTTTGGTGTCCACCCCCCCCCCCCCCCCCCCCCCAGTTTGAAAAGCGTTCCGCCGCCCCTGATCAAACCTACAGGTCGAAAACTCTGATTAAAGATTCAATAAACTTCGGTCGAGGGAAACAACTTTAAACTTCGGGATTACAATTATGGCTACTAAATTTGAATACCAAGTGCTCTTAAAAAAATGATATTTTTTCCCCTAACGAATTTTCAATTTTTATAGTTTGTTCTATACATGTACCTTGGCTTACTATTCATAAGATGAATTTGCGTCAGGGTGATGTAAATCAATATTAGGTTTTGCCCTTGACCGACGTATAAACACTGTATACTCAGTGTGTTACCTCCTGAGAGAAAGTTGGAAAAAATCACTCGGGTGGGACTCGAACTCACGACCTCCTGCTTTCTAGTGCAGACGTCTTACCGAGCTTGCGGGATCGCTTGGCTGGTAGATAACACACTGAGTGTGCAGTGTTTATGTGTCGTCGAAGGGCAGAAACCTAATATGGATTTACGTGTGCCTTATTCTGATTTTGGGCGTCTGCAACCCTCTGAAAAAAAGATTTAAATTTTGCCCACAAACGAATCTGCCCTGCGTACTGCGCGAGCCAAATTATTGTCTGGCAGCCAAAAAAACCCTCGATTTTTGTGAAATAATAATTCCATATATCGAAGCTTTGGTGGATTTTTTTCTTTCGATTTCTCATTCAAAAGTGAAAAACTTTAATATATCTAGAGAAACTCGAAAATGGCACAACTTCATTGAGTGAACGTTGAGTGCACAGTCAGTCAGTCTGTGGCTAGGTTTTGGTCAGTTGAAGTCAATAGAGGGCGCTGCGCATTACTTACAGAGACCACAGCAAAGCCATATCCGAACTACTTGGCTACGGCTGGCAGTTGCACACTTGGATGAGAAGTGGCTTCAGCCGCTCCCATAGGCATAGTGTGTCATTGCAAGCCGAAGCCAAATATTTTTGGACACGGCCTGAAGGTTTGCCAGAACTAGAAATAGACCCCGTGTGGTGCGCCCTCACCGAGGGTAGTTTATGTTATGATGCAACTTCAGTGACAATGAAAGTAGTGTCTACTTTTTGAGCCCATCACCAGAAAAAAACACACCTTGAGGTTTCATGCAATGGCACAAATTGTTGGTCATTTGGGGATCTCGAAGTATTTTTTGATTTTTTGCATTCAAAGCAATTGATTTAAAAAAAAAATTGCAAAATTGCTGGTGGGGGTGTGGGGTTTGAGATTGGAATGACCAAAAACAAAAGCAGGCATATATTTACAGGGTAAATTACAAAAGTGGAGACACAGATATAACTTTAGTATCTATGCGGAAGCAAAGAACAAACGACGCAGTAATTGATCACACAAGAAATTAAAGAATACACCTCAAATAACCAGTTACGGCTCTTGTATTTTCTAATTTCAATCACTACAAAATCAATATTCTTGTAAGAATGAAATAATTAAGTATGGCATAAAACCAAAGACAAGAAACAAATGAGTTGCCTTTAGCCAGTTCGTGCTGGATGACGTGTATACCCGCAAAGGTTTTGCGGTATTCGGAACGGATAATGGACAAACACGCAGGGAGCGAGGCTGGAAATATCTGTCAGCGACCCGTTCGCAGCGAGCACGGCCGGAAATATGAGTGTGCTGCCCGAGGGTGATGGCTTCAACCCACCTGGCATGAGGTCAAGTGAAAAGTAATCCCGCGCCACGTTCCGTTTTTGTCAAAATAATCCTGTCGCGAACTGGTTAAGAGGACAACGTTTAAAATATGTCCTCTGCTGGAAAACTGCACACAAAAAAAATATCAATTTAGATGAGTTACAAAACATTGATGGGTAAAAGAAAAGAAATTATTCGGGGAATAATGAGAAACCCTTGATGTAATTATGTACATCATAAACCTGTGTTTTTTATGGATGTGTATGTTGGGTCATCTAGACTGGTGACCATATCTCAAATTATACATCTTATCTATATGAGGACAGGCAATATCCTCAAAGGCTCTGAAATCTTATTGGTTGCTTTGTGCCACCTGTTGTGATGCCGCCTGTTCTGATTGGCTTAGCTACTTCTCCAGTACATGTATGTTTTAAGTTGGGTCAATGGGTCAAGTGGAAAGAAAACTCAATAACTAACATGTATTAGGTTGCACTCAATCGCAACAAAGCAATAAATGTTATAAAGAGTTATTGCTTCATGTTAATTGCATATCTATTATCACTTAAACAAAAAGAGTGGTTTTAACGTAAATGTTACAACAGAATATGCAAGTTATTTGAATTTTGTTTTGTCTGTATGAAAGCTCGAAAACTTTTAAAAGCTGATTTAATTTTTTTTTCCATGATTAACTTGATGAACTTTATCTGAGGTGAACGGCAAGGGGAAAAAATGCAAATATGAATTAGGAAAAGTGAGAAAAGAACTAGCAATTTATTGAAAACACAATTAGTTGAAACCAGCCCCTCGGAAAATTATGACAATTTCTTAATTCTACCGTTTTACTCTACAATCCTGGACCTGTGTAGAGATTCCCCATTAAAGTTCCTTCTTTCTTTCAATTTTCATCAGCTCCACCTCAAAGATCAGAGTAGAGCCACCTGCAGAAAAAACAACAAAGAAGTGTAAAGAAATACTGATGTGAATTGTCAATTTACAGAACAGCTTGTTTAGGCCAAATAAAGAAACAAACATGTCCCCGCCCGCTTCCTTTTTGGAGGCTGCATTTTTTTTCTTTTTAAACGAAAAAATGATAAATTTTAAACAGTGACATCATTTTGGCCTCTTTGTCTGATGCATCTAGCCCATATAACGCTGGTATGTCATTTCCTGAGTCCAAGTGATGGTCATTTAAAAAAAAAGAAGCTGGTCGGGCAGCCATTTTGGAGGGGAAAAAAAGGCCTCTTCTTTCCTTTTTTTCAAAAAGGCAGGACGCTAAACATGTTTTTTTTTTATTTGGCCTTAAAGTAGCACTTTAAAAAACCTTTGCTCATCAAAAACAAATTTTCATTTTGTATGTTTTGTTTCAACTGGGGAAAGGGGGGGGGGGGGGGGTTGTATGCAAAGCTATAGCCTTTCCCTATTTATTCCAATTTTATTAATTAGCCTCCATCTGTTGACTTCAAACAAAAGGGCAACACACAAATAGCGTCAAAGCAGTACATGTACACATTGAATGTGCAACAAATAAGGCTGTCATCTCCCTATGCCACTTAAAAATCGTCAGAGAAAACTTTTGGGGGACAATTTTTGCTTATTCGTTTATTTTTCTCTTCTAAAATTTCTTCCCTTGCCTACTGCAAGTTGGGTTGATATCTATTTTTGAACCCACCTAATACACTTTCAGTGCAATGTAGTTTAAATTCAAGTAAAACAGCTAAAACCACTTGTGGGTGGTGCACTGGCACCCCCCCCCCCCCCCCCCCCCCTCTGTTGAAGGATTGAGAGGTTAAAGCAATGCTACAGAGCCTTGGCCAGTTCATACTTAGCGTACACGAATGCAAATTTTTGAAGTTGCATTTCTGAATTTGCAAAAGTTGAACACATTTCAATTCTGGTGAATTTCGCAGCGAACGATTCATGCTGTGAAAATTCGCATTCGTATGAGGTATGCACTGGCTTTACGAAGGCACGCTTGTACGCATTGCTGCCGTAAGCCTGACGCTCACATGAAAACAAGTTTTTGCACAGTTGGAATCAAATGTATCTTCGCATATTTGTCCAATATGAGCATGAACCTGCTCCTGGTTGCAGGGTGTCCTGAACACAGCGCTCTCACTAGTTGTCGTGAAGCGACCACTAGTGAATCAAGCCCAAAAGTGCCTAGCTTTCAACCGCAGTGAAGTTAAATGAAGGAATCCTTTGATACAATTATACAAGAAAGATTTTGGAGAGAAATACCTGGGATTTTCGGTGGAGATCCTCTGTCTCCATAGCCGAGGTCCGATGGAATGACCAGTTTCCTCTTTTCACCGACACACATGCTGGAAATAAGAACGAATTGAAACAGGATTTTAAGCGTCCTTTACAAACAGTATAACACACATCAATATACTGAACATTTTGGTAAAATGAACATCCCTGGATTATGTGAACAATAGGTAGCACAATGCTTTCGCCATTAAAGGGGCCACCGTGCTAGAATTGACAGCATGCCTGGATTGGACTATACCAAGTTTTGAGGTCGAAACTCATTATATCAACTTTACCAGATGGTCTGTTTTGGACCCCACTATGTTCATTGCAGTGATTTTTCTACTGAACTGGTGTCGCATATGTTCTATGGCAGATCATCCATCATGTGAGTTTGAAACGAGCAAGAGGATCGTGCCTGGTGAAACTATAGTTTCTGGTCCAAGTTAATTATTCCGGGGCAGATCTAGCTTTCAGGAAATAAGGGGGGGGGGGGGTTGAGGGTGGGTTGAGTGAAGACGTTCCAAAGGCATACCCTAATAACGGGTTCTTATATATAGCGCTTTTTAACTAAGATAAAAGCGCTTTACATTATTATTACCCCTGATCATTGGGCCAATTAAACATTCCAAATACCATCTCAGCTCCCTGGGGAGTACACAGCTCGATGCAGCCTGTTAGGCGCAAGGAAGCTTTTCAACCACAATAACCATCTCTGCCCTCACAGGTACCCATTTACTCCTGGGTGGAGAGAAGCAATGAGTGACAAAGTGCCTTGCCCAAGGGCACATGCACCATGACCCCAGGATGGACTCGAACCCACAACCTGCAGCTTTACTCACAGACCACAAATCCAAAGCCCTTGACCAAAAGGCCACCCTGTTACCAGGGTTAAGAGGCTTGCCCCTTCCTCTCTCCCCCCCCCCCTCGTAAAATTTTGAAATCTATGATGCTTTTTTTCTGCTTTCTAACATAATTTGAGAATGAATTTAGGAACTTTAGTATTCCATTTATTATTTTTGGCCCAATTTTACTAGTATCATAACATTATTCAGCGGCTGACAAGAGGGGGAGGGGTGGGGGTGGGGGGAGGGTTTGCAACCCCCTCCCCTCTAGATCAGCTACTGATATCACAGAAATGCCAGAGACTTCTGCCAAGGTTATCCCAAACTTAAAGCAATAATTTTGAAGTTGAACAAATTGACTGGAGTGGGGTTTTAACCTGCGACCTCCAGATTGCTGTTCCAGATCTCTACCAACTGAGCTTTCCGGCCCTATGTTGGCGGTTCTGATCTTGTTAATGTTTTTGTTCAAGGGGCGCTACTCAGAAGTCATAAACCCATATATATACCATGTAGCCAGGGATCACGATACTAGCAACATCAGCAATGCTGCAAACCCGGGAAATAGCAAACGGGAATCACTCCCAGAGGATACTGCTTTTTATTACAAATTTTCAAATAAACCACACAGCACAGAGAAGCCATGAATGAAGTCACTAAGAAGCCACGTCTTGCATTACTTGGCTACGGCTTGCAATTACACATACGTCTATGGAAGCGGCTCAAGCCATTTTCCATAGACACATATGCTGCCACCAGCCGTAGCCAGGTAATTTGGACATGGCTAGACTTACTTGAGTAGTCCCTGGTCCCAGCCTTTAATGACCTGGCCTGCACCCAGGGTGAAGACAAAAGGTGAGCCCCTCGGTATACTGCTGTCAAACTCGGTCCCATCCTGTAGCGTTCCCTGTGTTTACAAATTACAGGCACCAACACTTGAGAGTTTAAAATTCTTCTTGAACAGTTGAACACTTATGCAAGTAACAAAGTAGTATTCCGGTTCTCATATAAAGTTATCACAAGTTAATTACAAGTCAACTACAAGTCAATCACAAATCTATTACAAGTCAATATTAAGTTAATCACAAGCCTTAAAGTTGCAAAGTTTTGTTTTATTAGTGTTGTGTCACTTGTGTGGTGACAGTTTCTGAACTAATATTTTTTTATCAAAGGTGATCAATCTTGAACTATTCTCTTAATTTTCAATGTAATTTGTTTTCTTAATGTTTTACTTACTGTATATTCAACCCATCAGTTGCTATATATATTGTATATTTGTACAATCGGTTGTGTGCTCGGTTGGCTGGTTAGAATCTCATGCAGCAGCGGGTACCGCAATGAAACTATTCATAAGGCCAAAAAAAAATAATAGTTCTGCTTCCGATTTCCCTACCTACCCTATTCTGACAGCCCCTACCCTAATTTTTTATTGGAAAAATGAGAAAAAAACACCCAAAACTATCACTTTATACCTTTTACCCTGGACTACATGCAGACGCCTCCATATGACCGTACACAAAAAAAAATGGCCAAAAAAACCCTACCCTATTTTCGAATGCCATGTAATCGGAAGCAGAACTATTTTTTTTTTTTGGCCTAAGATGGAATTTGCGTCGGAGTGGTGTAAATTCAATATTGGGTTTTGCCCTTCACCGATGCATAAACACTGTATACTCAGTGTGTTACCCCGAGTGAAAGTGAGAAAAAAATCACTCAGGTGGGACTCAAACCAACAACCTCCTGCTTTCTAGTGCAGATGTCTTACCACTCGACCACTGAGCTTCCGGGATCAGTTGGCTGCTTCGAATCTGATGTACCAGATGCAATGAAACTATTCATAAGATGGAATTTGCGTCGGGGCGATGTAAATTCAATTTTCGGTATTGCCCTTCAGAGAATTTTAAGGGTGAGTAAAGTTGGCCAGATTTTTTTTCTGCACTCAAAGTCCCAGTCTGCCAGAGCCCTGCCTACTTATTACCGTGTAATGCATGTGCAAGGTGTCCCCGTTCTTGGATCTCTGCTCACAGTTCTCCACCTTCTTCTTGACACCAATTTGAAGCTTCTTGGGCTTGTCCGCCGCCTCCACAACCACTAGGAACATGCAGCAGACGACAAGGGTCGCCAAACCACCGGCGCTGACTAAGGACTTGCAAAGAACCATCTTGAATTCTTTCCAGAAGCTGATTAGTTTGAAAATAATGGGGAAAGAGTCAAACCAGACAGAACTTCCTACTTCCCTTTTTATTGGGGGGCCCGGGGGGGGGGGGGGGGGGGGGCAAGGAAGTCAAAGTATTTTACAAAGTAGTTTTTGCATGTGGTTTTAAGAAAAAAAAAAATAAAAATTGGAACTCTCTACAAACTTCTTGAACGATTAGAAGTTTGGCACGAGGCTTTAATTTATTCTATATCATTATCAGTATATGAAACACCAGGGGCGGATGTATAGCTTTCAGGAAACGAGGGTTAATATGAAGGGAAGGAGGATGTTGTGTGAAGGCCAAAGGCATGCCCATCCCCTCCCCCCTTCTAAGGCAACATCATGCAAAAACTGAAAACATTCAGTTAAACTAATTAGGCAGATGCCCTGTACTACAGAGCTTGTGATAATACTAGTGTGGGGTGGGGGGGGGGGGGGGGGGGGGGTAGGGGGAGCTAGGGCGGAAGCGCCCCCTCCGCACCCACTTGATCCGCCACTGTTGTCACTCAGGGGTGGATAACACAATCTCCTCCCCCCCCCTCAAGTTAAAACATTAATCCATTGACTGAGTTTGAGTTTGAAGAAATAACTTAACAAATTGTCTTTGACTGATCTCTTCATGCTCGTTGATTGAACGTCCTTGTCTATCTTCATTCAACACATTTGCAACCCTTGACGTCAAACCCCCAAACCCCCCCCCCAAAAAAAATATTTTCTCTAAAATTTCAATCAGTTCACTATCTATGGTTCACTGTTTGTTCTTATTCCTCCATGGTAGCACCTAGCTTTATTCATGGAGGAAAAGAGGAAGGAACTAGGGCTCCAATTCCAAACTCATCCCACTCCCAGCATAATTAACAAATTGCTCAAGCCTGTATATTATGGCGAAAGTGACATGGAAGTATTATATTCTATCTAGCACGAGCAACCTAGAATGCCAGAATCTGATGGGATTGATGGTCCCAAAATATTCTTTGCCTACCTTTTGACTTCAGTTCACCTGCTCGATCGAAGAAGCCGGGACTCACAAAACACACACTAAGTACACGTAGCTTTAGCACGCGTACAACTAGCCCCACTAGTGTGGCCGTCGGTATGCTGCGCTGAACCTTTGGCCACACACCGTGGTACCGCGCGCTACTGAGGACGAAGTTTTTCGTAAAATTCAGGGCAGTTTCTTACATTTTCAGTTTCTTACTTTCTTATGGTTGTATTCTATGATGTCTCCTATCACTTCTGGGATGCTTAGCATGTGCTTAGATCTAATGATGTTCCATTTTCCGAGATATTCTTCAATCTTTCTGGAGCCCATAATGCACTCGTGAAACGTCTGGTGGTGGCAGCCATTTTGAATGTGACAAGAGATGACCTCAAGCTGTGACGTCGCGTTTATGCAAATTGCTTGTCGAGCGCGCGAGGGCGTGAGTTGCAAATGCGACGGCTGTTTCCTGTGCCGTAGATCCTGAATAGAGATCGGTGCACGTGGCCCCCTGACGATAAATGCATGGTACAGGAAACAGCCGTCGCATTTGCAACTCGCGCCCTCGCGCGCTCGACAAGCAATTTGCATACACGCGACGTCACAGCTTGAGGTCATCTCTTGTCCCATTCAAAATGGCTGCCATCACCAGACGTTTCACGAGTGCATATGGACTCCAGAAAGATTGAAGAATATCTCGGAAAATGGAACATCATTAGACCTAAGCACATGCTAAGCATCCCAGATGTGATAGGAGACATCATAGAATACAACCATAAGAAAGTAAGAAACTGAAAATGTAAGAAACTGCCCTGAATTTTATGAAAAACTTCGTCCTCAGTAGCGCGCGGTACCACGGTGTGTGGCCAAAGGTTCAGCGCAGCATACCGACGGCCACACTAGTGGGGCTAGCGTACAACGCTTTATCATTATCCCGGCAAATTCAACTTGTAGCATGAAGTGAAGTTGTGTGCGCACACAACTACTGAAAGAGTCCCGGAGAAAAAGGTTGACAAAATTGCCCTAAACCTCGACTCCTTTGCGTGAATCATTGCATAAGCATAACAATAATTTAGAACCAGACTAAGCTAGAATACCCTCGACCTCACACGTCACCTACACGTACGTGTGTACTGCACTATACTAAAGAGCGGCGGCGCTAGCAAACGTTTTCAAGACGTGCACATAATTGGCTGAACGAAGGGGATACGAGTATCGAAGAAAATCCGCTGCATCAGAGTTGAAATCATGTCGTAAGTTTATCCTTTTTACCACTAATTTGTGACCAGTATATTTAAGTTATAAACTGGCTTCGTATTTTTGGTGTATTTATTTATAATATGCGAAAATGAAAATTATTACGAGTGGGTGTAGAACTGCCTCATACTAAACAGCGTCAACACAGCGTCAACACACTCCAAAGCGTCAACACAGCGTCAACACATCCAAAATGCATTAAAATTGACAAAAGCAGTATGTAACCCATACAGTATGGACAGAAACAAGATTTTGGCTTAAAATTAATAGGTTAAACGTCTGAAAATTGCGATTTTCAGTTCAAGAAAATTGGCTCTCCGTGCCGCTCCGAAATCGGCTGCCATGTTGCCTCAGTGGCAGTGCGGACCATACCATTATGCTAAAGGGTGAAAGCGTTGTACAATAAACCAACAGAGAGGGCGCGGCCGGCCAATACCAAAAGATGTCCATTTCAATAAAGTAAATGAAACATAAACACAACTCACAAAATAATGATCCACCACTCCGATCCTCAGTCCTCAAATATCTGGAATCCCTCTGTTGTTTATGACAAGATAATGTCATTACCTACACACCCCTACTTGAAATGGTGTAGTCCAAGCTTTGTGCGAAGTCAAGATGGCGGACAACGGCCGTGCGAGTGAAAGGTCATTTTTTTCGCGTGAAAATACGATATTTTTAACAACGAAATGGAAACTCAATCCAATGGAAATTCTCTTTTATTGTATGTTTCACAATTATATGCCCTTTTTGTCAATTCAGAATGTGTTTTGGATGTGTTGACGGTGTGTTGACGCTTCTGTCATGTGTTGACGCTGTGTTGACGCTGTGTTGACGCTGTGTTGACGCTGTTTAGTGCGACCCTAGCTTAGGCTACGGCAGTAATGTATAGTCGGTCTCTGTATTATCGCGGCGGCATCGGAAATTTCTTGTTTTGCGTTGCCAAAACTCCTTCAAGTGGCGATTTTATCCAGTTCACCAGGCATTTAAGGACTTTCTGCCAAGTTATATAAAAAGGACGATTAAAAAATGTGTCTTTCGGGGCTTTTATTTTTTAATGATTTTTAATAAATTATATTCACGTTTTCCAAAACTCGCAAATTTTCCCTCACCGTGTCTGCTAAAAGGTACCGTCTATATTTTAACGTAAATTTGTAATGGAGCTCTGTCCGTGAAAGTTCCATTGTCTGGTTCCCATTCTACAGCTGCAAACGTAAAATGACATTGACGGACGATATTTCCACCGCGAAATCGTAAGAACTTGTACATGTTGTACGGGATCAAAATAAGGACAGTTTTTGTTTTTCGTTTACTCAGGTTGTTAACGAAACCCAAGAGTGAGATGACCTCCGAGGAGCTGGCTAAGCGCGAGGAAGAAGAGTTCAATACGGGGCCCCTGTCGGTCCTGACACAGTCCGTCAAGAACAACACGCAGGTCCTGATCAACTGCCGCAATAATAAGAAACTGCTTGGCAGAGTCAAAGCGTTTGACAGGTAAGGAAGTTTACGGCTTGAGCTTTTCTTTGTTCAGCCGAGCCTTCGGACTCCATGCAAAAGGTGGCCTTACTCAGTTAACGTGTCTCAAATACTGGGCTTATCAAGTGGAAAAACAGTCTAGATTCTAAAATTGAGGGAACTCCATGAAATTTGGCACGTGTTGCTGTGTGTGTCCCTGCCGAGGAGCTCTCAGGAGAAGTCACCAAGCCCCAATTACTGTTCACGCATGGATGGGAGTCCATGTATTTAGACATTCCAACCAGGTGGTGTCTTTGTATTTATTGATTTGGTTAGTCTTGATTTTGTTGTTGAGAATACTGAAACATGTCCACTGTCGTCCCTGTCCAATGAGTATACTCAGTTCTATGAAAAAATATATTGAAAACCAACCTTTTCAACTTTTCCTTGTTTTTTGTCGTCTGGAACAATGCAGGCATTGCAACATGGTCCTGGAGAACGTCAAGGAGATGTGGACGGAAACCCCCAAAGCAGGCAAGGGAAAGAAGAAGTCCAAGCCGGTCAACAAGGATCGCTACATCTCCAAGATGTTCCTGCGAGGAGACAGTGTCATTCTGGTGCTCAGAAACCCCCTGGCTACTGCCAAGCAGTGAGCCCCCTTGGAGAAACTTTTGTAGACTCTGCTTGTAAAAACCCAGCACTCCCAGATCTTTCAAAATCCACCAAGGAGAATTTTGGAGGATTTTGTAGGATTGAGGACGGTAGAGCACAGCCACTAATACATGGGAAGCGACTTGATGCCTCTTGAGAGTTTAAGAACACAGTGCGCAGTGGAGGATTTTGGAGGATATTAGCCTTGTTGGAGTATGACGGACACAATAGGAGGGCGCTATGTGAAGTGGGTTAAACTTCACATAGGCACTAGGTCCTGAAATCCCCGAAAATTTCATGTTTGGATTGTTTACTTAGCCTATTTCAAACATCTGGTTGAAAGGAAACCAACCTAATGTCTTACCGTTCCCGAGAAAAGACGAAAAACCCCTGGTTGTTTACATCGGACACGACAGAGTACGAATACGTTTTCGTGTCGTTCTCAGTGTACGATATACACGTTGTGTGTCTCGGGAACTGCGGTGACCAATCACCAATGCAAAAAAATGTGGTTTCTTCAACGTCCGCAAAAGGCGAACACTTTACGAATGAAATCACAACTAGCATCCAAACAGCTCGAATTTATGGGGTTCGCATAATACAGGAATAACACAAAAACGCCCAGATTTTAAAGGATAGTTGTGTGGACGTGTATTTCCTAGTTTTAAATGTTCTTTCCGATTAACATAATCTCGTTCAAAGCGCGTTTTGTAGCCCAATTGGGCTGTTCCAGGACCCAGTGTCCCTTTAAGTAGAGTAAATACAAAAGAGTTTCCCCACTCTGAATAGCACCCTCTTCTTGTGTCCACCACACTTCAAAAAGACTAATAGAAAGGTTATCAACACCAGTGCCTGGAGAGTTGAGTCCTTTTTTTTAACTGGTGTGGTCTCTTTTTTTCTAGAAACGGAGAGATACCATGTTGAATTAAAAAAGACATGGGCTTTTCATATGTTTGCACTGTGTGCGGAAATGATCTTGTGGAAAATGCAGGAATTGGTTTTTCAAGAGTTATCCGAATGTATTGTACATATACAATGTATGTAGAAAGGCGAATTTGTTGGAAAGGTATCATGCAGAAAAAGTTTCGCGATATTTTTTCTTTCTTCTGATGAGCTGTCTGTGTTCTTGCTTGTGTTGTCTTTGTAATTTATGATTTCTGTACCTCCTGTGTTGGGTGTGTTTTACTTCAAATGCTGACCTACCATCAGATTAACTGATTCTGAAAGGGGAAAAAGTGTTGCAACCTGATGCCACTTCGGCGGTTGTGTACAAAGTCTATGGAGAGTCGAGAAGTATTTCCTAACAAAATTGGAAATGTTTCTCAGTCCAGATTCATGTCTTATCATCAATTTTTGCAATGACTGACCTTCATCGAGATGATATATGAAGAAAAAAGTGGCGTCAGGTTGCAACATTTTTCCCCAGAAAAATACTGACAGAAGATTTTGTTTGATGGGGGATTGGGGGCCAATCAAAGACAGTATCCAAATGACTTGGCTATGGCTGGTTGTTACATACGTGCCTATGGCAGTGGCTGAAGCCATAGCCATTAGCCAAGTAATTGTACACTGCCAGAGGCTCAGTGATTTGTTGAGGCACAGTGTATGTTGTAAGCGTAGCTTATTTCTCAGCTGCGGTGGCTACTTATTTTTCACCTAAAGCAGACCTCCCCTCCAAAAAATTGTGAACTTCGGAAAACTAAGCCAAGAGGAATACAAACAGTAAATTCTTGTAAATAAATGAGTTTGTATAATGTTAAGGTTGTCACAGTAGCTAGTTTGTGAAGGATGCCCTTTTTAGATTCCATGTAAAAACATGAATTTTTTGCACTTTTTGAGTTCCGTCTGTCCACAATATAATTGTTTCATTCTTTCTGTACATGAGCTACAGCAGGAATCTTAAGAGAACAGTGTTTAGGTCAGATCTGTCACAAGGCATCCAGTAATAAAGTCAAATCACAAGCAGTTCAAATAAGCCTTGATATTGCTTGTTTGTGATTATTCGGCAATTGGCCGGGACAGCCCACAAAAGTCTTTTGACTTGATTTCCAGCGGGATCCCTTGGTAGAAGATGTGGAAGGAAATTACAGTTCAGGGGTGGGTGGAAACTCCATAGTCTAGGGAAAACCCAATCTACATATTGGCCCAGATGGGATTTGAACCAGGGTCACAGTGGTGGAAGGCGAGGAAAGTACCGCTACGCCAACCTGTTCATTGCTTGGGTATGGACTTGTGATGGACTGGACTACAACACTACACCAGAAAGCTGGATGGGATTCCTTTATTTTAATTAACCTCTTTTCTGGCTCTGAAATTTGGTTTTCATGAATTTATATGAAACCACCGAGTTGGCAAGAAAGACCATGTATCTTTTCAGTGTCGTAGAGCAATTAAAACTTTTTGAAAAATGATCCTTGTGCCTCTCTTATTTTTGTCTTTGTCTGTCTCCACCTCCCCCCCCCCGAAAAGAACCTGCCCTCCAATTTATGCCTTTCAGGGTGACCGTAAGGCCATGGCCAAATTCTGCTAAATGGACAAAAATCTGCCAAATTCCCAATAATTACTCGAAATACACTATAAACGCTTAAAATCACATGCAGATGTTGTAGTATAGCCTTAATTAAGGTTCAAATTAAATTACAATCTATAGTTACATAAAGATGTTATGAAATTGCATAAATTTCAGACAAATCCAGTGAACCTCGGCACCTAGACCAGCCAAACTGTCCCATTATGCAACTGCAAGGGTTTGTTTGAAAAGATTGAAGCTTTTTTGAACAAATGTACCATTATTTTTTCAAATTTGCTGTTTTTCTATCAACCATTTTTGCAGAATTCTGCCAGAAATCTGCCAAAAAAATCCAGTCCAATTTTCTGTCAAACTCGTTTTTTTAACAAAAATTCTGTCAAAGTAAGCCAAAAATCGACTAAAACGGTCACTATGATGCCTTTCAACTTTATCAGTCACTGCATAGCGTATTTACCCATAACATGAACAGACCTTACGCATTGCAGTACTTCAGAGGTTGCTCTTAGTTATTTTAATTCAGCAACGAAGGAATCCACAAGGTTTACTCGTGCCTATCCAAACCATTACCCTCCGCCTAGCGCCTCAATGCACAAGGTATATTGTTGACTGAATGGTATTCTAGTCCGCGATAAACATGTAAATTAACAACTGACAACAAAACACTCTCACTACAAAATGACTTCTCTAAAACATAATGTAAGGTACGACAAAATTTAATCTCAGAATCACAAAAACACAGAACTTGATACTGAAGGTGGACATAAAATATTTAACAAACTAATAAGAAATGAGCAACATTACATGAGACATATGGTCCGATCCCCCTCCCCAAAATCTCAAATGTACAGCAAGGTCAACAGCCAATTCTAATTATCAAGGAATGTACATGTATTGTGGATGAAATGTATCCCCAAGATTCCCAAACTTCCAGTTTACATTGACTTTAATGTTCGTTTTTAATTAATCACCAGCTAAATGAGCACACAGCAGGGAGTGTATATACTAAGCTTTTTTAGGCACCCAAGTACCAGAATCAAGTCTGCAACAGTCCCACTTGTGTTTCTCGCTCTAATTTATCAACTTTGTGAACATTTTTCACATTTTCAGGGGTAAGACAAGACATCGTTTCCCTTCAAAAATATTGCTTTCACAAACAAAACTGAACAGAAATCAAGTATCTCAGAAATTACACAACCCCAAGCACATTTAATATACACACGGTTAAAAACTCATCCACCTACTTTCTGTGCTTTCTACTAGACTTGACCCAGCCCAAATGTAACGGAACCATTTTAAACCATGCTTTCAAAGAAATAGACGACAAATTTTACTTTAAACTATTGACCGATATACCTGCCAAATGGGCTCACAACTTGTACATCATCTGGCCTTTAAATGAACAAAATTCGCTATCAAATCCTTTAAAAAAAATGCAGTTGAACAAAGAAATGTACTCTATCCTTCGTAAACAATCAAAGCAACTAAAATACAAATAAACGCCATTAAAGATGTCAGGAGGATGATACTGTAAACTGGTGCACCACTGTCTAGTTTTGATATGCAAATGTAGTGTGATGGAAACAACAGGTCTTGGGATAACAACTTCCACTGAATTTCTTCTACGTTTTCTGTGTCACCATGGATCAGGTTCTTACATCAACTTGTTGAATTTGGACATCCCTCAGAAATTTCAAACCCGTTTTCACTTTTTTAAATGAGCCACTTTTTTTAATATCATATCCCGTTTCTTTTACAATGATTACATGTACATAGAAAAGACGTCAAATTTCATAGATATTTACATTGAGATACTACATGTTAACATGTCACCAACGCATTAGCCAGTTTGTTTATAAATTTACACTTAAACCCCTGCTTCAAATCTTAACTTTTCAGGATGGCTTTTTGTTTTAAGCGTGTCTGAAAATGCAAATCACGATGACTAAATCTCGGCTATCCCCCCTTCCCCCAATCTGCTAAACCCAACGCCAAACTTCATGTTGGTTTGTCATGTCTAACAAAATGCAAATCACGACGACCAAGCCTTGACTATCCCCCCCCCCCTGATCCGCTACTCCAACGTCAAACTTCAGCCGGCCATCTTTAATCCTTGGGACTGCGGGATTTGGATTTGGAGCGCGAGCGAGACCGCGAGCGAGAGTGGGAGCAGGAGCGGGACATGGACTTGCGAGGCGAGTTACGTGGGGACTTGGACTGGCTGCGTCTGGCACTCTTGCTGCGGCTGCGGCTCTTGCTGGCACTTCGAGAGCGGCTCCGGGAATGGCTGGCTGAGCGGGAACGACGACGTCGGGGGGAGCGTGACCGAGAACGGCGGGGAGAGCGAGAACGGCGGGGAGAGCGAGAACGGCGGGGCGAACGGGAGCGAGAACGTGATCTTGACCGGCTGCGAGAGTAGTCCCGTCTGTAAATCAAAAAAAAAAAGTAATGAAGATGATTAAC
Organism: Patiria miniata; assembly: GCF_015706575.1. Lineage (NCBI taxonomy): Eukaryota > Metazoa > Echinodermata > Asteroidea > Valvatida > Asterinidae > Patiria > Patiria miniata. The sequence continues at coordinate 38,297,072 of NW_024037074.1, read as the reverse complement.
AATGGAATCAGGAATCAACAGTTATGTATTTTAGCCCTTCACAATTGTGAATTTGATTCCATGAAAATTATGTAAATTTTAAAATAAATCTTCAAATACATTGCCCCGTTTGACTTTTTCCCCCTCGTTTTTCTTACTTCTTCTTGTGTGCGTTGTCCTCAACGATCCTGATAGTCCGTCCATTCAGCTCAGTCCCGTCCAGTTTCTTGATGGCGCTGCTCATGTCTGAATAGGTCGCAAACTCAACAATCCTGCATTCGAGAGGGGGGATAGAAGTTTTCCATGAAACGGTGGACATCTTGTTTGAGAGCAATTCCATATACCCAAGTATATATTTATCAATGCAAATGATCTTAAATACTTTTGACAATTCTCATAGAATCAAACGACAATAATGAAAGCACATGATCCCTCTGGACAAAAGCACCACAGGGGCTTATTGTGTCAGAATGGGAAACCTGCCTTATCCACAATGTTCCCCTAAGTAGTCAAAAGAACGGGAAAAGGTGCAACTGCATGCAACTGAGAATGTAGAAGAAGCGAGGAAATTCCAAACCACACAATACTTTGTACAGTGCTTTTCAATTTGTAGTGGCATTCATGAGAAGTAAAAAAAAAAACCGAGGAAATCAGCGGATCCAAGGAAAAGTTGCATGCCAGGCAACAAATGCGAGTTGAGACAAGCTTACTTGTCTGTGGAGATTTCTGTGGTTAAGAAACTGTGCCTTCTAAGAACCATGAGCAAGTTACAGTCTTGTGATGGCCCACTGCTCAAGGTTTGAAGGCAAATCATTTAAAGTGTAATTGTTTCCAAAACAAACAGAAACTCACCCTTCATTTTTGCGCTGTTTGTGTGCATCTGCAAATGTAACCTCGCCAGATTGTCGCATGTAATCCTTCAGATCCTATAGAAGGTAATGCAAACACACCAGAGAAGACACAAAACAAGACCATTTAGTTTAATTCAAGCAAATGAACCTCATGCAAGACATAACATTTCCAACTTCATTGTACTGTCAAATAAAAACACGGCTCACAAAATACAACAAGGGCTGCATGCTTGGGGACAAATAGAAAGGATAAAAAGGGTCAATTCGGTGAGTGGTCAAAACTTGATCTGGAAGAAATCTTTGGAATGAAGGGAGGGGAAACAATAGATGGTGATGCAAGACAAGTAAATGATAAAAGTATTTTGGCCATGGTTACAGAAATAAGATTTGATGACATAAGCAGCATTGTCAAGAATCGTGCTATTTGCCATTTACTGGACGTTGGTCCTGTGTGACACTGATTTTCTCTGTAAAATGCAGTAAAACAATCAGGATTTTCGGTCCATAACCACCGCAAGCAATCTCATTCAAAAGTCTCAGTAATGCCAGAATTATTGATTTTGACTGCCATTCCACTTATTTCTGCTACCTTGGAATGCTATGAACCATTTCAAACTTTTGTTCTTAACTTCTGAACACCGACAGATGGATCTCTCTCTATTTTTTCCCTGATGCAACACCAACTTTTTCATCTTTACAAAATTAATGTTCATAGTCTGAAAAAATTATGTTTGGTCAGGAAAGTCTTGAATTTAGATCTTGATTTAGTTATTTTATGGTCAACAATGATTTTTTTGGGTACAATACAGAGCAGTCAGCATTCTTACAAACGTAAGTACAAAGGCTGGCTTACAGTAGCTGGCAATCACATGAACAGATACAATGTACATCAAAACTGTAACAAATGAAGCAACACCTCGTCATCAATGAATGTGTTTCAAAGAACGACTCCCACAATAAGGGCTGAGAGACATAAAAACCCCCAAAATACTTCACTTGTGAATCCAATCTGTTGCCGCCACACGTTGGGCTACTGTAAACCAACCTTCAAGTCTGGCATCATGCACATAATTTCATTTCAATTGGTAATTAAGAAGTTAGTTGAAAACAACCTGGGGAAAAAAATCTGTAAAATAAAAGTGACCAAATAAAAATGGTGGTTGGGTCTGGATGACGTAGTCGAGCCAAGCGGAGTAGACTCATCATCTGCTGGTGTAGTCGTCAGGCAGCGTCCATCAGGGGCCATCAGTAGTCCATCCTAAAAATGGACCCTAAACACAAACAGTCTTGATCACTGGGGGATAAAGGGTATGCCGACAGTACCAAGATTACAAGCGTGTCCAAAAACTGCCCAATGTGACAATGTGACTGCCCAATGTGACAAGACAGTTTGAAGCAAAGGATTTTTTAGTTTGAAATTTTCCCATTGTAAAGCAGCTTCGATTGGTTGCTTATAAAATTAGTTTTATTTTGGTACTTGTTTTATCTTTTGCCTGTCGGCATCCCCTTTCTCCACCTGTGATTTTGGACTACCCGACTGTTTTGGGTTATCATTACTATACCTTCCAGCAGCCAGGCAAGGCTGAACCGAGGCTCTCACCAGCCCATCATGATATAAGGGGGGAAGACTGCAACACAAGACCCATGAGAGAGCAGCCAGGGAAGGCACACCCGCCCCGAATGGGGTGGGGGTGTGCCCCGCTCACTATAGCATAACAGCCAGCCAGCCAGCCTTCAGCTCAGATTATGGCCCGGGTGTGGTGGTGGTGGTGGTAGTCCAAACCATCAGTGGCATGAAGCACAAGTGACTGCACTTTTCAGCACCCAATATCAAAATTGGGCAGTGCGAAAAACAATTTGGGCGAGACTCATATTTCCTTGTCTCACAAGTGTCCAGAAAAGCTATTTGAGAGTACGGAAAATTTTGGCACCTCCTTTTTTTTTGTTGGTAACGATTTCTTTAGTGTTTGTTTTGAATGTCAGTGGAGGTGATTGTCAGTGGAGGTGATTGCAATCTTGAAAAAAAGAAGTAAAACTACTTTGGCTTCTTGGTATTTTTACTAGGACACTTTTTCATATTTGTTCAAAACTGAGGATGAACTGATTTTTTTTTTTATTTTTAGAAAGATTTTCAATTTTTTTTTGGTTCAAAAAGAATCTGAGAATCCAAAATTTAATTCACATTTTAGAGTGAATTAGTTCATTTGGTCAGTTTCCTTCTCCAAATTTCGTTTTGACTTGGAGTTTGATTCTGCTCTGGAAAGCAACTCTTTGTCCAAACAAAAAAGAACAAAGAACGTCTGGCTTTGAAGGCATCTGAAAGGCCAGGGTGACGGCCTGTGACTTTTGCATAGATCGTCCTTCAGGGGTTGCAACAGCAAGGTGGTGGGGTCTTCCAACCAGAACTGCCACCATGAGTGAGCCCTTCTGCCTCGCAAGCTTTCTTTGCCTCAACACACACTCAAAGTGGGGGGCGTTGGTTAGGAAGCTACAGCTGCGGCCGGCCAGCCAGGAACCCTGTCGAGCCTCTAAGTGCCCCTCAGAGCGATGGACCATCATCGTCTGTGGTCTGCCTGCAACCTAGCCCCTTTAAGCCCCTCGTTAGTGGTTTAACCGGGGAGAGAGAGCAACTTCCCTCAGATAGCATAGTAAGACAACCCTCACGGCTCTTACCAGGGGGCTCAGTCGCTAAAAACAGTGCTGAAGAAAGGACAACATTGCAATGGTCAGTTGGCCTCTTGGTTCAAGTTAAAAAAAAAAAATTATAAAAATGAGAGAATGTCATGCAAAAATAGGTTTTTGAAAAATCCAAAATCCTTCCCATTCCCATAAAAACAACTAGAAACTTTGGGGAGAATCTGATGATAAATCTAAGAAATGAAGAGAAAGTGGATGTTCATGAATGGTATATGAAAATTTGAAAAATTACGCAATGTGGACTAAAAACTCAGATGCTATTTTGAGGAAAAGTTGCACATCAAGGTCTTTTTAAGAGTAACTTAATGAAAAAAAAAAAAATCATCTTACCTGCCAACTCACACGACTGGACAGGTTTTCCACAATCACACGGTAGTCTGTGCGCACAGGCGGGCCATATCTGCAAATTGTAGAGAAGGTGCATTTACTCCAAGTCAGTAAATGATCATAATCGGGCATAAAACATACATCATATCAGTGACGCAAGTATACATATCCCCTAATGACTTGTGGCCAACCTCTGCCAAGTTTTTGGAACATGCTTTATAGATTTGTCAGTGTGAGGGAATTGCTTGGCCTATGAAAAATAAATCAACCCTAACTCCGTAAGCTCTCTTGTCCAGAAGCAGCCTGAATCCTCCAATATCCTCCAATGGCAATGAGATAAAAACTCTCGAGCACCTGAATCCTTCAAAATCATCCACTTTTTTCTCGCTGGAGGCCTCTGCCTGGATCCTTTGAAATCCTCCACTGGGTATGCAGGTATGTTATCACATAATCAGATTTCAATTCTCTTATGAGTTCATTAGCCTGTGTGACTTATCGAAATCCTCTATTGTTGTCCTGTATTGTGGATTGGGAATTCCAAGGCCCTAAATAGCTGGAGTAAAGAGGCTGTACAATAAACAGTGGTACATGTATATGCTGGATGCCTGACCAAGTACACATGCATAACGCAGGTAACGGCCTGAATCCTCCAAAATCATATTTCTTTGCAAAACCAGCCAGAGCCTTAATCCTCCAATTTCCTCCAGCCTCAGTTGGGGCCTGGATCCTCCATTATCCTCCAGAGGCAAAATCCTGTTACGCCCTCAATCCTGCAAAATCCTCCAGTGCCTCGATTTTCAAAGGCCCTCAATCCTTCGAAATCCTCCATTATGCAAAGTGGATTTTAGAGGCATTGGGAGGGTAAGGGTTAAGCAACTTGCAATATTCAGGACGAGGGACAATGTAATCAACGACTCATCATTACAGTATACATGTAATCACCAATTTGAAGCAAAGCTCGTAAGGCTCCACTTTGGGCATTTTAAAACAATATTTTATCTCTTACTCAATTATTGGAAGAAGGAAAGTTTTTGGGTTGCCTCACCTAGTTGATCGACCAGAACGTGATGCTGAGCCGTTCTGACTGAAGGAACAAAGGGAAAATATAGATTACATTGGCATAAGGCGGGCTCTTCGTACGATCAGGCAGGTTGGACATTTTCCCTCTTCCTTCCTTCAGTTTGGCCACCCAAGTCATCAGGGGATATTTATACAGTTTGGAATTCACTGGCACTCATTAATAAAACTTTACAGAAACTAATCTAAGAACTTGGCATGTTCTTCTTTAAATCACAGGTATTGTTTGGGAATTGCCGCTTGTACGGCAAGCGTCTATGATGCCTGTGCAGATTCGGCGATTAATTATGCAAAACAAGACTGCGACTTGACCTCCAGATTCTAACCATTCAGCGGAAGCCCTCTATCGGGCCTTGGTGACCCGTTGTTGTTTTACAAAAAGAACATGGAAGCCAATTGACCAATCAACAGCTTAGTTCACATTTCTGCACCAAATGACGTCACAATTTCTAAAGTTGACTCCGACTGGCTAGGGTCGCATAAATCTGCATTGTACACATATCAGGCGCTAGTGCGGAGCTAGCGTGCGGGCTCCGAACAAAGGATGATACCGAGACCATTTCTTGGAAAGGATTTGAGGAGAACGTTCTTACTTGTCAATCCAGCCTGGTCTCCTGTCTCTTTCAAAGCCTCTGCCGCCGCCGCCCCCGCCACCGCCGTAACGATCGTCTCTCCCTCTGGCTGGGCCACGAGCATGTTCAATGATCACCCTGTTGAAAATTGCCAAACTCAATCTAAGTATCTCAAATAAAATCTGCAGAGAAACCCACGTACACGCATAATACTCTTTCAGTATTAGCTGCATCGCTGGAAGTCGGTGCATAGATTACACATTGTGCGGGGGTTTGGCAAGGTGATTTGATGAAAATGTTGATATGATTGATGAAACTTTAGGAGAAGTCCAAGAAATCGCGCACGCCATGTCCCAAATGTAAGGAACGTTTAACCCTCTAAGATATTCATGGATCTAAGTAATTTTTTTCTACTGTTGGTCATCTGCAAGGAGAAAACCCACAAGAAATTTGATGTAATACGTCTTTGCGGGGATTATGTCATTAAAGAAAAGATGGGGTTACATATGGGACAAAAAAGGGACGTTTTCTTGGACTTACAATTTACACCAAAAAGGAAGATGAAGGGGACAAAAAGAAAAAAAGATGACTTAACCCAGTCCTTCTGATTTGAAAATCACAGGTGTGTGGAAAAACGCACACCTGGATTTTTCTAGGCGTGTGATTTTTCAAGGCGTGTGATTTTTCTAGGCGTGTGATTCTGTGGTCCACGCTGGGACTGAACAATTTGGTACTGTTTTTCAATATATTCACCTTGGTTTACAATAAAGCAATATTCTCTTCACCGACCTACTTTATTTTCACAAATTTTGAAGTATAATTATGCCGTAAATGTATGCTGAGGTGTGCGGTACTGAGGGATTCAGGCGTGCGATTATTCGCACTTTTCAGGAAGCATTGAGGCGTGTGATGGCATGGGGTGTGATCGCACGCTTCAAAACAGAAGGACTACTTAACCCTGACCTCTCCTTAAGCTACAAAATACTACTCAGTAGTATGCATTTCTCTCCATACGAGTGTGCACAACACATGTAGTATTCCGTAGTATCTGGTCCCTGACCCCCAAAGAGCCCTTAGGACGTTAGGGTTAAAGATGTCTTACTTGTCTCCACAGAGCTCCTTTCCATTCAGATAGTACACAGAATCTTCTGCATCCCTGCTGTCATCAAATTCCTGAGATAATTAACAGAGAAATTTAATAGATTTGAAGGGGGAAAACAGGACAAATATCAAGGAGTATTTAAATCGTGAATATTTTTTTTCAACCTCTTAAACTGATATAGTAATAACCACAAGGTCCACAGATTTATAAGTTGAATTTTTCTTTTTTTCGCTGCCACATTACCACAAAACCAAAGCCGTTCTTCAAGTTGATTTCTCTGATGTGACCATAACCTCTGAAGAATCGTTCAACGTCCTTTTCCCTAGCGCTGTAGCTCAGCCGCCCAATATATACACGGCTCATGTTGACACTGCAAAGAAAAAAAAAGGTTGGTCAATGTAACTAGGTTTACAGGTCAGTAATTGGCACAATTGCAGAATACGGAGTCACGGTTGATTGCCCTCAATAAACCTTCTCAGCGCTACACATGTATGTACTATGCGTCATGCTCCACTGCACTCCCACTCCGTAGTTGCGTAGCCGGCAACAGGGTAGTTGGTTTGGACTTAGAATTTTGTCAGCAACTCCCATTACTTTTGTGTTGCTTCATTCTCAAGCATTCTATTTGTGTGCGAAAGTGTGTTTCAAACTGGCACAGTTTTACCTTTTTTTGAAACTGGAAAAGTTCCTCTGACGAGATGATCACGGAGAGAAAAGATGGATTTTTGCAATGATATATTTGCTTTGGATGATTGCCGTATTCGAAATCATGAAATCTGGTGTTGAAAACGATGTTTATTTCCGGGAAGTTGTGATCGCAGTCGCTCTGGGAGCGGCCATCTTGTTTTTTAGCACATGACATTCAAACACCTTTTGTGGCGAGATTTGCCAAGATTTTGTTGGACAAAAATAGCAATGACATCATCGTAAAGCCAAAGAAATTCTCTTTTGACTCATACCAAGAACATGCACGTTAGTTTGTTTTTGGCCTTCCGAGTTTAGAGACTTTTTTGACAGTTTCATGCACTAATATGAGGTTTACCACTCGCATCACAGCTTTGGTACTGGAACCGCAACCGATAGTGCATGAAACAGTCATCGGGTGTTACGCTTCCGCGTGACGTCATGCGCCAACAGCCAGCGCAGCCGGCAAAAACGAGTAGTTGACAGCGCTCTGTGCCTGATAGTCCGCCATTCATTGTACACAATTTTTTGTGTGCACAAACCAATTGCGGTCCTGGCCATGCCTGCAAGGTTGTCAGGTTAGCGGTTATTCCTCCTTTTTTCACTGCAATTGTAGGCTGAATCTTCATCGTGGATCGTTTTTTACTTCAAGGACCTGTGTAATGGTTATTCCAGGCAAGTTTGGGGTGAGTTGCAGTTGCAATTAGTGTGTAACGGGGACAAAATTGAACATTTTCCAAAATTTTTGCCTTTACTACAAGTTACGAGAAAAATTCACTCCAGCCCTAATAGACAACCCATGATAAAACTCAGGGCTGGGTAACTCCAGCTACTTCGTTACTAAAATAAAAGGTGTCAATCATTACATTGAGAAGTCTGCTTTACTAGGTTGACAATGTCATTTTTTAGAAATAAAAAAATCTTGATTCTAATATGATCGAAACAAAACAGAGGGGCCCCACACAACACGATCGCCTCTAAAACGACGAGGTCCTAATTTGACGCACCCGCATTCAATTTGCGTTGGACAACGCGCGCACATTGCAAGCGTTACCTGCGCCAATCCAATGGAATGCCTTTTACTTGGGTCAAAATAAACAGACCTAAACCAAAAAAAAACCCGAAATATGTTAGTAGAAACTGTGGTTTGAAAACACTTACAGCACTTGCAGTGAAAGGGCAATTTATAAAGGAACACAAAGCGGAGCAGAGGAGGAGATAAAGAGCGTCGACTTCAGTTCGCCGCCCGCATCCGTAAAATGGCGTCTTGCGTGGTGTTTGTCATGCGCAAAACTGAAATGTGTCGGGTTTCTGAATCTTTTAGAGGGGGCGTTTTCTACGGTAGCTTCTATGTTACACAACCCCTGGGCCATCACGTCGGTGGCGAAGCTGGTACCAGTCAAAAATCGAGCCTGTTTTAGTATTCAATGCCTTTTTCAAAATCACTGAACTCGGGGTACAGGAAGGTCCAACTCATTTTGCAAACAAACAGGGTTTTTAAATTATGAGGGCCAGCTGGTGCTTCCCTTTCGCCATGGGCGTAAATCCGGGGGGTGGGGTGGGGGGGGGGGGGGGGGGGGCAGGGGGAGGACAAATTCTCCATTTGATCATCCTCCAAAGATTTTTGTTGTGGTGAGAACCACAAAAATTCCGATTTTTAGGTTATTTTGTTACCTTCCAATGACCCATATTTCGGTAAAAGTTAAAAAAAAAAAACTCCGGAGAATAAACAGAACAAAAGCTTTCAATGCATTGTTTTTATGTAAGGATATATCGGGGGATGTACTATGAGCGCAAAGGTGTTCATACGTCCCCGCGGTAAGGATCGTAATGTTGCGGCCATCTCCCCCCCCCCCCCCATTCAAATCAACGTAACCAAAGCGAGGCTGGAAGGATAAATAGCCTGGTTCATTTTTGCACAAAAATCATTATCATTCAGTACTGTTATTGGATACAGGGAACATGACTGAAATGGTGGAAGCAAGCGTGATAAAGGTCTATGCCACTATGGTCAATTTACGCCACTGCCATGTCCATAACAGTTTTCACCTCCGCCATTCTGGAGTAGTGTGAGTATCACCCGTTATCCACGGAGCCAAGTCTCCTGTATAACGTCTGATATGTCAAAGCATGCAGATTTATGCGATCTCGCGCCTACCCAACCTCGTCTCCAGGGTGTCGAGCAGTACGCGCCCACCACTACCTGCTCTCTCACCCAGCTATTGGATCATTTGCATATGTGCAAAAATTTTGAACACGTATGCAAATGAGGAATAGTCTGGTGCCTGCCTGTGCGTTACATTTGCGTTTGTTTTTGTATGCGGTGTCTGGGGTAAAAACAGAATTAATTCGTCGCAGCGCAGCGCGAGCATGGCGTGAGTAGCGAAAACACGATTTTATTTTAATTTAACTGTAACGATCTTAACGAGACAACATGCAGTATCACATGTCATATTAATATTTACAAATTGGAAAGGAAAAGAATATTTTCGAGATGCGTGGACGAATGATCGCGAAAACACGTACTGCACGGTGTGAATAGCAACACCAAGTACACGATATAAATCCATTTCTAGCAAATTGCGGTATCGAATCAGGATACAGGAAGAAAGTTTCCTATCCAGGGCTTACTACTGGAAACGTGGTTGGAAATAAAGTAAGCACTGGGGACGAGGTTGGCGCCTACCCCAATCGGAGTCGACTTTACTAAATCGTGACGTCATTTCATTCCCAAATCAGGACTTATGGTTTGATTGGTAAATTCGAATGCAGTGTTTTGTAATACAACAACAGCCGCGTGACGGCTTGTGTTGCTGTGTCTAGCGTTTTTTTTTTTATCCATGTCTAGACGCGACAACTGGTGAATGACCGAAGATCCGACACAGAAAGCGCCCGCTGATTGGTCAAAATCTAGAGGTCAAGCTGCGGTTGTCTAGCATTATTAATCAGCGAATCTGTTCAAAAATTAAAAAGGAAAGGGCAGAAATTTGTATTGACGACTGGGGTATAATAATGAACTTTCAGGGACGTTGGAAATTCGAAAAACGGGACCGGGGGACCGGGAGCTGATCATGACATAGGCATTTCACCGTTTTTACGCCATTTACAGAATGTTTACTTTCTGCGTGCTTGAGTTTACACTCCAATGATTATGTTGTTTAATTCCCCCTCAAGCAATACTAAAGTTATTCACTTTTGAATGCACAGTGAGGCCCACATTTAACGGTTATGAATAACATCTTTTCAAAATCTCAAAATTTTAGGTACATCTCTCTTTTTAGGCAAATCAATTCCAAAATAAAAACTACATCGTTAAGGCCCCCCCAAAAATGCTCGGTCTCTGGTCAGCGCGCGCGTCGATTTTAATCAATCATGTGCGTCAACCTTTTTTTCCTTCAAATTAACACGGAAGCTACAACAGCGCCCTCTATTGCCGCACCTCCTCAAATTTTTGTACCAAGGAGCACCAAGGAATGGGGAAATTGCACCAAGGACAATGATAAAGGGCACGAAGGCAAATGATGGAGGACACCAATGTATAATGAGGACACAAAAAAGCAAAATAGTACCCACCTTGTCTGTACAATTGAAGCTTGAAAAAAAAAAGCCACCCCCCCAAAAAAAAAACCGCGTCGCCGCATCAATTCCGGAACTTCGGTCTGACCAGAGACCGGTAAATTTTTTTTTTTTGGCCTAAAATAAAACATATATTGTGGTTTATTTGAAAAATTGAAATTTCGTTAGAAAACACCGGCCTCTGTGATCTTTGGTCTCTCTTTTAAGTCTTTAATCTTTTTACACCGTTCTTATTTACCTGTGATCGTATTAACAGGAGAACGTTTGTAAATTTTGTTTATTTTGTTCTATTTGTCACCACTTAATATATAATGCTAATGCAACAACTAATTAATACAATAACTCAACTTAATAGATTGTTAGTGCAACAATTTGACTAATTAAACATATATGGTGACAGATGGGGGAACCAGGAAGAAGCCTAAGCTTACACAGATCCTGGTCCCGTTTATGAAAAACTTATGAAATAAACAATAGTTATAGCTATAATTCAAATCATTTATCAGTAAATTAATTAAGTTAAAACAGAAAAATTAAGGAAAAGGTAAAATAAAAAATCCTAAATCATGGAGGAAGGAATTTTCTCATTAGTTTTATCAAGTGCTGATAAAACTGCTCAGGATCTTTTGAGTTTTCGACAAAGATATTTAATAGATTTCTTTTTTATTCTGTATGACCGTATTATATAAAAAATTTTAAACATTATTTTTAAGAGACAACTTGATCAATGTAATGTCTTCTGAAGGCTACCGTAGCTAAGCATTTTGGCCAGCAAAAAAAAAAAGCATGGTTCATTTTCCGCATGGCGATGGACCCCCCGCGAAGCGGGAGGGCAGTCATGCCCTCTGTGCTTGGCGGCCGCTGTTCCATGATATCCAGCCAATGCCGCAGCTTTGCAAAATCAGCCACTACTTCGCCATCTTGCAGCGTTTGTCGTGCTGAGCTCAGTGCAACACAGAGGCATCGTTCGTGGTGGATTTCTCCCGGCTGAGGGTGGGTACTGCGGCCAGGATATTTTTGTTCGCGCCCCTCGCTTGTGCATTATGGCTGGCATTCGGTGTTAGTTCCCTGTTGGATTTGTTTAGGGACGTCTGGTCGGAACTAACTCGGAAGGTTTCCTCTTCGGTTGTTGCATTGGATTCCTGGCTTGGATCGTCGGTTGTCGGATGGTGGTAAAAGCCGAAACTGAACAATGATGTGCACGCACAAAGTGCACTCTGGTTATCGCTAGCGCTCTTAATCTTATCTTTACTTCAAATTGGCTGCTGTACTGGCAATGTCAAAAGTTTGGCCTGAAGTCCTATATCCACAATAATGAAATAACTGGCTAGCAATTTACAACTTACAACAGTGTCAAATTGTGCAAACTTTAATACGTTGCCGTGAAGTTGAACTGGTTTGTTTTTAATGTATTTTCCCCAGATTTTGTTTAGTACTTAGGGCCTAGTAGGTTTGCAGGCAGGCTGCCAAGGCTTGCCATTTTTTTGAATATTATGGCTTCATGGTCTTGACAAGTGAAAAGGTTTTACCCTGGCTTAATTATCATAAAACTAGAGTTTGCAATGCCAATGTTGGGCTGAAGGTCCAACCGGTGACCTACTTTTTTTAAATTTTGAGTACTTGGACTAGGCACTAGGCTATATCTTTGCTCAAATCAGGGGTCTTGTCAATAATGAACCGGTAATTTAGGAGACGCATCCAAATGTTATATTATAACCCCTCCCATTTTTTAGTTTACATCAGTCTTTTAATTTGGCCTATCTAGGGTTGCGGGTTATAAACTTTGAAAGTCTTAAGAAAGTTGGGCTTAAACTAAGAAATGACCAGTGGTTTTGTAAGCAGAACTTGGTCCAGACTTAGTCCGAAAATTTGGGACTCTCAATACTGTGTATGAGACTAACTTGTCCCAAAACTTAAGAAAACATGCAATACAAGAAAATAGACTGGCACCTGAAACAACCAGTCCAACACCGCTTCAGTACTGCATCAGTCAACTGTGCCAAAAGAAACATGTGGCATGAACCGGGAACTAGTTTCTTTTACTACACATTTCTTAATAGTCAGCCACCAGACTACAGGGGTGTGAAATCTCAGCTTTAATTTTAAAAGCTGATTTCAGCTATTGTTTGTTTTGGATTTCAGCTATTTTCCCTCACTTGCTGTGAACAAAAGTATAGGAGATTTCCAAAGTTCAGCTGTTTTACACCCTTTTCAGCTATTTTATCAGTGGTCACTCACACCCCTGCTCAAGACTAATTGCACTGAATGAAGAGGTCAGTCTTTTCAAACAGTTGGACCATGGTTGGACATGTAACAGTCTAGTCTTTAGCCTCATTTTGAAATCATTTGACTTCCATCTCATGTGCAAAATATTGAAGAAAAGTCTCCTTTAAAAATGAATCGAGTCTGCAAACTTGGTTGGTGAAATACTGAGGCCCTCTTCTGTGCCCATTGAAAATTTTGGAGAAATTTGCTGGCCAAAGAGTGAGTAAAGTTGGCCTGATTTAGTTTTGCCAGACTGGGAACTCAAGTGCAGAAAAACATGTAAAACAAAATCAGGCCAACTGACTCGCTCAAATTCTCCAAAATTTTTATGAGGCAAAGACAAGGTCCTCTAGCTCTGTATTTCACCAGTCAAGTTTGAGGTCTCAATTCAATTTCGAAAGGAGACTTTTCTTCAACATTTTGCACCTGAGAGTGAAGCCAAGTGATTTTCAATTTGAAACCTAAGACTAGACTGGTACATATCCAACTTTTTGAGAAGATTGACCCTTCAGTAGTCTGGTGGCATGACTATGGAAATGTGTAGAATTTAGTGACTGAGTGGGTGCCAGATGTTTTTTTGTTGTTGACACAGTTGATTGATGCAGTATTAAAGGGGTGTTGGACTGGTTGTTTCATGTGCCAGTCTATTTTCTTGTGTTGCATGTTTTTACTGTCATAAGTTTTGGGGCTCTCGTGCACAGTATTGAGAGTCCCACATTTTTGGACTAAACTTAAAGGGAATATACAACATTTGCAAACATCGAAAAATAAAACTACCAAGTTTTTACGAAATACCTTACTAGGATGTTGGTAAATGACAGTCTAAAGCATCCTGTAAAATTATGGCACCTGGTTTCAAGTCATTTTCAAGAAAATTGTATTTTTGTACAAATTTCCAACGGTGGTTGGCCGACCACTGTTGGAAAAACCTATCTATTTTTCAACTACTGCTCTAAATTTGCAATTTTTTTTTTAGTCCAATTTTTTTCATGAACGGGTGCAGGCCAGCTAGACTGGTTCCTTTACCTTACAATTTTCCGACAACTATAAATTGATCCATTTTATCTTTAGTGGAGTCAGGGAACCAGACAACTTAAACATTTCTTGTTTTTCTTGGTTTTTCAAGCATTTTCGAAACACTAAACTTCAAACATGTTGAGTTAAACAATATTTGATCTATTATAGGCTACTAACCCCTCAAATAGTTCATTTCTGAAAATTACAGCAAAAGCCTATGATGTACATTCCCTTTAATTGGTCGATGTGGCATGGAATTTTCAGTAATATAGTCGGTCACGAGTTACCATAAGTGTCATCCTTGAGTGCTGAAAAAACATGCAAAACAAAATCAGGCCAACTTTACTCACTCTTTCATTTATAGCTGACAAAATTCTCCAAAATGTCCATGAGGCAATGACAGGGTCCACAGTATTTCACCAACCAAGTTTGAAGTCTCAATTATATTTTTAATTAAAGGAGACTTTTCTTCAGTATTTTGCACCTGAGAGGGAAGTCAAGTGATATCAATATGAGGCCATAGACTAGACTGGTACATGTCCAACCATTGTCCAACTGTTTGAAAAGACTGGCCTCTTCATAAGTCTGGTGGCTGACTATATGGGAAAAATGTGTGGAAATAGAGACAAGTCCCAGACATGCCAGATGTTTGTTTTGACACAGTTTGTTGATGCAGTACTAAAGGGGTGTTGGACTGGTTGTTTCAGGTGCCAGTCTATTTTCTTGTATTGCATGTTTTTAATACCTTTTGGGACTCGCATGTGAGAATCCCAAATGTTTGGACTAGGTAAGCCCTTGGAATCAGGTAGGGACCGATGAACTCATTCTCGCCACGTGAGTCAGGTTGGCGCAGTGGTTACTTTCCTCGCCTTCCACCTCTATGGCCCTGGTTCGATTCCTGCCTTGGTGCTCATGTGGATTGGGTTTTCAGTTCCTTCTTGATTCTTTGGGGCTTCCCCCAGAAAGTTCTGGGGCTTTCGTCCCACCTCTAAAACTCTAATTTCTTCTCATTGTCTTCTCTCTACAGGTTTCTTCAGGCTTGCACGCTACAGTGCCTGGGGCGCTTTTGAGGAATCTGTGCTTTCATTACCCGAAATAAATAAAAATAATAATAATAACCGTGATCTCACAAGTGGAAGACATAAAAAAGTACCACTTTTCCAATCTGATTTTCCCCCATGTTCTTCTTTGCAGTAGACAATGCAGCCAGGCCGTTGTCGTTATGAGTGAGGGGAGCAAAGCTGTCGGCAGTGACGCTGTGCTACCTGAGGGGCCAGTCGGAGGGGTCCCACAAGCTAAGCCGCTCCACATCCAGAGATTAGAGAAGGCAATCTGCCTCGAGCCCTACCTGGCTTACGTTGAGAAAGTCCTCACTGCCTCCACACCGTACGTAAACTCGCCATTTTAGCTCTTGATTTCAGCTTTTGTACCAATGAGTGAAAAATCAAGTGATTTGAAATTTAAAGCCTAAGCCGCATTTGAATTGCTTGGCTATGGATGGTAGCAACACACGTGTCTATGAGAAGTGGCTTCAGCTGCTTCTATAGGCACTTGTGTAGTTGCAAGCCGTAGCCATGCCATTGGGACATTGCCTAAAACTAGACAGGCAAATATCACAGTCTGGTGGCATGACTAGTGAAGGGAATGCATAGAAATGGAGGCTGGGCATCAGATTTTTGTTTCGATATTCTCCCTGTGAAATACTGAAGTATGTGTTTGTGGATTGTCAGGATTCTTTGTTTTTGCAAGCTTTAATATTCTTTAGATTTCAGACACTTAATTATCAATTCAAAAATGCCGAGCCCAGCATATGTGACCTGTCCCCACAAAATGAGCATAAATTGGAATTTTAAAGAATTGAGTTTTTTTCCCCCTGGATTCTGAGAATAAGAGCTTCCTAACTGTACATAACATTTAGGGATTCGGAGTTCAGTAGACTAGAGTTCAGTAATAGAAATATAGACTGCCAAAGTTGCAAAAGTAGTTTGTGAGAAAATGGCATTTAAAATCCCACAGTTTTGTATTACAGTGAATGAACAGTCCACATATAAAACGGGATGAAAACAGGTTTTAAAGATGTTTGATTGAATTAAAAAATTGGGAAAGGCAGAACAGGACTTTTACAGATTAAGGTTCACATGAAAAACCAAAAACTGACCATGCCTTAAAAGTTTGGCTTTTCCCCACTGTACTGCAAAATGGCAATGTCTGACTTAATCATGCTCATTTCGTGGTGATAGGTCACATATTTCGTCAGCTAGTACATGCCCTTCAGTTTACAGCTGAGATCAACAAAATTCCACAGGAATTGCAATTGGATTTAGCAGAGTTACAAGTCATCACAAGTCACCGCTTTTCAATCACAAATCATCCTGTCTCAGATCAAGTGGCAGGCTATTGGAATGCACTGTGGCGAAGGAATATGTTTTAGAGTTGTTCATCCCCTGTTAAGTGTGAATTTAACTTGTGACTTAATGATAATTGTCTTGCGATTGACTTGTGGTTGACTTGTGATTGTCTTGTGATTGGCTTGTGATTGACTTGTGATTGACCTGTGATTGACTTGTGATTGACTTGTGATTGGCTTGTGGTTGGCTTGTGGTTGTCTTGTGGTTGACTTGCGATTGACTTGCGAATGACTTGCGATTGACTTGCGATTGACTTGCGATTGACTTGCGATTGACTTGTGATTGACTTGTGATTGACTTATAATTGGCTTGTGGTTGACTTGTGGTTGACTTGTGGTTGACTTGTGATTGACTTGTGATTGACTTGTGATTGACTTGCAATTGACTTGCGATTGACTTGCGATTGACTTGCGATTGACTTGCGATTGACTTGCGGTTGACTTGCGGTTGACTTGCGGTTGACTTGCGGTTGACTTGTGGTTGACTTGTGGATGACTTTTGATTGACTTGTGATTGACTTGTGATTGACTTGTGATTTGTCTTGTGATTTGTCTTGTGATATGACTTGTCATTTTACGTGTGATTGACTTGTGAATGGTTTGTGAGTGGCTTTGTGATTGACTTAGATTGACGTGCCATTGGCAGTTGTTTTGACTTGTTATTGGCTTGTGATTGACTTTGTGATTGACTTTAGATTGACTTGTGATTGACTTGTTATTGGCTTGTGATTGATTTTGTGATTGACTTTAGATTGACTTGTGATGGACTTGTGAAAAACTTGTGATCGGTTTGTGAATGACTGATGTTTCTTACGATTTGACTTGTGATTTGACCTATGACTGACTCTTTAACAACTCTGACGTTTTTTCCTCCAGTGAGCACAGTCAGGAGGAACTTTACAAGGAAGAGATTGGTCGTGATGCCGTCCCTCCAGACGACGAAGCCCTCAAAGAAGACGACAACCGAGACAAAGACATAAAAACAGTCCACGGTCTGATCACCTCCAGAGCAGGTCTGTAAAACCCACCCCGGCCTTGGTTAGTTAGTTGATTGATTGACGGGCAGGAAAGGCCCATTTCCCCAAACTTAACCACAGTCTTCTAAGAGCAAGCTGTTGTGATTTCTTACACATGGCAAGTCACCAGGGTATCCTCTTTATAGGCAAATGTGTACCATTTGTTATGAGCTAATGTGCCTTCCAACTCAAAGCCCAAATATCTTCTTGTACACCAATTGTGCACATACAGTAAGTGGATTAGATAGTATGACATGTGTGTCTGGCCAGTTGATGACAGTCACTGTAAAGGTACATAGGAACAGGTGCTTTGTGCACATAATTTGTATGCCCCGCGGCGAAGCGGAAGGGGCATACTGTTTCCGCCTTGTCCTTCCGTGGGTGGGTGGGTGGGTGGGTTGGTGTGTGTGTCCGGGCAAATCTTGTCAGCGCGATAACTTGAGAAATACTTAACATGTGAACTTCAAATTTGGTTTGTGTATTGTTCTTGGTAATCCTAAGAAGCCTGTTGCAGTTGGGGCCAAAAGGTCAAGGGTCAAGGTCACAGTGGCTAAAACAAAAGAAATTTTGTCAGCGTGATAACTTGAGATATACTTTACATGTGAACTTCAAATTTGGTTTGTGGATCGTCCTTGGCAATCCTAAGAAGCCTTTTGCATTTGGCGCCGAAAGGTCAAGGGTCAAGGTCACAGTGGCTAAAACAAAAGAAATTTTGTCAGCGTGATAACTTGAGATATACTTTACATATGAACTTCCAATTTGGTTTGTGGATCGTCCTTGGCAATCCTAAGAAGCCTTTTGCATTTGGGGCCAAAAAGTCAAGGGTCAAGGTCACAGTGGCTAAAACAAAAGAAATTTTGTCAGCGTGATAACTTGAGAAATACTTTACATGTGAACTTTAAATTTGGTTTGTGGATCGTTCTTGGTAATCCAAATAGGCCTATCGCATTGGGGGTCGAAAGGTCAAGGGTCAAGGTCACAGTGGCTAAAACAATAGAAATCTTGTATTTATTCTGAGATCATAGGGATTAGGGATTAATTCAGACTGAGACCGTGAGTGCATAAAAACGTGCAAAATTACTACTGACGTTTTTTTACTCACCATTCGGCTAATTAATGCCCACACAACACATACATCAAAATGCTTAAGTTGCAAGCATGTCACCTGCAAAATTTGAGACCTTAAATCCAATTTTAAGGCAAGTTTTTGACAGTTCAAAAACCATCCACGTCATTCTCCATGCTTTAGAAATGGTGGTGTGATTCCCGAGGTATTCTGGGTAGGTGTAGGCAGAACCTTGTCTTACTTGTTTTTTTATCGATGGCCAAATGAACATAGTGCCCTCTGTTAAAAAAATGAAACATTCTGCATTCACTCAGATCAACAAGAGGGCGCTGTTTTATCTACACGATGAAAATGTTTTAGCTGAGGAGTCTTTTTGCACAATGCATTGCAGTACACATCAACGTGATGTTTCGCGTTTGGATTTCAATAAGTCCCTGCAAAATTAGAATTAAACGTGAATTTTTGGTGATGCAATGCTCACAACAGCAACTTTGCAGGGCAGAAGGTTTGGGGATTATTGAAGAAACTGTAGTAAGTAAGAAGCTTGCAAATTTGATTCACACTGGTTTTATTATGCAGCACAAACTTTTGCACGATATGGATACCTTAAGTTTTGGGACTCTCATACACAGTATTGAGAGTCCCAAATTTTCGGACTAGGATTAATTCATATAAAACCTACAGAAGACACTAATGCTGTCAATGAACGTTCCATGTGACCAAGGTACATGTAAGTTGATGTTAAAAGAGTGGTGTAATGTCATGGGAACAGTCCCGGTTGCGGGGCATTTGTTTTTGTAAACACACCTGACTTGTTTTTTTCTAGAGTGGGGCTACGTATTCCCCAAAACTACCACAAAGAATTAATACAAAAGAACTTTCCATGAGTAAAAGTCACATTGTCAACAGCCAGAAAACCACCATCTTACTAAATAGATGCAAAGTTATATTTTAAGTATACAGAAAACTCTCTGTTTAAGAATAATTAATTTCTCGTCTAAAACTCAAGCTGACTTGATATTTACAAGACACCAAATGCAATAACGTATTTCACATGGATATTGTTTAAAATGTGCAGACAGTTTTCACAAATTAATTCAATTTTTTTTAAAGAAAAGTTAGCATTATTGCTGAATGTTGGATACCCCATGCTCTTCAAGAGAATTCCATTTTTTATTTCTTCAAACAAATGTTCTAATTGAGTGTTATGTTTTAACAGAACATCCTATTCTCCTCCAATTTTGGACGTGTGCAACTCTCAGAAAAAAAGGCTTGCATTTTACGCACGTTTCAACCTGCCCTGCAAGAGTGGAAAGATCGTCAGGACGCAAATAATTTGAATTTTGTAAAGAAATAACTGAGTAACCAAACATCCAGGGATTGTTTTTGTTCAATGTCTCATCAAAAAAAAATATCGGGGTGAAACTTAAAATAGCACAGGGAATGCAACTTTAAACTTCAAAGACACTTTACCCTTCTCACAATGACAACATCAGTGCAGAATATATTATATAAGTTTAAAATATTTATCATGTATTTTTTTACTCAAATACCAATTCATACTGCTATACCAACATATATATATATATTATACTGTGTGCACTAATATAGTGCAAGATCACTTTTCAAAATGTACATAACCTTTTTTAGGCATTCCAAAAACAACATTGTGTTATTTTCTAAAAATTAATTACTAAGGCACTGTACTTTGTCACAATTACAATATGCGATCAGATGTCCTCCCTTTATTTTAGTAACATCAATACACAGGAATTTTATGGTGAATGCTTCAATATTGGTAATTTCTGGAGCCTTTCTGAATACTAAAATCGTGAATGTAAAGTTAATCCAATTTCTGTCATCAACAAGAAAAAAAATCACTTTTAAACTGGTAAGTGGACAATCAGTGAGTAAAAAGTAACTAAACGAGTGGCAAAGACATCGTTACATTTCAAGTTTGTTTCAGTAAGTTCATGTTTTCATTAACAAAGTCCAGTTGATGTCACTGAAAATTACTTGTGTGTAATTTGGCCAATGTAGAAAATGTCATCTTCAGTTAAATCATGTAGATCACGTGTTGACAGTTTCAGATTCACGTGTCTGTCAAAAGATGGTCCTGTTTGATGAAATGATGTTGCGTAGAAGCAGACTGTTGAGATAATTTACCTTGAATCAGAATCAGTCAAGTCTGTAGTTGGCGCAGCTCTCCCTGGTAGTCACAAACTTGTCAGCATCAACCTGGGAGATGGTGACATTGTTGAGATGGCACATCTTCCCTGACAGGTTGAAGGAGCGGCAGTTGGGATCCTTGCAGCAGGCCATGCAGCATTGTATCGGGTGCTTGATCTGGGTGACCATGTAGGCGTGGCCCAGCAGGCAGTAGGGTGTGGTCATCAGGCCAGCATCTTGCTTGCTCACAGCTTGGCAGCGAACTGAACCGCTCACTTTTTCTTGTTTCTCACACACAAATCGCTTTCTCCTGGAACATGAAAGTGTTTCATATTCTGATGTGAAGGGTTTCAGCACTGAGCATTTCCATTCATTGTTGAGCATTGCAAGCTGCTGTTGGTTATCATCAGAGCATGCCCGCCTCCCATCTTTCTCCTTACAGCCAAGCCAGAGCCGTCTGCCTTCTGAATTGCCAGGAAATGCTTGCTGCATTATTTCTCTTATAAAGTCTGTCTCTTCCTTGGAGTTGAGAACCAGCTGCTGAGCATTGAGACTTACACATCTCTTGTATGCCTCAATCCATGGGACTTTGTCTGTAATATACTTGATGTAGCAAGTGTGGTTGTAGTATGTCCATCCTTGTGGGCAGCTTGTACAGGTAGCATCAGTGCCAAGTACAGCAATCATCAGAGCAAGCCATCCTCCCAACAGAATGCTTTGCATCTCCAGATACATTCTGTGTAAATTCTTGCAGGCAGTTTTCAATGGTAACTCAATCCGAGCTCTCACTGCTGTATCTGTTAACGCGATCGAGCTGTATTCCCGTCGGCATCCAATCCTGAAATGATACGAAGCCTTTCCGTAGTGAGCCAGTAACTGTCCATAATTTCCAGACGGATTACTCTAATTGACACTGAGAGTGACATTTGATTGTTATTGTTGTCTTACTATCCATATGCCAGTCATATTGAGGTTGGGTATTTGTTTTGATAAGCCACAACCTGACAGCCATATTAAAATACTGAGATTTAGAATTTCAATTTTGGTCGCTGTACATTAAAATCTAATTACAACCTGTTGTTGCTTCTGTCATCCAGTCAATCATCCTGTCAATATGCAGGACATATTGAAAATGGATTTTTGTTTCCACTGCCCACAGCAGCCACAATAAACCATTGAAGTTTGGATCTTCACTGTCTGTCAAAACATTTGTTAAAGTCTTTGCTCTTCAGTGATTGTCAATCTTTTGAAAAGAAGATGTTTAAAAAGCTATCAATAGGAGTTATTCTAAAGTTGACTAAATGTACACAATTCAGAATTGCATTAGTTTCCATGTTGTTGACATCACTCTGAGGTACTGTACAGCTTAAGAGATACAGGTACTGGCGATTTTGTTGAGGAAAAGCTTGTAAACAGTTCCAAGTTTTTGTTGTGTTGAGCTCAAACGTATTGCATATATCAGAGAACAGTGCACGTGATTTATTCTTCTATACTTCCTGCTGATTACAAATCAATTTGGTAGTTGGCACAGCTCTCCAGGGTAGTCACAAACTTGTCAGCATCAACCTGGGAGATGGTGACATTGTTGAGATGACACATCTTCCCTGACAGGTTGAAGGAGCGGCAGTTGGGATCCTTGTAGCAGGCCATGCAGCATTGTATCGGGTGCTTGATCTGGGTGACCGTGTAGGCGTGGCCCAACAGGCAGTAGGGTGTGGTCATCAGGTCAGCATCTTGCTTGCTCACACCTTGGCAGCGAACTGAACCGCTCTTTTCCTCTTGTTTCTCACATACAAACCGTTTGTCCTTGATACAATCAATTTCTTTAGATTTTGAAGTGAAGGGCATCAGCACTGTGCATGTCTGTACATTGTTGAGCATTGTAAGCTGCTGTTGGTTATCATCAGAGCACACCCGCCTCCCATCTATCTCCTTACAGCCAAGCCAAAGCCGTTTGGGAGTTGACTCCTCACCAGGAAATGCTTGCTGCATTATTTCTCTTATAAAGTCTGTCTCTTCCTTGGAGTTGAGAACCAGCAGCTGAGCATTCAGACTTTCACACCTCTTGTAAGCCTGAATCCAAGGGACTTTGTCGTTAATAAACTTGATATAGCATGAATGATTGTAGTATGTCCATCCTTGTGGGCAACTCATACAGGTAGCATCAGCATTGAAAACACCGACCATCACAGCAAGCCATCCTCCCAACAGAATGTGTTGCACCTCCAGATACATAGTTGGTTATTCGTAAATTATATCAAGTTGGATAAATTGATTGAGTAATGGAAACTAAAACAAATTACTATCAGTTGTAGAAGATATAGTATCTCCAAATCCATTTTACACAAATCCAACTCGATATTTGTCTCTCCAAAGACAATTTCCTTCATCAAAGTGTAGAGAATATGCTCTTATGTCTCATACCTGTGCGGAGCCCAGATTGACTGCCACGTCAACACAATTTTTCTCTTCAGCAAAAGATGCTTTGCATCTGTTTAGGTAAAGTTGGCATGGAAACAGGTCTGTTAATTATATTTTGTATACATGTAGCTTTATAATATTGAAGATGATAATCCAAACAGCAGGAACCAGAGACTGGAGATTCCTGTAAAGAGTTGCAGAATTTAATAAAAAGTCAATTAGTTACGCTTCAAAAAAAGTGGCGCTCCCTTTGTCTAGTCAAGGTCTTGCAACTGTGCGAAATTCTGAATTTGGTTGATTTTTGTTCTCTTGAGTGGGGCTACGTATTCCCTAAAACTACCACAAAGAATTAATATAGAAGAACTTTCCATGAGTGAAAGTCACATTGTGAACAGCCAAAAAACCCACCATCTTACTAAATAGATGCAGAGTTATATTTTAAGTATACAGAAAACTCTCTGTTTAAGAATAATTAATTTCTCGTCTAAAACTCAAGCTGACTTGATATTTACAAGACACCAAATGCAATAATGTATTTCACATGGATATTGTTTAAAATGTGCAGACAATTTTCAAAAATTCGAATTCAATTTTTTTTAAAGAAAAGTTAGCATTATTGCTGAATGTTGCATACCCCATGCTCTTCAAGAGAATTCCATTTTTTATTTCTTCAAGCAAATGTTCTAATTGAGTGTTATGTTTTAACAGAACATCCTATTCTCCTCCAATTTTGGACGTGTGCAACTCTCAGAAAAAAAGGCTTGCATTTTACGCACGATTCAACCTGCCCTGCAAGAGTGGAAAGATCGTCAGGACGCAAATAATTTGAATTTTGTAAAGAAATAACTGAGTAACCAAACATCCAGGGATTGTTTTTGTTCAATGTCTCATAAAAATAATTTTTGGGGTGAAACTTAAAATAGCACAGGGAATGCAACTTTAAACTTCAAAGACACTTTACTTTTTTTCACAATTACAACATAAGTGCAGAATATGTTATATAAGTTTAAAATATTTATCATATATTTTTTACTCAAATACCAATTCATACTTCTATACCAACATATATATATATTATACTGTGTGCACTAATATAGTGCAAGATCACTTTTCAAAATGTACATAACCTTTTTTAGGCATTCAAAAAAACAACATTGTGTTATTTTCTAAAAATTAATTACTAAGGCACTGTACTTTGTCACAATTACAATATGCGATCAGATGTCCTCCCTTTATTTTAGTAACATCAATACACAGGAATTTTATGGTGAATGCTTCAATATTGGTAATTTCTGGAGCCTTTCTGAATACTAAAATCGTGAATGTAAAGTTAATCCCATTTCTGTCATCAACAAGAAAAAAAATCAATTTTAAACTGGTAAGTGGACAATCAGTGAGTGAAAAGTAACTAAACGAGTGGCAAAGACATCGTTACATTTCAAGTTTGTTTCAGTAAGTTCATGTCATTGAAAATTACTTGTGTGTAATTTGGCCAATGTAGAAAATGTCATCTTCAGTTAAATCATGTAGATCACGTGTTGACAGTTTCAGATTCACGTATCTGTCAAAAGATGGTCCTGTTTGATGAAATGATGTTGCGTAGAAGCAGACTGTTGAGATAATTTACCTTCAATCAGAATCAGTCAAGTCTGTAGTTGGCACAGCTCTCCCTGGTAGTCACAAACTTGTCAGCATCAACCTGGGAGATGGTGACATTGTTGAGATGGCACATCTTCCCTGACAGGTTGAAGGAGCGGCAGTTGGGATCCTTGTAGCAGGCCATGCAGCATTGTATCGGGTGCTTGATCTGGGTGACCATGTAGGCGTGGCCCAGCAGGCAGTAGGGTGTGGTCATCTGGCCAGCATCTTGCTTGCTCACAGCTTGGCAGCGAACTGAACCGCTCACTTTTTCTTGTTTCTCACATACAAATCGCCTTCCCCTGGAATGGGAACATGAAAGTGTTTCATATTCTGATTGGAAGGGTTTCAGCACTGAGCATTTCCATTCATTGTTGAGCATTGCAAGCTGATGTTGGTTATCATCAGAGCACACCCGCCTCCCATCTATCTCCTTACAGCCAAGCCAGAGCCGTTTGCCTTTTGAATTGCCAGGAAATGCTTGCTGCATTATTTCCCTTATAAAGTCTGTCTCTTCCTTGGAGTTGAGAACCAGCAGCTGAGCATTGAGACTTACACATCTCTTGTATGCCTCAATCCATGGGACATGGTCTGTAATATACTTGATGTAGCAAGTGTGATTGTAGTATGTCCATCCTTGTGGGCAGCTTGTACAGGTAGCATCGGTGTCAAGTACAGCAATCATCAGAGCAAGCCATCCTCCCAACAGAATGCTTTGCATCTCCAGATACATTCTGAGAAAATCCTTGCAGGCAGTTTGCAATGGTCACTCAATCTGAGCTCTCACTGCTGTATCTGATAGCGGGATTGAGCTGTGTTCCCATCGGCATCCAATCCTTAAATGATACGAAGCCTTTCCTTAGTGAGCCAGTAACTGTCCATAATTTCCAGATGGATGACTCTAATTGACACTGAGAGTGACATTTGATTGTTATTGTTGTCTTACTATCCATATGCCAGTCATGTTGAGGTTGGGTATTTGTTTTGATAAGCCACAACCTGACAGCCATATTAAAATACTGAGGTTTAGAATTTCAATTTTGGTCGCTGTACATTAAAATCTAATTACAACCTGTTGTTGCTTCTGTCGTCCAGTCAATCATCCTGTCAATATGCAGGAAATATTGAAAATGGATTTTTGTTTCCACTGCCCACAGCAGCCACAATAAACCATTGAAGTTTGGATCTTCACTGTCTGTCAAAACATTTGTTAAAGTCTTTGCTCTTCAGTGATTGTCAATCTTTTGAGAAGAAGATGTTTAAAAAGCTATCAATAGGAGTTATTCTAAAGTTGACTAAATGTACACAATTCAGAATTGCATTAGTTTCCATGTTGTTGACATCACTCTGAGGTACTGTACAGTTTAAGAGATACAGGTACTGGCGATTTTGTTGAGGAAAAGCTTGTAAAGAGTTCCAAGTTTTTGTTGTGTTGAGCTCAAACGTATTGCATATATCAGAGAACAGTGCACGTGATTTATTCTTCTATACTTCCTGCTGATTACAAATCAATTTGGTAGTTGGCACAGCTCTCCAGGGTAGTCACAAACTTGTCAGCATCAACCTGGGAGATGGTGACATTGTTGAGATGGCACATATTCCCTGACAGGTTGAAGGAGCGGCAGTTGGGATCCTTGTAGCAGGCCATGCAGCATTGTATCGGGTGCTTGATCTGGGTGACCATGTAGGCGTGGCCCAGCAGGCAGTAGGGTGTGGTCATCAGGTCAGCATCTTGCTTGCTCACAGCTTTGTAGTGAACTGAACCGCTCTTTTCCTCTTGTTTCTCACATACAAACCGTTTGTCCTTGATACAATCAATTTCTTTAGATTTTGAAGTGAAGGGCTGCAGCACTGTGCATGTCTGTTCATTGTTGAGCATTGCAAGCTGCTGTTGGTTATCATCAGAGCACACCCGCCTCCCATCTATCTCCTTACAGCCAAGCCAAAGCCGTTTGGGAGTTGACTCCTCACCAGGAAATGCTTGCTGCATTATTTCTCTTATAAAATCTGTCTCTTCCTTGGAGTTGAGAACCAGCAGCTGAGCATTCAGACTTTCACACCTCTTGTAAGCCTGAATCCAAGGGATTTTGTCGTTACATGTAATAAACTTGATATAGCATGAATGATTGTAGTATGTCCATCCTTGTGGGCAACTCATACAGGTAGCATCAGCATTGAAAACACCGACCATCACAGCAAGCCAACCTCCAAATAGAATGTGTTGCACCTGCAGATACATAGTTGGTTATTTGTAAATTATATCAAGTTGATTAAATTGATTGAGTAATGGAAACTAAATTAAATTACTATCAGATTGTAGAATGATATAACTCCAAATCTATCTTACAGCAATCCAACTCAATATCTGTCACTCCAAAGTCAATTTCCTTCATCAAAGTGTAGAGAAGATGCTTTCATGTCTCATACCTGTGCGGAGCCCAGATTGACTGCCACGTCAACACAATTTTTCTCTTCAGCAAAAGATGCTTTGCATCTGTTTGGGTAAAGTTGGCATGGAAACAGGTCTGTTGATTATATTTTGTATACATGTAGCTTTATAATATTGAAGATGATAATCAAAACAGCAGGAACTAGAGACTGGAGATTCCTGTAAAGAGTTGCAGAATTTAATAAAAAGTCAATTAGTTACGCTTCAAAAAAACTGGCGCTCCTTTTGTCTAGTCAAGGTCTTGCAACTGTGCAAAATTCTGAATTTGGTTGATTTTTGTTTTCTTGAGTGGGGCTATTCCCTAAAACTGCCACAAAGAATTAATATAGAAGAACTTTCCATGAGTGAAAGTCACATTGTGAACAGCCAAAAAACCCACCATCTTACTAAATAGATGCAGAGTTATATTTTAAGTATACAGAAAACTCTCTGTTTAAGAATAATTAATTTCTCGTCTAAAACTCAAGCTGACTTGATATTTACAAGACACCAAATGCAATAACGTATTTCACATGGATATTGTTTAAAATGTGCAGACAATTTTCAAAAATTCGAATTCAATTTTTTTTAAAGAAAAGTTAGCATTATTGCTGAATGTTGCATACCCCATGCTCTTCAAGAGAATTCCATTTTTTATTTCTTGCAACAAATGTTCTAATTGAGTGTTATGTTTTAACAGAACATCCTATTCTCCTCCAATTTTGGACGTGTGCAACTCTCAGAAAAAAAGGCTTGCATTTTACGCACGATTCAACCTGCCCTGCAAGAGTGGAAAGATCATCAGGAAACAAATAATTTGAATTTTGTAAAGAAATAACTGAGTAACCAAACATCCAGGGATTGTTTTTGTTTGATGTCTCATCAAAAAAAATATCGGGGTGAAACTTAAAATAGCACAGGGAATGCAACTTTAAACTTCAAAGACACTTTACTTTTTTTCACAATTACAACACAAGTGCAGAATATATTATATAAGTTTAAAATATTTATCAAATTTTTTACTCTAATACCAACTCATACTTCTAAACCAACTCATATATTATACTGCGTGCAATGATATATTTCAAGATCACTTTTCAAAGTGTACATAAAGTTTCCAGGCATTCAAAAACATAATTGTTTTATTTTTCAAAAGCTAATAATTAGTAAGGCACTGTACTTTGTCACAATTACAAAACGCAATCAGATATTTAATGTACTCTTTATGTTAGTAACATCAATACACAGGAATTTCCTGGTGAAGGCTTTAATATCGGCAATTTTTGGAGATTAAAGTTAATCGCAAAACTGTTATAAACCAGAAAAAAATCACTTAACTTGAATAGGACCAATCAGTGAGTAAAACATTACTAAATGATTAGCAAAGACACTGTTAAGTTTCAAGTTTGTTATCAGTAAGTTCATGTTTTCATTGACAAAGTTGAGTCGATTTCAATGAGAATTACTTGTATATTGGCCAGTGTAGTAATTGTCATATTCAGTTAAATCATGTAGATCATGTGTGGACAGTTTCAGATTCCATATCTGTCAAAACATAGTCCTGTTTGATAAAATGATGTTGCCTAGAACCAGACTGTTGAGATAATTTACCTTCAATCAGAATCAGTCAAGTCTGTAGTTGGCACAGCTCTCCCTGGTAGTCACAAACTTGTCAGCATCAACCTGGGAGATGGTGACATTTAACCTGTCAGGGAAGATGTGTCATCTCAACATTGTTGAGATGACACATCTTCCCTGACAGGTTGAAGGAGCGGCAGTTGGGATCCTTGTAGCAGGCCATGCAGCATTGTATCGGGTGCTTGATCTGGGTGACCATGTAGGCGTGGCCCAGCAGGCAGTAGGGTGTGGTCATCAGGCCAGCATCTTGCTTGCTCACGGCTTGGCAGCGAACTAAACCGAAGGGGCATACTGTTTCCGCCTTGTCCTTCCGTGGGTGGGTGTGAGCTTGTCTTACATACGCAGTGTGGACTTCCGAACAAAAGACGTCCACATAATGTAGGTAGCAGCGACGAAGTGTGGACTTGCCCACGTCCACACAGTGTTTCCCCATTTCTGGAAAACAGGTTTAGAGGCATTTTTGGGTTAGGTTTATCTGTAGCAGAATGAAGAGAAACACTAAAGGGAATCATTGAAAAAAATTGGGTTGTAAGAGTTTTCACAGTTTGAGAAAAATGAGTTTTTCCACTGGTGTTCCTTAACTACACGAAAAGAAAGGAAAGTCCACACTAGGTATGTGGAACAAGTCTGTGTGGGTGTGTGTGTGTGTCCGGACAAATCTTGTCAGCGCGATAACTTGAGAAATACTTAACATATGAACTTCAAATTTGGTTTGTGAATTGTTCTTTGTAATCCTAAGAACCCTTTTGCATTTGGGAACAAAAGGTCAAGGGTCAAGGTCACAGTGACTAAAACAAAAGAAATTTTGTCAGCGCGATAACTTGAGAAATACTTAACATATATGAACTTCAAATTTGGTTTGTGTATTGTTCTTGGTAATCCTAAGAACCCTTTTTCATTTTGGGCCGAAAGGTCAAGGGTCAAGGTCACAGTGACTAAAACAAAAGAAATTTTGTCAGTGCGATAACTTGAGAAATACTTTACATATGAACTTCAAATTTGGTTTGTGTATTGTTCTTGGTAATCCTAAAGGTCAAGGGTCAAGGTCACAGTGACTAAAACAAAAGAAATTTTGTCAGAGCGATAACTTGAGAAATACTTTACATATGAACTTCAAATTTGGTTTGTGGATTGTCCTTGGCAAACCTAAGAAGCCTATTGCATTTGGGGCCAAAAGGTCAAGGGTCAAGGTCACAGTGGCTAAAACAAAAGAATTTTTGTCAGCGCGATAACTTGAGAAATACTTTACATGTGAACTTCAAATTTGGTTTGTGGATCGTTCTTGGTAATCCAAATAGGCCTATCGCATTGGGGGTCGAAAGGTCAAGGGTCAAGGTCACAGTGGCTAAAACAATAAAAATCTTGTATTTATTCTGAGATCATAGGGATTAGGGATTAATTCATATAAAAACTACAGAAGACACTAATGCTGTCAATGAACATTCCATGTGAACAAGGTAAATGTAAGTTGATGTTAAAAGAGTGGTGTTATGTCATGGGAACAGTCACGGTTGCGGGGTATTTGTGTTTGTAAACACACCTGACTTGTTTTCATTTGAAGCTATGAAACTGCTCAAATCTGTAAGTAGGGGGCACAAAAACTAACCTGGGAAAACCTATGCACAATTTCTTGAGTCTCATAACTGGCACGTGTGTAAAATAGTGTGCCAGCAAGCACCCTTCTTAAAACCATCTTCCATGATTCTTTACTTCCGAGTCATACCATTTCAAACTGAATTATTTCACAGGGTATTTGATACCAGCCTAACTTAACTTCGAGCATGGTTTCTTCTCCGGGTAATTGTAAATATTTCTAAATGGCTTTAAGTGTGTAATTGAAAACTTCATTGGAAGCATTTGGTGGTTTTCCAAGATCATTGGTTTTCCAAGATCATTTTGATCATTGTTAAAATTGCGGAACTAGATGTGACGTTTTCTTCAAGATTTGTTGAAGTTCTTGAATGAGAATTTCACTGTTTTTCCATTCCTCACTCCACGCCTCCCTCCCCCACCGCCCCCCCCCCCCCCACCTCCCCCTCCCCCTTACTTTCCAGGGATGAAATTAAAGTTCTTTTGTGTTTCACAGAGAGGAAGGCAGACCGCAGACGCTTGTACAATTTGTGTAAAGTGAAGAAGAGCAGACGTTGGTTAAAAGTAAGTCACAGTGGATTGTTTTTGGAGGCATACTTATGCGTTATCCAAGCGCATTCCATACCTAATCTTCTGCTTATCTGCTCACTGCATTTTTCAGTGGCAATTTATTGGAGTTGCTAAGAAAATAAAAATTTGCTTAGCTTACAGAAAGTACTTAAAGGGAATTTACAACATTTGCTTTTGCTGTAATTTTCAGAAATGGATGAAATTTTTTTTGGGGGGGGTAGGTATTTTATAGCAAATATTGTTGCACTGACTTGTTTGAAGTTTTGTGTTCGTAGATGCTGGAAAAAACACTAAAAACAATCATGCTCTTGTTGTCTAGTTTCCTGATCCCACTCAAGATGAAACAGAGCAATTTAAAGACATTGGGGAATTGTAAGGTCAGGGAACCAGTCTAGCTGGCTTGCACCCGTTCACAGATGTGTAACCAATTGCAAACAAAATGTGGACTGAATACATTTGGTAAAGTGGAGGCAGTAGCTTAAAAAAGAAGTCAGGTTTTTCCGAAGCTGGTCGGCCGACCAGCGTTGGAAATTGATACAAAAGTACCTTGTTTCTTGAAAATGACAGCACACCAGGTGCCATGATTTTACAGGATGCTTTAGACTGTCATTCATGGGGGTTTAAAGTTCTGTTGCAAATCATTCATGCTATCAAATTTTGTTGGCAAAACGGATGTAATGCTTTGATGACAGCAATTTTTTTTTTTTATCAACAAGAAGCACTGCTCATTCACGGAGGCCCTCTTCATTGTACAAAGCAAATGTCCCGTGATGGACTATTTGAACAATAGCTGGCACAATGCTTTCTCCATTGGAGGGGGCCTCTATGAGTGTACAGTGAAAGCGTGCTTGGCTGGTAGGCAGAGTTGGTTTTTATGTGTACATAAGTTGTTTGAGCTTCATACAGTCTATGGAATGTATTGGTTTGACTCCTGATTACCGCCCCCAGAACGAAGATCTAAAGCGACAAAAACAAGCTTGTCTAATTTAGCTTGACCCGAAAGTTTGAAAGCATAGCACATTATTTATACTCAGTAACTCGGTCAATCGGGGAGTCAGTCAATCAGTCAGTGACTCAGTCAGTCAGAGAACATGAGGATGGCCATTCAGGCTCAGGGAAAAAAGGTCATGGTCGTGGATTGCATTGTGAATGTCTCCCCTCTGAATATTGAGGGTCGGTCTTGCATTATCTCCGATTGTCCCTGTTTAATCTTTGACCGACTGTCCTCATCTAGAACATCCTCCTGAGTGACTCGTCCGATTCCTCAGCTGCTGAAGAAGAGGAGGAGGACAAACCGTTGACAGCTGAGGAGCTGAAGGAGATGATACAGCTCCATCGCTACAAACGACAGTGCCAAAGCAAGTTCTATACCGAGGGGGAGGTGAGGACATATTCCTGGCTCTGTCCAAGTCATCCTTGATGCAAGCCAGAGTATTAGACAAGTCCATGACGAGTCAAATCACAAGTCAAATCACAAGTCAAATCATGAGTCAGATCACAAATCAGCTCACAAGTCAGATCATAAATCAAATCACAAGTCAGATCACAAGTCAAATCACAAGTCATATCACAAGTCAAATCACAAGTCAAATCACGTGTCAAATCACAAGTCAAATCACAAATCAAACCACAAGTCAAATCACAAGTCAGATCACAAGTCAGATCACAAGTCAAATCGCAAGTCAAATCGCAAGTCAAATCACAAGTCAAACCACAAGTCAAACCACAAGTCAAACCACAAGTCAAATCACAAGTCAAATCACATATTAAATCACAAGTCAAATCACATATCAAATCACAAGTCCCATCACAAGCCAAATCACCAGTCAAATCACCAGTCAAATCACCAGTCAAATCACCAGTCAAATCACTAGTCAAATCACAAGTCTATCTATTCTCATGTCGATCTGTGACAGACGCATCCTGTTGTCATTGTTATCCTCTGTTACTGGTGACCTGACTTGTGATTTGACATGTGGCCGATTTCAACAGGACTTGTTATTGACAAGTTTACGATGGGCATGTGGTGGCTTGTAAGCACAGAAACATATTTGCTGAACCTAAAAAAAGTGGTTACCAGCTAGAATATAATGCAATATGTATTATGTGTGAATGGTTCTCTGCTTATTTTTGCTTAGCACATATTTAAATTCGCTTAACAAAATATTTTGCTTACCAATTCCATGAAATTTGGTCCAGCTCTTAGGATGTGATTGCATTAAAACCCTAACCCTCAATCCTCCAAATTCAAACAGGTGGTTTTGGAGGACTGAGGCTGAATGGCCAAAAGGTGATTTCGGAGGATGCATTGTATCAAGGTCATAGGTTGTACCCTGCATTGTTTATGTTCAAGCCATGAATAATTAAGGCCTACATTTATACTTGATATCATCCGCACTGCTCCTGGATATCATTGGCACTGCTTCAACATATGTGATGCGATCAAGCTAAATGAGTCGTTTGTCGACCCCGGTCAAAATTTGGTTTATTACAGATTTGAAAAGAGCACAATCTCAGCATTACTGCTGTGAAAACCGCATCCTGATACCATCTTTAGTTCAAAAATTATGGAAGTCGGAACACCAAGAAATGTGATGAAGTGATGTGATGAAGTGGCCCTATTTTGGCCTGTATCTCCAAATGAAAATTCCTGACAAACGACTCATGTAGCTTGATCGCATCACATATTAAACAGTGATTATTGGATGATTTTGAAGGATTGAGACAGTGGTCACCCCTCCACTGAATAAATTCAAGAAATAACAGACGATTTTGGAGGATTGAGGCTGTATCCAATTGTTACATGGTGGCAATTGGAGGATTTTGAAGGATTGAGGATGGTTCCTAGCCAAAAGGGCCTAGGTGGATAGGGTTTTAATTTACTTCTTTCTGATCCTACCACCACCAGCTGCAGCAGTATCAGTACTACAGCACCGGGCTCTTGTCCAGCTACGACAACTTCCTGGACCATAAGAAGCTGGTCTTGGGTCCCAAGGAGAAGCAACTCAAGAAAGAGAAAGGTGAGAGGCTGCCAGAGATGACAGGGGCCGACTTCATGGAAGCTGCTTAGCGTATTACACAAATGTTTACCAGTCAAAATGTCATGCGATGCATAATGCTTGTGGCTGGCTCCCTGCAAATTTGAGCTTAGCAAGAACAATTTGATAAATATAAATTTGTAGCTTTTCATTGAAGGATAAAGAAAAATTATGTTTAAAGGGAAAATTGATAAAGTCAAATTTAGGAGTCCATGTTTCAATTGGTTAAGTGATCAGTTTTGAGTGTATTTGCGTGAATTTGACAGGGTAGGTCACTAAAAGTGGAGAAAGGTTGCTATTTAAGATTGATAATAGGTTTTACAAGTAACCTTAATTCATCAGACTCCTAATATTTTATGCATGGTTGAGGGTTGTAACAGCCTGAAATGTCGTCTCGTAAACCAAACTGCCGATCTTTTCCCATTGTCCCAGTTTCACCTTCACAAAGTGTCCCAATAATGCCAGAGGAACAGCCAGAACCAGGTATGTGTCCATTTCCCCCCTCTGGTAAAACAAGGGCCATGCTTGCACACAAGCTTCACCTGCTTGTTGCATAACGCTGATGCTGTCATGAAACCAGACTGTACCAGGAATGAAATTGTGCTGATTTATTATTTTTTTTTGCAAAGAGAAACTTAAAATTACAAGTGAAAGATACTAATTGGGTGTTAACTGATACATTTAAGCACTTCTTTTTTTTCATTTGGATAGGGGGCCTTAAATGCATGTTGATTTTGTTTTGCTTGATTTTAATTTGGTTGCGGATGCAGTAAGTTCTGTGTAAGTAATTGTGTTGCGATCAAGCTAAATGAGTCGTTTGTCGACCCTGGTCATTTTTTTTTTTTTACAGATTTGAAAAGAGCACAATCTCAGCATTACTGCTGTGAATACCACATACTGATACCATCTTTAGTTCAAAAATTATGGAAGTCGGAACACCAAGAGATGTGATGAAGTGATGTGATGAAGTGGTCCTATTTTGGCCTGAATCTCCAAATGAAAAATCCTGACAAACGACTCATTTAGCCTGATCGCATCACAATTGTGAATACTGTAAACTGGCATGCCATTAGCACAGTTTTGGTTATAGGTCTATTTTCTCACTGTAGACATTTTTGGTTTACATACTGAATGGGCAAGAAATGTTATGCCAGCAGAAATTAAACACCTGTACATTCAAAATGGAGGTACTATTTTGTGATCATCAGAGAAGCAACAAATTGATCTCAAAATGTCAGAAATATTCAGTCAGATTGTCTCAACCTTTCGTGAAGGAGGTGAAAGTTGGAGACGAAAAAGACTTAAATTTAAAACTCAGATTCTGTCACCAGAAGGATTGTTCATCCGACGAAGAGAAGATGCATTGATTATATAAGGAACTATTAAATAACTCCTTGAAAATACTAGGTAGTTGTTTGTAGCTTTTAATTGGCAAAGTGTTTTCGAAATGGGGCGCATGCAATTTTTCCCTAATGGAACTTTGGTTAAAAAGCATCATCAATTCGGCAGGTGCCTGGAAGAAAGTCGTTAGGACGAAAAATGGGTCAAAAGGTCATATTCATATTTTTTGGGTAATCCATAGAGCATGGAAGTATCTGTCATTTGATACACATTTTGCCTCAAGGGGCTGCGTCATTCTGACGTAATTAATGGAATGAAAAGGGCAGGAGGTTTTTCATTATCTTCCCTGATAAAAAAGACGTTATGCTTTTACATGCCGCTTAAGCGCACGTTTAAGGCAGAGGGAGTTCCCAGTAAAAGGTTGTTAGCATAAAAATGTAAATAACTTCATGTAAATAACTTCAAACTGAGTAATATTTCAAAATAAAAATGCACAATATTATTCCAATTAGTAACAAATTTCATGAGTCGAAATTTCAGCCTTGTGTGATTTTTAATTTTAGAAACGGGAGCACCAAACCTTTAACTTGATGATCTCCAAACATTTATTTTGTTTACCTGCCTGCGCTGCTAGCGCCCTTTTCCTTGGCACACAACGTTTATTGTACGTGTACAGAGTCCATGGGCTTGCCTAGTTTAGGACATTATTTTTTTCTCAGCGACTCAGTAGTCAGCGACTTAGAGGACAGTAAGCTGACCCTTTTGGGTCAAGCTAGCAAAAAGGGAACAAGTTGTGCTTTTGGTCCATCAGGTTTGAGGTCGTCTGTTCTCAGTGTTGGGAGCCGGTAGCATGGAGTGGTGGTACATTGCATGATTTCACATCTTATCACAGTCCTCACTGTGTTATCTCTCAGTTGCTGCTTTCATAGTTTTATTTTAGCTCTATTATGCCTCGTGTTTATGAGTATGATGAATTTGATCCAGAATCAACCTTTCTTGCTTTCCTCTTTGTTTTGCATTTTGGCTGTACATGTATTTTTTTTTTTTTATCACTTTCTGTTTGGGTCCTGGACAGCCATGGTTAATCATGTTGAGTCCTTGAAATTGTTTGTTTCATTGCTAGACTTGATCAGGAAGTGGTATTTCACTGTTAGCATGATTCCATTGCAGTGGCGTAACTAGTGTTAAACTTAGGGGGGGGGGGCAACTGGGGATGCATCCATTTTTCAAGGGGGCATTAAAGGCAAATGATACATATTTTTGTTCAATTCAAGATTTTGAATCTTGCCCCCCCCCCCGTGCCCACTTGTAGTTACGCCACTGTCCCAATGCCAATAAATCTATGATAATAATTGTTAATTTTTTTTTTTTCGCTGACACGGCTTCTATTTGGAAACTTGATGATGCAGCTTGTAAATCACGTACACTTGTGGAATTTGATTTTTTTATATATTTTTTTTTGCCGCAGAGAAATTGAAGAAGGTGACTCCCAAACCCAAAAAGAAAGTGGAGACCAAGGAGAAACAAGACGTCCAGGTAATAAGAGCAGAGAATGCTTACATCACTTCCATCATTTGTTTGTGTTCGCTGATAAGACCATACACTTCAAGTTTCTTGCTGATAAGATCACACAATTCAAGATTCTTGAAGTTAAGGGGCACCATTTGCAAACATTCGTAACGCTCAGTGGAATATTTGTGCTTGAACTCTCCCTCTCTCTCTATCCTAGGTGCGGGCAACACCGCCTGCCCTGGTCAGCGTGGCTACATCCGTCGCTCACTTCCAAGATGCTCTGAACCACAAGAAGCTGATGGCCATCAAGGATGTGGAGGCCAGACGACGTCGGGTCTGGCACGCAATCATCAGGAAAGATATTCCCAAGGTAGGAGGGATCCCAACATCTTTGGTCCTGAAGAACATCATTTGACACCCTCTGAAGACTGGCCTTCCAGGGACCAGCTGAAACATGTTGGATTTAGAGAGACTCAAGTCGACTCGTAGAGCTATATCAAATTACTAGAGCGCTGTCTTGATGTACAAAGTGATGCCTGCTGGGCGCATCCATGTTTGTGCACAAACCTAATGAAAACTCGAAATTTTGTACGGCTTTTGTACAGCTATTTGCATATCTGTGTTTGTATTCTATATAGTTGCGTTATCGAAGATGTTACGCTTTAAATTGAAACGTGCAATCAGTAAATGATCTTTTTTGCTCTGCGCAAACGCAAACGTGTGCGCGCGCGTATCCGCTGTGGATGATATTTGCCGTGACCTTTTAACTGTCATAACGCACTTAGGTTGTTTGCGTATGTTGTACTTGCGCATTGCATTACTTGCGCATTGCATTTAGAGTACACTTTCAAAATTCACTCCATCTAATTTCATTGTGTTTTACAAACATGCACATGAAATCAAAATTTGTGCGCGCAGGACGGCTTCAAAGTATCTCCACATGTAAGACTGAGGAGTTAGTGCTCTAGTAATTCAGTATAGCTCTATGGGTTGACCCGAGTGGAATTTAGTTTCAGACAGGCAAACTGCATGTTCTAATTTTTTAATTGAGCAGATTCTGGAGTAGTGACAATAACTGCAACAGCATAAGTGTGTTTCGACTGTAAAACTTGGTTCTAACTAAGAATAATCATATCGTTTCGGTTTGCGGTAACACCATGTGGTAATAACTACTGCTCAGTAGATATTTAGTTCTGAAAAGAACTTGTCCTGCTTATTATCAACTTTCGCTAAGTAGTTTTAGTTCTGATAAGAACAGTCCTGCTTTAAGTTCTAAAAGAACTTGTCTTTGGTCTCAACGTTTCGACTAGCTGCTCTAGTCATCATCAGGAGACTGTTCTTATCAGAACAAAAAATACTTAGCGAAAGTTGATAATAAGCAGGACAAGTTCTTTTTAGAACTAAATATCTTCTAAGCAGTAGTTATTACCACATGGTGTTACCGCAAACCGAAACGATACCGATACTCCACCATGCAAAGCCTAAAATCTTATATAAGAATAATCTTGTTCAGCATGACAGTTTGAAGTAGGTGTTTTTAGCTATATATGGGTTTTTATGTGTGTGCTGTAGGCTCTCTTGTTTCAAACAAAAACCACGACTTACAACTGGGGGAGACTTCTGAACAAAGGTGCATTTTCAAGAATTGCATTTGGCCCTTTAATATGTTAAGTACATGTCTCTCCATCTCAGGCACAGAAGCATCGGACGTCGGTCCACAACAACATCCTGACCAATGCCCGCAAGCTGGCCCAGGCCTGCCAGAAGGAGCAGCGACGCCAGGCCATCGCCTCGCAGCGAGTCTGCAAAGAAACCCCCCACCGAGCCCGCCGCATGACGCGGGAGATGACGGCCTACTGGCGCCACTATGACAAGGTGCAGAAGGAGCATCGTAAGAAGGCGGAGAAGGAGGCGCAGGAACAGCGAAGACTGGATGATGAGATGAGAGAGGTGGGTAGCAGTGGTGGTGTGACTAGGGTACAGTTTGCAGGGGGCTGTGGAGGGTGGGAGGGGCTTTTAAAGGTAATGTACAACATTTGCAAACATTAAAAAACAAAACTACCCAATTGTTATAAAATCCCTTCCTTGACTGTAAGTAAATAATAGTCTCAAGGATCCTGTGAAATCAGTCAAGAAAAGAAAGAAAAGAAGAATTTTGTATCATTTTTCAATGATGGTTTGGCCGAACCATCATTTGAAAAAATGTTGTTTTTCAAAGACTGCCCCCAATTTTAAACACACTTTAAAACAGGTCAGTCGAACAAAATCTTCGAGTCAAACATCCATTTTTTTTTGAAAATTACAAATTTTTAATTGAAAAAAACCCAAACAAACGTATATTACCTTTAATTTCTGGAGGGGACACGAAATGGGTTTGGTCATAATTTCAAACATAGGCTCAGTGTACTTCTCATGGAAATATTTTTGCTCAGCACCTCTGGGTTACGGCAGATTTTCAATCCACTTGGTTTGAGTCTTGGGTCATTTGTCTCTGAGTCACATTTCGAGCATTGAAGAGTTACTTGTATTGAATGTGTAGTGGGTATCTGAACCACCTTTCGTTTGAGCAGGGATGTAGTCCAGTCCATCACAAGTCCTCCAGTCCCAATTCAAATCTCAAGCTACTCAAATGAGCTTTGACACGGGCATTCCTTTGTTATTGTTCATCCATTGTTTCGTGTGACTGGATTCGTGAATTACTTGTGACTGGACTTGTGACTGGACGTGTGACTGGACTTGTGACTGGACTTGTGACTGGACTTGTGACTGGACTTGTGACTGGACTTGTGACTGGACTTGTGACTGGACTTGTGACTGGACTTGCGACTGGACTTGCGACTGGACTTGTGACTGGACTTGTGACTGGACTTGCGACTGGACTTGTGACTGGACTTGTGACTGGACTTGTGATGGACTCGACTACATCCCTGCCTTTGAATCATTAATACTTTGTGTGCCCGCAGACTTGTTGATGTTTCACCTGTTTTAACCTTTTGAAAAGTATACTCATGCAAGATATGATTGTGCCCAATCATTATAAGGCTCAATCATAGAGTTGTCTTGTTTGCTGTTGAGGCATTTTGTGATCACTGCCTGATCTTTTGCAAAGCCTTTCTTGTCTTTTTTATTTGGACCTGGAAATTCATTTGCTTTAAATTTTAATGACTTTTAATGATTTTAATGAATTCCACAATCACAAGTACATGTGACTGAAAAAGCTTTGTTAAACTGTTTCCGTAATCTACTTGTCTGGTTGGGGGAGTGTGGTCTAGTGGTTAGGGTTGGTGACTCATGATCAGAGGGTAAGATCAAATCCAGTTGCTGGCCATATATTGTGTCCTTGGGCAAACCACTCCACCCTGACTCACCCCTCTCCACCCAGGAGTATACATGGGTACCAGCATTAGCTGGGGAATAATCTGCGATGGACTAGCATCCCATCCAGGGGGAATAGAAATAGTTTTAGGCATTTCATGCCACTGAAACCGGACATAAATGCCGGACTGATGCGCCACATTGGCTTGTGACAGACTTTACTTTCTTTTTTTTAACTTGTCTGTTCTACAGGCAAGAAGACAACAGCGCAAACTCAACTTCTTGATCACCCAGACGGAGCTGTACGCCCACTTCATGAGCCGCAAGCTGACCGGGGAGGGGGAAGAGCAGAAGGAACAGATCCTGAGCCGCTTGGAGGACCACACCCCTAGACGTCAGCTCACCATCCAGGGAGGGGTGCTGGTGGATGTGGAAGAAGATGACTATGGTAAAAAGAGTCTCCTCAGTTTTAGTTCAGTGCAGTTCCATGAGTATGATATCAAGTGCTTTGCTATGAGTATGAGTAGAAGTCAGAATACCTTGCCAGGAATACTATGGACTCCTTGCAAAAGTAGCCACTCAATAGTTACAAAGGGAGAGTTGGGGGAAGACCACTGGGAAAGACGGTAGAATGCACTGCTGATGACGCCTGATGTTCGTGCAGAGACGCTATGAGTTTGTGAACATTAACCCTAACTCCCAAGGATGCAACCTCAACCATAGGTGATGGGATTTTGCCTTTTATGATACAAGCATGGAACTTGGCACACAGTCGAGTATGTAAATGAGAAACATATTTGGCAATCCGCTCCGTTCACAAGTACCCCCTCACCGGCAAAGAGAGTACAGTTGGGGGTGACCGACCGACGCCATCTTGCCTGACTGCAACTGCGCGGCCCCTGGTGTACGTGCGTCACACACAAGGAACGGTGTGCGTCAACCAGCGAAATGTCCCGCCCATGGGACGTCGTTGCTATGTAAAAGGGTGCCCTCTTTGGTCGGCGCACGGAGCCCATAGGGCCATCACAGATTTGTCCTTTGAAAAAATACAAGTAGAATAACAAGCAATGGCAGCCATTTTGAAATTTTTGAAAATTGCTTGTTACTCTACCTATAAATCTGCGATGGCCCTATAGCCAAATATCTTTCTTAAGGCATACTCTGACTGTGTGCCAAATGCCATGCTTGTATCATTCAAAGGCACAATTCCCCCAAATATTTCCCTATCTGCCCCACTATTGTGATTTCGTTTCACGATAAGGCCAATAGAAAATTAGAGGATGTATCCGTTCTATTTTGATCTCCGCAGATTGTGACTTTATGAAGCAGCAGGCTCTGTCCAATGTGTCGTTGGCCTACACCACCCACCAGGAGAGACAGCAAGTCTTTGATGGAGACGATCCCAAGCCAGAAACTACCCCATCTCAGCAAGCATGTAAGGGGCAAACTTGAAATTTTGGGGGGTAACAATCATTGCTTTATGCCAGGCTGTTTTGTACTCCCAAGGTGATGAAGGTGAATATACAGAACTTGAACATTGTACACCGGAATGCGTATGTGTGCGGGAAGGGAGGGGGGGGGATGTTGAACCATGTGAATGCCATGCATAGAGGGGGTTCTAAAAAGTCAGCATTTCGTGTGTACGTACTTAATGGACAGCCCCTTACCTGCTGACTGACTGGTAGTTAATATGCCTGTTGTGTGTCCAGGAGTTAGAAACTTTTGCTTCCCCGGCTAGTTGGAACTTTGACAAATATGAAGAGAATGTACAACATTTGCCAACATCAAAACAAAAACCCTTTATACTGTTAGTGAATGACAGTCTAAAGCATCCTAGTCGGCCAACCGGTGTTGGAAATAACTGTTTTTTTTTTTCAAATACTGCCCCATTTTACCATATTTGTTCACAATCGATTACACATCTATGAACGGGTACAAGCCAGCTAAACTGGTTCCCTGACCTTACAATTCCCCGACGTGGGGTCAGGGAACCAGACTACTGGTACACGATTGCTTTTCTTTTTTTTCTCAGCATCTACGAACACAAAGCTTCACGCAAGTCAGTGTAACAATATATGCTATAAAATACAAACCCCCAAAATCCATCCATTTCTGAAAAATACAGCAAAAGCAAATGTTGTATATTGCCTTTAAAGAAGTGTGTTTGGCTCTTAAATATGTATGAGGCGTAATAAAGTCCCATTCTCTCCTCTTGTTGGTCCGCAGTTGACAAAGAGTTCAGTCTGAGCAACCCGGCGATGCTGTCGGAGTCTGAGCGTCCCCAGCCGTCCATGTTCAGGGGCCAGCTGAAGAGTTATCAGCTGAGAGGGATGAACTGGCTAGCTAACCTGTACGACTGCAGCATCAATGGCATCCTGGCTGATGAGATGGGGCTTGGCAAGACGGTGCAGAGCATCGGCTTCTTGGCACATCTAGCTGAGGTAGGTTTGGGGGTTGCGACTCGAAAAAAGTAGCGCTAGCGCCAGCCCGAGCTGTAGCCCTTACCCCAGCCCAAGCCCTAAGTTTTAC
The DNA here is from genome assembly GCF_015706575.1 of Patiria miniata. Taxonomy (NCBI): domain Eukaryota; kingdom Metazoa; phylum Echinodermata; class Asteroidea; order Valvatida; family Asterinidae; genus Patiria; species Patiria miniata. The sequence goes on along the minus strand of NW_024037074.1, from coordinate 38,254,247 downwards.
CCAATTCTTGGCCTTAACCCACTGATCTCTATATAAAGACTGGATAGCGGATATCCAGTCACACAGTAGACTTTGCATATTGACCAATTCGCCCCCGGTCTCACGAAGATGGCCACGTATAATACGAACATTCTGCGCGTATATCCAGCGCGCGTTGTATCAAAAGTTGACGCGCATTTTGGTCATGTACACATATTATGATGTTCTAAAAAGGACTCATTTCCGTAGTGATTATTATTTCCAAAACGCCGAAAAAGTGAACTGCGGCATTAAAAAAGTAAATCACGTCGTTAGAAAAATTGCAAACCTTGGTCAGTGGTGGTGGTCAAAATATAAGTTAAGTGAAGCGCGATGTTACAAAAGAAATCATGCTGTCTATAAAGACGGCAACTTGTCCTTTGTAGATCACCAGCCGGTCTCACCGGTCTCACCAATATGGCGTCAAATTCATTCATTGTGCGGCTCTTTATCCGCTATCCAGTCTTTATATAGAGATCAGTGCCTTAACCCAAGCCCTAGCGCTAATCCAAGCCCTAGCCCTAACTCTAACGCAAGTCTTGACCCTGACCCAATCCAAGTCCTAGCCATAACCCTAGCCTCTGATGCGGCTACCACAATTTGCCATGCCTATTTGTACTTCCTGCAATGAATAACGCCATTGAACAATGAGCCACACCCTGTCACCATCCGACTGGCTCACCAATTCACCATTGGAAATCAAGTCACACAACTGAGACAGCACAATTGCACTCTAACGACTCAAAATTTGAGGACCAACATGTGTGCATTTCATGGCAAATGAAATGGTTGTAGTTTTATAATATGGCACAATCCAGACGACAATGCTCCTTTAACCCTAACCGCCTCAGCCCTTTTGGTTAGGATCCATCCTCAAACCTTCAAAATCCCCTAATTGCCACCATGTAAAAACTGGATTCAGCCTCAATCCTCCCAAATCATCCTTGGGCCCAAAAATATATATAAATATATGATCGTACACAAACCTTTTTTCCCCCTACCTACCTACCCTATTTTCAAATGCCATGTAATCGGAAGCAGAATTTTTTGTGTGGCTTATTTCTTGCATTTGTTCATTGGAGGGGTGACCACTGTCTCAATCCTCCAACAATCATTGTAATACAATGAGGAATTGCAAATGATATCCAGAAGCAGTGTGGGTGACTATAACGAACACGATGGGGTCCACAAAAAACTGTTCGATCGTTATAGTGATTGTGCATAATTATAATAGAATTTACAATTTCGGGAGCCAAAGAGAATGTTCGTTATCGCCAAATGTTCGTTGTACGTTACAGCGGCGTTTCACTGTATATTTAGTCACAGTTTATGCATGGCTGAGCATAAACAACAAAAAGATACAACTGAAAACCTTGACACAATGCATCCTCCAAAGTCAACTGGCATAAAAATGGCATACAGCCTCAATCCTCCAAAATCCTCCAAAACCGCCTGGTTGATTTTGGATGATACGAGGGGCCTGGAGGACCAATTAGGTTTGGAGTGTAGCCCTAACTCCCTAGGGGGTGTGCAAAATCATATTAAAATTGGAGGATTCAGGTCTGTTAGGGGTAGAGTTTGAAATTGTTTGGAAGCCATTGTACACTTTTCTTTGTGACAGAGCCAAGGAATTTGGGGTCCCTTTCTGATTGTTGCCCCGGCCTCAACGCTTCACAACTGGCAGCAGGAGTGCGCTCGCTTTGTTCCAAACTTCAAGGTAAGTGGACATCCTATATTAAAAGATCCTACGGTGTCTGTCTGTCTGTCTGATGTCTGTCAGTCTGTCACTCCTTTTCCGCTTTCTCTGGAAAACGTCGGCCAGTTGTTCATTAGAGGCAACACAGGTGATGTCGCACAGAAAAAGATATGTAAGAATAATTCAAATTTTTAATAGAATGGCATATTTAAAATGATTAATCGTGCATAAAAATCAACTGCCCATAAATATTAGTAAGGGAATAAATGTGTGCTCCGGAGGTTTTTATCACTCTGTTTAATACCACTTAGAGTCTGGGTGCTGATAATTACCCGAGCCGGAGGCGAGGGTAATTATCAGCACCCAGACTCTAAGTGGTATTAAACAGAGTGATAAATACCGACGGAGTACATATTTATTCCCATTCATAAATACCTTTTCGGTAAAAAAAAAATCATATAATTCGTTCAAAACATCCCGATTTTGTTCAACAAATTCACTTTATGCTTTTTGAAACATCCCTCCTGCAAAATAATGGAGTGTTCAGCTGGCGAGTAAGATGAAAACAACCCTTTTATGGAGATTGACGCGCGCGTATCATGTTCTACGCGATGTCGCGCAGAACGCACCTGGCGCGTTGCGTTTTGAATTTAGAACTATAAAATTCTAACTCCCTGGTAGTGTTGCGCATGCCTACGTGAGGATTGTGGACGTTCAACCAATGAAACGATAAGAGGCACTGGATTTTTAGGAGTCCATATTTTATTGTGACACTGGAAAAGTGTTTAAGACCAGCTAGCCATGTCTTTATCATCCGTTTAATACCGGCCACGTGACGGGCTCTCGACCAATAGGAATGGCTAAACTGTCTGAGGTATTTATGAATACAAAGTAATTGCTCCGGACCTCTGTCTCCAGCTGATAGCATCAGCTTTTAAATAATTAAAATTCTACACTTTTCTCCAGGCAAATGCAAAAAAATGTCATTGCCATTTGTTCCTTTAATATAACTGTTTTCTTGAAAAGTGGGCACTACGTTTTCATTTTGTACGTGATGGCCAGTCAGTGAGTAAATTTTATGTACTCACTATCTCGGTGACATTATTGTATTTATATAAACTTTATTTATTGGTTTTACTCGACTAAGGCCAAAAAAAATATAGTCGGTCTCCGGTCAGCGGGCTCGTCGATTTTGATCATGCTCGTCAATTTTTTTTCAAATTTGCCGTGCTCGTTACAACAGCGCGCGCCCTCTATTGCCGCACCGTCTCAGATTTTCTTGGGCAGCTTGAAATGATGGAGTGCACCAAGGTATATGATGACACAAAAAAAGCAAAACAGTACTCACCTTGTCTGTACAATGCAAGCTTGAAAAAAAAAGCCCCCCCCCAAAAAAATCCTGCATCGCCGCATCGATTCCGGAACTTTGGTCTGACCAGAGACTGACTATTTTTTGTTATGACACATTTTATAGAAGCAACACTATGCATGTCTATGACTTATGTTCAAGTCCAGTACCCTAAACACCTTCCAGAACCAAGCATAGGCTCGCTGTCGTGTAGAAGCACCAGTCCATCCTGCACCAAATTATAATATCAACGGTTTTTGACTATGCAAATGAACCTAATGCAAATATGCAAATAACAGGCCTCACAGAAAAACCTTTCAAACCTATCAAACCTACATATCGGTACAAACCTATATTTCAAATTGGGAGCCTTACATGTATTTTATTTTTAAATTGTTAGATATAACCTATAAGAACCTATATTTTTATTCTGGCATTCAATCAATAATTTTGTAAAGAAAATTTTAAGAATCAACCTTTAAAGCTATAGTCCATCATTTGCAGCCATCCGAAAAAGTAACTGGCGTATTATTGTTGAAAAACATACTTGGTTGAAAGATAGTAAGTGGACTAAACTCCCTGTGAAATTAATCTTTCTGGCAAGCTATCATTTTGAAGTAATCAACGAAAGAAGGTCTTTCCAATGGTGCGTCTTAAGACGCACCGTATGAAAATTTTAAATTAGTAGTTCGTTTTGTTATTCGGCGCAGTGCGCGCAAGCATTGGCACTACGCACAGGCGCGCGCGGTTGCTATAATTCGTCGGATCAGTGCGCGACATCGCGTATAGCTACAATTCAAAACAATTCAAAACATGATTCAGCAACTTTTGATTTGAAATTGAGATCCTAGAATGCTGTTTTTCTCGGAATATACAGCTGAAGCTGAGCAGAAACTTCATCATGTTAGTTGTTCAGTATCCTTCATTAGATTTTGAACACTTTTGTTGCTTCAAACGAACAAAATGCACAAATTACAAATGATAGACTACATCTTTAAGCAGTGGTTGCCCTCGTGTAAAATGATACACCATGCTTTGTTGTATTGGTTACCAAAACAAATATACAATGTAATGAGGTTAGAAATTTACATGGGTCAGAAAGTTACATGGACAAGTAAAACATATGTAATGGCTATTTACTACATACATTGTATTGGCATTGAATGCATTGTTCACACTTTTTACTTATGGTATACACACTTTATAAGTTTTTTTTAATAATTCTATTAAACAAATAATGAAAGGTTTGCGGAAACACCATGTGCGAATAATTTCTCAACTAAGAGAATGGTTCTGAAAAGAACCAGAGGTAAAAACGCGACGTTCCGGTCAGTATGCTCTGACCGTCTTCTATTAATAAACAACTTTTTTTTTTAAAGCACATTCATAGATTATACAATGGAGGAATTCCTCCCTCCATGATTATACATACATTTGCACTATTACTATGATGAGAACATTTAAAACAAATAAAAGGATGCATGTCAATAAAGTGAAACATAATCACGTTGAAGCCAGTCTGTACACTGTACTGCACATTGGAAAACATTCTCACAATCAATTACGTTTACACCACAAAGTCATCATTAAAACCCTCCCATTGTCTGATTAGTCACAGACTGTCCGACATTCAATCCAATTCCTCTCCCATAACTAGGCTAGTCACCAACAGGCAGATCATATTTCTTGTAGGCACTGTGACTAGTCGAAATTCCATCAACAGACAAAAGCAAGTAACCTGCACAGCTGGCTTATCAATCTCCTACAGTCAAAGCAAAGCTGTATCAAGTGACATAAACAGTCACAGCCGATCAATCCTGCTTTACGATGGCAGAGAGCTCTTAAGTTCTGTTAAAAACTGTCACTCGATAAATTTTGGCTGATGGGACGGCTTTTGTTGAAATTTCCAGCCAGAGAAGGAAGATTTTAATAAAGACAGTTCTACAAGATTTCACCAAATTACAAAACGACCAATTCTTTACACCACTATAATAAAAAAGAGGTTTTCTTTCACTTGCCACTTTCTGTACAAACAAAATATACAGTAAACAACCATTCATCTTCAGGTCTGGCTTTTTTGGTTCAGGCCTTTGGCTCGTGCCATTATCAGCGACCTGGGCCCAATTTCATAGAGCTGCTTAAGCACAAAATTTGCTTAAGCACGAAAAAACATTGCTTAGTAAAATTAGGTCACCGGCCAAAACTCCATGTGATGTACATTGCTTGTGACTGGTATTTAGCTGTTGTTGACTTAGCATAACAATCGCATGGAGTTTTGGCCGGTAACATGATTTTATTAAGCAGGACGTTTTTGTGCTTAAGCAAATTTTGTGCTTAAGCAGCTCTATGAAATTGGCCCCAGGCCCCTAGCCGGTTTTAAACGTACTGGTTTACAACTGGTCAAGCACATATTTATTCCCTTGATAATTAATATTTATAAATATTTTATATTTTGATATTAATTTTTTTACCCCATTTTAGTAACTTCTCATGAAACTGAAATAAGCAGCACAATGGTAAAGAAATGGTACGCTTAAAAAGAAATATGTGATAATTTGCTCTGATTGTCTGAAAAGAAACTTTGATTTGAAGGTGTGTGGCTGGAGATACAATTTTATGTTCTTCCCAGGAACTGGTTGGCGTAGCGGTGCTATCCTTGCTTTCCACCGCTGTGACCCGAGCTCGAATCCCGCCTGGATCAACATGTGGATTGGGATTTCAGTCCCTACCTGATTCTGTGGGTTTTCCCCAGAATATGTTCTGGGCTTTTCCTCCCACCTCTGAAAATGTAATTTGTTCTCATTGTCTTCTCTCTAAGTTGGTGTGATGTTTCCCCTGGGATGCTTTGCCGACTATATGATACAGATACAGATACAGAACTGTCAAGAATGTTTCCATGGAACTACATGTATGTCGACATTTGAAAAAATATTTCAGAAAATAATAGGGGTATCAAGAAAAGTTGCATTTCAAAATCTGATATTAATGTCGCAATTGAATCCTCAAAGCATTTTCTGGATTACGGTGTTTTAAAAACTGTGTTCAAAAACCCATTTTTTGGCTTTTGTTGCAATGGACCATTTTATATTGTGGCATAAGCCCTACCCACCTTTGGTTTGTGTACATTTCTAACAGCGCTCGTGACCGGGTTTGGCAGAGTTACTGTAGTCATCCCACTAAGAGTCGTGTTCGAGTCAATCAATGCGCACTGTTTGATTTGCCAGCAGGAAAGGTCCATTGCTCTTTAACCATTCATTGGGTTCATGTTTTTCATGCAAGGCCATTTGATGAGAGCCTTTGCCTCCTTACGGAGATCCTTGTTTCTGAACAGATAAATAACCACATTGAGCCAAGAATTAGTCATGTAGTTGAGAGACAGGATTGTTTCAGTCTCAGATGATATGTATACCCGGGACATGCCGTTCAAAATGTGCAGTGTGATCAGCGGCGTGTAACAGACGTACATTGACATGGTAATTACAGCAAGAGTGATAAGAGACTTTCTGTTACCTCTGTTTGGACGATTCCGACCCAATGGATTCCCACCTTCGCGGTCACGGAATTGCCCTTCTTCTTGACCGATGCGCTTGCTCTGTTTCAGCGCCGTCTGCACAATTTTGACGTACAGAATCGTGACGATAAGTGTCGGTACGAGAATCATACCGGTGAAGATGGCGACGTAGTACGGCGTAGATTGGAATTCCCAGTAGCAATGACCAAACTCTATAGCTTCAACTTCTGAATCCGGAATGAACCTAAAAGCAGCTGATGAAATCAGAATGAAGACCCACATACAGCACACGGTGATCCTGGCTCGAGTCTGGGTCAGCATGCTTGGATATCGCAGAGGGAAAAAAATAGCGATGTAGCGGTCTATTGTCAGCAGCAACACAGAGAGAATGGTTGCTATGAAGAGCTGCATGCCAAATGTCGCGTAAATCTTACACAGGATTCGCCCGAACGGCCAACGTTGGATCGTCCAGTTGACAGTCGTGGGAACGCACACAGTTATTCCACTCAATAAGTCAGAAGCATTGAGTGACATCATGAAAACCTTGGTAGGCTCCTGCAGTGCTCTCGTGCGATGCAGCACAATCAGGCAGACGACGTTTAACACAACCACCAGAACGCATGTGAGAACGGATAACACAGTTATGAAATACCACAAGGCTTCGGATGCTTGGGAATAGTCAAAGTAGTTGTAATACATGGAACTGTTGTCAGCATATGTGGTGTTAGAGTTGTCACTCTGGTTCCAATACGATGACGCCATTTCGTTCATGTAGTCGTAGGTGAAAGAGTTGTTTTGGTAGTCATAGCTGGAATAGTTACTTTGGTTCCAAAGTGAGGATGCCATCGTGAACAAACCCAGCTTCATCTAGGTTTAAGAGGAGAAGAATGAACCAATCTGACGGCCAACAAGAACTTTTCTGCTTAGAAAGGCAGTCACAGATATCCAATAATGCATTGGAGCTCGCAAGACTTCTGCTATGAGATTTTTTTCTAGTTTTTTTTTTTTTTTTTATTTCTGTCTTACAAAGCACTCAGGAAACCATGATTAGGAGATTGTGTACATGTCATGTCCAGTTTACAGAGCATATTCCTCAGAAAAGGGCTGGATGCTAGACAAAAGTCTGGTAAGTGAAAGATTAAACGCACACAGTGAAACAATTATTCCTGATGTCTGAATAGCTACGCTGAATCTAAATTGTGTCGCATCTCCACGGTATATGCAATTCCTTTGGACTTGTAAATTTCAAAAAAACAAAAAAAACAAAAACAAAATTCAAACAAAGAGTTCCACCCTTGATGTATGAAAAATTCATCCTGTTGTCTGTGTAAATGGTTTGCCAGTTGCTCAATCGAGACGATGCCTGTGCCGTCGCACAGAAAAAGATAACATTTGTAAGAATAACTTAAATTTTTAATAGAAAGACATTCATTAAAATGATTTATCGTGCATCAGAATTAACTGCCCATAACTATTAGCATGATGTAATTGCTGTATCCTGTCCTCCGACTCCATCTGTTGGAATCAGCTTTTAAATATTTAAAATTTTGCATCTACTTCTCCAGGCAAATGCCTTTATTAAAAAATAATTGATTAATTACCGTTTGTTTCTTGTATATACTGTGTCACAATTTTTTTTATTGTTTTTTTTTCTTGGATAGCAGACACTAAGTTTCATTTTGTGCATGATAGCCAGTCAGTGCGCCAATTTTATGTGCTCGCTATCGCAGTGATGTTATTACAGAAAACTTTCATTGGTTGGGGTGATCATAACATGTAGTTTAAGCTTCTACCAACCTGTTTTTTTAGTAGGCAAGCTTTCATCCACTCCTGTGGACTTTCTCAAGCCAAGTGATTGTGTACTAATTTTCTTGCTGTCTGTTGTCCCGAGATCACTGGAGCGTAGATAGGTGATAATGAGTAACCAGAGTCCCTATTCAGTGAGGGATTAATCCTTTTGATCCAGATGGATTCTTTCACCTTTCTTGACCAGAAATGTGTTTCAAAGTCGATAATGTGGGCATTGTCCCATCCAATGTTGTGTCCAGTATTAAGGGTGTGTTCTGCAACTGCTGAAGAAAGAGATGGATTGTTCAGTCTAAGAGCTCGTTTGTGTTCTTTCAATCTCTCCTTTAATGTTCTCCCTGTTTCTCCAACGTAGGAACTGTCACAATCAGTGCAAGCTATCTTGTAGATAATACCTGTTCTCTCTTCTATAGGCGATTTGTCCTTAGGATGAACTAGCTTACTTCTAAGGGTGTTTGGACTTCTAAAAGCAACACAGATGTCCTTGCTATGGAAAGCACGTTTCAAGCGTGGTGCTATATTGTGTTGACGAAAGGAAGAACTACTCTCTGACTGAATTCCTTCTTTTCTTTCGGGAGAGCCTTGGAGCTTACTCTGTCTTTCGCTCTTTTTCTAGTCCAAGCCGGATAGCCACAAGATGATAGTGCCTTGTCAATGTGCTGAAGTTCACTTTGTAGATCACCAGTGATGTTATTGTTACAATTAAATTTGTCAATGGTGCTACTCGACTTACATGTACATGTACACCACAATTTTTTGTTTACACATTATGACACATTTTGCAAAAGTAACACAGTGCGTGTCTATGACTTATATGCAAATCAGGCATCATGAGGATTTGCCTAGGTCCGGTACCCTTAACACCTTACAAAACCAAACATAGGCTTGCTGTAGTGTAGAAGCACCAGCCCATCCTGCACCTAATTATAATATCATAGGTTTTTGAATATATATGCAAATTACAGGCCTCACAGCGAAACCTTTCATACTATAAACCTACATGTATCAAAATGGTAGAGCTACCGTAGCATGTAACAATATTCCCACCAGTTTTAACCATTTTAACAAATCAAAAAAGCCTACATACGCATATTGCATATATTATGCACTATTTGATGAAAGTGGCTGTAGTATTAGAACAATCACTTGGAAGACTAAAATGGATCACCTACAAGGAGGTCAGCTCTTTGGTCTCATGTCTCCTAACGCAACATGTCTGTCTATCCTCCCTCAGGTGCTTCCATACTGGGGCAACCCCCAGGAGCGTCGGATCCTGCGCAAGTTCTGGAGCCAGCGGCCTTTACAGACCACGGACAGCGAGTTTCACATCCTGATCACCAGCTACCAACTGGTCATCCAGGACATCAAGTACTTCCAACGCATCAAGTGGCACTACATGATCCTGGACGAGGCACAGGCCATCAAGAGTAGCTCCAGGTAAGTTATACTTTGATTGTATCTAATGTTTCCTTGTGCTATGTTTTTTTTATCCCCCTGGCTTTTAAAGCTACAGTCCATCATTTGCAGCCATCCAAAAAGTAACTGACGTAATTAGTGTTGAGAAACATAGTTGGTTGAAAGATAGTAAGGGGCCTAAGCTCCCTGTGAAATTATTCTTTCTGGCAAGCTGTCAATTTGAAGAAATCAATGAAAGAAGGGCTTTCCAACGATGCGTCAAAAGATGCATCGTTGGAAATTTCCGTTAGTAGTTCTTTTTTTTATTTGGCGAAGTGTGTGCAAGTGTTGACATGACGCACATGCCCGCGTGGTTGTTTTGGTTGCTATAATTCGTCGGATCAGTGCGCGACATCGCATAGCTGCAATCGGCTGAGTGAGAATGTGTCTCTGACGCTGAATTCAGGCCCAATTCAAAACATGAATCAGCAACTTTTGATTAGAAATCGAGATCCTAGAATGTTGTTTCTCTTGAAATATACAGCTGAAGCTGAGCTGAAAGTTCATCAGGTTAGTTGTTCAGCACCCTTCTTTAGATTTTGAGCACTTTTGTTGCTTCAAGCGAGCAAAATGCACAAATTACAAATGATGGACTGTACCTTAAAGCCAGACAGGGGGATATTGCAATAGTGTATTCCTTCTGTGTGTCCGTATGCATTTGTTTATGGTATAAATCGAGGACACACACGTGCAACATCATCAATGAATTGAGGACGGGAACCGAATTGAGGACTCCTCAGTTAGAAATGGTGTACAAAACCAATGAGAGCTGTTGCAAAAAATTACAGTATAAAAAAAGGAAAAGGGAAGAGGAACAATAGAAAATCCTCGATTTACACCATAAACAAACATGCTGGTATGTACGTATTCATCTTTTCAAACCGTGGACGAAAAATACCAGAGAACAAAAGAGAACAATATCGTCCACGATTCCCAGCATACGTCCACGATTGGGGTCGTGTACAAAACCTATGGGAGTCTTCCTAAAAAGTTAGAGTACAAACAAAAGAGGGACAATAGGACGTCCACGATCGACGGTGAACACACGTTTGTGTTCCATTTTGGTTAGGTTCACTGTAAGTTCACTCATCAATCTCAACCAATGTCTGATATGTGGTTAGTGTTCATGGTATCTGTTAAAGTGGTTAGACTCAGGCAACACCGCTTGTAACACCATTCTATTGAATTGTAAGATTTCATTATTTGAAAAACTTGTGTGGTTAGCTCTGCCCGTTTGTTTAGCAAGAACTTTCGGAAAAGAATGTAGTATCCAGATGCCACTTCTTTGTTTGTGTACAAAGTCTATGGAGAGTCGAGTGCATTTCCAAAGTATTTTCTAACAAAATTGGAAATGTTTCTCAGTCCCAGATTCATGTCTTTTCAATATTTTTGCAATGACTGACCTTCACATGCTTCATTGAGATAACATATGATGAAAAAAAGTGGCGTCGGGATGCAACATTCTTTCCGAACTATCCATTACCATTTGTCATGCTACTCTTTGCAAGTTTTGACGTCAAATTATCCTATTTCACTGGTAGCTTTAATAAGATCTTATTAACTGATGTTATGCTTGTTTGTTTTTTTGCTTATCTTGACAGTGTGAGGTGGAAATTACTGCTTCAGTTCAGCTGTCGGAACAGACTGCTCCTCACTGGCACACCCATCCAGAACAGCATGGCAGAGGTCAGTGGTCAGGGTTCAAGGATCAGGGATCAGGGTTCAAACTGAGTAGAGGTGTGCATTTACGGGTAGTACAGGAACCGGGTACCCTATTGAAAAAAAATACGGGTACCCGGGTACCCGTTAAAGAAACCCAAGCCAAAAATTCAAATCTGGGAAGTTGCTGTTCAGATTGATCATAAAGGTCCCATGATATTACTGACACATCGGTGCGGCAATACAGCTGGATAGGGTGTATGCAGTGAGCTCTTTAGCTGTGTGGTGAAAACCGCAACTTTCACAAGCATCATAAAATGTGAAATTGGTTTTGGTTTTCCATGTATCCTGTTTTTCATTTTGAAATTTTCCCGCTGACATTCGCAACATTTCCTTTTCATGGACTGAGAAGTTACTAAGTAATTTGCAAAGTTGGTGTAAGGGTACTTGATTCCATAATCTGGAACCGGTTCCTGACATTAACGGTCGGGTACTCGGGTACCCGGTTCCAATGCACAGCCAAAAAACTGAGCATCGTCAATAATACACTAAAGGCCAATTTACATATACGCGACAGTGTTATGCGTCTTTATAAATACGCACAAATGAATGTGTGTAACTGCTCGTCCTAGCCATGTTCATTCAAATGCAGCCTAAGCTATCACAAAAACCATGGTCCGATTCTGTAGTAGACCAGTGGCTGGAGTATAGTCCATGCTCTGTTGAAAATCTCCTGTCTTTGGCTAATCTTGCTTTGAAACCCTCACTTCAATGATGCATACATGTTAGGCAATTCTTCATTGTTTTGTTAACCATGAAAAACAGGTAAAAATTGACACTCTACTTGTGTCTTACAGTGATGCATGGACTTTATTCACGAGAAAGTAATTTTAATCGGGTTCCCTGTATTACTTGTGAACTATTGAATGGGATGGTGCCAGACTATTTGTACATTTTAGCCTCACTTTCATTTATGTGGCTTAAAACATTAGGGTATGTTTAATCATAAATTTGTAATTATTCATCAGAGCAGCCTGGTATAATGTGTAATTAACTTTATGTCATTGCTTTCATTTCTCTTCGCAAGTTCCAAAAATGAAGATTTTACCTCACTTTAAATTCAATATGGCCGACTCATGAATAAGGCCCATAGTGAGCAACATGTCTACGTCCATGTACTTGTATAGCAGACAGCAAGTTGCACACAATGTCAGAAGACCATATAAACAGCAGACCTATGCGGCATGCTGACCGTATATGATTGTGTGCTGAACATTTTTACGTATGTTTGATGAGGACAATATATTTTTTCCTGTGTACATTAGTTGTGGGCACTGCTTCACTTCATCATGCCGACGTTGTTTGACAGCCACGATGAGTTTAATGAGTGGTTCTCTAAGGACATAGAGAGCCATGCGGAGCGACAGTCTGGCATCAATGAAGGTATGAGCTTCTTTAAGTTTACTCCTTTGCTATTATTCATCGGTTTAGTGTGTGACATTGCGTAGCTGCAATTGGCTGAATGAGAACGTGTCCCAGATGCTGATTTAGGGGGCAATTAAAAAATTCAAAAATTTAAGTCGAGATTTTCAGAATGTTGTTTTGTCAGAGTAAACAGCATACGCAGAGCTATTCCTTCATCAGGTTAGTTGTTGAGCACCCGTCGTTAGATTTTGAGCACTTTTGTTGCTTCAAACAAAACAAATGACAAATGATCTACTCTTCCTTTAAGGAAGCCTTGGTTATAAATATCTATACTTGGGGGGGGGGGGGGGGGGAATGGGTAAAGGGTAAAAAAAAATAATAAGCAAGTTGTTTTTGTCCTGTATTTGCAGAGCAACTATCCAGACTTCACATGATCCTCAAGCCGTTCATGCTACGACGAGTCAAGAAAGACGTGGAGAATGAGCTCTCTGATAAGGTATTACATTCATGGCATATATGATGGGTTCTTGGCTGGTCATGTAATGGCTTGCTGACCCTGTGAAGCTCAATGCTCAATTGGTTAAGACGTTGGCACTAGTAAGCGGGCGGTTGCGGGTTCGAATCCCACCCTATCAACGTTGTGAATTGTTCTCAAATTATTGAAAACTGAGTATACAGTGATTATTAACTATGTTGATGAAATGCAAAACATTATGGGCAGTTCCAGCATCACACAGACATTACAAGTTAGACTCTTTTTTTTTGGACTTAAAGAACTCAGTGATAAACCTGAAAATGAATTTTTCAAATCTTATACATTATCTAGTAAGGGGCCGTTCACAATTATCAACATTTTCACGAGCGTACAAACCGTACACTGGGGGGGAGGGGGGTTAATGGCCGCCGTACGCTTTTTTTTTTTTTTTTTTAATGTCGATATGTTTTCTCGCCCGTTAATGCCCGCCTAACGTTTTTTTTTTTTTTTAAATGTTGATCTGTTTTCTCGCCCGTCGCCACAGCCGACAGCCGCAACCGATGCCGATTGAGCACTTGCAAAGCCGGTCGCGCCCCGCGCCAGGCCCCGCATTGCATCCCATGAACGTATTGTGTACAGCATGCGCGGCATTGTCCTACACACGTTCATGAAAATGTACTGTATGTACATGTACATGCATAGTACAAAAACTTGATCTACAAAAGTTACAAAAACCCATTAAATCACATGCAAGTGTCTATATATAGACTTGTGTGAAAAAAAATCAACATTTTTTATGTACACATTTAGGGGGGAGGGGGGGGGGTCTTGAAAAAGTGTACTCTTTGTACACTTGTGAAAATGTTGATAATTGTGAACGGCCTCCTGGTTTGGAGCATTGAATTCATGGTCTGAGGGTAATTCTGCTGGTTGTGGGTTCGAGTCCAGCCTGGGGTTATGGCGTGTGTGCCCATAGGCAAGGCACTTTGTCACTCATTGCTTCTCCCCACCCAGGAGTAAATGGGTACCTGTGAGGGCAGAGATGGTTATCGTGATTGATTTTAACTATTTTGTGCTGAACTGGCATCATTGCGCTTTATACACATATTATTATCATGGTTGATTGGCTCTGTCAGGGTCTCACAGACATTACATTTTCCTCCATAAAGCAGCAATTGCCCGCATATCAAATCATTCTGTTACCTCTGTTTAGATTGAGATCCTGGTATACTGTCACCTGACGACCAGACAGCGGTTGTTCTACCAAGCTCTTAGGAATAAGATCTCCATTGAGGACCTCTTACAATCCTCCTCCTCATCATCCTCATCAACGTCTTCATCAACCTCTTCTCAGTCACTGAGCACGGCCAACAGTCTCATGAACCTCGTCATGCAGTTCAGAAAGGTATAAAAAAACCAGGGTTTTTGGTTAAAAACTAACTCCAAAAGAACCAAGGTTTTTGGTTAAAAAACAACTCCAAAAGAGAGAACAAATTAAAGTTTCTAACTTTAAAAATTGTTGATATGGTTAAAGGGAATATACAACATTTGCTTCTGCTGTAATTTTCAGAAATGGATGGATTTTGGGGTTAGTATTTTATAGCAAATATTGTTACACTGGCTTGTTTGAAGTTTTGCGTTCGTAGATGCTGGAAAAACCAAGAAAAACAATCTTGTTCCTGTAGTCTGGTTCCCTGGCCCTACTTTAGACGAAACTGAGCAATTTGTAGACGTTGGGGCATTTTCAGGTCAGGGCACCAGACTAGCTCAACCCCTTCACGGATGTGTAACGGATTGCAAACAAAATGTGGACTAACTAAATTTGGAAAATTGGGGGTAGTATTTGAAAAAAGTCAGTTTAGTTTCCAATGATGGTCTGCCACTTTTCTTGAAAATGCCAGCACACCAGGTGCCATGATTTCACAGGATGCTTGAGACTGTTATTCACTTGCAGTCAAGAAAGGTATTTCATAATAATTTGGTGGTTATGTTTTTGGATGTTTGCAAATGTTGTATATTACCTTCAAGTTGTGTACTGATAATTTTGTGAACAATTTAAATTTCTGTTTAGGTTTGTAACCACCCAGAGCTGTTTGAGAGGCGAGACTCATACTCCCCATTCTACTGTCAACTAGACCCCCCTGTACATATCCTACCTCGACTGATCTACCACGAGGGTATGGTGGATTGTATGGACACCACAAGAAACAAGTGAGTCTCATGTATTATAAAAGGGCATACTTTTGTGTATCTGCATTTTTCATCGACCTAGTCATCATAGGGCAAGTTCGATCAAGGACTAATTGTTAACTAGTGGTTGGTTTGTGACGTACCTAGCGCATGCGCACTGAAGTTGAAGTGTGAACGCTTCTGGTCGAACTATTATCATGTCAACAATCGTGAGAAAATGGCAGTCGCACATAATTTTTCCAACACTTGATGTTTCTGTTTATTTACACAAATAATAGTGATTGTGTAGTTAAGGACTCCGTACATAATCGCCATTATTATTGTACAAGGGTGACAAAGTGACAGAATTGTAAACTATGAAAATGGCAATTAAGTTTAGCACTCACAGTTCTCGTTTTGTCACCATTTTTGTTGATACTTGGTCCCCTCTGCACTATGACAAATGGCTTTTGATAAGCAGCTATAAATCATTGCGTGACCAACCGTGTTAGGCTGGTCCTGAATAGTCAACTAGACTAGTCCAACCATCGTCGACTAGCGTGCGTTCCATCAGAGTTAGTCAAACTATGGTTAACTATGGTCCTTGATTGAACTTGCCCATAATTGAACCCAAATAGCAAAATAAATGTGGATGTTGTAACAACACCAAATTTTGGGGGTACAAATGGTAGAAAACAACAAATGTATTGAAGAGATGTAGAAAGTTTAGTTTACTTAAAATTGCGTTCCCCATGCTATTTTCGAGTTTCATCCCGAACAATAGATTCCTTTTCTTAATTGCTGTTTTTCTAGCAATACAAAGTTATTCACATTACGATTTTGAATTATTGGCTGTCAGACAATAATCCTCTTCTCGTAGGGTAGGCTGGTTCCCGCCTCACAATCAGTGTCGATAATGTATGGACCGAGAGCCAGTCTGCTTGCAAAGCGGATCAGTTTTTACCCAAAACAAAAACCTTTTTTTCAGAAGGTAAACAAAACACGACGTCATTATGTCTATTAAGGTCTATTGGAGATTGACCTATCACCGTTTGCGAGTTTTTGTACACCAAGTTTTGTTTGTCTCAGATTGTGCTCGTTCCGCGTCCACTTATATATCATGTAATTGGACAATATTTCACAAGCTGCGTTGATGCGATTCTAACGCGATTCTACAGCGATAGGTCAGTTGTGGTAGAGCAAAGTGGTTAATGGACTTCTGCTTCTATTGTCAATGTTGGTGGTAGTACTGTACATGGTCCAACCTTTCTGTGCCGGCATTGCAGATGTTTTGGTACGTGGGGAAACTCTAGTTTAGAAAGTCGCTTCAAAAATGAAAACTTGCTTTTTCTTTATTACACCTCTTTCTGTGCCTTTTTTCCCCTCCAGAC
The DNA here is from genome assembly GCF_015706575.1 of Patiria miniata. NCBI lineage: Eukaryota > Metazoa > Echinodermata > Asteroidea > Valvatida > Asterinidae > Patiria > Patiria miniata. Next base: position 38,237,294 of record NW_024037074.1, on the reverse strand, counting down.
TGCTCCGCAGCACCTTCTCAGTCTTCACCCCCGACTACATCCACACCTCCCTGGCTCCGTCCCCCTCCCACCGCCCACGCAGCTCTTGTTTCTCCTTTGCCCGTTTCGTGGACGTCTCGCCGGCCCAGCTCCACAGCCAGCTGGTCATGGGCCTGATGGCCCGCTGGCTGGCCCTGTTCCTCATCATGAAGTCTGCCTACAGGGTCCATCATGGGTACCAGTGGGCAACGGACAAAGACCACTCTAGGTATAGAGCAAGTCAAGTACCTCAAGTAGAAGCCATGACTGGGGTGCAACCACACTCGTGCACAAGACGCACATGCACTCTATGCTCCTTCGACCAAAAGGGTTGCCAAACTGCATCTGTGCTTCTAGTTAAAAAACCCGTGCAACATTGGCAGGAGCGTGGTTCCACCTCTGTTATGGCTTCTGATTTTTCGCTTAGTCCTATATACAGTGCAGTGCGAAAAAAACACATTAAAGATAATATACAACATTTGCAAACATCAAAAATCAAAACTACCCAATTATTATGAAATACCAACTTGACTGTAAGTGAATTATTGTCTCAAGCATCCAGTGAAATCATTGCACCTGGTGTGCTGTCATTTTCCAGAAAAGTGAAATTTTTGTATCAATTTCCAAACTGACTTTTTTTTCTTCAAATACTGACCCCAATTTACCAAATTTAGTCAGTCCACATTTTGTTTGCCATCGGTGGCACGTCCATGAACGGGTGTGAGCCAGCTAGTCTTGTTCCCTGACCTGACAATTCTACATCTATAAATTGCTGCATTTCGTATGTAGGTACAAGGAATCAGACTACAAGAACAACATTTTTTGTCTTGGTTTTTTTCCAGCATCAATGAACACAAAACTTTAAATATGTCAGTGTAACAATATTTGCTACAGAATATTAACCCCCAAATCCATCCATTTCTGAAAATTGCAGCAAAAGCAAATGTTGTATATTACCTTTAAACCTGACATTTGGGGGAAGTTTGATGATGGGCAATCAGCTGACTTGTGGTGGATTGATGCAGTATCTTGAGACCCAATATTAACCCTAACTCCGTAGGTGGTGTGCAAAATCGTATTGAAATTGGAGGATTCAGGACTGTTGGGGCTATAGAGCGAAGATCCCTAGTACTGATGATCAAATGTCATGAAGAAATATCTCAGTCCTGGCTCCCTGCTGCACGTTACAATGCACACGGCTGTTGGTAACCAGCAGTAAAACCAACCTTCAACGGCTGGTCGTTAATATTGAGATTAGTCCAACCATAAATGACTATCGGGCATTGGACCTGAACTTGATATGCAAACGAAACTGTTGATCGAGCTTGTTTTAGTCATTCTGTCAAGCACTTTGTGATGAACACTTGGGCCATTTCACATTGTGTATCTGCAAACTCCTCCCAAATTAAACCCTTTAGTGTTGTCAAGTCCATCAAAAGTCCATCACGAGAACTGTCACAAGTAGACCGCAAGACAAATTGCAAGTAACAGGTTGATGAACAATAACAAAGGAATGGTCTAGTCACAGATCATTTGAATAGCTCAATCATCTCAGTGTTACTTCCAACCTGCAGATACCTGAGCAGACGTAGCCTGCTGCTCTGGCCCTGTTGGCCCACCAGTCCCCCGAACGTCGCCACCAGCCAGCCCTTCCAAGACCTCATATTCACCGGCCACACTTCCACCCTAGTCTCCCACGACACCCACACCTACTACTTCATGCCCGAGACCCACTGGCATCGCCGGATCCGTCTTGGTGGGGTGCAGGACTCGGACAGCGCCTCGGTGAACGGGGAGGGGACTCCAGACAGGCAGTCACCGCGGAGTCCACGCAGCAGCGGCGGGAGTCCCCGTAGCCCGAGGAGCCCTAGGAGTCCAGCAGCTGCTAGGAAGGTCAGTGGTGGACCCTTTACAGGAAGTAGAGTTCCAGTGTTGGACACTGCATGGTTGGTTCGCATACGACGTGGAGGAGCAAGTGCCTCCCTTGTACCCCCTACAACCCCCTGGCGACGCCTGTCTCAATGTAAACAATGACGTAGCATCTTGACATGGGTGCTTGACACATTCTAATTCTCTCAAACCCTCCACTGTAGTGGAAACTGATAAAACATTTACTATTTTCTATGATGGAATTTTGGCATTTCTTTGTACTTATACTTTCATGAGGCTTAAAGCCTTTTGACAGTAACTATCTTGACTCTACCTTCCTCAACCCCACAAAATCCTCCCAAAACACCTGTTGGATTTGGATTGATCTATGAAGGTTAAGGTTACTATCCTTGTAAGTTTTGAAGTCCAAGTCCTGTTGTCAATACGCGGACATTTTGTTTCCAAAATATGTTGCTACCTTAAAAACCCAAGTGCTGAGACCGCTCAGTTTTTTTTAAACGGCTTTAGTCCCACTCCGCTCCACAAACTTGTATGCAGCCTATTTTTGGACTTGACTACAACCCTGATTCAGTGTCAGCTGCTGAAAGTCAGAAAGTATCAAGACATCCGTCAGAATGTGAAGTAACTGCCACCGTTTTTAGAGTGCTATTCCAGAGTCACGTTGATTCAGATTATTAGGGGTCGACTCAAATAGATTTTGGTTTCGAAAAGGCGTACTTGGTGCATTTTCCGTCAACTAGTATCTGCAGATGTTCTGAACGATTCATCTTCCAACAAAATCTGTCCTGACTATTTCAAACGTAGAACTTTTCGTGTACTTACACATTTAATTCAAATCCTCAGATAAGTTGTGACTCTGAAATGCCAGTAAAAGCGAGTGTTACATTAATGGCAGGTATTTGAACCCTGATTGTTGTTGTTTTCAACACAGGTCCGGCAAGGCAACAGTAGCCACAATGTGAGCGGACTCCTATCCTCTGGTCACTTCCTACCGATCATGTCAGACCGACCCTCAGCCGTCCGAATCTGCAGTCCTACGCTGCTACCAGACTTCATCTCTCACTATATGCCAAAGGTACAGGACAAACTTATCACCATTTTTCATAATTTACGTATTTATTTCTTATTTATTTTCAATCATCCTATGTCGTACAGTTGGTTATAAAAAGCGGCAAGATGTTGTTTCTACCCACAGGCATTACATCACAGGTGACATGCTTGTATAGAATGAGAATTTTCTGCTTTTTTTAAAGGGAATATACATCATTCGCTTTTGCTGTAATTTTCAGAAATGGATGGAATTGGGGGGTTGGAAATATATAGCAAATATAGTTACACTGACTTTTTTGAGGTTTTGGGTTCGAAAATGCTATAAAAACCAAGAAAAACAATCATTTTCCTGTAGTCTGGTTCCCTGACTCCATTTAAGAAGAAACAGAGCAGTTTACATATATTGGGGAATTGTAAGGTCAGGGAACCAGTCTAGCTGGCTTGTACCCGTTCATAGGTGTGTAATCGATTGCAAACAAGTGCGATGGTCAACTAGGGCCAGTATTTGAAAAAAAGCCAGTTTTTTCCAACGTTGATCGGCCGATCAGCGTTGGAAATTGATACCAAAATACCACTTTTCTTGAAAATGACAGTATACCAGGTGCCATGATTTTACAGGATGCTTTACACTGTCATTCACTAACAGTCCAGCAAGGTATTTCAAAATAATTTGGTAGTTTTATTTTTTGATGTTTGCAAATGTTGTATTTTCCCTTTAATCTAACAGGTTCTCGCTCCATCAATGGGCCGCTACTGCCGCGATCGACAGGCAGAGTACGACCGCATACGGCAAGAACTTGGTGGTTCCTTGGATGCCTGGCAGTGCGCCCTTCATGGATCGCCGGATCACTATCGGGACAGCCTCAAGGGGGCGCTCTTCCCTCCACCCCTGGCTGGAATGAGAGCAGTCAGGCCGCCCCACGGCTGGTCCAAAATTCATATCCCAGGTATGTCCTTCCATCCAGAGTTGTAATGGTGTTACTCAAGAGTCAGCTACAAGCCAATCACAAGTCAAGGCACAAGCCAATCACAAGCCAATTACAAGTCAAATATCACGAGCCAATCACAAGGCAAATCACAAGCCAATCACAAGTCAAAGCACAAGCAAATCACAAGTCAAAGCACAAGCCAATCACAAGTCAAAGCACAAACCAATCACAAGTCAATCACAAACCAATTACAAGTCAAAGCACAAGCCAATCACAAATCAAAGCACAAGCCAATCACGAGTCAAAGCACAAGCCAATCACAAGTCAAACACAGGCCAATCACAAGTCAAATCACAAGCCGATTTCAAGTCAAAACCCAAGCCAATCACAAGTCAAAACACAAGCTATCACAAGTCAAAACACAAGCTGTCACAAGTCAAAACACAAGCTATCACAAGTCAAAGCACAAGCTATCACAAGTCAAAGCACAAGCTATCACAAGTCAAAACACAAGCTATCACAAGTCCAAGCACAAGCCAATCACAAGTCAATCACAAGCCAATCACAAGTCAAAGCACAAGCCAGTCACAAGTCAAAGCACAGGCCAGTCACAAGTCAAAGCACAAGCTATCACAAGTCAAAACACAAGCTATCACAAGTCAAAACACAAGCTATCACAAGTCAAAACACAAGCTGTCACAAGTCAAAACACATGCTATCACAAGTCAAAATACAGGCAAGTCACAATTAAAAGCTCAAGCCAAGTAAGTCACAAGTTAAAACGCCAACACCAGATTTTGAGTGGTCGAAGTACACCATGTGAAGTGACTTGAACAGCACCTTTTAAGAGAAAGTATCCAAAATATTAATTTGATGTTTGGTTTGGTCTGACTGTAACCAGAGAATTTAGAAGAAAAAAAAATCTTTGTCACAGAAGGTTTTGAGGTAAAATTCAGCCTTTGAAGTTAATTATGAACAGTAAATTTTATGTTGCAAACTTTTTGGAGCTCAATCAGCCGGGGTTGAAATGCGTTGTAATTTTGTGTAAGTGTTGTGAATTTACAGTGCGAATGCATGCCACAATTTAACAAATTTACATGCCATAAGCTTTCATGCTGATTAGGACTCTGCCTTAATAACAGGTTTTTTCCTGATTTGGGGATTTTTGTAGCTAGAATTTTTCCTAATTTCATGATACTTTTGGCAAGAATTTTTCCTGATTTCAAGATTTTGTGTCATGATTTTTCCTGATGGCAGGATTTTCGTGGCACGAATGTTTCCTGATTTTATGAGATTTTTGGCAAGAAGTTTTCCTGATTTCAAGATTTTTTTTTTGTCAGGATTTTTTCTGATTTCAGGAATTTTAAAGAATCCCTTTTCAAATCTGGAATTCCTGAGATTTTACCGTAAGAGAATTGTTTACAACTAGACAACAAAAGAAAGTGGAATTTTCATGGCTTTTTTTTTAACTTTCTCCCGATCTTATGGCAGACAAACAGTATTTAGTGACGGACTCAGGCAAGCTGTACGTCCTGGATGAGTTACTGACAAGACTCAAGAGGCAGGGACACCGAGTCCTCATCTACTCACAGATGACTCGCATGATCGACCTCCTTGAGGTAAGACTGGGTTAAATCGGCTCAACTTGGATGCAAGCCAAGTTGTTCAAAGATTGGTCGACACATACCAGCGCAAACTTGTACATAAAAAATGTACACACAACAAATAATACAGTCAGGTTAAGTTACTACTTAGGACCCATACTTTTCATTATTTTTATTCCTCTCGTTTGGACTTAAACTATTTTTCGACATGTACCATGAGTTCAACATTGGGGTTTGCCCTTCACCGACGTATTTTTATATACACTGTATACTCGGTGTTGCCCCTGAGTGATTGTGAGATAAAATTACTCGGGTGGGACTCGAACTCACGACCTCCTGCTTACTAGTGCAGACGTCTTACCACTCGACCACCGAGCTTGCCAATTTTTGAATTGTTTCGTTGCGGTACCCGCTGCTATGTCTGATTCGAACCAGCCAGCCGACTCCGGCAAGCACGGTGGTAAGCTCGGTGGCAAGGAAATCAAGGTCAAAATTTCACTCTCAAAAAGATGTGAGTATGTAAACACCGGCAATCGTGGACCTAGGACAAAAGGGTTAGGGCACAAACAATACATCCACGATTGACCGATAGTTCATGAATAAAATTCATGTACAAAACCAATGAGAGTACAAACAAAGGAATGAGGATTAGGGACAATAGGGGGTCCACGATTGCCCGTGTTTACATATATGGGTTAGTTGGCATATGTATGAATTGAATTAGGAGGTTTTTCAAACATGAATACAAGTTGGCCAGCATTTTGTAAATGCATACCCTTAGTGACCATAGGTTTCTTTGTACAGTGCTCTATGCCCATAGCTCTTCCTCAACACATTTTTTTTGGCACTTTTTTAAAATCACTTTCAAGGAATTGTAAAACTTCTTCTGCTGTCACCTGTCAAGATGTTTTCAATACCGATTATTGTCAGATGTGTGTATTTTATTAACAAAATCAATTTTTGGTGTTTTTTTTATTTGGCCATGTAGGAATTCATGTGGCATAGGAAGCACACTTACATGAGACTGGATGGTTCGTCCAAAATCTCAGACCGTAGAGACATGGTGGCTGACTTCCAAAGCAGGTACTTCAACTTACACACAAAAATATTAATAAAGCAGATAGTAAGAATGAAAAAAAGTACAATAGAATAACAGTGATGTTTACACAATATTAGTTGGTATATCTAATACTTAGGCCGTTTACAAAAAAAATAGTTTCTCGTCCAGGCTTTTTGAAAAAATGAGGCGGCAGACGCTTTTCTTTTTTTATCTCCTCCCAAAATGGCAGATTTTCCAAGAGGTCAGATTGATTCTTCCATTTTCTTGACTCTTTTGCCGATAAAAAAGGGTGGCCCGACCTTCCAAACCCCTAATTGGAAAACGCTGAATGTGCGTCTAGGATATAGGTATTTTTACTTTCCTGACAAGTTGGAGTATGAATCATTGAAAGAAGCGCCATTGCTGTTGTATTAAGTACGATTGCCAGTAAATACCTCCGTCTAATTTTTTTGCAGGTCGGACATCTTCGTTTTCCTGCTGAGTACCCGGGCCGGCGGGCTGGGCATCAACCTGACAGCCGCCGACACGGTCATCTTCTACGACAGCGACTGGAACCCCACGGTAGACCAGCAGGCCATGGACCGGGCCCACCGGCTGGGTCAGACCAAGCAGGTTACCGTGTACCGGCTAATCTGCAAGGGAACCATTGAGGAGAAGATCCTACAGCGCGCCAGAGAGAAGAGTGAGGTAGGCTTACAAGCAGGAATTCATGTCTGTCTTCCAGAGTTGTATTACTTGAGTCTGGGACTTGGACACAAGTCTAGTCTTGGGCCAAGACAGAATTCAGGTGATTCACAATGCAGTGGGCCACGTAGAGTTTCTCATGGAGAGTCCGTTTTTCAAGATTATGGTCGACAAATCACGACCCATTTGAATGAGTGTCAGTAGACAAATTGAGCTAATTTGTTATAGATTGGGGCATAGCGTTCTGCTGTCTTACAAAAAACACCATATTGATACAAAGAAAAGAAAAGGGCAAACATATACTCGAATCATACGCTTACGAAACAACTGACTGGAAAAAATGAACAATTTAAAATGTCCCCCACTGGGTGAGTTAGAAATTGGGTGAGTTAGAAATGCTCGAAATTTCTCATGTCCGATTATCAAAGCGCGCGTGCCAGGTATCAATACCAGCTACGTTAAGGGAACAACAAACAAATCCAATTTCAGTGACTCAGACTTGACTTCAGTCAGTTATTATTATTATTATTTATTTGTGAAAATAACAAATAATATCTACGAGATTTAAGTGAGCACCAGTTCAGTATCCTTAGTCTATCGTCATACGCCATTTCCATTCTTTGCTGTCCTACAATTAAATGTGAGGCTCTTCTTTGAATTTTCTCAACATCGTCAATGTGCATTCTATCAGCAAAATGAAAACAATTCACACACATCCCTATATGATTTGTTTTCGTTTTGCTAAAAGAACACTTACTTTTTTGTGATCCGTGGACAGAATTTTAAAATGGTGCTTGTGTTTAAAGGTCCATAACGTGGTACAAGGTACAGGTACATGAGTGATTTGAATGATTCTTGTACTAAAAGAAAGCTTATGAATTGAGCTTTCATATCCTAGATTTTGAAAGTGCTACATCAGAACTTCACTAAAACAATGGTCCCGACATTTGGGTTTCGTTTTTTTTTACTCACCCTGTACTGCACTACCATGGTCTTGTAAAGAATAGATGCCTGATCATCGTCCTACTTTGGGACACTACTGATGTGCATACACCCATTCAATTCCAATGAGTGACTTGTGACTCAGAGTAGGACTCGACCCAAGTGACTCGAGACTCAGACTTTGATTTGACTCCAGTGACATGACTGCAACTCTTGCCAGTTTCTATCTCGACCGTAGATGTATCGCCATTGTTTTTATTTAGGGATGGGCGTGTCAAATTTATTAGAAAAATGTTATGTAATTTTTTACTGGCCCATCTTTTCACAAAAATGGTGACAGTGTGTCGCGTAACATCTGTCCTTTTAGGGCCACTAACAGTGAAGAATTTTCTGCCTGTGCATTCCCTAGAAATATTTCTTGTTATTTCGGAAAGCAAAAAAAAATAACAAGTTTAATGCCTCCAAATCTATACTTGGAAAAACCTTGTTCTGCTTCATTAAGATTCCTGAAGTAATTGATTTGATATATTATATATAAATTCACCCTGTTATCAAAAAATAGGGAAAATGGTTGCCTCTATACGATACAAGAATGTATGGGGAAAAAAATAAATAAAACCAAAATGGCTTTTCATTTTTTAAATTTTTATTTTAGTTGAGCCCTTTTTTTAATGCATCGATGTTTGTTTCTAAATGTGGGAACTGGTGTGTGTAATAAATATCAAGTTTTTAATAAATATATCAAAGCTTTGATAAAATCAATTCAACCCGGTACTTTTTTATTTGCAAAAAGAAAAAATTAATTATCCAATATATATCATTAAAATTCATCGCAAATGCTTGGGGTGATTTTGTGGGAGAAATGTAGAGCGTAGCCTTTTATGACTTTTCATGCAACTCGGTGCCCATTATAAAAGTAGTTTCCGTGTATTCCATGCACAGTGGTGGATTTTTTGAGGATTTAGGAAGCTACCCAGCTAAAATTCATGGGAAGGTTCCATTTGATATATGGTACCTCCTCCCTCTATTCATGATTTTAGCAGAAGAGTTTGTTTACATTGGCCATTGGTCCCTTTGAGAACTATATCCTTTTTTACATACGTGTATAAAAAGATTATCATCATTAGTATGTTTCATTTTAGTATCCAAAAGATATTTATGAAAGCCATTATGTGCATGATCAAGTTCAACAGATGCTTAAAATACAGAATGAAAAAAACCCCAATTATTTGGTTTGGTATTAAGGATAGAAACAGCCTGGTAAAATCAAATTTGAAAATAAACTTAATTAATCTAGTGGTAATTACCCCTTTAAGCATTAAAACCACATGTATAGAATTTCACCTATTAATTTTGGAGAAGTTAATCCTGCTTTAAAGATTTGTGTAATTTTAATATCTTTACTGTTTTTATCATATATTGTTTGCTACTATGCTTGCTACACACCCCTCCCCACACAAATAAACCAACCTGAAACAATTTTCTTTGGTAGATTTGGTCAAGAAAATAAATTCATACATTGCGTCGAACTGTTATGTGAGTTGTTATTGGACTCAAGCAATTAGTTTAATATTAAGTTGTTGATTGATCAAATACACTAAAAGCTAGTATACAATCTCACAAGAGTCCAATAACAACAAAAAAAATCAAACCACATGGTGACAAGTTATTCTAACATTCACCCCTGCATATTATGTTTCTCCTTTACTTTGAGACTTCATTTTCGTGTCCGTTTTGACTTGCTAAGTTTACTGTGGTACCATTATCTGGTTACACACTCAACTAAAGCAATTAACCTCTGACCGTTAGATCAATGCCCCGAGGATACAGTCCCTTAAAAACTGTCCCCCCCAAAAAAAGAGCAGTCGGTAGAAATGTTGTTTTAATATCATTACATGGTGAGTGATTGTCTTGAAATGCTGTACAAATACCAACAAAACCTTAGCTCACTGTGAAACAGAAACCAATTTTTTTTGTTTCCCTCCCCCCAAGAAAAAAAACCCAAAACGTGACCGAGTTTTGAAACCCAAACTGACCCCGGCAGGATCCAGTTACCCTTCCCTTTGAAGTGGGTTCCGTTTGACACCTCTACCAGGAGCCCCCCACTGGGAGTTTGCACCCCTGGTCATTAAAAGCACATCAACTTGGCTGGAGGTCTCGTCGAGCTCTTGCTTTGGCCTGACCTAGCTGGAAGACACACTGTCACAAAACACACCTGTATACCTGGATGCAATTAGAATCTAGGCTGCCTGGGACCGGCACCCCTTTCATCCAGAGGTTCTGCTGCCGCTGACTCCCTGCCAGGACCCTGACACCTTCAGCTTTGTGGGAAAGTGCCTGAATTGTGTTGAAGGCGATCCTCCATCCTCCCTCTCCGCCTTGCCAGGAGGCTTGTCCAGGTGCATACCTGAAGACAATTATCGACAGGGTTAGCCGGAGAATAAAAGGAACCGGTGTGGGTACATCTGGTGCCAGTCGGCGAGGCTATACCTATTCGGGGTCCGGGCACGTATTCTATCAGGCGGCAATTATAAGCACCTGCAAACGGGACCCGCTGAACAAACAAACCGAGTCCATTTGTGGGGTGTTTTACAGGCCCGGGTTATGTTCACGGAGAAGGCTGTTGGGGGCCCCCTACCGATTTCTCGACCATGAGAGAAGATGGGAAGCACTTAGCGTCACGCTAAGCCAACTTGATGTTAACACATTAGCCATTATTGTGTCAGTGGCCCGTGCCTCCGAGGCAATTATGACTTACTCAGGATACCGGCATGACCCCTCGGTCAAGGTGCATCCATTCCAACTTTATCCATTCCCACAAAAACTACATTTAATATTACCGGTACTTAGCCATTTGCCTTTTTTAGTGGCTTTAGCTGTTGGTTTTAGTTTTAGTTTTATTGTAGTTATCTAGTTCACTTGCAAGATTTTGAATAATTTTTTTTAATTGGAACCTAAGCTAAGCTAGGGGGATTTAGGAAGGGACAGGTCCAATATTTTTTATCTTGTCCAATATTTTTATCTTGATGTTTAAGTGAAAATAAAGCAGCCTGTTATAATTTTTTTTTAGAAATGCGGTTGAGGATTTGTGTGCCACTAATAATGAGAAACTGTTTTGAACAACCTTTATGTGAAGGTGATCTTGTTTCTCTCAATTACAAATTGTATTATATCAGCAAATTTTGTCAGTTATGTTGTTAAAGCAACATGATTACGATAGCAATCATAGAAATGACTCATTACTTCATTGCCTAAATGAGGTTTTAAAAATGTGGAATTTGTGGGTTTTGAATTGTGAAACCGGCTTCTTACTCTAAAAAAGGATTAAAAAAAACAACAAAATAATGGAAGCTCTTTCTTTGTATGTCGCAGCATGTTCAAAGTCACCGAAATTGTTAGCAAATAGGAATGACCTCACCCAACTGGAATTCCCCCATCAAAATTACCACCTGACTTTTAAAAAAATGGACATAAAATTTTATACTTTATTGGTGTTGGTAATCCCAGCCAGAATCTCTGTTTACACAGCCGGCGTTTTTCAATCAATTAACCTCTGAACCCGTCAACTGACAGGTGAGGTACCGTATTTTTAGATCTGTCCTAGGACGATTTGCCTTTTTTGAGAGAGGGTCATCTTCTTGAGTAGAGTGTCCCCTTACTTTGCCTCAGGGTGAAAGGGGGGGGGGTGTCCTGGCTTTAGCCAGGCGGTCAAGGATAACATTTACTCTAGGAACGGCCTGAGGTTTTGGGGGATGCTGAACGCAGCTTGGCTGCGTACAAGCACACTCTTTGATGGAGGTTCAGTTAGTTGTTTCCCGTCTTCATCATGTATTTCTTGTTCAGGTGTTCAGTGTTGTGAAGTTTGCAGATGATTATTTGTACCAATTTACATGTATATTGTAAATCCCTGTGGACTATTGTTGATGAAAGTGTTAATTACAATTGTTCATTATTATAATCACGATATTTGGAAACATTATCAAATCAATTCTAATCATATCAAATCACAAGGAAACCAGTTTTTAACAGTAAGCAAACCCTGCCCCCCCCCAATGAAAGCAAAATAAACATCATTGACTTGTATAAAAAAGAAGTTGAAGGATGCTAGTCGGAATTTGGAACATAAATACTTGCGTTTGTCTTGACTCGAACATTGAGTATATAATTTCTTTTATCACTTTAAAATATCCCTTGATAACTTCAAGCATGAATATATGAGAAAACCCTTTGAATTTTGTTGAAATTTTTCTATTATATTTTTATTGTCTCGTTTATTGACTGCAGATCCAGCGAATGGTCATCACTGGCGGTCAGTTCAAACCGGAGCAGCTGAAGCCCAAAGAGGTGGTCTCCCTCCTGCTGGATGACGAAGAGATTGAGAGGAAATGTAAGGAATTTCCCCAAACCCCCAGTTTAAAGACAAAAACAAAACAGACCCTCCAAGGATTTTTTTCCCTTCGGGCTCCACACACATCCTTTGCCAAGTCCTCAGGATCCTTCCTGGCTCTCTTGACCACCCTACAACCAGTCTGTTACAAGTGACAGTCAATCAGTCAGTTTAGTCGGTAAGTTAGTCAGTCCATGAGAGGACTGTAGACTGGCCCTGTGGAACAGGCAAAAACCGTGCCTTGAGACAATATTAAATGAGTATTCATAAATACCCGAGACAGTTTACCAATTCCTATTGGTCGAGAGCCCGTCATGTGGGTTGTTTTAAACCGCCTGTAAAACACCGCTCTATTCTGCGCCACGTCCCGCGCGGGCAGATTTCTGTACGAGGAGATTTTTTGCGCTACGCGCATGAGACACATTCCATAGACATGGTCAGAGGGGTGTTTCACATAACATGAAGTGAAATTGTTGAACAAAATCGTTGGAAATTTGTGAATTTCGGCTTGTTTTGGTTTTTGACCGAAAGGGATTTATTCGGCTCGGGCCATTATCCGCATCCAGGCTCCTAGCCGGTTTTAAACATGCTTGTTTAAAACTGGCCAAGCACATAGAGTACCGAAGTGCGCTGCGTATTCTGTTCCACGCGCACAACTAAGATGTATGAAGACATCAGCGCGCGAACCAGAGTGAACCAGAACAATGAAAGCTGATGTCACACTTCGGTACTCTATTTATTCCCTTATTTAATCTCAAACCCAGCAGCTGAAATACAGTCCGATATAAAAAAAAAAAATTACTACCATTTTTGATAAGCATTTTTGTCTGAATGAATTTTTGCACTGGATATGTGAATGCATTTGAAGTGCAAAATGAGATTTCTCAATGACACCTCCTGTCATTACCAAGTGTAATATTAGATGACTAACGGCTTTGCAGATACAGTAGGACTCACTGCTAGCCATTTGCTGAATTAAGAAATGTAAGATTGCAGTCAAATAAATTTGCCCAAAACATCTGACACTTTTTAATCATGTCCTGCACTGACTGTGGTCTGACCCAAAGGCCAAAAAAAAAAGTCTCCGGTTTCTGGTATGGAGCTTGCCCAAAAAGTGGTGCGGCGATGCGGCTTTTTTTTTTTTTACCTGTTTTTTTTTGCTTCGAATGTCGGCTGATAACTGCAAATGGTGCCCGACTAAACTTAGTGCAAATATATGGGAATCCAGAGAGGCCACATAAAGCTTAATCTCGATCATAACCACATCTAAAAACACGTTAAAATTGTGCAGCAGCAGGATTCCAGTCAGACCAGTGAGTTTGGCGGTTTGGAGACATCATCTTTTATTGAAAAAAAAAACTTTTTCATTTTGCCGACGCGCATGGCTACGGCGACGCGCGCGCATACCAGAAACCGGAGACTTTTTGTTTTTGGCCTAATGGAGAGTTTTATGAGGCTCAATCGTTGAACTTGGCATTGTCAAAGTCTTGTTTGATTAAAAAGAATCATTGTTGGAAATGTAGCTTGACCACTTGTTACCATCCATCACTGCTGCTGTGCTTTGTATTGGATAATGTCAGGTTTTTAGAGACAGTCTCCAACAGATGTTGCATTTACGAGTACTTCCTATCATGTTTGGGTGCCGTACTTCATATTCAGTAGTCCCTTAACATTTGTGTTGTCAGCTCACCACTTGTGGCCCATTTCGTATCTTGAGTGATCTGGAACATTTTTTTTTTATATATTAAATCCCTGTTAGATTCTTTCTCACGAATGTTGCATGCTGACACAGTTTTTGCTTGAGAAGTTGTGGCCAAGTTGGATGTAAATTACAGGGACAAAGACAAATTCCTTTTGGAGTTGGAGATTTATGGCTTGGTTTAGTTCCTGCTGGCTGTCATAACCGTAAAAGGAAATATAAAATGTGAAGCAGAATTCCGTCAAAATTAGAATGAGCTCCCCCTAAAAAAGTCCACAGATTGTTTGCTAAATGGCCTAGTTTCCATGAGATTTGGGGGTTTATTTAAAAATTGATGAATAATCATGAGCTCTATTACATGAACGTTTACATGTATGTCCAGTCCCATCTTTAAAGTTTACAAGGGTAATGACAACTAAAGTAGGGTTTAAATTCCTCTGAGTTAGGTTTGATGTTCAGATGCCAAGCAGTTAAAGTTTCTTTCAATTAAAGGCACGTTGGATCCTTTGCAATTACCCTTAAAAGTACCTACCGATTTAATGATAGAAACCTTGCTTAAAGTGAAGATAGGACTGGTATCAAATACCCTGTGAAATTATTCCGCCTGAAATGGTATCATTCGGAAGAAAACTAACATTGAAGGTGGTTTCAAAGTATGGTGACCGCAGGGCGTTCACGAGACCCAAAAAGTTGTGCACACTTTTACTCTGTTTTCACAAAATGAATAGTATCAACTTTAGCTAAAACTTCATCAGATTAGTTGTTACGCACTCTACTTAAACTTAGAGGCAAGTTTGTTGCTTCAAACAGAAAAAAACGCACAAAAAGCAAATGATCCTTTGTACCTTAAGTCAGATGTTCTGAGGCCAATCAGAACATTTCACCAACTCCCAAGGATATTGTTCTTTTTCATAACTTTCATTTACTGTCCTTTTTCTCTATTTTTTCTTTTTGGTTTGTCAACAATCAACAGTTCATGAGCAACAGCGTGAAAAGAAGCTGACTGAGGAACGGAACCGCGCCAAAGACCGCAAGCGCAAGAGGGAGAAATATGCGGAAATGGTGAGAAGTTAAATGCGTTTCCCCTCCCCCCATCCTCCCCTGCTCCTTCCCCACTCATTCCCATCCCCTTCCCATCCCCTTCCCATCCCTCCTCCCTCCCCATCCCTCTCCCCCATTCCGTGGTGAACTAATTGACAGTAAACATCGTCATATCAGAATAGCCATTTTAAATTAGACAGAAAAACCTGCAACTGTTTGACTCCATCTTTTGAATTGTAATTGTTATACAGAATTTTAATTCAATAACATGTGATGCAAATTACGTAGAGGTTGTACTTATACCAGACATGTCATTAAGATTGTAAGCATACGATGTTGTTATTAACCAGTTCGCGCCGGGATTTGACCGAACCCAGGCACAGGATTGTTTTTCACGAACCTTGATGCTAGGAGCGGGTCAGTGACCGATATTTCCAGCGTCGCTTATTGCGTATTTATCCGTCATCCGTTTCGGAATACTGCAAAACCTTTGCATGTATACACGTCAACAGCAAGAACTAGTTAAATGTTAACCCCCCTCCCCCCCCCCCACCAAAAAAATTGAATTTATGTAAAATACTCTGATTTCGGATCATAGAATATCTATTTTATGGAATTGTATGTACCGGTATTGCTGTTTAATATTAACTCCTACAGGAAAACACGTTGAATTGAATTTATAGTAGATAAAAATGAGTAAATGACATAACATGTTGACAGTTTTTGGACAGATTTTAATTGATACATTTTCCACTTTGTAACAAGCATGACACATGTGCAATACTTAAAAAATAGTTACTTTTGCTTCAATATTTCTACATCATATATCATAATCTGGCTATTTGCTTATGACGCAAACAACTTTAACAATCTCCAATATTTTTTTTTTTTTTTTACAACAGAAGAAAGAAGCGGTCAAGAAGATAAAGTCGGACACGTTGCCCGGTATTCCTCTGGGATCACTGGCTCCGGACAGTGCCAATGTGTCAGTGGATGGTGAGGACTCTATACTGAGTATGGATTCAGGAGCCCCAAGCCCGCTCAGTGTGGTAAGTCAATGTTTCAGTTTTATTAACCCCTCCCCTCCCCCCTAAAAAAAGAGACCCAAAACCAAAACCAAAAAACGCGATATCCTTTAATGGATTTTTTTCCTGTTTAAATGAAGAGCACAAATTGAGAATTCATGTGGAGAAAACAAAAATTAATATGGAATAATGAATATGGAAATGTTATCAGAAAAATGGAAAAAAAATGTTTATAATATATAAAATGCCTGAATTAGGTGAGTACAGAAACCAGTGCATACACTTCTAGGTATTTGTTTTGTATTTCATAATCAGAAGTATGTAATCCAGTGGTGTTTGGATGAGTTGTAAATTTAGTTGATTTTTTGGCATGCTTTTTGTTTTGAAGGTGTGGGGCAATTATTAACATTGCTCTGTTTCTCTGTGTTGTCTGTACCACTTTGAACATTTCATAAAATTTCTTAAAATTCCACGGTAGGTTCTGAGGTGAATTCAGAAGTATATTTCAAAAGCGGAAATTAAGACAAAACAATGAGAAAAAGATATTTCAGCCAATGGCATATCGGGGGGTAGGGGAGGTGCAGAGTGACAGATTGCAACGGGCTACTTATTTTAAAAGCGAAATTGGTAATTGGGATGGGGAAATCATCCTGTTGGAAAAAGTGTGTGTCCATCGGCAAATTTGCAGGGATGAAGAGAGCACCACATATTGTCCAATAGTGTCCATGATTGTCTTCTTTGAACAGCGCCCCCGATAAGGTGGTGTCTATCCCCCCCCCTTTTCTTTTTAGCACGGATGGTCTGTCTCTGAATAAACGAGACAAAAAGTCTATTTTGCAACGGGCAAAAAAACCCCTGGTTACGGGACTTGACTTTGTGTAGCATCCACGGAAAGTTGCATCCTATTAAAAGTTTTCTCATGCTACCATAAAATATAACTATTTGTGATGTGAAACTTTTCTGGTACATGTACGTAAAAAGTTCATTCATAGTGACAAACAGATGAGAGTATGGTGCTTGCTAGTGAGTAATAACAAAATATGAAAATACTAAATTCTTGAACTTGATTTAAATAGTTCATGATTACTTTTTTATGTTTATTTTATAAAAGACATTCACGAAAAATGTGTCACTGTGCTGTGCAGGTAATCGAGAAATAAGACTTTGCTTAGCAGTCAAATGCTTGTTCCACAGGGATCAGCATGAGTAGACGTATTATACATTTATTGTTATTTAATTAAAATTAAACAAAATATAAAACCCTTAAAGATGGCCGCTGAATTCATGGATGTATTGTTAGTCAGTTTGTCAACCTTGGCGAATGTTTGTGGTTAATATCTTCTGAATTTTGCCTTTTGAGAAATATCCTGCTAGGCTCGAAATGTCAGACCCTTTTTTATTTGAATTGAAACTTATTAACTTATTCAGTAGAATCCCCAGAAGTTGTACGTGCACTGTGGCATGTTTTCAATTATATAACTGACTTACAGATCCTTGTCATGTGATTGGTGGAACTCACATTACGTGACATTCATTATTGCTCTCATTCATGCCGGGGCTCAAAAAGTCCCATTCGCCCATCGTGAATGGGATTTACTATTCAACAGTTAGGATCATCCTTGTTCCATGTGCAAATGCATGCTGGTGTGCGCGTTGAACGTTGCGCGTAACGCGTATTGTTCCCAAGAGCCAGTGGCTACAGAGTTTGGTTCAAACATTTCGTGAAGGGGTGGTTTGGAAGAGAGAAATACATTTCCCATCAATTTGTATTGAAATAGAAGTTCATTTTAACTGTAAATCAAATGACAAGGATCTATATGTCAGTTATTTTATAAAACAAATATAGATTGGCTTAAAATTGTGAAATGGAAGGAATATTATCGCTCGGTAAAATGTGGACCTTTCCATTTCACTGGACTTCGCCTTTTGAAATAAAAAAGTCAAGATTTTCCCTCGGATAATATTTTCCATTCCACTCCGAGCCACTCAATATTTGTATGCCAATCATGCTGATGACGTAATCTGCCATTGATGGGGAGACAAAAATGCCAGTGTCAAGATCACGATGCACGTCAGAAGCCACTCGACAAAAAATTAAAAAAAAACATAATCCATTTATTCCAGGGTTGTTTTCTGTCTGTCTTGACGTGTCTGCATGTGTTTTTTTTTATTAGCTTTCCTAAGTTCACTCACAGTCCTTGCACTTGCTTGTTCCGTCAGCCCGAAAGGACTTTGGAGTCAATGTACTTTTTCGGTTTCCTTAGTTTTGTGTTGTTTTCAGTTGATCAGCTCAGCGGTGCAAACTGTGCTTGAATGGTTACAAGGTAAATCACTGCCTGAGGGCAAGTCAAAAGGGAGTGTCAGGCGGAACTGAGGATGGGCTAGTACCCTTTTTTCTCCCCTGAGATTTTAGTCGCTTGGTTGGTCCTAGCTGTTCATGGACTATTGATGTGGACGGAGCAAGCTATTCAACGAGGTTGCACTGAGAGGAAATGACCAATGATGGGTGGGGAGAGGGGTGCATTTACCTCTGCTTAAGAGTTAAACTGATGCGCGGTTGTTTTTTTTGCATTTGTACAAGGAAAGACTTTGATGGCTGTGATAGGAAATTGTAAGGTGTAGATTTTAAATATTATTGAATTTGGATGTATATTCTATTTTGGGGACGTGCAGGGAAGGTTGTTGGTTAGTTCCGTTGTGTTTTCTGAAGAGAGCTGTTAAAATGTTTGGAAAGACCTCCTTAGTTTTCAATTTGGAGTCAGTTGTGACAAAATTGTCTTCCAAAAACCAAGACGATATCATTAACCCTAACCCTCTAGGCCCTTTTTGGCTAGAAACCATCCTCAATCCTGTAAAGTCCTCCAACTGCTACCATGTAAAATTTGGATTCAGTCTCTATCCTCGAAAATCATCGGTTATTTCTTGAATTTGTTCAGTGGTTGGGTGTCCATTGCCTCCATCCTTCCGAATCCTCCAACAATCACTGTAATGGGTTGAGGCAGTGCCGATGACATTCAGAAGCAGTGCGGAGGATATCGAGCATAATGCCGGTCTCAATTATGCATGCCTGTACATAAACAATGCTGGGTACAGTCAGCCTACGAACTTGGCACAAAGCATCCTCCAAAATTAACCGACACTTTTTGCCATTCAGCCTCGATCCTCCAAAATCCTGCAAACCGCCTGGAGGATTTTGGAGGATTGAGGAGGGTCAGGCTTACTGAGAAGGAGATTCTACTCTGTTTGAGAGAACTGTACAAAAAAGGTTGGATTTCAGTTCGTGTCTGCTTTTTCCAGAAACCAGCCAAATATCCAGTATTAAATACTTTGGTATATGTTATTGTTTTTTTCTATAACATTCATGAGAATGTTTTCTTTTACTGGCTTAAAAGAAAAAATGTCAGATTCGTAATGAGGTGACAAATTCTTAATCATGTTGCGAAGTGTGGAATTTACAATGCACTGATGAACGAAAAACATGTTCCAGACAGTATGCGTGATTGCACACGGCGCGTTAGCCACGCTTGTAAACAGCGACAGTTGTTAGCATTGTAACCCTTTTTAAATAAATCGTTTTTCAAAACCACACCGTCACTCCGAGCCGGGGCGCTAACTGCATCTCGCGTCAGCGATGCCCACGGCACCGCTTTTCAATTACGATCACCCCGCTTTGGTGTGATTCCACCACCTCCCTTGCTAGCTTACTTTTGTTTTTTTACTTTTGTAGATTTACACTTATAAAAACCATAGTCGGGCTGTATAATTACCCGCGGCCGGTCGCGTTTTCCCGGCTGACTTTGACAGGGGAAATGTCGCAGCGGCGCGGCCTAATGAAGCGTGGTTGTAACGAGACCGCCAGGAGTCAGACCCGACCAAATCACAGCCCTTTCTGATCCTGCTTACAGAACCATTTGGGAGCTAATGCTGTTAAGCCGCGAGGCGTTGGATAAACGCGGCCCCGGGGCCAGCGGCGCGGAAAGTGTTGGCCAGACGAGGATGTCTAAATGCCCACCCTTCATGCAGATTAAATTGTATTTACATATTTGTGATGTTAGTGTTGGTTTAATGAGATAAACATACTAGGGTAATGAGGAGAATTACGAAAAAAATCCACTGAGAGGATTTCACACTTTTGGACTGGGGATAATGTGATAAGATAGAGCTCATTTTCTCTTCCAACATGAAATCTGTTGTTTTTGTCACGTTTTTTTTCCGGGATGAAGTGTCATTTCGTTGTAACTTTAAAACCAAAGACAGAGAGAAAGAGAATGTGGGGTTCACTTACCCATA
This sequence comes from Patiria miniata, assembly GCF_015706575.1. Classification (NCBI taxonomy): domain Eukaryota; kingdom Metazoa; phylum Echinodermata; class Asteroidea; order Valvatida; family Asterinidae; genus Patiria; species Patiria miniata. The sequence continues at coordinate 38,216,675 of NW_024037074.1, read as the reverse complement.
AAATTAATATCTGAGTTTTGATATAGTGTGTCTGAAATTTTCGAAGTTTTTTTTTTTAAATGCCGCAGTGTTGGTGTGTTGATGTTGATTAGAAAAGTGCATTGGGGTTTTAGTCTTTCTGAACGTTCAGTCAGAAAAAAAAATATTCCAGTACAATCAGTTAAAACCATTTGTACTAGGCGGTCATGGTTGAGGGTTATGCAAACAAGGAAAAGTTTGGATGTCAATGGACTGATCTGTTGAAGCTCTGCCCACTGCAACAACACTTAGGGCTTTCCTTTTTCGAATGATTCAGTATTCGATTACTCGAAGCTGTGTTTGACCGAATATTCGGATATTGCCAGCTGCAACTGCGTGCTGCGGCGGTAAAAAGTTGCACGAAGAGTGTGCCAGTTAAACTTTGCGTGCGGCGATAAATATGGTGTGCTGGAGTATTTTGCAGTAAGCATTTTGTAATGGCAAAGGGCTTTAAAGTAAAGTAAAGGTAAAGGGGACGAATCTGTATTCACAGGGGCAGAGTGCCCATCTCTCTTTCGTTAGCGATTGGGCCAGACTCGAGTCCATGAAATGCTGCTGTGGGGGGATCGCCACACCTCCTCCACAGCGAGTCTGTTACCTTCCCAGCATTGAACAAGGCCGGTACCCATTTAACACCTGGGTTGAGAGGAGTAATTGAGGTAAAGTGCCTTACTCAAGGGCACAACACGCATGGCCACGGCGGGGCTCGAACCCACAACCTCTTGATCACGAATCCTGTGCTCCACCGCTAGACCACAAGTGCCCCATAAAGGGGCTTTAACCTGCTAAAAGAATGGGAACAATGAACCACTTAGGCCTGCCGCTGCCAAAAAAGTGGCACCTGACAATAAAGCACCACAACGTTACGATAACATCACATCACAGCCTTGTATGTATGTGCCCAGTTTTTTGTTTTCGAAATTTTCACACCGGCAAAAAAGCTATTTGAATATTTGGTGCATGATTGAATATTTGAGTATTCAGAACAGCCCTAACAACACTTGCATCTTTCTGATACCACACTGTTCCTGAGCGCACTTAAAGGGAATGTACATCATTTGCTTTTGCTGCAATTTTCAGAAATAAATGGATTTGGAGGATTCGTATATTATAGCAAATATTGTCGCACTGACTTGAGATTTGAAGGTTTGCATGGGTGGAAAGATACTAAGACAAGACAAGATAAGTGCACTGACTTGTTTCACGTTTTGTTCTTGTAGTCTGGTTCCCTGACCCCACTTAAGATGAAACAGAGCAATTTATAGACTTTGGGGAATTGTACGGTCAAAGAATCAGTCTAGCAGGCTTGTACTCCTTCGCAGGTGTGTAATCAATTGCAAAGAAAATGAGGAATAACTAAATTTGGAAAATTAGGAGCAGTTTTGAAGAAAAAAAGCCAGTTTTCTCCAACGCTGGTCGGCCGACCAGCGTTGGAAAAATACAATTGTTCTTGAAAATGTCATCAATCATCACTTTGAGCCAATCCTCAATATCCATTTTTAGCTCTTCAATCTTTTCTTCCTCTGAAAGAAAAAAAAAGTTGTCTACACACTTTGTTCTGTCTGTTCGGGATCAGGTTGAAAGTAACTTTGAAGAACTTCACCTTTTTTTAAAGATTGAATAAGGGGAAACCAGTAGTAAAACCCATTTTAGTTGTCTGTTGCTTAAAAACCTCCAAATACCTCATGCAGGGGAAAAAAGTAAACAAACACATCTGTATCACGCTCGTACTATTACATTTACATCCTTTTCTTCAATGTCACCTTACCCAGGGAAAATATCGTCCCACAGCAAACCTTATCCTCCTTAAATAATAATGAAAGGTTTGCGGAAACACCATGTGCGAATAATTTCTCAACTAAGAGAATGGTTCTGAAAAGAACCAGAGGTATAAACTCGACGTTCCGGTCAGTATGCTCTGACCGTCTTCAGGAGAATGAATACGGTCCCGAACAGACAGAACAAAGTGTGTTGAAAACTTCTGAAGACGGTCAGAGCATACTGACCGGAACGTCGAGTTTATACCCCATTCTCTTAGTTGAGAAATATTCGCACATGGTGTTTCCGCAAACCTTTCATTATTTAGTATCTCCACCATGCAAAGCCTCAAATCTTACTTATCCTCCTTCATTCACTCGGGTGTGTGACATATATCAGCTATAGCCCTCCGCGACCCAGAAATTGTCACCTAAATTGTTCCCCTAACCTCGATTCCCGGAAGATCCTAGTACTAGTAACCTAGATTATTGAGGCCCTACCACTCACTGAGTTCACCCAAGGATCCCTGGATGAGGTTATCTGCTCACACCACGCTTTACCCGATTTTTATCCGCCGATTATTTCTCGTTCCCAGATCAGCTACCAAGCTACCAGTACATTTACCCCGTAAGAAAAGACATGAATAGAACAATCTCATAACAGACTTTGTAACATTCTGGGAGTTCCTTATCTTTGAAACCCATGCTTGACCCAGGTGACCCTGGAATACTACTCTCCTGGGTCCACGGTGGTAAACAGATTGTTTGATATGCCGTGGCTGTAATGCTGTAGTGAAGTCCATCCACCGCATGCCAGAATTTTGTCAGGCGTTTGTTGACATCGAGTCTTGTATCTGTACATAGTCAATGAGTTTTGTTATTGAAGAAAGTGGTCCCCTGACCACTGTTTTATTGTGGCAATTTTTTTTTTCATTTTCATGGGAGGACAGGGGCCAATCGTGGATTTGATCAGCCGAGCACAGAAAGAGTTGACTGCAAAGGCAGGTTACCAACCAAAAGGTTATGTCATGTGTATTTGCTTTTGACTGGTCCCCAGCCGAGTAATAATTGATTTAAGGTGATTTAAGGTAATATACAATATTTGCTTTTGTTGTACTTTTCAGAAATGGATGGATTTTGGGGATTATTTTATAGCAAATATTGTTACACTGACCTGTTTATTTAAAGTTTTGCGTTCGAAGATGCTGGAAAAACCAAGAAAAAAAAGCTGTTCCCTGACCCTACCTCAGACGAAATGGAGCAATTTCTATGCATCGGGAAATTGTCCGGTCAGGGAACCAGATTAGCTGGCTTGCACCCGTTCACGGATGTGTAGCCGATTGTAAACAAAATGTTGACTGACTAAACTTGGTAAATTGTGGGCAGTATTTGAAAAAAAGTCCGGTTTTTTTTCCAACGTTGGTCGGCCGAGCGTCGTTGGAAGTTGATACAAAAATTCGACTTTTCTTGAAATGACAGCACACCAGGTGCCACAATTTCTCAGGATGCTTGAGACTATTTATTCACTTACAGTCAAGTAAGGTATTTCATAATAATTTGGTAGTTTTGTTTGTTGATATTTACAAATGTTGTACATGAACATGACCTCCCTCCAAGTTACCTTTTTTTAACTACATAAGTAATGTGTTCATAGAAGAACCCATAGCCCTACCCTGCTTTAGTGCCGTTTTAAAAATTGGTTGTGGTTCTTGTGGATCCATAAAATTGGTAATTCTTGCACAAATAGGAAAAGATCTGATTTCTACCTTTTGTCATCATCACACTATCATGATTGATACAGGACCTCTCAGCAGTGAGAGGTCCTCTTCTGTGGTGCTTTCCTTCTCATAGATCTCAAAATGCTTCTGCAAATCCTTAACTCCCAGTCACCAGTATCTGAGACCACAAATATCCCCAGCTTTAGCCCATTAAGTGATTGACCCCTATTGACCTCTGTTTGACCATGGAGGCATTGAGTGAGGTCTTTTTCACACTGTGTCTAAGTTACCCATGTTAAAATTGACACAGGTCCATGGCTAGCGGACCGGGAACGAATTGAATACGGATCAGCAAGGCATATCAGTCACACTTACACCGGATTGTACATGGATCAGCTGTACATTTTTGATTTTCTACCTGGGTGGAGCCTATAACCGGGGCTCAAGGCTGTTCACGCTATCATCTAGCCTAGACACATGTCCACGGGCGAGCAGAACTTGGGGTATTATCTAACTTGGGTCTTGAGTAGACAAAGCATTCTGTTTAAATTACACTGGACTGTACAAGGATCCACCTTAAATTTTCAATTTTCTACTAGGGTAGAGCCTATCAGAGTCAGTCCATAAATGTGGGGTCCAAAAGTGAGACATTTGTGTGTCCCTGCTACACCTGACCTGTGTAATTTGCCATGCAAGTATCACTACAATTGACTTCAAATTATTGTTTATTTGTTTGGCAGGTACTTTGCTTCACATAATCACTCTTGGAGGCTAGAGGCATTCAAGAATGTGTCCTGAATTTACAATATCCTATATCAGATGTAACAGGGACTCGAAAAAAATTGGACCCCAGATTTATTGACTGACCCATCGATCTTAAGGCCTTTCACACTATTGTCACGGCTACCCCTGTTGAAATGAACTTCGGTCCACCTTGGGCGGATTCGGGTTCCATCAAAAACGGGTTAACAAGGCATACACCTGGTTTGTACACGATGGGCCGTACATTTTTTCTTTCTACCCGGGGAGAGCCTCTAAACCCTGGTCCCGGTCAGGGTTGGATTTTACCCGTGTAGAGCCCGTGTTGGATTCTTGCTAGTGTGAAAGGTGTTCCCAAATTCTCGGGGTTTGACCAAGGTCCAACACGGAGATTTTGGATAATGAGAAAGGGCCTTTACACTAGTTTGTAACACAGCTCAGCCGTACATTTTGGATTTTCTGCTGAGATCATGTAGATGGGGCCCCTCGACCCTTGTCCCAATCAGGGCTAAATTTCACTCATGTAAAGCACTGGACCTGTTTAGAAGCCTTGATGGATTCTCACTAGTTTGAAAGGGTTTGCCAGAATCTTGGAGCTCGACCTACCGGTAGATCCAACACAGAGATTTTGGAAAGTGTAAAAGAGCCTATAAATGGAACATCAATTTAAAATAGAATGGAATTTCTCTTTTCATACCATGGGAACATCTCAAGGAGGTACCAAAGGCCAAGACCTCTGCGTAATTCAAGACATTATGCAAAGAGAAAGTTTCTTTTGTCTATAGCATCGGCCAGCTGAAAAATAGGGCACGAAAAACAGGGCACGATGTCATTAACCAATTGTCTACAGCCTATTATGCAAATGCATGCAGGTCGACAAATTTACTTGGCTTAATTTGGCATTTGGGTTCAGTCAATATCCAAATCCATACATTGATTTTCAACAGAGTCCTTGTTGGGGATGTAAGGTTGTTTTTTTTATTTTGGCTGAATTTTTCATTTTAAAACAAATTGTAAAGAATTTCCCCTAAAATCAATAGCTAAGAAATGTAACAACACGATGCGTGGAAGTCACATGATTGGACAATCGGCGGCAGTCATTTTGTGCGGTGATGCAAGGCTCACGCGAGTCATGCTCAGGTAGGGTGACACGCTTCGGGATCCTTCAACCAATAGGAATACCAAAATGCACAAGCACCTCGTCTTTAAAAACACAGGCAGCATGCGCGTGAGTGTGACACCACTGCAGTAACAGCTTCTAATTCTGGTCGCCGGATTCCACTATAGTTTTACATTTTGCGCTTAAGTGTGTGCAAAGAAAAAGAGGTACACATGTACTACAATTAAACAAAACTAAGTAATTAAAATTCTGCTCAAGATGTATAATGGCTTACTAACAAGCAGTGAAGTGGATTCTGTGTTTGTGTTAAGAAGTGCAGACTGTTGAAAATTTGTTTTATGGCTCTGTGTACAAGTACCCCTTCAACGGTTGCAAAGGGAGAGTTGGGGGAGACCACTGGGAGGGACCAATGATTGAACGCATTGCTGACGGTGCCTGACGCACATGCGAAGATGCTACAAGGCATGTACACATTCAGAATTAAATCGGTGGTGCATACTTCACACCATACGTGCAAAAACCAGTATGCACACACCACTGGGGGATCTCAAAAGTGGTCAGAAAACGCTATCTATAGTTCGTGTTTATAGTCCATACCAGCGAGTTGTGCTTCAGACACCAGACGCACACACGATGAATCAATCTGTCGCACTGTCTCTCTTTAATCACTAAAGACGTCATTTAATTAGTTATCTTTTGTTTTGTTTGGTTGTAATCCTGATAACAGCAGGCTGCTGTTTACGTTTCACTGCGTCAAACGACCCAAAATGTAATTAAGTTGATGTGTCATCCGACCAATGAAGGAGCAGAATAATCAATGGTTCATTACTTTTTTAGTAATGGGAGATTTACATGGTTGAGAGGTTTGTTTGTTGTTGTTAAATTCATAACTCAACGAATCAGTTACATATTTCTACATCTTTGGGGAAAAAAATGCTGCGGCTTTTTTTTGGGATAAAACTTGATACTTTTTTGGTTGGGAAAATTAGTGCTGGTCCCAGAGGGCCAGCTAGTGTCTTCTCCGTACCTTGATGTAGATCTCACTGACTGACTAGCTGTCTGTCTGACTCTCACTTCTGAGCCGGGCAGTGCTATTGTGTAGGATTACCCCATAACGCAAAAAATGGGCTAAATCTGGTCATTGTGTAGACCGGGGCCCAATTTCATGGCTCTGCTAACGACAGAATTTGGTTCTTAAGATCACCATTTTGTGCTAACCGCACTAGCAGATAAGATTCTGTGCTAACCCTGTAAGCACAGAATCCTTAGTTCAGGATGCACGCAATGTGCAGAAGCCAAAATTCCTTGCTAACCTATGAAATACGCTTACCATAAGCACGGAATTTCTGTTATAGTGAGCGGGGACTTTTCGCTAACTTTTAGCAGAGCCAAGAAATTGGGCCCAGATGCATGCAACTACTTCCAGTGAATAACCATTCTGAATCAATTGAATAGAATTTTGTGTGCTTTACAGGCTTCGCCTAGACTTGTTTAGAGGGTACATGTTTTCTTTTTATTGAAGCCTTTTAGATATTGCCACAACATAATTTCAGACTATTCAAGCCTTAACTTTCTGACAATCGGGAAAGTCACTTTTAAGTCACGGGAAAGACATACATAGTGTCTTTAAACCTCCTGCTATCAAAAAAATCAATCCCCTTCCCCTGCCATGCCTTTTACACAGGCTAGTCACCAACAGTCAGATCATATTTCAAGCAAACACTGTGACTAGTCAAATTCAGTCAACAGACACGGACAAGCAAGTGGTAGGCACAGCTGGCTTATCAATCACCTACAGTCAAAGCATAGCTGTTTATACCGGAACACACTGAGTTGCACATATGAACAGTCACAGCCAGTCAATCCTGCTTTATGTAGGCTGGGAGCTCTTAACTGTTGAAAACAGTCACTTGATAGATTTTGACTGAAAGGACAACTTGAATGTATGTTTGCACAGAATGTATGTTTGCATAGGAGGATTTTAATGGGGAGATGGATGATGGTTTTTACGATGTCAAATATTGACTTGTTTGCGTCAATGAGACTCCCTCACCAATGATTTCTAACCCACGCACATTGCGGCAATCTATTCAGCCAAGGTTTATTATCTATCCGCTGTCCTCCTCCTGTTGTTCATTCTTACAGTGATATAGACTTGTCAGTTCAGAAGTCCAGTCTGACTGAGTTGGAATTACAAATGCAATGGGTTTTTCCTTTTAGGAAAATCCAATACATAAAGGGTGAGTCAAAGAAGCGGAACCCAAACCCCAAAACTATATTTCATATTTCAAAAATATGTAGCACTAAAAATAATAATGATTGGAATTCCAATTTCATAATCTATTTTAGATGAAAACAATTATTGAAACTGTTCAATTCGTTCAAATAATATCACCATTTAAATGCAATGACCCTAAAACTTGTCTTGCCCCAAAAAACAATTTATTGTGTGTTTTGACTGTTTGGAACAACAAAGAAAATGACACAGAATACTTGTTTCAACAACTGTCAACAACTGTAGTACACAATATCATTAGTAACAACCCTGGTTATGTAAACAATATGATTTATTTTAAATCCACTTTTTTTAAAAGATGGGCCTTCAAAAGGACCATCGCTGGTGATGTTTGAAGACAATTGTGACGACGATTCTTGAAATTGCTTTTTTGGACGAGACAGGTTTTAGGGTCATTGTGTTTAAATGGTGATATTCTTTGAACGGATTGAGCAATTTAAGTAATTTTTTTTTATCTAAAATGAACTTATGCAATTGGCTTTCCAGTCATTATTATTTTTGGTTCTTCATATTTTGTAAAATATGAAATATAATTTTTGGGGTTTGGGTTCCACTTTTTTGGACTCACCCTAGACCATAAACCCTACGTTGCTCTAGGGCCCATAGTGGCAACCAAACCCTCTGCGATTATCTCATGGATTTTTCATTTCCCCCCAGTCTCCCCCCCCCCCCCGAATCTGTAGTACAACGCCAACTCATAACTCATTTGTTCTTGTTTGTATGAATTTAACGGAGCTCCAGTTTTCAATAACATCATGGCCTTGTATCTCAGGACATTTTGTTAAAATGACGTCACGCCGTGATTATACCTGCAAAGAACCGCAACCCACACAAATCCATTTTCCCAAGGTTCAACTTGTTTCATCCCTGCAACTTTTGCGTACCGGAAATTATGACATCCCTTCGACGGAGAAAGTGAGAAAACAAAAAAAGCGTTTGTTTTTTCAGTCAGACATTTCCAACTGTGTACACTGATGTCCACAAGTCGTTAGACAGGAACACATTAAACCGGAGATATGTACATAGTCTGAGCTGTCCGCAAACATCATTAAACCTCTGATCTCTGCCGACAAAGCTCGTCACTGATGTTGCTGGGTTTGTTTTTTCCCCAACTAATTACCTCGCGTTTTCCCTATCCAATCCTGCTTCTAGGCAACCCAGAGACTCCTGAGTTTTCAAGCCTCGTCTCTCAAGCTCCCTTTACCGATGCCGTTCTGTGAAACCTTTCCTTAACGAGCAACTTGTGTTTGCTTTTTTCTTCTAGTTTTAATTGCCTTGTGTCACACGGAGTCGTGTTGTCTGCAAGTGGTCCCAAGTCAGTGTGTCTGACCATCGTGCTAATAAATTCCATTTTTGTTCCCATATATCTTCCCCTCATGACACGGTTTCAATAATCTGAAATTGTCTGCGGTGGTTATTATCACCTGGTCTACTCCTCTGTTTGACCAATGGTCAATCTTCTTAGAAGGCCGTGGGATAAGCCTAATTGTTTTCACGTACATCTCCCTAATTTTTAGAAGGCACCTCAGAGTTTGGCAAATAGACATTGCGTATACACAGAAAAATGCAAATGATACTCATAAGAAACCATGCCATAATTAAAGTTAGTCCATCTTACTGTAATGTGTATTTTTATTTTTTATTTTGCCTTTTACAAAAGGAGCTGAATCAAATACTTGAGTGTAGATTAAAAAATATATGTCTATTTTTGTAAAAGAGAGCTCGTCCGAAAGTAGTTTTTTTAGTCACCAATTCTACCGAACATTATTGTTTTTACTGTGTCAAACCTTTAACACCTTTTCGGTCAGAGTCTAGCTCTGATTTTCAAATATTTGCAAACACCACTTGTAAACTTTGTGTTGCCAAGGTCTAAATCTTACCCTTTTCTTTGACTTTATATCGGAGAAAATGCTCATTCATAGACATAAACAATGTTCTCTATCCTAGAAATATTCCCCTAAATTCCATTTCACATTTTCTAGGAAGATTCCTGTATCAGCTAAAAATCCTGACTTTAAGACTTGACAGGCTTCTGCTAACAGCTCTCCACCTTCTGAAGTTTTCTGAAATGTACACATTTTATAAGTTAAATATCCTAGCAAAATCCTCCTCAAAGACACAAGGACACAGTGACAAACTAGCAAGAAACACAAATACAAGCAATGAAAAGGAGAAGGAAAATCTTTTGGCGGTGTCATACTGGAGTCCATCACAAGTCCACACAAGTCCATCACATGTCCTCACAAGTCCATCACATGTCCATCACATGTCCACACAAGTCTGTCACAAGTCCATCACATGTCCTCACAAGTCCATCACATGTCCATCACATGTCCACACAAGTCTGTCACAAGTCCATCACATGTCCACACAAGTCCATCACATGTCCTCACAAGTCCATCACATGTCCACACAAGTCTGTCACAAGTCCTCACAAGTCCATCACATGTCCTCACAAGTCCATCACATGTCCTCACAAGTCCATCACATGTCCACACAAGTCTGTCACAAGTCCACACAAATCCATCACATGTCCTCACAAGTCCATCACAAATCCATACAAGTCCATCACAAGTCAATCACAAGTCCATCACAAGTCCATCACAAGTCCATCACAAATCCTCTGAAGTCCATCACAAGTCCATCACAAGTCCTCACAAGTCCATCACAAGTCCTTACAAGTCCATCACAAGTCCATCACGTGTCCTCACAAGTCCTCACAAGTCCTCACAACTCCATCACAAGTCCTCACAAGTCCATCACAAGTCCTCACAATTATCACAAGTCCATCACAAGTCCTCACAAGTCCACGTGTCCTCACAAGTCCATCCAAAACCTCAAGTCACATCACAAGCTATTCAGATGATTTGAAACAAAGCCATTCCTTTGTTATTGTTCACCCCCTGTTGCTTGTGACTGGACTTGTGAAAGGACTTTAGCGATTAACTAATGAAAGGACTTGTGATGGACTCGACTTCAACACCTTGCCAATCACAATCACTGAAATAATGGAATCGTTTGTTGCGTGCATTTTCCAGGTGTCTGTGGGAAGTGAGACACAGCATCAGTCGCAGACGTACACGCCAGTCTCCATTGATGAGAACAGTAATGACGGGCTTGTTATCGCTGATGAGCAGTCACAGTTGGGAGACGGGGAACTAGACGGTAAGACACATAGGGGGTTTCCTCCCAGCGTGGGCTTCAGCTCAGCCTTTTGTTTCATTTCTGTTTACTTTAAAGCCTTTAAAGCATCATTGTTAGCACCCATTTGGGCTCGAAGATGTATTTACTAGAAAATAATAATAGTTGGAAAGATCGTTAAAAGTGTAGGTTCATGTAAATTTGCTCTTTTGAATTATTGAAGAATTATGAAGGATTACAAAGGATTTTCGGGGTGCAAAATTTTGGTCCTCAAAAATTGAGCAATTGGAACGCTAGTCGTCATTCCAGTCACATATGTTTCTTTTCAAAATGTTCCTCAAATGCTTTTCAAAACGTTTCTCAAAAACACTGCCGCATCAGATGTAAGCAAAGGGTTTTTTCCCCCAACTTTTTCTCCATAAATGTAAGACAGTATGTGGATTTCATGTGAATCGGACCTTTGACAAAGATTAGTAAACAATGTAAAACATTAACTTTTTCAAAATCTGGCTGAATACACACATTTTGTTTCCAAGCCAAACAGAAATACTCTCCACATTGGCCTCATATTATAGGACTTGATGTTCCTAAAGCCTATTAGCAGAACATGGAATTGAGCGGGATTCCCTAGCTAGAGTCGGGAGATAAAAACTCTTTTGTAGCCGAAGCTCGTGGCATAACCTAGGTTTGGAAAAATCCCCATTATTGCATTCACAGCAACCGTCATAGGTTTTTTATATGTATGTACGACTGTGATGCCGTTTCTCAATTCATGGCTCTGTCTGTAGCTTTGGCTTCAGACTCAGGCTTCACGATTTTAGGCATTGAAGATTTCTGTTCAAAACATGTTAGTTTTTCCCACAAGAAAATCAAATACTATAATACAGGAGCAAAGCTTAGAGTGCTATAGAACCTTCCTTTATTCATTTTGAAACAAATAAGCACGTGGGGAAATTTGCAATTACCCATAAATTTACCTACCAATTTATCGAGAAAATTCTTGTTCAAAGTGAAGATAGGACTGGTAGCAAATACTCTGTGAAATTATCCTGCCTGAAATGGTATCGTTCGGAAGAAAACTAACATTGAAGGTGGTTTTTAAAAAAAGGTGCCCATGGCCACAATTTTTTATGTTCTTTAGAAACGGAATCCAGTTACGAGACCCTAACAATTGTTTTCTCAAAATGTATATAATATCCTCTGAGCTGAAACATCAACAAGCTAGTTGTTATGCAAGCTTTGTACAATTGTGAGCAATTTTGTTGCTTCAAACGAAAAAAAAATTGCACCTAAAGCAAAAGGTACCTGTAAAATGATATCATAGATTTTATTTTTAAAAAGCCTTTGGCTCAGGAGCCATGTTTTAAGTCACAGCGTACCGAGCAGAGTGTGAGAGTGGTTTTGTCCTTTAGCCTGTGTGGAATTATGACTTCTTATCGCTCGATAATTCCTGAAAACGACCACCTGTTATTAATTGTTTTGATAATCAGTAAAATTGATATCGGCCCCCCAAAAATTAAAACCATCCAGGTCTCAAGAAGTCTAGTTCTGGTTTTATTCAGTTGCCTGTCATTCACTCTGCCTTGTGTTTTATTTGAATTTATGTAGCTGCTTTGTTTCCCAGCTCAATTTACATTTTATCATGGAAAAAAAAGAAACATGTTGATCAGGTTTGTGATTGACTGACTGATTTTAGGAATTCAATTGATTATGCAACTGTTTTGATGCTGCAGCTGTTTTGACCTTTTTGGGGTTGAGCCTTGAATCCAAAAAACAGTAGTGGTGGGATTAATATCCTGATTTTTTTTAATTCGGGTTGAATTCCACTACTCGGTTTGAAATTTGGACCGTATATTCGAAACCAATCCTGAATACACCTGCCCTTCTTCTTCTGTCTCGTCCATCAGATTCGGCCAGGCCCCATCTACCGGGATCAGGGAAGCGTGGTGGGGCGTCACAGGGAGGCAAGACGACCCCCTCACCGGGCACCAAGAAGCTCCAGATTAGGCCAGGCAGGGCGCGCAAGGGCACCGGAGCGGCGGCTATCGCTGGAGCCAGGGCAGGGGCAGTGGCTGGAACAGCAGCGGCCTACGCGGCCTATGGCTTCTCCTTCAAAGGTAAGGGTAGGCGATCAAGTATCCTCAGTATCTGACAGTAAGAAGTAAATTTGTCTGCAGTAAAAAAGTGACCCAACACAAAACCAGAGCTACTTTTGAGTTACAGGCATACAGGATTGTTTGCATTATCACAAAAGTAACCTACCAAATTATTATCAAAATGTCTACTAGGAATAAAGATCATACTGGTGCTAAACACCCTGTGCAATTATTCCATCTGGCTTGCTGTCATTTATAGAAGAAATCAAGAAATGTAGGTGATTTCCCACGATCAGTCATTTCGTGATCCAAAGGTTGTGCAAGTGTGCATGGTTTATCGACAGTTTTTTCGAAAAAACAAAAGGGGGATATCCACTGAGCTGGAGCTTCAACAGGTTAGGTTTTTGAACAGTATTGTTTGGATTTTGTGTGGTGTTATTATTGGAACCGAACAAGTGGAAATCATAAGGCACTGTCATGAATTTTCAACCACAGAATGTCGTTATTCGTATCAGGATGTCAAACTACATTGTGCTATTTCAAAATGAAGTACATATTATGCACTTTCTGTAATGCATCAGAAAAAAAAACACGTTTTTGTGACAAAAAATTGCAAGACTCATTTTATGGGATCCAAGTCACAAATGTCACTAACTGTGAGAATGAGTTAACATGTCATTGATACGACTGTCCAAGATGAAGATTTGAATGAAAACAGCTTGATACAATATTTCTTATTTGTTTTGCCACATTTGGGAATGTATGAAATGTTTGGTTCTGAGAAGCTCATACTTGGAACTTGTTTTTTTTTTCCCCTAAAGTTTGATTTCTCTTATTGATTTTTTTTTTTGGGGGGGGGGGGTTTGAGTAGTATGCACAAGATGTTTTGTTGTAGTCACTGAAGTCTCCTATTGGGTTCAGCAGGCTTCACAGCTCGGAATTTGTTGGATAATGTCAGAGATTTAACATTAAATCTTATGCAAGTACGGTATCTCCAAACTCCCCCCCCCCCCCCCCCCCCGTAATTTTTAACAAAGCCTCATTAACTTTGCGCCAAACTTGTTGTCATTAAGAAGAAAACTTATCATGTGTATCTGTGAAAAAAGCTTATCTTTGGTCTGAGATAATAGAGCAATTATCATATTGCAAATAATAATAATAAATTGAAATTTGTATTGTGCAGTCTTCATAACAATGATCAATTGGGCATTACATAAGATACCACGGAAATTAACATTAGAATAGCAAGATTTAAAACAAATTAAATCCAATGTTTAAAGGGAATATACATCATTTGCTTTTTCTGCAATTTTCAGAAATTAATGGATTTGGGGGGTGGTAATATATAGCAAAAAATTGTCACACTGACTTTTTGACGTTCTGGGTTCGTAGATGCTATGAAACCAGAAAAATAATCATTTTCCTATAGTCTGGTTCCCTGACTCCATTTAAGATGAAACAGAGCAATTTATAGACGTTGGGGAATTGTAAGGTCAGGGAACCAGTCTAGCTGCCTTGTGAGGTGTGTAATCGATTGCAGACAAATGCGGACTAACTAAATATGGTCAATTGGGGCCAGTATTTGAAAAAAAAGCCAGTTTGTTTCCAACGCTGGTCGGCCGACCAGCGTTGGAAATTGATACAAAAATACCACTTTTCTTGAAAATGACACTACACCAGGTGCCATGATTTTACAGGATGCTTTCGACTGTCATTCACTAACTGTCCAGCAAGGTATTTCAAAATAATTTGGTAGTTTTATTTTTTGATGTTTGCAAATGTTGTATTTTCCCTTTAAAAAGGGGTTAAAAAAGTAAGTACATCTAAAATATCTATCAAAGACAAGAAAATTAAATATACACTGATACATAAGCAATGAAATTAGTTAAAAGTCTGTTTAAAAAGATAAGTCTGAACTTTACGCTTAAAAAGATGTCAATGATCTGAGAATGTTGAATGTCGGCAGGCAACCTATTCCTTAATTCTGGCGCTGCCGATGAAAAGGATATCTACCCCCAGTGTTTTTAACATTCTACAACGGCTTTACTGCATTTATTCTAATAATATGATATGAGTCAATCCAAATGGTCTTGCAGTGTTTGTATTGTATGGCAGTTACACAAAAGACAGTTGCAGCAGGCAGAGCTCATCACTTTGTCTTGTTCCATCAAATTGTCTCGTTTCTGAGATAATAGCGTCTGTCTGGTTTGGATTAAAAAAACATTAGCCCCAACAGTAGTCGATAAAAAAATCATCGTAATTCCCATCAAATGGCCATTGACAATGATGAAGACGACTGCCAAGAAATGAAAACATTCGGTTTGACAGTCACAATAGAAATGAGTCTATAGACCCATCTATCATCGACGAAAATCATTCATCAATTTGATGGGGTATAGAGACCCCCAACCCCCCCCCCCTTCTCTTTTCCCAGAATATGTAACATATTGGTGATGACATCAGACAGCATGCGGTTTTGTGTCTCCAGCAGTCTGCATGCCGGCAGAACGGCCAGCCAATGACAACTCTTGTATTGAACCAGGCATTCTTTTATGCCTTGGTGTTTGGCCCGTGCCCGTTTCAATCATCTGTGAGAAGGAGCTCGGAGTGAGGAGAAGAAAAAAAAAGTAGGACATCCTTTTGAAGTTAGGAAGCCTCTCTCTTCCTGGTTTATCTTGCGGTTTGCCTGACAGAGCTCAGCTGCAAGTTATCACAGGAGGAATGGCTCTTTGGGGAACTGGCCAGAAAAAAATTCCAGCCGGGGCTTGAGTGGTTTTTAGAAAGGATGCCGAGCCAGTTTGGAGATGAAACACCGTAGCGCGGACTTCTAAAAGAGATATTTACTGAAGCAGAAATGCTGAAGTGATATTACTAAATGCAGTAATGAATTGATGCAAAGTAAGAATGTTGGCATGGTGTTCAAAAGTTTATATTTTAAAGAAAGGACCACTGATGCTTGATGTGTACAAAAAAGTATGTAAAAAAAACAAAAAAACAATCGAGCCACTTAAAAATAACAATTGGAAAACCAGCCTCTAAGTAATGGAATGAACATTCATTTCAATTCTTTAAAATTGCTTGTCTTTGACCAAAGCAATTTATTTTCTTTAGAATTGTGTGTCTTTAAATGATGCAATTTTTATTTCTTTTTCTTTTTTTATAACCAAGTAAAGATTGTTTCTTAAAAGGGCTCTAAACTTATCCCTTGGCATTCGTAAGTTCATGTATGGAACAGTCATATCACAGCTTAAAGTGGCTTTTTCCTTAACCATTTTTCCTTCCTTTGTAAATTAAGTCAACTTCTCAGTGATATTCCCCGCTGTCATTTAGCCCAATGACAGATCACTATAGATTAGCCATACCCTAGATTGCCTCACCCAAGCACCCTTTGGTCCCACCTTGCTTGCCCCCCTGTGACCCCCAATTCATTTGGTCAAGTCCCATTTACCACCCCCAACCCAACCCACCCCACCCCGCCACCTTTGGCTTCTAACAAAATTAGTTTCTATCCGACCCGAGGAAATCAGATATCTGTACTTTTTATCAGTGGTGTTTAGTTTAACCTGTCAGGAGCCTGTCAGAGCATTACCACCAACATCAAAAGGGTATCATCTCTGGGGTGAACTCTCCCTGGACATGCTCACCCGCTCTTGACCTTGGTTGACCCCAAATGACCTTGGTTGGTCTTGCGGCTGTAAACTTTTCCATTCCTTTTTCACACCCAGTTGGAAAATTGCCGGTTGTGTTTTGAGAAACAGATCCTGTTATATCTTCAGCTTTGCTGCTCAAAACTGAAAATATCCGGCCTACATTTCAAACCGCTGCATAAGAAATTTGATGTGTTACCAAGAATAATGTATTTGTTTTATCTTTTCCTGTTGATAACGGAACCTTCCTGCTTGTCAATCAAACAGTGCGCATTGACCAATTAGATCGTGCCTGTTGGTCAGGTGACCACTACAACTCCATCAAACTTGGTCACAAGTCCAGAGAATTGAACACAAACCAAAGGCTTGGATGAGATGGCCGATTTATCGTTCACATGTTTTTGCTGTCGTCAATTTTTTTTCCCTCCAATTTGAACCAGTGCAGTCTAAAGTTGTAACTTCTGCCAACTCTCCGAGCTGTGACATAAAGCACAAGAATCTAATATCTGGGACAGGAGCCTCACATTGATCCAGTTTGCCGTAATCCCCAAGCGCAAGGCAACAAACCGAGAAGACTTACGGACAGACATTGATGTTCAGGCATCAATCCTCCATGGCGATCAGTAGCCAATAAAAGAGAACAAGCGATAAAAGAAAAAGCAAAGGGAAGAAAGAAAGAAGATGGGGACAGGGTCTTAGGGTTTCCTGAGGTTTAGCCACATCACTGCTTTCATCATTCAATTACTTTGAAATACCTGCCTGTCCCAGCTCTCCCCTATGGCCTGCATAGCGTTGTACCCTGGAGACCTTCCCCAACATTTGGTCCCGCGACACGGAGATTAAGAAGGTTACACATCCACAGATCACCCATATCAGGACTCAACGATGACAGCTTGGCTAGAGAACCCGTTGCTAATAATTTGTTTTATCATCAGATTTTGTGGTCATATGACTTGTTTTGAAAAGCCATTTTGACGACTTGAAACTGATTGGAGCTTTGGGTAGCCAGATTTGAGGTTTTCTTTTTTCTTTCTTTGAAGAGGTGAAGTGCAGGTCACAAAGTGTATTTTTAATGTGATAAAGTTTTAGAGTTAATCTTTACAAATCCAAGACACAAATGTGATGTGTGTTTTCCCGGGGTTTAAGCCCCCCTGAAATTGATTTCTTTATGCATACATGCTTCTTGGGACGTATTCAATTAGTGCAGAGCTCTGTTTTTGTGTGTTTTATTTTCTGCTGCTGGCTCCTAAAACCTCACAAATAAAAAAAACAAGATACTGCATTTGGGTGCCATGCAAAGCGCGGCATTCTATTTTTCGTCAAAAATGTTGTTTTCGTCACAAATTTTGTTTTCGTCAGACCTTTTTTTTCGTCAACAATGGGGGGGGGGGGGAGTGGCTACAGAGGGGCTACAGAGGGCCTAGGCCAAACTGGTATATACCGGGTAGTTTTAAGTCAGTTTTTACAAATCCAAGACACACATGTGATAATGTGTGAAAATATCTCCCCAACAATTGATGGACATTTACTGTGATAACTTTTTTGGTGCATCAATATTTTATGTTTCACAACTTTTCCAAACCTTCAAGCTATAGACACTCGGCATCCCGCTTGTGAAACCAATAACGCTACCTTCTTATGACTTCTACATATATTTACATGTAACTTAATTTTTTTTTTTTTATCTTACGTAACTAGAATTGGAAAAAAAAGAGATATCAATAAATGGCTGATACCATCAGATCATGTTTTTTATGTTTGACCATCACGTTGTTTATTGAGGAAACTAAAGTTGACGCCCCCTCCCCAGGCCTAGGTATTGTGTCGGAGTTCCTAGACTGAACCTAAACTTTTTGTGTCTAATTTCTTTGTTTGGTTTTTGTTTGTGTGTGTGTGTGTGGGGGGGGGGGGGATGTGTTTACCCTTGTTTCCCTAGAGAAGTAATGCTTGGAATTGACCTATCGAGTTGTGCGAGTTAGCCACGCCCCTTAGACAACCCTATGGAATTTTTGTACACTAAGTTTCGTTTGTCTCAGATTTTGTGCGTTCCATGTCTATTTGTATATCATGTAATTGGACAATATTTCACAAGCTGCGTTGATGCGATTTTAATGCGATTCTACCGGGATAGGTCGATAGGCTGAGGCTTGAATGAAGATACATGTTGCTTGGCAACCTGTGACCAAAATAGCCGGTTCTCAGCAAATTGCCTTGTCTGCAGACAGCGGCATTAAAATATTCATACCGGTACATGTAAGTCTGCCTGTCTTTGCCTCAAAAAACAGCACATCGTATTGTTCAATTTAATTGGAAATGCTGATCCGTTTCCCACACAGATTCATTTGCCTAAGCCGAATGGTGCACATTATTTACGGTAATAATCAGTAATAATATGTCCGCTGCAGCATCAATTATTCAAGTGGTATTATTACTTTTCCCTCATTTGGAGCAATGTGTGTTCAGGGTTTTTTTTGCATCGGCATCTGAGGTTATCTTCCAGCAACCAAATTTTCATGGAGCTGTTAAACACAGACAATATTTGCTTAGCAGAAATGGGTTACCAGCCAAAACGTCATGCAATTGATATGGCATGTGACTGGTTCCCAGTCGATTTTTTGCTGAGTACAAAAACACAAGTATGAAGGATGAGAAAAAAGTAAGCAAAATCATTTCAAATTCTTCCGAAACAGCCTCTTATCAGAATCTTTAAAAAAAACAACTCAATTTTATAATTGAAGTTTGCTCATTAGTAATGCTTGAGTTATTGTCAGTGTCCTCAAATAATAGAGAAAATGGCAAAGGCATTATGCATGAAAAGGAAACAAATATGCAAAAGGAAACTGCTTTGAACTTCGGAGTCGGCATTTTTTCTTTTGTGAAGAGAAACTGCCAGACTATTTGCCACTTACCACTGATGCTATAGAACTCAAGTTTGTCACCGTCCTGCAATGCAATATGCTGCACTGGTTATACGCAGTTGTTACAGTTCCTCTCGACTAGGGGCGTGTCCTATGATTGCCCCACCCACATGGCCTGTCAGTCACTGCCATGAGACATCAGTGACGGATTGCATAATAAGCTAACGCTGTGTCCTGATTGGCTGGTATTGTGCTGGTAGTTTAGCCACTGGTGAAGACACGCCTCCTACTACCAAGAGTGACCAGCGTGTGACATTCAATGTACAAAATAACTGGCCTTCAGTGATTGACCCACCGTGTATATACATGACACGTGAAAGTTGTGTAACTTTACCCAATCATGCATGCAGAATTTTGGTATTTGTTTGAACATTTCAAGTTGTTCATGTACATTGTCTTACACTGTATATTTTAGGTCCACCCAATGTTATATATGTGGGGCCTACCTACATGTAGATTGTTGTGGAAATGTTTTTTGCTTTACTTATTTTTTTTATCTAGCCTATAGTTTTGTTACTAATTTTTGCCTTTCTTTATTTGCCTGTTTGAGAATTCAGTGTTAAAAACCGTCATCTGGTGTTTCTTATAATGTAATTTTTCCCAGTGTCACAGTCTGGTATTTTTTTCTACAAACCAAGACGTTTTGGGTGTCGCGTTCCAAAATCGTGTCGTACATTATCTTGAGAAATGTGACATTACAATGTATGTACCCTACCAACGCTTGCTTTTAGCGCTACATATGAGTCATTTTATTGGTGTGACTTGCATAACAATTAGGTCGGCTTACTGTCTGTGACCAACATTCTCTCCCAAAGCATTAGTGTCGGAGTAGCCGTCCAATCATGTACACATTTTGCATTTGAGCTTCGTAATTTGATTTGTCCAAAATTGTTTTTGTAACAAAGAAGGTCAACAATTCCTCTACCTATTGCATGTTGAGTGTGCATTTAGAATCGACTTGAAAGCCCCATTTGGGGGTTAAATTTATTAAATTCTCACATAAACATGCACGATACATTTGTTATATTTTGGAAAACCTACCCAATACTTTTTCTTCTCATGGAAGACATACCCAGTACACATGTATCTTTTGAGAAAACATACTTAACACATTTTTTTTTCGTTGGAAAATATTCAGTTACAGCGGAAGTCAAATCTAGAGGGTCGTTTTTCTTTGAAAATCAAGAATTTACTGTCCTCCCCCCCCCAGACAAATTAAAAGCATTAAAATTACCAAAAAAATTGCCTTTCCCCCAGCATAAAATGCTCAATGTTTTGTTCTTGGAATGCCATCATTTTTATTTCATTGTGATATTTAATGCACATCTCGATAAGTGACGCTTACTTAAATTTTTGCACGTGTGCGGCAGAGTTAGGCAAATCAGTAAGCAAGCACAGTTAGGCAGATTGAGTGTCCCGATATCACTCTTCATGGTTGAGTTAATAGTGTAAGGGATCGTCTCAGAATCGACAAAAGAAGAGTAGTTTGGTCCGTCTATCTTAAAAAGCTATATGGGGAAATAAGTCATCAAAACTGCTTTTGATTGAAAAACAGTCAGTTCAAAGACGATATGCTTGACATGTCACTTGGTGTTGAAGTTTGCTGTCAGTCGAAAATGTGATTTTTTTTGGGGGGGGGGGGTTTAGAAATTTGTTTTTGATATTTGTAGGCAAATGTAAGCTAGGAAAATACATTTGTGATATTTTTTGATTCGGAAGTCCCTATTTTTTTAATATAAAAATATACTTGTTTTCCACCAAAAAATTAAGAAAAGAATATAAATAAAATAATGCACATAGACTCTTGATCTGTACAAACTGTAATCCAGCTAAAAAATCTTCAAACCAGACAAAAATTGTTTCCTTGTTTCATAAACTCACTTAATTTTTTTATGACCAATCCTTCCCCATAAAGTGACTGTTATAAATCCATTAGTGCGATATGGCTCTTTATTTGGTTAGCTGAGGTGGCGCGTAATTATCACACATAAGCGGACCCAAGCCCATTATAACACTAGTCTGTCCATAAGTTTGACCTCACTTTACGTGTTGTCATGGTGAAACTCGTCCAACTCCAAATGCGCACTGTGCTGATCCCCCCCCCCCCCCCCTTAAAAAAATTCAAATAGAAAAAAAAAAAATATGACGAAACTTAGACAAATGATTTGGAACCAGTCATTAAAAAAAAATGGATGCACTGATATTCTACGGAATAAAACCAGTCCAAGTGTTCTGTGTGCTGGGTTAAAATCTGAAAAGCCTGTCCTCTCCCCCCTCCCCACTTTCTTACAAAAGGTTGTTTACATTTCATTAATCTCTTCCCCTTAATGGAATTTTGACAAGCATTCTAAACCTGTGGCTGGGTTTTTAGGGGGGGGGGGGGGGAACGAGACATTGTAAACTCATCTGAATGACACTTCAGCATCTCAGAAATCCTGCAAAATTCCCAGCTAACATTTATAACACTCGGACTCCGATGTGTTTGCTTGTTTGTCTTTTAAATAATTTTGTTCTTCAATATTGCTGATTGAAATCTGATTGCAAGAATGGAACATTTTGGCTGAGTGGCGCACTCTTTTTGCCTGTGTATTACTGAGCGTATGATCACCGGAGCATTAGTGTTGAACCGTCGTCATGTGTCCCGTCAGTCGCAATTAATGCCGGGGAGTAAAAGGATCAATCAATTCTTTCTTTTTTTACAACCAGGTGATAACATTTTTGCCAGGAGCATTAGCATGGGAATGTGTAAGTCTGTCGCCTATTACGATCTCTTCATACCATTTATGGGGTTGTGCTAGACTTTTATTGAAATCATCAAACTGCGAGTCTAAGCTGAAATTGTTAGTCTTGGGGCGTTTGTCCAGATGTAGATGCCGAAAGAAAAAAAAAGGAAATCACATTAAAAAGAAATTATTGAAGTTTTCTCTGACTAATTTTTATGGGTATTTATCATTGTTTTAATGATCTGTGCTTGTAATTCTGATGGTATTACTTTGGAAAGTGATGCCTGCTTTTATCGGATGATTTAGAGTTAACAACATTTTATAGAAAACAATGGATTTTTTTTATGGCTGTAATCCTAACTTTGTTCGTGCGTTTGGTATCTTGTCATTGAGTCTGAGTCATGAACAAGACGGAGTTTGGTCTGAGACAACATTCTGTATAACACGAGTTTGCAAATAATGTGACTCGAAGCAGACTCAAGTCCAAGACCAAGTCCAAGACAAGGAGTTGTTAAACTCTAGTATTATCAAACGCGTTTGTCTGCCCTTATTTCAAGGGGGCGGGGGCATCCCAGAAATTTTCCTTAACAATGGATCTTGTGCAGGTTCTTTCCTAGCCTATTAAATCGTTGTACTGCCCCAAACCGCCCAGCCTCTTACTATACCGCCCCAAACTCCTCCAGTACTGTATGGTTTTGCAGATTCTTTAAGAAGTAACTGAATGGCAATAAAGTATCATTATGGGTGAAACGGAACTGGCAAAAAAAATAGAATACTCTACTTGTTGTCACTAGGATGCTCATATATTGGTTGTTAAAGACTTTGAGTCAAAATATAAATTGGAATTAACTGTGATATTTGCATAATAAAACAGAGAAGAATCGTTCTCTTTGAAAGGTCTGAAATTTGCATTAAACCTTGAAAATGAAGTGAGAATTGCTTTAAAATATCCTTAGAATTTCCCAGTTTAGAACTAAAATCTTACAATTGTTCACATTTCCTTGTCCAGGCCTCTATCTCCTCCGCCTGGGATCAGATCTTAAAGTTAAAGTTCTAGACTTAATGAGTAGTGGATTTATTTTGGCTTTGGGGCACCCAACCCACGTTACTGCGGTCCAGCCTGGCGCTGGATATAGCCACTTACTCATACCACTGGAATTCCAGGTGTGTCTTGGAGCTGTGAGCTGTACTCCCCTCAGACTCAAGGAATCCCCCAGGTCAATTAGTGTGTCAGAGGTCAAGATTAAGGTCAGCCTTGTGATACTCGATCCCAGCTGTTTTAACATGGTGTACGAAATCGTGTTCGGACAAGTTTTTTTCCAAATGGTGTTACATTTCTCAAGTGAAATCAATTGAGGCCAACTTAAACAGAGCTGCGATACACACAGACTTGGTGAGCGCTAAAAATGTTTAACCTGCAAATGGGATTAACACTTTGCTCCTAGTTCTAATGGCTCTTCAGTTTATTTGGGGGAACAATAAAAAAGAATTGGATATTTATAACGTCTTTTAATCGATTCCCCCGAAATAATGGGTGAAACAGAATAAGTAAATCAGCAGTGCTCAAAAAAATACTCTGTGTCCCTTCTTAAATTCTTCTGTTGAAACACATTTGAAATAAAGGCTTGATCGATAAAAGTATTTTGAGAAGGGGTGTGTGGGTGGGGGGGCATTCTCCTGGAGCTGCTAAGCGTACTTGCTAAGTACAGATAATATTTGCTTAGGAAAAGTAGGTCACCAGCCTAAATGTAATGCGTTTTATAGCGGAATCCGGCAACCAGAATTAGACGCTGTTATACATGCTGCACGCATTCTCAAAGACAAGGCGCGCACACATTTTGGTGAACCTATTGGTCAAAGGAGCCCGGAGTGCTTGCATTCTACCTGAGCGCGGCTCGCACAAGCCCGGTGCCACAGCAGTGCCACCTCAGAAAACGGCTGTCACCAAAGTAGTCTGTAGGATTTAAATATTGGTCCTCATTTTTGTTCCTTATAATTTGCACTTAAATTTTCTTTGCAATCTCTTTTTTTCTTTCTGTGTAGCAAGTCACCTCCTTGTCATTCCCTTATGAATATTCATTATTAGTTAAATAATATGAATATTCATTGTCTGACATCATATACACACTACTGCTGCTTTGGAACTCCTGCTAATCACAATTACATGGCCTTTTATGCGTGTGGATCGTGTCAGCTTGTGCTATATATATCCGTGTGTGTTAATGAAATGTTCTGGGAGCTATCGTTGCCACGCTGGCCTTGTTTCTCGCTCGGGAGAAAAAGAACACCAACTTGAAAGTTGAAGGACTCTACAGTAGTGCATCTCACTTGCAAATTTATCTTCATTGATTTATTTATAGTGCATTAGTATGGCTAAGTGTACTTTTTTCCTCCCTTTGGTGTGGCGAGGCTGATTACTGCATATTATAGAAGCTGTGATGTTGCTAGGTTGCTGTGCAGGCATGCACGTTGCTGGGTTAAATTCCTCATTAATTTCTGATCGAGGTTTTAGCTGATCTGTTTTTTACGAGCTGCGGTCTATCCTGTGCGAGAGTAAAATATTTAAGGGAAAATGGTATTTTTTAAACAAGTTAAGTGTGAAGAACTAGTTTATGGCTTGCAAGGGTAATTGAAATGCTTTGTCTCTGTTCAGTAAAAAAGGTAGTATAATCATAAAAGCGAGCTAGCATAATGGATGTTTTGTGTACCCTAAACAAGGATTTGGGGGACACTTACCATTCCTATATTCTGTTTGACTATATCTCTGTATTCCCGTATCTCAGTATCCCCGTATGTATGTTGAAGTTTAGGTTCTAGTTTTTGAAACAGTGTTATAAATTCTACATGCTTTCATGGATTTTGATGAAACTTGGATGTAGACCCTTGGGTGGGAAGACAGAATTCTTCATCAGATTACTGAGGTCAAAGGTCATGTAGGGGTCATTGTTCAAAATGAAACTTAAATGTTTCTTTGTCTACAGAATTTGATTGATTTTAATATAACTTGGATGGAGTGATCCTTGGGTAGGGGTTCATGACAAATCTTCAGGAATTGGAGGTCAAAGGTCATCTAGGTGGTAATTTGAGGTCATTTTTTAAAAATGCACACAATTTGACTCTTTTTTTTTAAGAACACAAAACATATAGGGATTGACCGCGAAAAGAGGCGACATGTGCCCTCCGCGGATCACCTTGTTGTCAAGCATTTGATGTGATTTTGTCTGGAGAAGCAACAAAAAAAATTGTTTCTCGGCAACGATACACCTTTGAGCAAGGTTTGTCAAAAGTGATCCGATTGAAATATATTGATATATTTAAATAACTTGAACACCGAAAAGAAAAAAAATCACCAAAAAAAGGTGTGTCACATGCTATACATGTAACTCAACATACAGTGCAAATTCAACGTCCCCGTCCCTTTCGTAAATTAAGACACAAATAAAAAATACTTCATTGACAATACTTCTTTGAAAAAAAAAAAAAAAAAATAACCTTCGGTAGAATGCCACCCAGCTTACTGTAGGCAATAAGGGATTGTTTTCCAAGCTGTATCCAGTTCAAGCCTTTGTTTTCAAAACACACGGCTGAATTTCACGCATTTATCATTTAGTGTACTAGGAAACTCTTATTCAGTCCGGGTCTGTGAAATAACATGCCACATCAAAGCTATCTTCAGCATGTGATGCCATGGGTCAGATGTACTACAAGTTGCATTACGATCCCAGAACAAAGAGGACTGTATCACACCGCATTCGGGCAGGGACCACCCATCTTTGTCGCATCACGGACTCAAAGTCAGGGGAGACGTGTGGGAGGCTTCAAGTTCCGACGACGCTGAGCTCTACATATCCACGTTGACACTGGGCCCGCTAGTACATGGTAGTTTGTGGCAAGTCCACCGCGCCCCGGTGTGCGTATATCATGCTCTATGGAGCTGGATTACAGGAGTCTGATCGGAGGACTCACACCAGCTTGAAATGTTAGATCCCATCGGTATGCCAAATTAATTATTTCCTACTAGCAGTATTGACTGGGTTGTGGTTGGAGAGCCCCCCCCCCCCCAGTAATGTGAAACGATTTAGTTGATGGTGCATAGGTGGCATAACCTGTGCATTACCAGTGGGAAAAAAAACCAGGAACTTGAAAAGGGAAATGGTATGGTCTTTGCTCAGCACCATTCCAAAATACATGTATGTAGCAGATATGACTGTGGTCCTATCATTTTTAACTTGCATACAATATAATAATTGCATTTGATGCAACATTTGTAGCGTACTTTGGCGTAATGATACATGTTTGGAAATATGCTGTGCTGTAACCATGGTAATGTGTAGTTCATTTGTTTTTTGTCAGACAAAATATAAAGTTACCAGACAGAATCGGCAAGCACGCCAAGTCGCTCCCAGGCCAATCCCCGTCCACAATGCGGGATAATATGATGACCCAGTTTGTCTAGATGTGCAATATTAAGTTTTAATCCACACTGGCGGCGGTGTTTGTTGGAATTGTCCCCCTAAAAAAGATCGGGACAATATTAGGTGTTTGCTGTTTGTCTGGGCCAAAAGGAAATTAAACGATGAATCATGTAGAACTCGGTACTTACACCTGATCTAGATAACCAGCCATGTGGATCTTCTGCTCTGTGTATTTTTTCTCCCTCATATTAAGAGAGAGCGAGAGCTAGACAGCGATGGGTCCTCCTCCTATCAGCTCTAAACTGCCTCTTGACTTCACGCGCTCCCAAGGCAAACATTTACCCTGTCTGTTGTTTTTTGGTGAAAGTGTTGGTTCGGGCTAGCGCTTCCTGCAAAAACGGCTCCCGTATAGGTAACCTAAGCCTGTCAAATAAAGAACGCGAGCGTCGTCCAGCCCATCTTTTTTCTCCTTTGTGCACCGACGCGACAGTCATACGAGGTGCATTTGTCAGCGCTGTCTTCTCATTACTGTTTGCTCTCTCGTCCGATGATTTTTTTCTTCAAACTTTGTCCATAGTTTTTCATTTTTGTGCTTTGGAAAATGGTCCGTCTGGACCTTTTTTGTCACCATCTTCCATCCTCTTTCACAGTGATTGCTTTGATTGTGTTGACTTTTCAGTGGCAGGGATATTTGGAGTCTGTCCACATTCGGTAGGCTGAGCACGTGGCGGCGAGATGTAAAATGTAAACCAACCCAAGAAAATGAGTCAGCAGTCACCAGAGATACTTTGGAGAAGAACTAGGTCTCCTGTTTTTGTAGAGAATATAGCACAATGGAATTTAATAGAAACAGTCTACCCTTTCAACCCACAAAAAATTATTTAAAAAAATCAAGATGGCAAACTGAATGATGATTTCATCCTTACTGCAATATGAAATGCTAATAAAGTGAAGTCTCTTTTTTTGTAACATCCGATTCAAAATGTGACTTTGTTGTGAAATGATTCAGAAGTTGCTTAAGTTTGGAAATTGGTCTGTTGCGGTTCAAAATATTATTAAATTATGAAGCAATTTTAATTAAAGCGCCGAATGCGAGAAGACTGACATGATTATTTTTTTCGACAGGGAAGAAAGAATGCCCCTTATTGTGTAACTTGGAGCGGCTTCCTTTTTCCTTCTGTTTAAGCTCTGGCAGGAGTTTCTGCATATCACTTGGTGGTTGGTCTGTCTGTCCCCGGAAAATTGAACAAAACAAGCCCCCTAACTTTCCCATAAAATATAACTACCAAATTTTAAGTTTCAAAAAAAAGCAAACAAAATAAAATAAATACTTAACAAAAATTGTTTGTGACAATTCGGAAAGATGTTTATGACAAGTTTGTAAATGGTAGCAAAATGTGTGCAGTAATGTTATAGTCACGTGGTATTTATCTAGGTATAAATCTGGAGTATGGTGTTCCACATGTGCCATCGGCGTCGCATTTTTGGGCGTCGCATTTTTCAGCTCCGGCAGGGATCATTTTTCTAGATTTCATGCAAGACTTTCATGCAAGATGGCCAGAGCTTATTGTGCACTCGCGCTTGTTTTGGTCATGTGGACTGTGTGGATTCACTTGGGTCCGTCAGGCTGTTATACATCAATGTAATCCAAAAAGAAGAAGAATAATCTGCAGTCAAAAACAATCTGCAGCACATATTTTTTTTCTAAGAACAATCCTTCAACCCGAAACCAGTATTGCCTCTGGATTAACTCGTTTGAGTGGAACCTCGGGGGGTCTTTTCCAATCTCAATCAAGTTTTCATTTCCCGTCAGAGGTGCCTTGCGGTAAACCGCAGCAGCACATTATCCAGCATCACCGAATATTTCTTGTTATTAACATGTTACTGCTTCTCCGACGTGATTTCAGATGACAGAAAAAAAAAAGTTCCCGCCAAAACTGTCCTAATTCAATATCATGCCCTGAATGCTGATATCTTTCCCTGCTGTAGGTTTTACATTTTAGATTTTTTTTTTTTTCATGCGAGTCACCGGGTTTCTAGTCCAGCCAGTCGCGGCTCCGTGAAACACAAGCAGGGAAACTCTGTACTTACGTACCCTAGGGTAACCCACCCGCCAGCGACCCAAACTACCAGACTATCCAAGCTATTTGGCCGTAAACCCAGATATCTCTGATTTCTGGCCATCACGGCAAGAAGTGTTCCAGTAAGAAAGCGGTCTCCCGTTGGGAGAAGGACATGGGATAGTTAGATAAGCATAGCACTCTTATGGCTCTCTGTGGAAATGAAGCGGCGGTCCGTAGATGCAGGGAATGTTTTCAGTTCAGTTGCGGATCTCTGCCTAGGAATGTGTCGTTGTTTGGACTTTTTATCCTCGGCGTTGAGATTGGCATAATATGAACCATTAGATGTCTGTTTCCATTTTTAAAGGAACAATCACATTTAATGTTTTATTTTTACATCATGATTTAATTTTTGTTAATTTTTGTAATGGAGCCCAATATTTCCCAATAAGATTTTTGGTGTTTTTTTTTTTTTAAGTGCAACAGTGGAGGACGTACTATAGTTGATTAGAAGAGTATAGTTATTAAAGGGAATATACATCATTTGCTTTTGCTGTAATGTTCAGAATTGGATGGAATTGGGGGGTTGGAAATATATAGCAAATATAGTTACACTGACTTTTTTGAGGTTTTGGGTTCGAAAATGCTATAAAAAACCAAGAAAAACAATCATTTTCCTGTAGTCTGGTTCCCTGACTCCATATAAGAAGAAACAGAGCAGTTTACATACATTGGGGAATTGTAAGGTCAGGGAACCAACCTAGCTGGCTTGTACCCGTTCATAGGTGTGTAATCGATTGCAAACAAGTGCGATGGTCAATTGGGGCCAGTATTTGAAAAAAAAAGCCAGTTTTTTCCAACGCTGGTCGGCCGACCAACGTTGGAAATTGATACAAAAATACCACTTTTCTTGAAAATGACAGTATACCAGGTGCCATGATTTTACAGGACGCTTTACACTGTCATTCACTAACACTAACAGTCCAGCAAGGTATTTCAAAATGATTTGGTAGTTTTATTTTTTGATGTTTGCAAATGTTGTATTTTCCCTTTAACCTTACGTAGGAACATTGACTATTGCCCGGAAATGAACCTACATATTTAATGAGAAAAAACGTGCTCGAGGTGAAGACACTTATGGACCAAGCCCCCCCCCCCCCCACCCCAACAGACCCTGCCAACACACCCCAGCCCACACATAGTGAGATGTACTGCCCCTGTGCATGCACTGGCCCGGGCTCTGTGAATGACCTTATTTGGAAAACAGTCGGCCCGCGTAGGTACAGCGTACATGTGCATCGAGCACAGCAGATGGAGAAGACAGTTTGAAAAGGCACACATGCTCCAGTACTGATACAACACAGGCAGCATTGATGCTTACTGTTTTGAAACCTTAAACTTTTGAACCAAAATTACTCGTACTTCCACATCTTTGCTAGATTGTTTCTGTTCCCAGTTTCCGTCTGAGATGTGTGAGTTGTGTGTGTTTCATCTTCCGTTTCATTATCATGAAATAGAATTATAATTAATTACAATTCCATAAGCGGGAAGAGTTTAGAGCTGGCATGTGTTGAATTGCTTGTAAGCAAAGTATAGTAATTCTTTTTTCTTATGTAGAGATCAGGTTTAGATCTGAAATCTTGACTGTAATTCGCATCAAGAACATTTACACGATTGTGATGAAAATCACATTATATCTTCTGGCCAGTGAGTGTATTTTTTTAAGTAATCAAGACTGTTAATTACAAACCCTGCATTGAAAGACTCCTTCGCTTGGCGTCTTCGTGTTTACCCACTGTCTGGAAACTAATTAAAAGGAATCATTTGTTGTCATGGACCATGTCATATTTGTTGTAATTATTCATGGGAAGATGACTTTTAATGTGCATAAAATTACAATGTGCCCATTAAAAAAAAATGTGATGGCTGAACAACAGTACATTGCCTGTGTGTGGAATAAATGAGCGTGACAGATATTTTTTATTTTTTTTTTTTTTGGAGAGTGTCTGGCGGCGTTGCTAAGCGGCTGTTTCTTCAGCGAATTCCTCGGTGTCCGTGCATGTCCTTGCATCAACAGCCAACAGGGAAGACAGCTCGCTAATTGAGCGTCGATTGTGTTGAATTTCAACCGAAATCACCTTAGGTCTCAAAAGACCTGCCTAATAGACAGAAACGAGGGGGGAAAAATTCTAATGGTTCGGTGCAAACGTTGGGTAATTTTTGAAAGCATTTGCAATGCAATTTGGTCACTGTTAAGTGTTCCGTTGTCAGTTTTTTGTAACGAGTATCGATTGTATTAAGTACTGCATTTATGTGTCCATCAAATTCATAAAAATGACACAATCTTCGTTAGAGAAAATATTGATTTTACACAATTTTACATTCACATTGTGTTTACGGAACATATATGCTTTAAATGTAGCTACATAAAATACGTGATTGTATTAACCCTAACTTCACCCAAAGCTACAAAATAATACTACTAGTAAACTGTAGTATGAAATACTTCACCATATAAGTGTGCACAACACTCAAAGGATTCTGTAGTACTCAGTTCTTTATCCCAAAGTTAGGGCTAGGACGTTGGATTAGAATTTAAGGGAAAATCTCGAACCAATTAATCTGGAAGATTAGGTTGTCAATGCTAATCTTGTGTTTTTAAAGTTGGATACCCCTTCGTTAAACAAATCAGCCAGTGTATTCCTCCCCTTGTAAACGCTAAGCCCCTCCCCCTCTATTGAACTAACTTAGTAACATTGATTCTGTTGTCCATCCTAAACCCCCCCACCTTTGAACACACTTGCCCCGCCTTCAAAAATGATGATGTCGTTGCACTGCGCGCGAGTGGCGTGACCGTTGTTTGAAGAAGCTAATACACACATACAGAGCCATCCAAGGAAGGTGACGCTCTCTCGTAATTTTTTTCCTGTTCTGTTGTCGGCTGAGCACTAATTGAATTGACAGTGTTTGTTTTGGGTTGTCCAGTCATGTTAGTCCCAGGATTTGGAGTGGTGGTTTTGTTGGGGGTTTAAAATTTACATCTATACCCTCCGAAGGCCTGGAAACGGTTTCAAAGTGGGGAAGACAGAGCCGATTTCTAATCTCCGGGAAACGCGACAGATCTTTCCCCACTGTAGCTTTGGATCAGGAAGAAATTCCTCCCTCGGACTCCATACTTTAATACAGCTTGGCCTTTGTGTCTCCTCGAATTTGATCTGGAAAACTCGCATCAATAACCTTGCTGAACAGGCTTCCCAAAAGCTTGGGTTGCAGTTCCGTGCTCGTTAATATTTGTCACCTCTCCATATTCTGAATTCGACCCAAAATTGAGTACTGTTGTCACATCTGTGGTGCCCCATTTGAAGAAAAAAAAATCAAATTTCAAAGAATAACACCGTCCCACCTTCCTCCTCTGCCCTCCCTTGCTTTTTTTTTTGGGCTGTACATGCCCCACATATCCTCATCCCCACCAACCCACCGCGCATCATTCAGTATTCTTTTCTCTTCATTTCAAAATGAGGGAAAACATAAACATGGATACACTTTAAGTGTGTTTTTATTGGCACAGTGCCAAGACTCTCCCACCCTTCATGAATAGACTGCATGGCCTAAATACATGACTCCAGAGTATTTTTCTTGGTTTTTTTTTCCCCTTCACCTTTTTTTCCTTCTTTTTTTTTTTTGTCTTCTTTCCTCATCATCTTGTAAAATAGTGAGTCACCCACTGTCAGGACAGACAATGAATAATTCCACACGTTACCCCTGTAACGAATTATTGAACCTGGGGGGGGGGGGGGGGGGGGATAGTACCGGTACCGTAGAGCCATCTTCAGTAATAATTCGAGATGCGTTTCATATGAGTGGTTTCGGATAAGATGTGGCCCCTGGCTTCTTCACGTCCAAATCAATTTTCTACATTCATATTAAAATTAGATTTGAGCTCTTCTGGTTATTATAGTCGGTGACTTTTCTCTCTTTTTTTTGGGGGGGGGGGGGAGGGGTTGCCACAATTTTAATATAAATATATGCTCATATCAAAGGAAATTCTCATTTTTCAAAAGGTATTGCAGTTCTTGAATTTCGATACCTGTTTTGAGTGTATCCCTGTAAAATGCCAGGTTTAAATCTATTTGAAATTTTATACGGTAAATCAATACGCTGCTTGTTTCGGAATGTTTATTTGATGTACATATATATGCCAAAGGAGGACGACAAATACTTGGATTGGGTGACAACTTTTTCTTATTCTTGAAAAAAATGAATATTTAACTGCCACCAAATCAAAGGTGTAATAAACCGACAATCCTTATCATTTTTGGACACTGGTGTGCGAAATGTCCTCGTGCAGGAAACGTCCTCATGCATTGTTTAAATCATTTGATGGCATCCGCTTTATGCAATATTGCAAACCACAAAAAGCAACCCAGTATTAGTTTGATGGACAAGGAGGGGTGTTTCTACTTCATGTAGCTCTGTTATGTGCCATAACACATTTTTGCCATTGCCTTTTCAAGTTCTCCCTCCAATACCAAACCATCTCATAAAAACCAAACCTTTGATTTGTTTTGCCATGACTCAAGGTAAGTACATGACTCACTACTCGTGAACAGTGAAACTCGCTACTCACTAGCAAAACTCGCTACTCACTAGTGAAACTCACTAATCGCTCGCTCATGAAACTTGCTACTTTTCTCACGAGACTTGCCACACACTTGAGGAAAAGAATTTGTAATCAATAACGTTTTTTAATTTTCATTGGACTTGCGCCACTGTTCATGATAAAAGCACTTATTCTCATTCGCATGAATTATGCTCAACGTCATCTGTACTTTATAAAAGAAACCAATTTAACATCAAATATAATTTTGGTGTACAGCTATTGAGCTTGTAAATGTACATGTGCATGTACATCAGATCACCCCATCCCCTTCTAAGTACATACATAATTCATGAGATGTCATTACCATAATGGGCAGGTGCTGGGCCGGCACAGGCTAGACTTGTGCTTGATTCAACCTTGACCTCTCCTGCAGCTGTTCCCAAACTCATGAATAATTCATAAGGCTATCGTTAATGGGGGACAGATGTTCTTGTCAGTGTATAAAAATGAGAAAACTTCAACGCTTAAAGCGCATTTGAACAGACTCTGCTGCTTTGAAGTTGAACTGAATCTTCTGTTCTTGTTCCCCCTTCCCCTTCACTGTAGCCATCCAAACCCTCTCAAAAGCCTCTTGAAAACTCCTTGGCAAGATGTGATAGCCTTTGATTTTAATCACAGTTGAAACAGATTGTTGTGTAAGGTTGGCACAGGCCCCCCCCCCCAAACCTCCCCCCTCCCATTAACCAGCCCATCCAATGGGCATCGTAACATACTGATAGAAAAGGGGGGCGGGGCTTAGCAAGCATCCCGATCCTTGACTGTGTGACAGCTGTAAGGAAGTGGCCCTGTACATTGCTGGCATAGCTGGCATGACTGCCGCTCTCCGCATTTTTTCCCACCCTAACTAGTGCTACTTGCAGCTTTGCCAGCGAGCAGCTAAGCAGTGGATTAAACTCGGCGGTTTTTTTTGAGCCTATGTTGTGACTGTGCGTACGCAGGGTCTTTTCCTCCATGGTGGTCACAAAGGCGTGACACGGCAGACTGCTTATCTGTGGGCCAGGCCTATATATCTGTAAAATCCATTCTGCACAGGGTGTTGAGCCTGTAAAATCCATTGAACACAGGGTATTGCTATCAACCAGGTGGAGTGCGGTGACCTTTGAATGACCTTTTTCTCGTCAGCTGACAACCCAACCAAAGTTTTCTTTCGGATGTTCCCCTTATGATCCACTTATGAGATGAGCATTTGGATGTGTGAGTTTTGCAAAATGATCAGCGGTAACGCTTCTCCATCATCTTGCAATATTATGAAAGTGAGAGAAAAACTTTCAATGTTAGACAAAATTCTTGAAATCAAGATCTAATTTTTAGCACGATAAGAATAGGTCCTCTCGAACCGTAGGATTATGTCCGATTCGAGACCTAACCAAGAATGGAAAGACCGACCTCTGGAAAAATGGAATAGGTTTCTTCTAGTTCAGAGTAAGATATGATGTTGGACTTGTACACAAAATACAACCTTTTGCTAAATACAAAAAACCCCAAAACGTTTTGTGGCTTTCATATAGAGAAATAAAGAGGCTTGACAATGATCACAGACTGCAGTTTGTATTCCGCGACATACTTTATTTGCCAAGTACTTGAATGACGTTGTGAGCTAACTGTACCTCAAGTTTTGGTTCCTATGTTGCGGACTGCCTGGCTTTCTAACTTCTGTGAAATGATCACAACTTTGTCATTCAATGCAAGTTACTCAACAAAGTTTCGTGCAAATAAAGCCACGCACTAGGCAGGGATAATGATTTTTTTCCCCTAACTAACTTTCACATGAAGAGGAAACTACTTGTAAGTTGTGAGGTACAGAAAAACAAATCGAAACTGCAACTCTACTCGGAAGTGAGTTTTTGACAGAATTGTTCTACAGAAGCTGAAGAGTGTCTCGCATACATTGTTCATATTGATGAACATACAGACATTTCAAAAGGGGTAGTTAAAGGTAATATATATTTGCTTTTGCTGTAATTTTCAGAAATGGATGGATTTGGGGGTTAGGATTTTATAGGAAATGTTGCCAAACCAACCTGTTTAAAGTTTTGTGTTCATAGATGCTGGAAAAACCAAGAAGAAAATGTTGTTCTTGTAGTCTGGTTCCTTGACCCTACTAAACGAAGCAATTTATAGGCTTCAGGAAATTGTCAGGTCAGGGAACCAGACTAGCTGCCTTGCGCCCATTCATGGATGTGTAACAGATTTCAAACAAAATGTTTAGTAACTAAATTTGGTAAACTGGGGCAGTATTTGAATGAAGTCATTTTTTTTTCTCCCAACGATGATCGGCCAACCATAGTTGGAAATCGATACAAAAATTCCACTTTTCTTGAAAATGACGGCATACCAGGTGCCATGATTTCACAGGATGCGTGAGACTATTATTCTCTTACAGTTAATTAAAGTAAGGTGTTTTGTCATAATTTGGTCGTTTTGTTTTTTGATGTTTGCAAATGTTGTATAATTATTCCCTTTAAGCATTCACATCTGTAGTTTTGATAGGATTAGGCTTGATTAAGAAACACCATTGTTCTGTGCAAAATAAGGAAGTAGGAAATTCTCATATCATTGTCTGTATGCTGTCATGTGACACACGATGATTGATGAGTCCGCCGTCCGCAGTTTTGATTCCAATAAAAGTCCAGTTTTTATTGGCAGTACTTAAATGAAGACTCAACAACTGGTTGTTGCAAAGATAAATGCAAAAAGCATTAAATAATGAAAGGTTTGCGGAAACACCATGTGCGAATAATTTCTCAACTAAGAGAATGGTTCTGAAAAGAACCAGAGGTATAAACTCGACGTTCCGGTCAGTATGCTCTGACCGTCTTTAGAACCATTCTCTTAGTTGAGAAATTATTCGCACATGGGGTGTTTCCGCAAACCTTTCATTATTTAGTATCTCCACCATGCAAAGCCTCAAATCTTACTTGCAAAAAGCATTGTTGAAGCCCATTGCTTGCTTTTGGATTGCAATAATTTAACCCTCCAGGGAGTTAGGATTTAGGATTTAGGATTTTTAGGATCTGTTTAAGATCCATTAGGATTTTTCAGGATGGGGGGGGGGGGACATTTTACAGCTTCATGGAAGTGTGCCATGCGGTTCCTGTAGGATGGTAAGATTTCAGAGTATTCAGTAAAGTTTCTGGAAAAAGTGCCTTGAGCGTTATGTAAAATGGAAATTACATCTTTTTTGGGGGGAGGGGGTATTTTCTCTTCACAAGTGTAAAATCATTATCAGCACTGTATATTCAATGTTGTCGGGAAGCTTGCGATAAGAACATTTCACAAGCTGGCTTGGGTAAAACTCGAACCCTCAACCTCCTGCTTACCAGGGGCCAATTTCATAGAGCTGCTTAAGCACAAAATTTGCTTAAGCACAAAAACGTCTTGCTTAATAAAATCATGTTACCGGCCAAAACTCCATGCGATTGTTATGCTAAGTTAACAACAGCTAAATACCAGTCACAAGCTATGTACATCACATGGAGTTTTGGCCGGTAACCTAATTTTACTAAGCAATGTTTTTTCGTGCTTAAGCAAATTTTGTGCTTAAGCAGCTCTATGAAATTGGGCCCAGTGCTGAGGTCTTAACTACTCGACCTCCGAACTGTCCTGGGTCAGCTGGCAGTTCTACTCTGATCAGGTTCAGTGAACAATATCTCGTAATATGGAACTTTTGGGTGTTTTTTTTTTCACTTTGAAAGATAAATCAGCACACGCCTTCCAAAGGAGAGATATTGAGGTACACACAATTTTCTGCTAGCAGCGCCTTTGTTATTTCACGGAGACCGTAAGCAGTGAGCACACCAATAGGCACGCTTACATGTACCTCGGAGGACAAACTTGCTTAAATTAGTGACGCAACAATAGACATCTCCATCCATTCGCACCCATTAGCACATCCTGCCATGAAAAAGTACTTTAGGTCAGCACAATTTTCTGCTATAGTTAGCACAACTTTCCTGCTAACTGTTAAGCACCACCATGAAATTGGGCCCTGAATCTGTGGGTGTTTCCAGTAATATCATTCTGGGGTTTTCCCTCCAACCCCTATTACTGTAAATTCATTTCACTGCTTCAAAAAAACGCACTGGAAATCAAAGTTGAAAGTCTTTTGTGAGCTATCACATCAAAGTGCCAAGTATAAACGAGCAAATATAGGAACGTTGTGTCTTTTACCGCAATACCTGTTGCAGTAAAGAACTCACAGAAAAGTGACTTGTTCACCCAATACCAAACAATGTACATGATTTAACATGTTTTTAGATCCAAAACAACTGATTCTCAGTTTGAATCTGTGCTGAACTGCACGAAATCCAAAGTTGAGAAAAGAAAACTAAATCTCCCCTTCAAAAAGTAAATTTCATGCTAAACTTAACTCCCTCTACGAGTATCTTTTGGTTAGAACGCCTCTGCACACGTCACCTCAACGAGAGACTGCAATAGGAAGCAATCAGTTCATCAAATGTTTCCGGGGAGTTCCCACATTTGTAAAAAAGACCAGCAACTATTTCTGGTTTCTGAGGAAGTCGCTCGTTCAAATAGCACGGACAGTTTCAATTGCGAAGAACTACCTTTCAGATACCGCAATCCCCCCAAATGGGATTTTCCCATCCTAGTTTTCCTGTGGAAAAAAAAAATCAGAATTATTAGTTATGCTAAACTTCCTTTAAAACATCTTTTGTTACACATGTATGATTTAAAACATATGTAGAGTAGTCAAGAGAATTTTTCTTTTCTTTTCTGAGTCTGTTTTAAAAGTCTTTCTTTAAACTTTTGAATGCAAGCAATTATAACATGGAATGCAAGCAAGCAACTTTTTCTCGGATCCGCTGATTTCCTTGGTTTTTACTTTTCATGAATGCCATACAAATTGAAAAGCACTTTACAAAGTCTGGTGTGGTTTGGAATTTCCTCGTTTTTTTGTAAATTCCCAGTTGCATGCCTGTGAATGACACAATGAACGACACTCAAAAATCGGTGAATTGAGGGAGAGTTATTAAGATGGTCCCTGATGCAGAGTTAGGCAGATTTTGGAGTTAGACAGATTTGAAGGTTCCTGTTATAATGCACACAAGCGTCGTGCCCGATACGTGCGTCCACACTAAGGCACAAAATTGCATGCGAGGCCGGTGGTGCTTCATGTGAGTTATCATGATTGGGTATCACTGACTGGCACCAGCGAGATTCATTAATAAACCAGGCACTCTTGTGTTGTTGTCTCCGAGCTGGTAGCGAACAACATTGGTCAGCGCAGTGATAGTCGTCCTGCAGAGAGATCTGTCTGTGTGTCCTATAAAATTACTGTAAAACCCGATACGTGTGTTGGTGACAACAAGCTGATTGTTTTAACGAAACGCTAGCTTTGAAGTCATTAGTAATCAGACTCGCTAGTAAAATATTTTATTAGTAGGGAGTAGCCTGATATGTATGTATTTGTGTGGGTAATGAGTTAATTCCGATACTCCCCTTAAAAAGAAGTGAAAGTTGCGGTGAAATTAATTTGATTAGTTCCTGACCCGAATTGTAAGCCATTACTACCGGTACATGTGTACATGTATGTACACATGCCTGAGTATACCATTAAAAATTCAGTATTTGCGTGTTGTTCGCAGTCGTGGATTATGAATTTGTGAAAGAGTAGATTTGGGATAAAAAAAGGATGAGAACGATTGGCTTGCATTTGTTGCTTGTATTTGCTGTGTGGTCGCTATGGCAACGACTTTATGCAAGACGAGACACGGGTCAATGCATAGAGTGTAGGCGGACAATTTAGCGATGCGGGGGCTGTACGTGGTTTTGTAACAAAATTGAGCTTTTAAAGGGAATATACATCATTTGCTTTTGCTGTAATTTTCAGAAATGGATGGCATTGGGGGTTGGAAATATATAGCAAATATAGTTACACTGACTTTTTTGAGGTTTTAGGTTCGAAAATGCATTAAAAACCAAGAAAAACAATCATTTTCCTGTAGTCTGGTTCCCCGACTCCATATAAGAAGAAACAGAGCAGTTTACATACATTGGGAAATTGTAAGGTCAGGGAACCAGTCTAGCTGGCTTGTACCCGTTCATAGGTGTGTAATCGATTGCAAACAAGTGCGATGGTCAATTGGGGCCAGTATTTGAAAAAAGCCAGTTTTTTTTCCAACGCTGGTCGGCCGACCAGCGTTGGAAATTGATACAAAAATACCACTTTTCTTGAAAATGACAGTAGTATACCAGGTGCCATGATTTTACAGGATGCTTTACACTGTCATTCACCAACAGTCCAGCAAGGTATTTCAAAATGATTTGGTAGTTTTATTTTTTGATGTTTGCAAATGTTGTATTTTCCCTTTAAAAATGACGTTATTTTACATTTCGCATAACATACCCTCATAAGACAAAAAAAAACAAAGGTCAAAGATATCATAGAGAAGATCAAGGAAATGAAATGGAGATGGGCAGGGCACTTAGCAAAGAAGACAAGACAACAGACGGACCGAGAGACTCACAGAAAGGCAACCAAGGACAGGCAGAAGAAGAAGAGGTAGACAAAGGAGATGGAGAGATGAAATCACCACATACATGAACACGGCAACATGGAGTAGAATGACAAACAGAAGAGAATGGAAACTGCTTGAGGAGGGCTTCATCCAACAATGGCTGACCACAGCCTGATGATGATCATCATAGTGACCGTTTTAGCCGATTTTCGGCTAACTTTGACAGATTTTTTGTAAAAAAAAACGAGTTTGACAGAAAATTTGACAGAATGGATTTTTTTGGCAGATTTCTGGCAGAATTCTGCAAAAATGGTTATTTGACAGAAAAACAGCAAATTTGCAAAAAGAAATTGGTACATTTTTTTACAAAAGCTTCAATCTTTTCAAACAAACCCTTGCAAAATAGGACAGGTTGCCTGGTCTAGGTGCTGAGGTTCACTGGGAACCGGATTTCGTCGTGATGCAACCGCGTTTTGCCTGAAATTTACGCAATTTCATATTATCTTTATGTGGCTATAGATTGTTTATATTGTAATTTGAACATGAATTAAGGCAATATTACAACATCTGCATGTGATTTAAAGTGTTTATAGTGTAATTCGAGTAATTCTTGGGAATTTGGCAGATTTTTGAAGTGCATTTAGCAGAATTTAGTCATGACCTTACTGTCACTCTGATGATTATGACATTTCGCATTTTACTCCTTAAAAAAATATATATATTAAAAACAAATTGCTTAAAAAGTGAAGCTACAACCCCATATATGTTTATTTCCATAATTGTTTTTTTTGGGGGGGGGGTCTGTTTTAAACTTGATTTTGACATGTGGGATTTTACCTGGGGCCAATTTCACACATTTAGAAGAAGAAAGAAAACAAAACATGTTTTCTTCAAACTTTTTTTTTTAAAGGCCATTCATGCCTAGGGCACCATTCCAAAACACTGTTAAGTCCTATCACATGCACAGTGGGGGTCGTGGGAAATGAAAAAAAAAAAAACCAGTCATGTTGTTGGGCAAGGTTTAATGGGTTGACTGTTAAACGGTATTAAGTGACGGCTTTATTACAAGCTGCCTCTGAATGTAGAAACCCCCAGATTAGGCCCTCCTCTATTGTCATCTCCGCGCCACCACAAAGCTGGACTATTTCGGAGAGTCACCTACCTGGGGTATTGTTGACGAACAGGTAGGCATCGTGGGAAGATTTTGGTTTGTGTCGTTAGCAGGGGATATCTGTACCCACAGACAAACGGGGAGGTGGTGGTGGGGGGGGGGGGGGGGAGGGCTAGCAAGCGTGGGATGATACGTAGTCAGGGAGACTTTGATGGAATTAGGCAGCTTAAAATGCAAAAGAAAAGGGGGGGGGAAGGGGATTTTTGATTGGCAAGTGTCGCTTTGACCTTAACGCTCTTTCGTCAGTGTAGCATTAAGTATCAAGATGCGTTCGATTCAAAGCGAGCTGAGAGCTCTTGAATAGGCTTTACATGGGAATGCAACATGTTTGCGTATAGTATTTTTTGCCGGGGGGGGGGGGTGAATGAAGAAAGGAAAAAAATTAGTGAAAAAATTGACTGACAAAGAATGGCAGAAAATGCATTTGGGCAATACAATTTAAATTTGAAACAGTTGAATATTTGCATCTATTGCTCGGTTGGAATGCCTTTTCATACCAGGAATTTGCGTCGGGGTTATGTAAATTCAATATTGGGACGTATTTTATAAACACTGTATACTCGGGGGTACCTGCTGCTATGTGAGATTCGAACCAGCCACCCGACCCCAGCAAGCTCCGCGGTCGAGTGGTAAGACGTCTGCACTAGTAAGCGGGAGGTCGTGGGTTCGAGTCCCACCCGAGCAGTTTGTGAATTTTTTTCTCACAATCACTTGGGGCAACACTGAGTATACAGTGTTTATAAAATATGTCGTTGAAGGGCAAAACCTAATATTGAATTGGAGTTTATTTTTATCCCTTAAAACATTTGCAACTGTGAAAAGAAGTCTTGAAAACGTTATTCTTTTACAAGTACTAGTAGCTGTTTATTTTCTTGTTTTGAGGGTTTGTTGAAATGTATGCACTCACGAAACTGTCATATCTTCTGACATGTATTAGTTTGTTACTTTGTTTAAAAAAAACTCTTTTGGTGTCCATGCGTGTTGCATTGTGTAGGACACTCTGCATATAAGTCCGACACTGGTTTTAATTTAGACAATTTCGTAGAAGATGCAGACAATGAATATACTATTTCCCCTAAACGTTGTCATTAGGTTTCTTGTGTCTGATGCGTGACGGACAAGCAAAACGATATGCGATTTGTAATTGCAAGTTTGCCCGATCAATTACAAGCCTGCCGATATGATGCATGTGCGTGCGCGTGTTTGTGTGTTCAAGCAATATGCAGGTCCCCAGCCAAGCGTCTCGGTCAAAACGTCCCAACCGAAAAAGAAAGAGAGATAGAAAACAACCCAGCAGTTTCTACAGCCGTTGGCTGTCGGCCACAATTAGCTGTGAGGCGCGCATCATAATAGATTGCCCATTCACTTGTTAGGGCGGCATATATATATATACACACACACATAGTCGCCCACCCTCCGTGTGTGTTAAGACTTGAATCGAAGAGTCCTCTCCAAGCGTTAAAGCATTCGCGGCATGCTCTCACGTGCCAGGCGGGAGAAATTTAATTTGCGATGCATCCTTGCGTGTTATCAGATTCGTCCCTTTTGCGCGCACACACACACACCCTCTCTGTCCATGCCTCCTAACTCCATTCCTCTTTATTTCCTACTCCGGCTCGACTCCACTCTCCCGCCAGTCCCCATTACACTATCAATATTTTGCTGGATCCAGGGGCCTGGGTGACACTAATAATTAACATCATAGCCTTGCCTGCTCCGTCGGACGGTGTGTGTTTGCTCGTTGCTTGCTAGGGCTGCTTACAAGACACCCGTATAATAATCGCATACAGACAAGTTGTTGTTTTTTATTTGTTTGAAGATCGCATTGCACATGTTGCAAAATTGCAATCC
Organism: Patiria miniata; assembly: GCF_015706575.1. Classification (NCBI taxonomy): domain Eukaryota; kingdom Metazoa; phylum Echinodermata; class Asteroidea; order Valvatida; family Asterinidae; genus Patiria; species Patiria miniata. The sequence goes on along the minus strand of NW_024037074.1, from coordinate 38,173,846 downwards.
CTGTAAAGTCGTTTCTTTTTTTCTTCTCTATTGTTTTTTTTTTTTTTGCATAATAGTCTGTACATATTTAAAGGGAGTGTACAACATTTGCTTTTGCTGCAATTTTCAGAAATAAATGGATTTGGAGGCTTAGTACGCTATAGCAAATATTGTTAAAATGACTTGTTTCACGTTTTGGGCTTGTAGATGCTGGAAAATGGGGAATTTTAAGGTCAGAGAATCAGTCTAGCAGGCTTATACCCCTTCACTGGTGTGTAATCAATTGCAAAAAAAATGCGGAATAACTAAATATGAAAAATTAGGAGCAAAAAAAGCCAGCTTTCTCCAATGCTGGTCGGCCGACCAGCGTTGGAAAAATACAATTTTTCTTGAAAATGTTAGCACACCAGGAGCCATGATTTTACAGGATGCTTAAGACTGTCATTCCCTAACAATCCAGTAACTTACTTCGTGATAACTTGATCATTTCATTTTTGATGTTTGGAAATGTTGTATCTTCCCTTTAAAGAAGCCATGAGATAAAATTCTGATAACAAGTTGTGAATTATTAATCGCTTGTTTAAGCAAAATAAAAAAAAAAAGCATTGAAAATCCCCTGGGTAGCTATCATTTTAAATTTGCACCAGTTTCTGCCGAGATTGTGAATGCATTTGTCAACGCCTGATACGCCTAAAAAATAGTATTCTTCACTGGGCTCGCACTGCGGGGATGTGTGTGTATTAATCCAATTTGCCAGATCACACTAGGTGCATTCTTGCACAGGTGCATTATTGCGCATATAGTTTTCATAATTTATTCTCGGGTGCAGAAAATTTAACTGGTTTTTCAAAGTAGTGGGTTTGTTTCTATGTGGAAAGTCCAGGAGGACTCGGTGTCCGACAAGGATAATTATACTTGATTAAAGCCTATTCCAGATTCTTCAAAAGTGGCTAAATATAAACTGGTATTTTTTTAAGCAGATTTTGTTTTTCAAAAGCCTAGCAGGGTCGAAGTATAGGTGGTTAAGAAATTCAAACATACAGTGAAATCTAATACCTCAAAACAACTGTTAAGTCAAACAAAGAATCCATTACCTTCAGTAGTATAACAATGATATACAACCCTGCTTAACTCAAAACTCTGTTAAGTCAAATTTTGAACCTGTTCCCTTGAGGTTTGACTTATTGAGATTTCACTGTTATTAAAATAATGAACTTTGCAGTTTTAATGACTTTTTTTGGTCTTTTTTGGGGGGAGGGGTATATTTTTTATTTGATTTTCTTCGGGAAAATTTCAGTGAAATGTGTTTGTTTGTGGTTTTACATAAATGCCAAGAATGTTTACCATTGGAATGTTAATCCAGGAAAACAAACAAGAAGCATTTTTTCAAACATGATGGAGCAGAACAAAATTTACCTACTATCCTTATAAACCTGATTTGTGACCATGCCGCCGGACCGGCCAAATAACATCTGTGGGAACGGATGGGAGGGATGGTTCCCAAGCAGCCTGGTCAACAGGCTGGTGCGAGCCAGAGAGAGAGACCTTAAGGACAGATTAGGATTTAACGCACGAGTGATTTGTCACTGTTTAGCTCCTTGGAGATAGAGATAAAAGAAGAAAAAAATGATGAGAGGATGAGGTGATAGCTGGAGGGCAAAGTCAGAGAGTGGCAGTGAAGGTGGATGCTGTTTAGGGACGAGAGAGCATATAAGAGGCAGATACGGTGGTTTGTTTGCGGTCTCTGCGGTTTTGCCCAACATGGACAAACCGTCCAAACACTTCAATCTGCCGTTTTGGAGAGGAGACAGTCAAAGTAGAAACAAAGCGGTAATGAGCCAATCAAGGTTTAAGAATGGCAGAAGTGTTTGGAATGTCTTCACAGTACATGGGTGTACATCTGCACATGTAGGTTGGCGGAGTACCAGCCAAAATCCTTTGCGATGTTCTTTGTTAATTTTGCTGAATCTCTTTTAAAACCAATTCAAAGTCTGCACACAACAAAGTAAATTTACGTACTTCATTTAAGAATGTTCAAAATCGGGACAAATCCAAGTGGATCTCTTCGAAAAAACCAATTCAAAGTCTGCACAAAAAAAAGTAAATTTACGTACTTCATTTGAGAATGTTCAAAATCGGGCCAAATCAAAGTCGGAAATTCATCACATTCAAAAAAATAATGTACCTTTAGCAAAGCATCGGTTATGAAGTAAACTTACTAAATTTGATAGCAAATGAATACTGAGACATCTAGGTTACCAGTCTGATTGATTACTGCCGACTCTACCTCTCGCTCTCCTCTTCGCTCTCTTTCTCTCTGCACAGCATCTTGGTCGTAGTTGATTGTGTTTGCCGTATCCGACGGGCTGACTTTGATAGAAGCATTGGTCGCGCGGCGGTTTTCCCCTGAATTAATGAGCTAACTGGCAAGAACAATCTCTGAAGAAAGATCCGAGACGTGACTTCCATGCGTCCTCCGGGCTCCATACCCCCCCCCCCTTCTCTCTCCCGCTTTTCTATCCTCTTCGTTTCTGCCTCACGTGCTCAATGCTCACTGCTCCGTTATAACTCCCATTGTCAACATCGGAACGATGTCTTCAGCTAATAATGGAAATTGTCTTTGCAGCTGAGGTCGATTTGCTCTGAAGTCAGGAGGCTATATAGAGAAATGAGAAACTGTTAGAATTATACACAGGACCTAGGAACGTAAATAGCTCTGCTTCCATATGATAAGGTTGAACCCTTCTGGTTCGCAAAAGCTTGGAGCTGGTGACAGTTGCTCGCTATCACTTGGAAATTATCAAACCACTAAGGAAATTATTAGTTCTGTTCCTTATCAGAATCAAACTTTGAGCTCAGTAATTGGTCTGGGATGTAACAGGGTGAGCGGTGTGGTTGATTTTAATTTACAGGATTTTGGGGTTTTGTTTGTGGGGGGGGGGAAGGGTCAGAACTTCAAATGCGTGAGTTCTGCAGTGGCCTGTTATAAATGGGAACTTAGGAGACCCTTGCATGAACATATTTTTGGCAAATTGCAGAAAACATCTGCACTAGCTTTGCATTAATTAAGAACTGTTTAGGACCATCCATACTTTCCAAGAAAGTTGTTTTGTTTTGCTCGATTGTTTGCAAAAGCAAGCAATGTGTAAATTCCTAACCCCAAGGCCCTTTTGGTTAGGAGCTATCCTCAATCCTGCAAAATCCTCCAATTGCTACCATGTAAACATTGGAAGCAGCCTCTATCCTTCAAAATCCTCCAACAATTTTCGTTAATGAGTTGAGGCAGTGCCGGTGACATTCAGAAGCAGTGCGGATGATATCGAGCATAATGCAGGGCTCAGTTATGTACGACTGAACATAAACAATGCTGGGTACAGCCTACGAACTCGACACAATGCATCCTCCAAAATCGACCAACACTTTCTTGCCATTCAGCTTCAATCCTCCAAAATCCTCCAAAACTGCTTGGAGGATTTGGGAGGATTGAACAGGGTTGGGTTTTTTAAAACAAGTCTGCTGTTTCCTTGATCATGGAAAGGGCAAGACATACTCCGTGTGATGGAATCCATACAGATTATTTTCTCTTAAGTTGGTGTACATTTATTCAATGTAAAGTGACCGAGAAGTAATAAAGGAAATAAACTATTACAATAATTAAAAACAAAAATTATCTCCTACATTGTTTCAGTAGAATTTACATCAAATACTTACGTTTTGTGGTTGGGTTCTCAACAGTGCAGTGATTGAAGGAAAAATTCTCCCCCCCCCCCAAAAAAACCCTCTTCTTTGATTTAGAATTTGTTATAGGGTAATGTACTCTCAGTTATCATGCACAAAGAGTCTCTGATAGAGTTAGATACAAACACAAACATACAATCTACATGTATTTTGAACTCGGTTTGCATGTTTTGAAATTTTTTCAGTCATTCCGTATTAGCCTTGGAATGTCAAAAAAAGATAAGGTCAACAAATTGTTATCTCTCTCGCAGGATAAGCCAAAGTGGCTTAAATGTTATTAAGAGTATCTCCTAAAACGAAGTAATTCCCCCATAGGTGCAAAACCTGTTAGACTATTGTCTGCGACCCCCATTCACTTTTCTTGAAAATTCCAGTTTCTCACGTGGATATAACGTGCGGCGTTAAGCATCCCTTATAATAACATTACACCCGATTACCAACGTTAATCCAGCCACTAGAATAGCCAGCCGGCGCATTTGGAAAGCATTGTGGTTTTTGCGGTCCGTTGAGAGTGTGAGCATTCTAGAGCCCATGTTGGCCATCTATAGCCGCTGTTTCCTTGCTCTAGACCTGCAGGCTGTAAGCTACTCTGGTGAGAAGATGCCCTCTCCCCCCCCCCCCCCCCCCCCCTCCTTGCAGCTTGAGTCACTCTGTTCCGACACCCTCCAGTTGTCAAGCCTCTTTCATCTTCCTCTCTTGGGATCGAAGAGTGAAAGTCGGCAAGCCAAGAGCGAAACCGTTATTTTTTTTTGTATTTTGTTTCGTATTCGATTGAGAATTCCTTTACCTTGTCCATCCCTTAACCCCTCAAAAATAAACAAGGAATCGGAAAAAGTAGAGAAATTGACACTGGACTAATCAGAAAATGGTTTATCTTTGTTGCTCTACTTAAAGGAAGAGTACATCATTTGCAGCTGTCCAAAAAGTAACTGACCAAATTATTGTTGAAAAGCATACTTGGTTTAAAGATGGTTATGGTACTGAACTCCTTGTGGAATTATTCTTTGTGGCGTGCTGTCATTTTATAAAACAACAAAAAAAGGCTTTTTCCAACGATGCGTCTAAAGACGCATTTTTGGAAATTTCCATTAGTAGTTCGTTTTTAATGCTGACACGTGTCAGTTCAGTGCGTGACATCGCGTAGTAAGCAATCTACTGAATTAGAACGTGTCCCGGACGCTGACTTGGCAAATTTTGAATTGAAATTGAGATCCTAGAATATTGTTTTCTCGGCATATACAGCATTCACTGAGCTGAAACTTCATCACATTAGTTGTTAAGCACCCTTCTTTAGATTTGGAGCACTTTTGTTTCTTCAAACCAAAAAATGCACAAGTGACAAGTTATGTACTCTACCTTTAAATGTGATTCACTAATTTAATTCTTCATAATTTCTGAAAGGTTCCTTTCAGAGATGAAATTGTAAAGATAATTCATAAAGAGAAGGTCTTGTCATCGAATCCCAACAATTCATAATCACACATATTGTTTTTTTTTTTTTACATTTTGTTGTCCAAATGATATAGGCCTAAGCATTCCTTTAATCATCCGTATTTTGACCAGTGTCTCAATTTAAAATTCAGGGTTTTTTTTGCACAATCTATTCCATTTTACCCAAATTGGAAAAAGAAGCATATCATGTTAGAATGAAACATCGTCAAGGGATTTAGTTTTTAAAAAGTAACCAGTTCTGCAGATCTGCGGAACGGGGAAAAAAAAATCACAACGGCATCCAAACTAAACAATTGCAAATGGGCTTTCCACGTGGCAAGGACCCCTGTCTAAAGTACAAGCCGATAATATTGATTGGCTGTGAGGGTGAGTGCCGTTGTAAATTGAATTAGCGTCAAGCTTAAGCTGCTGGCTCCCCTGCCTTGCTGCGTCTCTGAAATTCGATAATTTATGCCTCGAAAAAGTCAGATCCCTGCTAACTTTTTACATCGATTTGATAGGCCTACTTTGGTTCGTTTCTTTCTCAAGCAGAAACACATGAAAATAGGCTCATCAGTAATTATAAAAAAAAAGATGGATAGAATGAAAGTAATTAAAAATTTGTCAGCGTCTTGTTTACAACATGCCTTCCTGACGTCAAATGTGTACTCACTTTTTTTTTTTACTGAAAACATCAATGTAGAATAGCGTTTTCATTCCTCCACGTGACCTTATCCCCTACAATTTGCTTACTGGGGCCAATTTCACGGCGCTGCTAAGCACAAAAATTTGCTTAGCACAAAAAAAGTGTGGCTTATAAAAGCAGGTTACCAGCCAAAACTCCATGTGATTTTCATGATAAGCAAACAACAGTTGAATACTAATCACCAGCAATATACTTCAGTGTGGTGTAAACTACGTCAAGTTTAGTTTTTACAAACGAGATGATTCTAGACTGGTGAAATTATAGTATTCAAGATGTAATGTAAAAATGGATTCTAACCCGGAAAATGCCTTACACCAATTTCAAATCCTAAAGTCCATTTGTCTACAAAACTGCAAATTATTTGAAATGAAATATATGCAGAAGACTGGTTTTAGATTTTGCCCCCAGAAATTCGAACACCCTTAATAATGACACTGATTATTATTTGTTCTTTCTTTTCTTCTTCTGTAGAAAAGAGCAACAGAGCTCTGACGGTGGCCGGTGAGACAGCGAGTACAACCGTCTCCCCTTGCAGGAACTCCAACCCCAGTCCCAGCCCGGTGCCCTCCCAGGATTCCCAGGACGTCAAAGCCTCCACTGGTCCTTCACCGGTTCCCTCCACCTCCAGCTCAGTATCATCGCACCAGTCGCCAAGGCGGTGAGATGATTGGCTACCAGCTGGATCGGTTTCTTCCTTCAAAAAATGGTGAGTTCCAGAAGATTGCTTGTGGCATTGTTCAAAGTGTGACCAGAAAATGTCTTGCCACCATGACGATCGGTTTGTACTTCATATGAATGCAAAAGTGAAATTGTCGTAGAGTTGAATTTTGGAATTTGCTGGTGTCGAGGCATGTTCCGCTTTCGCAAATTTGCGGTAGATCAGAACAATTGGAAGTCACAGATATACGTGTTAGGGGTCCCCTTTCCTGCCGAGTTTGAACTGCCTTCAGTCCTGCATAATGTCTTGCTGTAATTTCAAAATTACCATGAAATTGTCATAGAAATGAGGTTTAAGCCTTTTTGTAACCTCTACTGCTGTGGTCGTCTCACAAACCTTCCTCCCAAGTTCTATCTGCTTGTCAGTGCTCATAGAAAAGCATCCAATGTATTGTCTGCTTTTTCGTAATGTACAAGATAAAACTGACTAAATTGTCGTTGTAAAGCAGTGAGCAATATCAGCCTTTCTGTGGTCAGATGCCGAGTTTCATTGATTAGATGCTCATCTCATTAGAATGCGATGGAAGTGGGAATGGAGGGGGGTATTGACTGGGAAACCAAATTGAGGCAGTGGCTCACAGAATCAATATGACTTGCCTGTTTAGTTTGACTACCTGATTTTCCAAGAACCGCGAAGGCGGATGCTTGCTTTGGGAGTGTGTACGTGCTGGAAAGGATTTTATTGGGGTTGCCATAGTAAAAGATGTGTGATGTATTACCATTGGTTTCAGTTTATCATGGCATTGGTTCATTCAAAGTTCATTTTCGTGCCAGGTATTGCTTAAAGGGACACCTGTATCAATCAACCTGTATCAGTCAACCAGTATTTTACTTGGAATAAGGAGGAACATTTTGTTTTTGTTTTGTTTTTAAGTACTTTTTTTATGAACAGATCTTTAATTTTATTACTATACATCTGCAAATTGTTCCATATACATGAGATTCGAGAGTGGTCAGCAAGCAACCCTGAAATGTCACAGTAAAGTGCCCTGCTCAGGAACAACAGAATTAATATGAATTCCTGTGATTATCCCTAGGATTCCGTTCAAAACACTCATCTCTTTCTTTGATTTGAATTTGCTAAAATTGAGTGAACTTGCAAACTTCCAAGTTTCCTAACTTACAGCAGTTTAAGGAATAAGTAATTTCAGAAGAAATCACTATTTCCTTATAAGGTTATACTAAAAATATTGATTTCATTTTTGGGTATAATTGCTATTGCCATATCTCGATGCCCATCAAGTTTTGAAAAATATGACCATCGTTTATTGGCTCTCAATATTCGCTATGAAATCGTTCGCTACGCTTGATATCAGTCGGAGATCATTGATAAGCAATCTCAGGGTCATCGCTCGACTCAATTAAGACTAAAGCGTGGATTGATAGCATCGGAACTCTTGGTTTTTTCGCCGGCGACGCCATTACCCGACGAGGTTACTGCAGTCTCGTGATTCAGTCGGGCCGTCTTAATTAGCGGCAGCGAGGGTGCGGAGAGCTCGCTAAGTAGTGGAGAAGTACAAAGTGCACCTGGGTGCCTGGCCAGATCGGGGAATGTTTTTATTCCCTTTCAAAAGGGCAATCTACAGAGAAGTTGTAGGATATTACCGTAAAAAAACAGCGAGTGTATTCTTATTGAATTTGAAAAGCTTCTTCGCAACAAGATGCATGCTAGGGCTGTTCATTTTCGAATAATTTAGTATTCGATTACTCGAAACTGCATTTGACCGAATATTTGGATATTCGAAACCGCCAGCTGCCATTGTGTGCTGTGCCAGTCAAAAGGTGCACGCAGAGTGCGGCAGTTAAAAGTTGGGTGCGGCGATCGATATGGCTGCAGGAGTGTTTTGCACAAGTATTTTATAACCGTCAAGGGCTTTAACCTCCTAAAAGGATAGGAACAATGAACCACCGTTGACAAAAAAAGTTATCATCAACCATAAAAGTGGCACCTGACAATAAAGCGCTGCAACGTTACGATAAAATAACATCACAGTCATGTGTGTGAGTGCGTAGTTTTTTTGTTTTTTCGAATATTCAAACCGGCAAAAAGCTATTTGAATATTCGGTTGATTGAATATTCGAATATAAGGCACATTTAGGACAGCCCTAATGTATGCAATGCAGGCTCGTTTTTTCTATCGCTTGTTCCTTTGTCGTGCATATTCATTTGTGATTTGTATTAGATTCAAAAGTAGGATTGAGATTTGGAATGATAAACTGACCAAAATGCTTGAAAATCTTCAATTCGCATGGTGCTCTTTCTGAGGTGCGAACCTGGTCCTAGATTGAAGGTGAAGCATTGTAATTATATCGAGTCCAGGGGTGACATTTGTCTGGATTTTTCAGGATTTGTTTGGTGAGGATTTATTCCTTATTGCAGGAGTTTTAAAGAATCCCTTTTGTAATTTGGAATTCTTGGGGATTTCTGTGGAGGCATTTTACCTATAAAAGTCTATTATAGAACAAAAGAAATGGGTATTGTTGGGCTGCCTTTAGGCATAGTAGACCCTACGGCCTACGTTGCTCTAGAGACCTGGCCGACCCTCTGCTGATGAGTTTGTGGATTTTTCTTCCTCCACCCCCCCCCCCTCCAAATCTCACCCCCTGCAAAGCATTTAACCACTGTAGCTATGCTTTTCACAAAAAGAAACTATTCAGTAACCGAATGGAATCATTTTCTTCCAAATATTCCATATGCATCGGTCTAGCATTTCTCAGTTTAAAAAAAATCATTGTTTGCCGACACAGAGTATGTGTACATGTAGAACGATTGATAAGTTTCTTTCTTTAGGCCTGCCGAGAAAAAAAAATGTGCACCCAGGACGTTGGCTAAAAGGCTTTATACCGTCCTGAATTGATGCCTTGTTGGCAATGTGCCCGACCAATCATCCCAGTCATAAAGTCATTGTGAGTGATGAATTGAGGTCTTTTAATCAGTTCCATGGTCAGCCTTAATGGGTTGATGTATTTATTTGAAAATTGATTCAGATTAGCGTACTAGACTGCATACATGTGTAATTTTCTGTTAGGATTCTGTTGGGAGCTTTTTGCAAAATTTCATGCAGACAAGCATGCTTATTAGCGAGTACATTGTGTTTTTTTCAACTGAAAAGTCGATGATGTTTTTTCAGTTGTTTTGAATTCTGTGTTGTGTGATGCTTTAGGCTGCTTCATACTTAAGTAAATAGTAAATGTGATTGGGAAAGCCAGGTTGATGTCAGCAGCGTAGCCAGCGTTCTCACCATAGGGGGGTGAGGGGGGCAGGATGTTACAGGGGGGCAGGATGTTACAGTGGGGAGGGGGCAAATTTCTATATCATCCGTGTAAGGTAGACAGGGTTTTTTCAATGGTCACCCGGCCTCTGTAAAATCAATGGGGGGGGGGGGGCACCATCTTCCTATGGGGCGCCCTTCACAACGGACAGTATCGGACAATAGGTGGCGCCCTTCATGGCGGCACAATTCGACCTATCGCGGTAGAATCGCATCAACGAAGCTTGTGAGATATTGTCCAATTACATGATGTACAAACGGACGCGGAACACGGAATCCGAGACAATCAAAACTTAGTGTGCAAAAATTCTATAGGGTTGTCTAAGGGGCGTGGCTAACTCGCAAACGGCGATAGGACAATTAAAGACATTAGCACGACATTAAAAAGGGGTAAATTTCCATGGGGGGGGGGGGGCATCTTGGGGCGCGACAATTTTTGTATGGGTGGGAATTCCACGCCCCCCTTGGCTACACCGCTGTATGACATAGGAAAACACTTGTGGTGAAATTTGCCAGATTTTTAATATGTTCATTTGCAAATGGGTTTTGTTGATCAATACATGCTGTGATATCACAAAATATGCACTTTCATTCGCCCTGTGCATGAGTTGATAGCACTTACACAGAAAAAAAAAACCTAGATGCATCCCTGAAAACGTTGAACATTAACTGGATTCATTGTGCATAGTATAAGTCTTGTCTCGTCACGGCTCCACTGATTTTGCGAGGAACATAATTCCAGTCTGTCTTTGACTGGCCCTGTTTGTAACAAAAGATCGTAATGTCATTAATATCAGTCCAGACAAGCCGGTGTTGGTAGAACACACCCCTCCTCCCTTGTTTTCTTCTCATATTTTTCTGGACGATGAACATTATGCAAAAGAAAAAAAAAGATGATGACTCACAATTCCAGCTGGTCCATGTGGTCCCACCGAGTCCCGCGACCGTCCTCATTACTACATTAACAGACCGTTCCCTCATGCAACATGAATGATGTGCCGCTAACATGACTTGGGCAAGCTAGCCAGACTCGTGCCAGCCAATGGTCTGTGGGCATGGCTAATGACACTCAGGGGACTCAAGCCCCCTTCCCCCCCCCCCCCCAACACACGCGCACACACAAGGGAGAGCATTTGGCTGGGAGGGGGCTTTGGTTGTAAACTGGCAAGTAACCCCCAGGCGTGGATTGTTCAGTGAGGAATTGCAAGCGCCACAGTGTGATATTGTTCGCGCTTTAATAAAAGTGATCTTTTTTTTTTAAACCGTGGTATCATTTGCGGTACAGCTTCATCTCTGGCTGTGAAAGCATTTGGATGCCATATAATTGGGCATAGAATCTCTTAGAGCTGAGCCTAGAGACAAAACCAATATTTCAAAAAAATTCTGTGAGCTGTTTGTTCCCCCCTATTCTAGTTAAAACCCAATATAAAGGAAAAGTTGCTAGGCTGTAGCTTCCTAAGCCCTGCGTAGTCCTACAAAATCTCCCTTTGGAGATTAAAAGGTCTGGCAGGGTAGGGTTATAGCATGAAAGGATGGTTCAGACATGTACTTCATATAAATTTGAGTGGAAAATGAGTTCAAGTTTTATGCCCCATGCTATTTTCCAGTTTCGTCCCAAAAATAAGATTCCTTTTCTAAAATGCTATTTTTCTAACAATACAAAAGTTCACTTTTGAAAGAGACATCGACCAAAGAACAATCGGCCTATGTTTAGTTATTGAATGATTACTTTATAATTTGAATTATTAGCTGCCAGACAATAATTCCTTTCTTGCGGCCATCGACCGTAGCCAGTCTACTCAGGAAACGGATCTGTTTGTACCCAAAACAAAACAAAACATTTTCAGAGGGTTACAGACGTCTAAAAAGGAAAAAAAGGAGGTTTTTTTTGTTGGAATAAAACAAACAAGTTAAACGTTTATTAATAGAACAAAAAATTGATTTTGTTGAAGAGCATAGGGACATGCAAATTTAAAGGTTCAACATCACTGTGAAAGTTCAGTTGTTGACGTCATGAAATTAACTTCTCTTTTGTTTTGAAGGCCATGCCTTGGCCATTCAGCGTGATTGGTCAAGCTTTGAAGTTCAATCCTTCCTCACACTACCAACTCATTCTCACCCCTTCCAGTACCCATGACCCCTCCCCTCCCCCACCACCACCAAATAATTTCCTCAACAATGTACTGCATTGTAAATCCATGTCAAATTCATTAGGGACTCGGCAGTTAATAAACCGATTTCAAAAATTGATTTTGTTTCCAAATTTTGCCCACTCATCCCTGGACCCTTCGGAAGCCCTAGCATTCGTCCCCTTGGTAACCGGTTGGGTCAGTAATGGGTCGGGCATTGGGCTATTATTAGAGTGTGAATTAAGCTCCGCTGACACCATCTGCCATGGCAAATTTGTTGCCAGGCAGCGATTAACTGTTCGTTAGGATAGCGTAACGAGCCTATAGTTTCAATTTTGATTGCACAGTGCATTACACTGTTGAACTTGTGTCGGTTCAGTGACACTGTAGTACGAGTCACGGAAAGTGTATTTAGGATACAGTATAAGTGATTTTGAAACTTAAAAATGTGCTCAAGGACAGCAACGAAGATTTGATAGAATCTTGAGATCATCAGCTGATCCATAATTCTTGAGAAATCATTGAATAGGAAGACCGTGAAAAAAAAAATTCACTTGGTCTGATGGGTACTGGCTTTCCCTGTGGGTTTCAGCTATTAGGCCCTTCCCCACACTATCAAAAATCTCTGTGTTAGACGTACAATCCTGGCCAAATCTTGCTGCCCCCCCCCCCCCCCCCGGCCCCCGCTCAATGTTGACTCCCATTGCGCGGTGTGTGCTCCATCAGCTGGAGAGAACAACATTGACCGGGGGAGTGGGTGACCGTGGGAGGCTAAAGAAGTGTCCCAACCATTTTGGCCGGGATTGTAGCTTGAACCATGAAGCTGGGATGCTTGAACCAGAGATTGTGGCAACTTCTTTCACAATAGCAAGATTCCAACATGCCTCCTACATGGGCCCGCACTCCATGGGAGTAAACTCCAACCCCGGTCGGGACAAATGTTGGAAATCAGAAATTACAGCAGACCTGTGTACAAACTGGTATAAGTATGATTGGTATGCCTTGCCGACCCATGTTCAATCCAACTGGGTTCCGCGCACGGAGTACCAATGTTGGAATCAACATGGTCCTCCGTTGGAATCAACATGGTCCTCCGTTAGCAGAGAAAATAGTTTAAAAAGCCCTATGCCTATGTGTATGTGAATGCGACCCGAGGCCAGAAGTGCATTTTTTTTTGTGTTCAGTATTCACCTCGCGACAGAATTCGTCGGTGTTGGCGGCCCAAAACCTTGGCAATAAGCCTGCCGTACGGCGCCCCGTGATTGTCTTAATATTTAGCCAGGATGGAGTTGTAGGCTGATTGGGAGCTGTGAGAATGAGTTGTGACAGGAGACCCCCGGCCGCAATCTTGCCTGATCCTAGCGAGAGTTCGGTGATACTTTGTCTTGTAGATTGTTGGCGGGGATGAAGAAGCATCTTGGAATTATTGTCGCGTGATGGCTCTCCATCACTATCAATAAATATTGCGGTTACAACTCCGCACAGTTCTTGACATTAAAGCTTTTACATGACTGAACCATGTACAGGTTACTTGATGTTTATATTGTCTTATGATATTTTCAAGCATACTTAATCACTCAGCGCAGTTAATTTTTAACTTGAATTCTGGAATCATCTTCTACTATTCATACAAATGTTTGTATGAGGTATAAGGAAGTACCGGTAGTCTCATTATTTGTATAGTCTCATTATTTTATGATGAGCATAAGAGCAGGGGCCAATTCACGGTGCTGCTTAGCACAAAAATTTGTTCAGACACAAAAATAGTCTGGCAGGTTACCAGCCAAAACTCCATGTGATGTATATTGCTTGTGATTAGTATTCAGCTGTTGTTTGCTTAGCATGAAAATCACATGGAGTTTTGGCTGGTAACCTGCTTATAAGCCAGACTTTTTTGTGCTAAGCAAATTTTTGTGCTTAGCAGCACCATGAAATTGGGCCCTGTTCTCAAGTGTGATATGAAGTACTTTCTTCTACAGTTAATCAAGAGGTTTGCTTGTGTTCTTAAATAAGAACTTGTACTGTTGACAAGAGCTTTTCGGCAATTATTCTACAAGTGTGTCCTCCCAAACAGCCTGTGGAGCTGGAATAATTCCGATGATGATCATTGCTGCTGAAGTCGACGATCAAAGGAGCTGTTCTTAAATGTTCTTATGTCATCTAACACCCGTCTTACCCTCCGCGTAGGCCAGATAGTTAATTACAGCTTGTGCGGTGTAGTCTTTGTAGTAGCGGTCATTGTCGTAACCCATCCGTTTCCCCACGCCAATGCCTGACGGCGGTCTGACCCTTCATCATTGATGCTACTCTAGAGTCAATCGACACGGAAATAATTCCGCGATTGCGCTCCGCGGGTCCGATGCGTGTGCACACTGGTACGGGGTCAATGACCGTCCGTCAATTTTGTCTTCTTCTACCTTGCTGGGCAATAGTTCCTCTCGTTTATCATAATAACGTTCCTCTCGTTTATCATCACAGATGTGTAATGGTTTCATAATTTTTTTTTGGGGGGGGGGGGGGGTGGGGGGGATGAGGCGAGGATGATACATTAAGCACAAAATCTCACCAGTAATTAAATTAGTCTACAGATATCTGTTGTCATACATGCTGTGTTCCTGGTACATGTAGGATTGACAGTGAAGTAACGCCCTAGTTGTGCGTAGTTCAGTTGAGTAAGATTGTACATATTTTTTTTATTTTCAAAATGTGATTTGAGACTTCATCATGAGATTATTCAGTGAGCAATGAGAGGTAGCTATTTTGCTACACACAGTTAGGATATAGATTTTGGGATAAATATATTTTAAAAATCTGTGGTAATGGTGATCACATTTTGCAGGTTAGCAAGGAATTTTTGTGTGAGGTTATGCATGCTCCTTTCGTAACTATTAGGATTCTGTGCTTTCTTGACTTGCAGCCTCAGCATGAATTTGTGATAATAAGCATCAAATTCTGTTAGCAATTGTTATTCACTTATTGCAAGAAGACCATGAAATTTGTCCCAAGGGGACACATAGTCACAAACTGTTATACCGCAAAATGTCGAAGTCCTTATTGATTGTAAAAGTCACTCTTTGAATCGGGGAATCTCATTGACACAGTTGTCACGTCGTCTCGAGTCAGCCCCCCCCCCCCACCACAATCTTCTATACTTTGATTTCATCCCCGGCTCAAAATTGAAGCCGATGAATTTCCTGTGCGGTGAAGAAGTCAAGATGAAGAGCGACCGAGCGAGACAAAGGGAAACCGCTGATTGGCCCCAAGGCGGTGCTTGATATGAACTCCTCGCAACATCATTTTGCCGGCTTTAAATATGCGCAACAGGACCTTTTGTTTTCTTCAGGCGTCTGGTGAGAAATTTGGAAAAGAAAATGCCAAACGTGAAAGCTTGGTGAGATTGTTTTTTGTTATGAGTTTCTGCTGAGTGTACTGGATGTGTTTATTGTGCATGGGGAACTATTTCGAGTTTCACCTTGAAAATATGTTGTTGTTTTTCAATTGCTGTTTTCCTAGCAATATAAAGGTATTCGCGTTGAATGAGACATCAAATGAAAAAATCAACCGACATTGAGTCATTGAATTATTTGCTGCCAGACAATAATTTGGCTTTCGCAGGGCAGGTTCATTTGTGCGCAAAATAGAAGCCTTTTTTTCACAGGGTTGCAAATACCCAAAATTGGAATAAAGCAGTTTTTCATTAAAACAATCATACAAATTGAAACATTTTCAGGAGAGAAAAAAATCTTTAACCCTAACCCCCTAGGCCCTTTTTGCAAGGAACCATCCTCATCCTCCAAAATCCTCCAAAATTTTGCAACAGCGCCTAAATCCTTCAAAATCGTCAGACAGTCCTGCTCAAAATACATTCATCGTCAATCCTCCAAAATCCTCCTCATCCCAAAATTTTGCACTCATGTTCAAATGAAGGATAACCAACGCCTCAATCCTTCAAAATCATCAGACAGTCCTGCCTCAAAATGCATTCATCCTCAATCCTCCAAAATCCTTGTGTTTCTCAAACACCATTCATCCTCAATCCTCAAAAATCCTCCAAAACCGAACTGAGGACTTGGCGGATTGAGGTGGGTTAGAGCACAGTATACAACTTTTGAACTAATAAAACAACAAGAAATGTCTCAATTTTTTACTAAATCCCAAAACCAAATTTGAAGAAGAAAAAAGGGGGGAGGAGGGGGGAAAGAAGGAAGAAGTAGCCATGTACATGATCAATCTGCTAATTCCTGATACTTATATTTATAATTGGAGTGTAGTTAAAAATGAAAGTAGAAATTGCTTAAAGTGGACCTAAACATGAGAAGGCCTACACATACTAAAAAAAACAATTCATGGCCATCTGGCAGAATAGAATTTCAGGGGAAAGTGTGGGAAACAATTTGGTACCCCCTCCCTGGCCCTTTCCTCCCAAGAAAAAAATTCTCTCTACATCACTGATTGCTATTAATATAAAACAATAACATTTAATGGGTTTGGCCTATCAATGAATCCTGAAGCTTACACACAAAGAAGGCAATTTCCGTTCCGCAGAGTGTGTCCACTGTAAGAGGCATTCCTGTGGATTTTTTCTTTGTATATCGGTAGTTGAAGAAATAACTGATTTACTGCATTAAACTCAGTCCTCTTGAGGTTGCTCTTATCTCACGAGGATCCGTTAATGAAGTTAAGGTTATTTTGCAAGCTTTAAAATCAGAGTATAGGTGTGGGGTTCGCCAAAAAAAACCTGTGTGTTTTGTAGTAACCCAATGCCAACCTGAGAACTGGATTTGTTTTGCAGCCAAATGCCAACTCAAGCTTTTTATTACCACTTTTGGCCAAAATTTTATATAAAGTATAATTATGTGAAAATAGGAAAGTCTTCCTGGGTTAATTAAATAAATAAAAAACCGTTAATTAAACGGAATACCATTCAAGGTATCCTGAGGTAAACAAACTAAGTATAAATGACATACAGACAACAAAAAAAGGGTTAAAAAAAGAAATTATTTTCCTACCCACCTACCTGGATAACTGTTTGGGTTGTTACAGTAAACGCACCAATTTGTTTTTGCCTTACCAAAACTGGGCTTTGTCTCTGCCTTTGACATCAGGATATTTCAGGCCCCTGACTTGAGTTGCTCTGGCCCGATGTGGGTCCATGTTCTGTTTTACTGCTTAAGGCCTGTTCATACTCGGCGCGAAAGCGAATGTGAACGCAAATTTGTGATGTCGGGGCAAGTTTTTGCACTGCGAATTCACAAAAGTTGAACACATTCAATTCCGGCGAATTTCGCAGTGAATGCTTCGTGATGTCAAATTTGCATCGCATTCGCATGAAGTATGAACAGGCCTTTAGGAACATGAGTAAATTCACACAGTAATGTTGGACGGAATAAATATCATTGATGTAAAGACTCTAAAGAACGAACTGTTAGAAAAAGTGTTTTTCTCTCAGTCTACAAATATTCCTTTTGATGACATTCTGTCACCATCAAGATCACCCTAGATGGAATTTGTGCTCACAAGCAAATGTGCCCTTTCTATACAAGACCTGTGCGTAATTGTCACAGGTGGATGTACATGTAAATCCTTTTTTCTGTTGTTTGCCAAAAAACAAACCCCAAAACAAAATTTACAAACACAATTACAAACATTGGTGAAGAGGCAATCCCTTTAATTTGATTGCAGATTGTCACAATATGTCACAAGTGTTCTGGATGATGCTTTCAATCAGACCCCCAGTATCCAGTCCCCAGTCCAATTATAAATACCATCAGTGATAAGACAGTGGTGGGAATGCAGCAGGAGGCCGAGTAAAAACCCCCAGCCCTTTAATAGCTTCATTTACTATGTTAATTCAGGTCCCTGGATTCCCAGGGATGGCACTCGTTCACTGTTCATTACATTATCTGCTGTGTTAACCACTGCGCCTTGCAGATGGAGGGACAGTCATAGTGTCCCGCGGGAGTAGAACATTTTTAGTTTTATTCATCCCAAAATTTTATTCTTTTGTCTGTCTAAGCATGGGTTGCACGTTGCTTCATGTGCTTTTTTGTAATGTGAATTTTGCAGAGAATTGAACCTTGATTCCATTTGAGGGAGGGAGAGAGATGGCAGAATTTGTACTTTGTAGAACTTGGAAGCAGTTGTGCTAAGAACACGATGAAGGGCCAATGTCATGGTTGAATAAAAAAAAAAAAAAACGAAACCCAAATGTCGGGACCATTGTTCAGTGAAGTTCTGCATGTAGCACTTTCAAAATCTAGGATATGAAAGCCCAATTCAGAAGCTTCCTTTCAGTACCAGAATCATTTGAATCACTCACGTAATTTTCAAGGTACGGAATTTTAAACACAACACCACGTTTTAAAGTTCTGTCCACGGATCACCAAAAGGTAAGCGTTCTTTCAGCAAAACGAAAAACAAATCACATATGAATGATTCTTGTATAATAAAAGAAAGCTTATGGATTGGGCTTTCATATCCTAGATGATGAAAGTGCTACATGCAGACTTCACTAAAACAATGGTCCGACATTTGGGTTTCAGGTTTTTTTATTCACCCTGTATTGTGTATTTGTCCACCAAAGTAGGCACTAAACAGGGAGTGGGGGTATTCCGGAGGTAGAAGGTTCAAATCTGCTAAAATCAGGTTTTCTTTGTTGTACCTAAATTTATTAAGAGGCAAACCTCGTCCCTTTCACAGTATTTAATTTTCATATATTGTTTTATGTATTCTTTATCAGTAGTTTAAGGCGGGGGTTACCTTTCATAATCTGTGACCGACTTATTACCAAAGACGTAGGACTTTTTTTTCTGTGAGTAATAACAACGATACTGTTTTATGACAAGGCATCAAAAGAAGTCGCTATACATTGCTTCTGTATAATTAAACCCTGCCCCCTCCCAAAAAGAGGATGTTCTGTCAGATTATGGTATCATTTTCTTATCAAATTGGACATGTTGGATGGACACAAAAATTTGTCAGCAATCCATCTGCAGTTTTTAGCGTTGTCGGCTTTAACCGTTCCCGCGAGACATTGGGGTATTAGATCCCTCACTTCACCGGCATACCACTCATTCACTGGGATGGCCTGATGCGGTCTGGCACAGCTTGCTACTGATTGGCGGAGAATTCAGCGCTGTGAAACCCCGGTCCATCTTCTTAAGAAAGCGTCCCCTACTCTCCCATCCCCCCACCTCCCCCCCTTGAAATAAATCCGGCTTTTTATTGGATGTGGATCAGTTCGCATAGTCTTGTTAATTGAAGCTTCCTGTCAAGTGGGGGGAAAATTTGGAGAAAATGTTGGACGTTTGCCAAAATAGTTTAGGATGTTGACATAAATGTTCCGAAAGGCTCGATCCGGGTAAGGTCTTCCTACCCGCCAGATATTGTCATTGGGAGAACATATCACTGGAATTCGTATGCAGGTTGTACGTTGAGTTTTTTTAAGGTATTTTGTTGGTTGTTTCCGGACTGCAATGCAGAGAAAGTAATGAACTTAGTTTACCCTATCAGTATCAAGGTACCCCAAATGTTAATATGTACATATGTGACCGGCTCCACAAAAATAGGTATTATGTTGCAAAAAAGTGAAATGGAGTTATTTATATGGTTGGAAAGCCCACAACGTAAGCTTTCATTTGGTATATAGCGGCGCCCCCATAGCCCCTCCCGTTCTGGAGATATGACGTATTTTGCATATTAATTACTTTCTTGAGTTCAAATTGCACAACTGAGAAAACAGGCTTTGAAATAGCTGGCTTTGTTGTAGAACATTAGAATGATGCACACAAAATGGTTGTTTTTTCCACTTTGTTCATCAATATCAACATTTCTGTGAAAGAAACCTGAACTGTAGGTATTAAAGATGACATTCATGACATAAAATGAAAATTACATTTTGACAAAATTTCACCCTCTCAATGTTGAGCAGGCCATTACACAATAATGCTAAGGGCGACTTAATTACTCTTTTTTGTAGAGCCGGTCACATATGTACATTTGTTCTTTGCAAGATGTGTTCTCTGCTACATTTGATGTGCAAGAACATGACCGTCCCATACTATCCTATAGATTACTCCCTGTACCGCCCCAAACCGCCCTTTCGATTACTCGGACGAGCACTCTACGGTTTTATATTCACTTGCCAGTGAATAAACACAATGTAATACCATATTCACCGTTACTAATGGTAAAATGGGCTCTACAGTATGGCTCAGTATTTGGACACTACAGAGTTAGCTTTGAACTTTGACCTTGATTTCTGAAATGGTACGTTTGATAAAACTTGATCTTTTTTTTGTAACGAGAAAAATATGTAACCTGGGCATCTGACTGGAAGTCAATGCGTGCGTTTATCCACTGCACAAATTGAAGTCAAACCTAGCCTTGATTGTGTTACGTGGATGCGCAATCAAATCGGAAAAAGAAGAGATTTTTCCTTCTTGCACTCCGCAATAAATCACCGACAAAGGCGGAGGAACCACATACCTGGCGGCCAAATTAGCGCTTATCTTTATCAGCCCCGATTGATGATATCACATGGCACTATGCTGCCGATCTGGTATCGCTGTGGATTCCCTCCCAAAGCCACATTCCTGGCGCTCGGAGGAATCCCGGTCCCCCTTCGCAGAGCGCCGGCGCATCCAGGTCAACAAACATGGCCTGCTTTGGTCTGTGCAGTGCGGCACAAACCTACCCCCTCTCCCCCCCCCCCCTCAAGAAAAATGCATGCATAAAACCTTCAAATTTGTTCTCGTTGGCGACTGAACAAAACTTTGTCAAACATTCAGTGAATTGCAGTAAAATCAAGTGGCAACTATTAACAGCCCCCTCTCAGACTACAGTTGGGATTTTCCTGACGTCAGGACTTTTGGGTCATGATTTTTCCTCATTTCAGGATTTTTGAAGAAACTCTTTTGAAATCTGGAATTCCTGAGGTTTTACCGTAAAGGCGTTTTTACCTTTTTAACCGTAACCCTGCTGAATCCAACAGGATCCAACTATATCATAAACCTGTTGGGGCCTGTTGGATTGAGCAGTAAACCCCGGGTACAAATGTACATGTACATATTCAGAGTCACATTCTGTTGGGTACTGATAAATAACGCCAAGTTGGACTAAAAATCAGGCATAGTTATATCTGTTGGATTGAGCAGGAAGTAACCATGGACTCTGTTGGATTTAGCAGGGTAGTCCTGAGGACCCTTAGGGGGTAAAAAGAAATTGCCTTTCAGCAATTACAAACATATATGGTACACAGACCCTACGTTGCTCTCAAGGCTCAAGGGCCATCTAGTCACCCTCACGGCCATTATTTTGTGGATGTTTATTTATTTTTTTTACACCAAATCTCAACCCTGAGTAGGTCATTTATTCTGCGACTGATTTTATGGAGATGCTTTCAGGCAAATTTAGTTACTTCAGAAACAAACAACAAAGTTTGAATACGTGTTAGAAATGATGTCTGGCTGATATTGTTTTTTTGTTCTGAGTTACATGCATTGCTGCCGTATAATGTAATCAGTACCTGGTCTTGAAAAGTTTAAGCTGTTTCTTTCCGGTTTTTTTTGGGGGGGGCGGGGATGTGGTTTCTGTGAGCTTCCAGTTTTGTCTATCGAACTAGCAGACATTCATGCATCTTAAGCTGCTCTCATAAAGGATCACGAATTTGAATTGATAGTGCAACCTCCCCCCTTTGCCTCCAAAGACACTACCCAACTCCACACCACCCCAAAAAGAAATGTTGCACATTATTACCTTTAAAATCGAAAACTCAGCGAAGATATATGTACAGTAATTTATAAAACAGGACATGTATCTTTGGCAGATTTCTGAATATTTTATGTATTTCAAACTTTTTATGTCGGCTGTGCTGTAACAACATACACATAGTTAGAATTCTTTCTTGAAAAGAATACCCAGAGAACCTCCTTTAATTGAATTGATCTCTCCGTTTTCACTCCTTCATCTGCTCTTCTTTAAAACTCTTGAAAGTTTTGGACTTTACAAAGATAATCTCTTATGGTAATTCTTGATTTATTTCAACCTTAAATGTCTTCCCAAAAAGTCTGACTCAGATTTCTCTGAAACGAAAACAGTCTTCATTCCTAACATCATTAAGATGAGACCAGGGAAGTTATGTTCTTCCGTTTTTTTTATATCTCCCCTCTCTATCTCTTCTCTCCATCGGCTTATTCTTCCTTTTCTTGCTGGGGATGCATTCCGACCGAAGAAGTTGATTTACGCCCTGTTTGCACAGGTTTTGGTTCCAGATGAGTTTGGGAGAAGCCAAATCATTGAGTGGATCAGGGGGGAGAACGTCTGACGAGTCCCTTCACCAATCTAATTTATTAGTGTTCCGGCCGGAAAAATATTTGCGAAACTCGAGTGGCGTGCCATCTGTTTGTCTTTGAATTTTGTCTCTGGCTTCCCACAATTTGGTGGGAATTTGGCTGGGCTGCTGAGGGGAAAAATGCACGCATGCCGACGACCGTAATTCCTCTTTTTTTTTCAGGGGGAGCCAAAGACAGGGTATTAGTATTTCTTCAATGACGTATTCTTTTTGGGGAAGAGTTTGAAGCAAAAGGGGAAATCTCCAAACAAAATGCTTTGAAAACATTCATCAGGCATGCAATTTTTCCTCGGATCCACTGATTTCCTCGTTTTTAACTTCTCATGAATGCCATTAGAAATTGAAAAACACTGTACAAAGTCTTGTGTGGTTTGGAGTTTCCTCGTTTTTTTCTAAATTCCCAGTTGTATGCCTGATTCATGAGTTTTCCAAACGTAGGTGGTGAATTGAATTGGAAAATCGTTACTTTTTTGTGATTTCATAGTGACTCTGAAATTATCGTAAAATTATGTAAGATTTTGCTTGTGAAGATGAGTTTGTTTTTGAAAATGAATGAGAAAATACAAGATGCAGTTAGTTTTGCATCATCGAGAAAGACAAAATCAGCATCTAAAGTGTAAAAACGGGATATTAATGTAACAGTACCGAGTAATAGTGCCTTTACCAAATTAGCTTTTTTACAAAATATTTTTTTCCTAAACTAGGACAATTTTCCACAATTGTAAATTTATGTTTAAGTGCTTTCTGCCTAGAAAAGTCTTCAATCTCTATCTGATGCGATTTCTACCCGCAAACAACACTATATTCATCCGTTATGCCAGTCTTTTTTAGAGTGCATGTGCTTTACCAAGTTAATTTGTGCCATGAAAATTGCTAGCATGTTTTGTAATTGAAAACAAGCACTCAATAGTCGCAAAGGTTGCTTCATCGGCGAAATTGAAGTGGTTGTCGAAATGAAATTTTCACTCTAATAGCTTGCTCGTGTGGCAATTGTGCCTGTTTGTGTCACGCCATTCCGAAGGGGGGGGGGGTGTGCAGAATTTATTGAATTAAAGTAACATGAATGTTGTTCAAGTGATGTTCACATATAGTGCATGAACTGTCGGGCGGGAGGGGACATGAAGAGAAAACGATATTTGCAAGAACGAGTCTGGATTGATTATGCGGAGGACCTCCAATTGTGCATTTGTCGGTGGCCTTTGAAGTTGCTTTGCGATAACCGGCGGGCTGGTCTATTGCTGCTAGAGATAAGAGGTCATTTGCATGAGAAAGACACTGCTCCAAGGGTTGATAATTGTCCATTCCATATAAGCAGGGAAGATATTCTCCACATTTTCTTGTGTTAGCAATGGCAAGTATTCATCGTGATCTAGCAAGGTCTTGGTGGAATTAATTGGACGTTCGTGTGAGATTGTTTGAGTTTTGACTTTTCTGCACCTAACTTGATTTTCAGCCAATGATGTTCCTTTTTCCAGGTCTTTGAAAAGAGATTGTGACAAAGTTGTTTGTGTAGTTTTTGTTTTCTTTTTATAAGAAAAGTATTACGAATGACATCAAGACATTTTGAAGAAATAGGGTCCAATAATTATTACTATTAATTTCTTCTTCTTTTTTGTTGTAAATTTCATTTTACATTTTATTTCTGTACACCATTTTTTTTGTCATTTGTAAAAAGTAAAAAAGTTCCTTACTTCTATTGGACGTTAGTGGCCTGTTCTTTTCAAGGCATCTAAAGTAGACTAGCCAATCGGTCTGTTTTTTTTGTTTTTTGCTCCTGGGATTGAAGAGATTTTAATTAGGTTAGAAGTGGGTCACACAGTGGTGTTGGAGTCATATGTGTTGTGTGTTTCAATAGAAAAGTGACCGAGCCAAAGTCAGTGACTCCAGATCGGTGCTGCCATTTCCCACTTGCATCTGGGTAATGATGGACGAGTGGAATTGAACCCCTTCCTAACGTCGTCGGGCTACTTGTGTTATACTGCCCTCGTGTGTCAACCGGCCGGCAAGTCTTTTGGAATCCCTGCTCAGGGATCCCGTCTTACTAAACCACAAGCTCGCGGATGACAGACGCTATGCGTAGAGCAAAAAGTCACATGCAATCACAGGGATAGCCCGCAACGCACAGTCGGCAACCCCACCCCTCGACCGTTCATCTCGAATACCGCCCTCTAGTGGTCGAGCAGCAGAGAGGGTCAGGGCCTTGGTCTGGGTCATGGCCAAGCCAGCGGAATGAGCTCCCATCCCACAATGCCGTCCAGTTAGCCATGTAGTGCGCAGAGCTGACAGGCTGAAACCGTGGTAAGCTCAGTGCGGAGGGTCAATAGGTGACGGGGGCCCCTTTACCGAGTTACATTCCGCGCATGTGCCGCATACCGTCCTGCTAGTCGGCCTGCCGTGGCTTGAGTAGTTTTCTTGGCTTGTCATGGAAATGTCAGGGACTGCCAAGCAATCTCCACAACAGAAAAAAAAAATCACGGCTAAGAAAATCACCAATTTCTTATTAAAAGTCGGCAACAGTAACACAAGCCCATGAAGAGATTTTTTCTCACGTTAAATGATATCAGATCCAAGCTCGATACAGAAGCGTGCATGGTGTATCGGTCCATTTGTGCCGACATGTAAATACCAAAAGGCAACGTCTTAAGAGTCAATCCTAGCTTGATTGGGTTGGTGGATTGTCACATCTTCCTGTCTCCTGTTTATTGTAGTAATACTTGCATCTTAATACCAGCTGCGAAAGTGAGAGCGTGGGCAACTGACAAACAAACAAATGAGACAAAGATGCGCAGTTTGTATGCTGCCGAAGAACGAGGAAGAAGGCTGTCATTTGCTTCTAAATCTGATGTTTGAAGGACTTGATCTTATTAAATGGCCTCGCAGACTGCGATTTCTGAGCAGAAAGATGTCTGGACACCTAGGGATGTAGTCGAGTCATCACAAGTCCAGTCACAAGTAAACCACAAGTCCAGTCACAAGAAACAGTGGGACGAACATATCAACGGAATGTCTTTACCAAAGCTCGCTTGAATAGCTTGTGAGTTGAATTGGGACGGGCCGTCGGGGACTTGTGCTGGACTCGACTACATCCTGTAATGGTAATGGCAATATATCATGTCATCATTTTTCCCATCTTCTTTGAAAAGTGTAAGCGGTACACATTGGTTGAAACCACTGAAATGTTGAACTTTGATTAATTTGATATTTTTTTGTTCTTGCGAACATTTCTCACAGTTAGTTTTATTTTCTGGGGCAAAA